>NC_064626.1:1155035976-1155660976 GCF_023864275.1 Schistocerca cancellata
TAAAAGTAAATCAGTATATAGTCAAAGACGCCCACAACGTCATTTATAAAATTTTTCAAGGCTCCCCAGCTATCACGAATTAATCTTAGTACTCCAGTGAGAAATCTCGAATCTTTACTTTGCAAGGTCACAAAAAATTTCTGTTTCTATGCTCACGTTTTACTACTAGACTATGAGGCCCGCCCATGAAGAATAAATGAAAAATATTGTTATCTAAATTGTGTATTTAAAGATAAAAATACGGGTTTTCACGCCATGTTATCTCTTATTGAAAGTTCATTCCCAGGACACTTGGAACGCTGCTGTCGTTCTCTGTTTCCGCATTGTAACATTTCCTTTGCACTTCCCGTATTTTGTTTTTGTGGACACGGCTTTGGGGACCGAGCTGAGCTAGTAAAATGTTGGACGCGTGGATGCAGCTGCCAGCTACTCATGAGGAACCATCAGAACGTTTTTTTTTTATTTTTTACCGGGCGATGAAGGGAACATCTAAGCTGCAGTCGTCCCTAATGAAATGTTTGTCTTCCCTTATTTTGTTTTCTTCCTTTGGCGTTCAGCCTAGTAATGTTGGATGTGCCTTTTTTAAATTGTGCCAATTGGAGGCAATCCATGAGTAGATTGTATAAAAACTGTCATTAAGTATTGTGTTAATTTCTTTGTTGTAATAAAGGCTGTTAAGAATAACCCACCTAATCAGACAGCTATTCCGCTCTCCTATCGCCCTGTTACCTATGCTAAACCACAATAATTATTGAATTATATCCCTTTAAATAAAAATAACATCAATTTATTTTTAATTACTTGTATATGACAATAAATTAAAATTTAGACAAACATACAAAATAGCTTATTGTTAAATGAAAACAATGTACATCAGCAATATTATTCAGTATCAAGAAACATAAATTGTATTTTATTTTCTATATGATATTGCGCATTTTTTGCCAAATATTCATTTATTGTGAATCTTAACATTTTATGCATTAGTAATTAGAAATAAAAGTATGTCGTTTTTATTAAAAGAATATGATGAATATATGCTAGTGTACATCTTCGTTAGTAAAATAAATATAAAATTAGAGTAAAAGAAAAAGAAGTGTCGCTACTATCGACATACGAGACAACTGTATTACGATTAGAAGACTTACTGTACATACTCGGCTACCAGAGATTATGTTAATTAGTTGGAACTGTTTTATAATTATCAGTGCTCAGATATCTTCTAATCTTAAAAAAAAGTTCGGAATTTTGAGAATTGCTTCCGGACACTGATATTCCGATAACGTAAATATGAATCAGACTGAAGTGGTTCACTTCGTCGGGGCTTCTCCTTAGCACTAGCCATTAGCTCTGTTCTACGAAACAATGAACTGTGTGTAATTCTTGGCTGAGTAGAAAAAGGAGAAGAGTGCCTCTTCGGCTGAGAAAAAAGATCATATCAAAACCTCGTAAATATTTTTACCTAAGAAAATATTCTATAGAAGCAGCTTATTAACCAATAACTGTACTCCTTTCACCTTAATAACTACTATTACTCCATTAACGATAGTAATAATACAAACTGTCAGCCTCTGTACCTGAGTGGTCGGTAAGGCAGATTGCCATGTACTGGGCCCGTGTTAGATTCCAGGCCAGGTCGAAGATTTTATCCGCTCTGCGATTGTGTGTTGTCATTATCATCATCATTTCATCACCTTCGACATGCAAGTCGCCAAAGTAGCGCCAATAAAATGACTTGAACTATGGGACAGAAGAACACCAGATGGGGTCTCCCGCACAGTATTGCGATATGCTCGTTTCATTTCATAATACAAACTAAGTGAAGTAATTATAATGAGGAAATCACGTAGTAATTTAGTTTTTTTTTCGATTGACCAGGCTTCTGACTGATTTGATGCGGCCTGCCACGAATTCCCTTCCTGTGCCAACCTCTCCATCTCAGAATAGCACTTGCACCCTACTTTCTCAATTATTTGCAGGATGTATTTCAATCAATGTGTTTCCCTACAGCTTTTAGCCTCTACAGTTCCCTCCAGTGCCGTGGAGGCTATTGTCTGATGTCTTAACAAGTGTCCTATCATCGTATTCCTTCTTCTTGTCGTTGTTTCCCATATGTTGCTTTCTTCGCCGATTTTGAGGAGAAAATCCTTGCCCTTTACGTTATCACCCCAACTAATTTTCAACGTTCTTCTGTAGCACCACATCTCAAGTGCTTCGATTCTCTTCCGTTCCGATTTCCCCACAGTCCACGTTTCATTACCATACGTAGATTCCCAGATATTTCCTCGTATGTTTGATACCAGTAGACTTCCTTTGGCCAGAAATGCCCTTTTTCCTGTGCTAGCCTGCTTTTTATGTCCTCCTTGCTCCGTCCATCTGTCATGATCGATTTTACTACCAATGTAACAGAATTCCGTAACTGTGTCCACTTGGCGACCACCAATTCTAATTTTAATGTTCTCGCTGCTCTCTTTTCTACTACTTCTCATTACTTTAGTCTTTATTCGGTTTACTCTCAATCCATATTCTGATTTCATATTTTTCAACAAATTCTCTAATTCTTCTTCACTTTCATTGGGGGTAGCAACTGTCATCAACGAATCTCATCAGTGATATCCTATGACTTTGAATTTTAATCAGACTTTTGAACCTTTCTTTTAATTAGATTATTTCTACTCCGATGTAAATACTGAACAATCTCACACCCTTTCTGATTTAAACACTTCGTTCTTGGCCTTCCACTCATTCTCCCTCTTGGCTTTTGTACATATTGTATATTACCCGTATTTTCCTGTAGCATTATTCTGTTTTCCCCAGAATTTCTAACATCTTGCAGCATATTACATTGTCTAACGCGTATTCCAGATCTACTAATCCTATGAGATTGTCTTTGTTTGTCTTCGCTCTTGCTTCCATTATCAAGTGCAACGTCAGAAATACCTCTCTAGTGCCTTTACCTTTCGTAAAGCCAAATTGATTGTCATCTAACAGATCCTTCATTTCCTTCCCCATTCTTCTGTACGTTATTCTTATCAGCGACTTGGATGCATGAGATGTTTAGCTGATTATGTGATAGTTCTCGCACTTATCCGCTATTGCTGTCCTCGGAAACGTGTGGATGATGTTGTTCCGAAAATCTGATGATATGTCGCCAGTCTCATAGTTCTATGTACCAAATTGTATAGTCGTTGCGTTGTTACTCCCCCAATGATTTCAGAAATTCCGAGGGAGCCTTAGCTGTTACTCCTGCTTCCCTTGATCTCTAGTATTCCAAAGTTCTTTCAAATTTTCCCTCTATTACTGGATCCCCTGTCTCTCGCACATCGACTCCAATTTCTTCTTCTATCACGTCATCACACAAATTCTCCCCCTCATAAAGGCCTTCAGTGTACTCTTTGCACCTACTCGCTCTCTCCTCTGCATTCCACAGTGGACTTCTTAATTTTGGCGCCCTTTTGACGTTTTTGCTTTTGACTTTTTACGTGCTGAGTCAGTCCTTCCAAGGACCACTTCTTTTTCTAATTGTTCGCATTTTTCAAGCAAATATTTCGCCTTGGCTTCCCTGAACTTCCTATTTATTGCACTCCTAAGGGGTTTCTGTTGTTGTATTCGTTTCTTCCCCTGAATATTTTTGTACTCCCTTCTTTCGTCGATAAATTGATTTATTTCTTCTGTTACCCATGATTTCTTCGCATACACTTTCCTAATGCCTATGTTTGTCTGAATTTTCTCATATTGAGAACACAGATAAGCGATCTATGTTTTTCTTGGGAAAAAACTTTCACAAGCCACGATCGCGAAAATAGTCTCCATTGTTGACAACCGATTTCGACAAATGTAACCATGCACTGGTCTGCGATCAGTGCATATACATGGAATGTATCTCCTATCACTATTTATGAAAAAGTATTTGAGCAATTTTTTTTTCACATTAAGAATGCGGAAATAGAAACATTAAATTTACATACGTTCAAAAATTTTTTTTCTTATGGAAACGCGTTCCATTGTGAGTTCTTGCCTCATACTATGTTGTCACTAGGGTGGATAAAATACAACACATTGTACATAGGTTTGTCAGAAATTAAACATTTATAGTTAAAAAGGGCTTTGTGAACATGGGCATGTTCGATGTATAGCCTGACAGATGCTTGTTAATTCTTAAAACATAAGACAGACACTAAATTGCACATTTGTACATCCGTTTAAGTTTGCGTGACATGTTACATACATCTAGGATTCACCTTATCCTAAGTGCACGGTGTACCTGGATGACATGTATATACAAACGTGAATTTTTCTGTGTATCGAGCGTTTTAAGCATCAACAAGCCTCTGTCATCACTACGTATCGAACATGGCCAGGTGCACAAGGCACTTTTTAACTATAGATGGCTTTATTTTTTTTATAAACGTTGTGCAGCATGCTATATTTTATCCGCTATAATAACAACAAGGTAAGAGGTACTAATTCACAATGGAAAACGTTTTAGAACAAAAATGTTTTGAAGGTACGTAAATGTACAATTTCCATTTCCGTATTTTTAATATCAAATTTTTTCTCAATTTTTTTTCATAAAGCATAATAAGAGAAAATGGCTCTGAGCACTATGGGACTTTACATCTGAGGTCATCAGTCCCCTAGAACTTAGAACTCCTTAAACCTAACTAACCTAAGGACCTCACAACATCTATGCTCGAGGCATGATTCAACCCTGCGACCGTAGCAGTCGCCATAATAAGAGATATACCCCATGTATATGCGTTACGTTACAGACCAGAAGATGACAGTTATAACTGACGAAAGCGATTGTCAACAATGAAGACAAATTTCTGCGATCTTGGCTATTGAATGATTTTGTATCTGTGCCTGTATTTCCGACATCATGATTGTGCTTTTAAGAGACGTGAAAGCTTCTTCGAATGAATTGCCTATTGTGTTACTCCTTATCCCAGTTTCGATATCTTTAGGGAACTTCAGAAGCCTTTATTCTTTGATAAAGTCTCTCTTTTGTGCCCTGTAAGCTTATAATCAAGTACAGCCTGAAGCACATAGCTGCTCTCCTTGATCTCCATGTCTTCCTCAGAATGATAATTACAACTTTCCATTTATAGAGTGGGTGTAGGGCGTTAGCGAAAATTTCTTACCTTTGCAAAAGACATTCATAGCCTCAAGCTTAGGGGATTGTTCCCTGAACGAATTATCTATCCGCAATATTCTTCCTTCGTGGACTATTAATATTACAATGTATCCAGGAGAACTTCTGTGTAGTTTGGAGGGCAAGAAACGAGGTACTGACGGAGGTAAATCTGCGAGGGTGGGTTTTGTTTCGTGCTTGGGTAGCTCAGTTAGTGGAACACCTCCACGCCAACGGCAAGGATCCCAGGATCGAATACCGGTCCAGCACACAGTTTCAATTCGGAAGGAAGTTTTTGAAATATTATTCTTGCTGTGGCATATATTTTAGGTATACAGAATCTCGGTGTACGACTGACGGCCTCATTTTGACGACATCATCATCAAATCAGCTTGGTGGTAGATGAAGTTTCGGCATTATGGAATCCCATTTAATTTTGTGGCGAAAGAGAAGTTCGGCCACGAGCTGCAATCGAGCGCTGAAATAAATACAATGACGACAAGTGAAAATTGGTGCTGGGCCGGCTCTAGAACCCGGATTTCCCAATGGCAGCTATCACCTTCACAACTTTGGCTGTCTGAGCACGCTTCGCGTCCGACCACCCATGTACTGCTTCCAGAGGAGTGCATCCTTCATCGGGCCAAACATTGAACTATGCGAGATCCGGGCTGTAGTGCGGATGAAGAAGAACAGGCCAGTGAAGCGTTGTGATCTCTTCTCGGGTGTACAGACCTGTGTGAGGCCTTGCGTTGTCATGGAGTTGGATCACCTTGAACGAGAGTGTCCGCACGTTCCAACAGTGTAGGAGGCACAGCTGTGTGCGACCGGCCTGCAGCGGGAAGCCGGACAGGTTTGCACAACTTTGTTGCGATGGTGACAGACGCCTCACCCAACAATTCACCGTACGTTTGTTCACTGCCAGGTCTCCTTACACCTTCTGCAAGCGCCTATGAGTATCTGCGACGCTTTGGTTTTCCGGCAAAAGAAAATCAATTACAACGCTCTGCTTTGAACCCACGTCAGTTACAGGCGCCTTTTTGAAGACTACATATAGCGACTTCAGCCATCGAAACTTCATGAAACTATAGGGGATGAAGCGGGAATATTTAACGATGTTCCACTAAATTCCGAATTTTTTTTCAGCGAACCTGACCCAGAAAAAAAAGTGTTCCATTTCTTATTGAGCGCCCCTCCTATCATACTGGGCGATTACCCCGGAATCCAGGACGATGTGCCGGTTGCCTGTTTAACGACTTCCAGGCGCAACAAAAGTTTGCTTTTCAATATTTTGCGTAATTATGGCCCGCATTTAAAAATTTATAATGCTGTCACAGAGTACTCATTAAGAGGCATATTCTTAACCCTCAGAGCTGTGACTCCTTTTATCGTAAATTGTGTTTTTGGGTCCAAAATGATACCGCTTTGTTTTAGCAACGAAAAGTAATTTATTTTACTTTCATTACAACTACTTATTCATAAATTTTATATTTGCGTATGTTGTAGTAGAAAGCAAAATAGCAGTTTCACAGAAAAAATTCAAAATGAATAACAGAAGGAAAGTAAGTTTACGTAACCCTGAAGAACACTGAAGTGAAATGAAACATAAAAACTCAGAATGGTTTATTTTATTAGAAATGGTGTGGAATAGTAATAGATTGCTGCAAGAAGAACTTACATAGTGCGAAAAATAACCAGCAGACAATGTACTTCACATATGAATTGATACACAATTTTTTTTGCAGACGTTCAATGTTCACCCAAGTTCTTTTCAGGCCTTAATACAGGGTGACAATTATTGAACTATATGGAAAAAAACGTAAATTAGTTACAAACTAAGGCGCGAACATACCTTAGTCAACATGTAAAAGTCACTACAGATTTAGGTTGTGATATGTTCGATATGTCTGCCAACATTTGCGATGATATGACGTAGACGAATAGCGAAATTCAGCATGATCCGTTGAAGTGTCGGAACATAGATGCTGTCAATGACCTCCTGAGGGACTGTTTTCAGGTCAACAGTGGTTTTGGAGTTATTGCTGTACATCTTAATATAGCCCCACAAAAAGGAGTCGCACATATTCAGAAAACGACGGCCAATCGCCAGAATGTGGTCCCAAAGTTGCTCCTCTAGGACATCAAACACTCTCCCGCTTCGATGGGATCGAGCTGCGTCTTGCATGAACAGCTTGTCGAAATCAGGGTTACTTTGGATAAGAGGATGAAATCATCCTCCAAAACCTTCAAGTACCGTTGGAGAGTCACAGTGCCATCAAGGAATATCGCGCCGGTTAATCCGTGATTGGACATTACACACCACACAGTCACCCATTCAGAGTGAAGAGACTTCTGCGTCGCGAAATGTGGATTCTCAGTCCCCCAAACGTGGCAATTTTGCTCACTGATGAGCCCATCCAAACGAAAGTGGGCTTCGTCGCTAAACCAAATGATATTCAAATACTAATTCCCTTCAGACACGCGGCCAGCCGTGCAGTTTGAACATCCTACAGCAAACCGTTCAGAAGTAATGATGATTTTATTTCATATAATTCAATAATTTTCACCCTGTACCTAGTGTCCATTATCCTCATTGTTTGTAGCCTTACCTAATTCCTGAAAGAGATTGAATGAAGAGTGCACCCATAATGAAACTATGAATATTTGCCGTCAAGACGCATTGGTCTAGATGCGTGGTGTATGTCATTTCGGATAAATGCGCTAGAATACACATCATACAAGAAAATAAAATTTACTTTTGTTTCTTACCTCCAAACTATAGTCATTCTTAGCTCTCAAATACAATTTACCATGAACTTCAGCTATTTGGCTATAAGTAATTGTATTTCTCCTAATAAAATTTAAAAATCTGACCACCAAAAACAAGTTTAAAAAAAAGGTTGATCTTGGAGGCTGATATGGAATAGTCGGGAAATATTCAAAGGGGTTTTAAAAACGTAGACAACCACCAAAATTTGGGGAAAAACATATTTTAGGTACACAAAATACAAATCTGAGCTTGATCTTAATATAAACTGTTGAAAGAATTACTTATCAGTAACAGAAAACAATTATTTGATTCGATACCAATGTCTTCTATTAACTTTAGAATAGAGTTCAGAAAAATTGTTTGTTTATGTAATAAAGATGAGTTCTTTTACGTTTGTCTGTTTGGATGAGTTGCAAATACGATCTTTGTTCTCAACGCCTGCACAAACAATATGGGTTTTATGGAACACCAAGTATTCCAATTGCCTGACACATATTGCGGACTTTAAAACATAACAACAGAACTAGCTGTATCAATAGCCAAAACCCGAGCAACACAAAACGATCTACAACTCTTTTACTTAATAAAATAAATAGTTGTAATCATTAGTGTACATTGTCGCTAATTATTGCATGCATTTGAAAACTAAACTCCAAAAAGTTTGTCAAGCTACGATAACAATTTTCCCGCATCGTAACTCATACAGTGTCTGCAGACGAAATGGACTCGCTACAGTATATGAGGGTAACATTTGGAAGTAGAACAATCACCTCGTGCCTGGGAGCACAACTCGAAGGATGAGGAGTGATGGGTTCCATATTGCCCGACTGTTCCATAATACTCGAAGTAGGTTCAAAAATCCCGTAGAGTAATTTGTACAAAAATTGAAAGGTCATCTTGCCATGACCCTAGACGCCACGGCAGTGCCGATATCGAGCCGTGAGCACGGTGTGCTGTAAAAGCGATCAGTGCAGCAGAACGGAATATCGCCTGGAGCTGCGCCCGACTTTTGACTCTGCAGAGCGGCCGGGCCTGTTCTCCGACTGCAGTGAAATCGATAAGCTTTAATTAAATCTGCCAGTCAGGGTGGAAGGGTGATTATTTGTCTTGAAAGGTACAATCAGTGGCGGGGCCTTAATACGGGCTGCGCTTTGCTCGCCCTCCACCCCCCTCAGCCGCCGCGCCGTCTGCTCAGGGGGTCGCGCCACTGGAGCAGCTGCAGCCACGGTGGCAAGGGGGTGGGGGGTGAGGTTGGGGGGCCGCCGTTAATCACCGCGCTCTGCCGGGAAGCGCGCGAACCAGCTCAGGGGCGCCGCGCTGCTTGCGACAGAGTTTCGACAGCTGCCTGCGATTTGCGTGTGCCAGATTCCTGCCACAAGTCATTCCTCTCTAGCTAATTACCTCGGCCTGCACAACGCAGTGGAGCTAGTGTACAGATTGGAATTCGAGGCAGAACATGGCTCATACGGAGCCGCACTTGCCATGGTTGTAGTCTTCCCTCCATACAATTGTTTGATGCAGCTTTTGTGAAGAGCCAAATAGCGTGTAGAGCCCCCTGCGAACATGCAGTTCTGCAACACGACGTGATGCAGACTCGACTAATGTCTGCAGTAGTGCTGGAGGGAACTGACGCCATGAATTCTGCAGGGCTGTCCATGAATCCTTAAGAGTGGGAGTGGGTGGAGATGTTTCCAGAACGGCACGTTGCAAGATGTGCCCAATAATGTTCATGTCTGGGGAGTCTAGTGGACAGTGAAAGTGTTTAAACTCAGAAGAGTGTTCCTGGAGCGACTCTGGACGTGTGAGTTGTCGCATTGTCCTGCTGGAATCGCCCAAGTCCGTCGGAATGCACAATGGACATGAACAGATGCAGGTGATGATAAAGGGTATTTACGTATGTATCACCTGTCAGAGCATATCTAGATGTATCAGGGATCCCATATCATTCCAAATGCACACGCCCCACACCATTACAGAGCCTCATCCAGCTTGAACAGTCCCCTGCTGACATGCAGGGTCCATGGATCCATGATTTCTCCATACCCATACACGTCCATCCGCTCGATACAATTTGAAACGAGACTCGTCCAACCACTCAGCATGTTTCCAATCATCAACAGTCCAAATACTGTGTTGACAGGCCCAGGCGAGGCGGAAAGCTTTGTGTCGCGCAGCCATCAAGGTTACATGAGTGGACATTCGGCTCCGAAAGCACATATCGATGACGTTTCGTTGAATGGTTCACACGCTGACACTTGTTGATGGTCAATCACTGAAATCTGGAGCAATTTGCAGAATGGTTGCACTTCTGTAACGTTGAAAGTTCTCTTCAGTCGTTGCTGGTCCCGTTCTTCCAGGTTCCTTTTGCAGCCGCAGCGATATCTGAGATTTGATGTTTTACCGGATTCCTGATATTCACGGTACACTCGTGAAATGGTCCTAAGGGAAAATCGCCACTTCATTGCTACCTCGGAGATGCTGTGTCCCATCGCTCGTGCGCCGACTATATCACCACTTTCAAACTCACTGAAATCTTGATGACCTGCCATTGCAGCAGCAGTAACTGATGCAACAACTGCGCCAGATACACTCCTGGAAATTGAAATAAGAACACCGTGAATTCATTGTCCCAGGAAGGGGAAACTTTATTGACACATTCCTGGGGTCAGATACATCACATGATCACACTGACAGAACCACAGGCACATAGACACAGGCAACAGAGCATGCACAATGTCGGCACTAGTACAGTGTATATCCACCTTTCGCAGCAATGCAGGCTGCTATTCTCCCATGGAGACGATCGTAGAGATGCTGGATGTAGTCCTGTGGAACGGATTGCCATGCCATTTCCACCTGGCGCCTCAGTTGGACCAGCGTTTGTGCTGGACGTGCAGACCGCGTGAGACGACGCTTCATCCAGTCCCAAACATGCTCAATGGGCGACAGATCCGGAGATCTTGCTGGCCAGGGTAGCTGACTTACACCTTCTAGAGCACGTTGGGTGGCACGGGATACATGCGGACGTGCATTGTCCTGTTGGAACAGCAAGTTCCCTTGCCGGTCTAGGAATGGTAGAACGATGGGTTTGATGACGGTTTGGATGTACCGTGCACTATTCAGTGTCCCCTCGACGATCACCAGTGGTGTACGGCCAGTGAAGGAGATCGCTCCCCACACCATGATGCCGGGTGTTGGCCCTGTGTGCCTCGGTCGTATGCAGTCCTGATTGTGGCGCTCACCTGCACGGCGCCAAACACGCATACGACCATCATTGGCACCAAGGCAGAAGCGACTCTCATCGCTGAAGACGACACGTCTCCATTCGTCCCTCCATTCACGCCTGTCGCGACACCACTGGAGGCGGGCTGCACGATGTTGGGGCGTGAGCGGAAGACGGCCTAACGGTGAGCGGGACCGTAGCCCAGCTTCATGGAGACGGTTGCGAATGGTCCTCGCCGATACCCCAGGAGCAACAGTGTCCCTAATTTGCTGGGAAGTGGCGGTGCGGTCCCCTACGGCACTGCGTAGGATCCTACGGTCTTGGCGTGCATCCGTGCGTCGCTGCGGTCCGGTCCCAGGTCGACGGGCACGTGCACCTTCCGCCGACCACTGGCGACAACATCGATGTACTGTGGAGACCTCTCGCCCCACGTGTTGAGCAATTCGGCGGTACGTCCACCCGGCCTCCCGCATGCCCACTATACGCCCTCGCTCAAAGTCCGTCAACTGCACATACGGTTCACGTCCACGCTGTCGCGGCATGCTACCAGTGTTAAAGACTGCGATGGAGCTCCGTATGCCACGGCAAACTGGCTGACACTGACGGCGGCGGTGCACAAATGCTGCGCAGCTAGCGCCATTCGACGGCCAACACCGCGGTTGCTGGTATGTCCGCTGTGCCGTGCGTGTGATCATTGCTTGTACAGCCCTCTCGCAGTGTCCGGAGCAAGTATGGTGGGTCTGACACACCGGTGTCAATGTGTTCTTTTTTCCATTTCCAGGAGTGTACTTGATGTCTTATTAGGCGTTGGCGACCGCAGCGCCGTATTTTGCCTGTTTACATATCTCTCTATTTGAAAGTGCATACCTATGCCAGTTTCTTTCAGTATATATATGTTGTCTCTGTGTGTAAATGTGCTGAATGATCCGTGTGTAACGTAATTATGAGGTGTTGTTGAAACTGTCTTTTAAACAGATACTGATTAATTATTTTTATCACAGATCAGCTTAAAATCTTTTAAACTGTAATAATGTTAAAGCAGACTTTTTATGTCCAACACTTCGGTGTGCTAAATGATTGATTATAATTATTTCCTTTTATTGAAGTTACGTTATCCTGCAGACACGTTATTGCAAACCAAAGGAAAAACAACATATGAACATGATCTCTTATGGTCTCAGGGTATGAAACTTTAGAGCTGAGTGAGCATATTTATTTGTAACACATTAGTTTATTAATTTGTAATTGCATGAAGCTTGTTTAGTTATAGTTTTCTCTGCAATGGCGCGTACATGAAAGAATAACGTACTCGACATTAGTGGCTAAGTACCACAAAATTTGCATCAGAAAATGAAAATAATGACGGGGATGCTTCACTTCTTTCATAAATGCATAAAATGAATAAGTATCCTCAATAAGATCTGGACTAGAAGAGCCGCAATTACCAAAAATAGTTGCACCGGTCATAACGCTGGACGACAATCGGGTGGGATTGTCACTTATAAAACTTTCAATAACTGCACGAAAGGTCACGATTCTCCTAGAAATAAAAGATTGTTTCAATAGTAACAAATAATGTTTTGTATTCTGAAAACGATTTAGATAAATTAACAATTATTACAGTTATTAGAGACCTCTTAATATGGAATGTATGAAAAGTGCCGTATGGTAGACCAGTGGTACTATTCGAAAAGGTGCAATGTCTTCTCTTTTACCAGACAAATGAAAGTTAACAGAGTATATAGTACCTTCTTTAATCATTGTCTACACAGATAATAAATCGGGCTTATTGTCTTTGTCCTTTTAACTCGATGCTCTTCACACGAAAAAAGTCAATGTTTTTCACATATTACAGAAAAATATTAAGTCCTTTTCTGAAGTAAATCAGGGAAAGATACGCCAGGAGGCGGCACACTCTCCACGCAAATCCTGTGCTTGCCTCTTTACCTCTGCATAACTATTGCAAACTGTATCTATTTCAAAATTCTTACTACATACATATATCCGCTTGCCTATACAACTTTTATTCCCAAACTTGTCTCCACTTACCAAACTGACGATTCTTTAATGTCTCTGAATGTGACGAATAAACTAATCCTTTCGTTCGTTCCCTTACTTTTCTTATTCTCCCCAGTACAATTCAGTACCTCTTTGTTAGTTATCTGAATCTATCCTCTTTTTGTCTGAACTGCTTATCATCCACGTTTCACTTCTGGGGCACGTCTACACTACAAATACCTGCAGAATAGATATTCTAAAGCATAAATTTGTATCAGATACAAGTAAGTTTCTATTATTTAGAGAATTTTTCCTTGTCAGTTTGCCTACTATGTAATGTTCATTTCGGTAGTTACCAGTTATATTTTTGCCGAAATAGTAAAACTTGTCAGAGAGGCATTGTGAATCGCAGAGACGTACTGCTGAACAATAAGAGGACACTGATTTAGGGAAGTGGAACATACTGGAGGTTTACTGAATTTCAAAAGAAACTTCTAAAAACATTTGTTTGGCATCAGTAACCCAAACGGGGATCAAAGGTTGATGCACAGTTGTACTGCATTCCATACTATTACTTAATTCTTAGCGAAACCGTTAGTTTTCCAAAATATTGTCTACACAAGAGCTCTTTTCAGTTTTATGTAGATAACCACTTAATAAAAATTACAACTTCAGAAAATAAAGCCGTCATATGCTGTTAACTCTCTTACTACGCTCTTACGAATCACACTGAGTTTTGAACAGATAGGCTCTAAGTCCATTAGTCTCACAATAAGGCAGAAAATTTATAAAACATTTCTTAGGTTGCTAAAAAAATGTATCTAATATTTTGGGAGGTGGTAGTACTTACCAACACAAGAAAGAAAGTCCAGTAAATATGGGCTCTAAAATGCATAACTTAAGAGCTATGGGCACTTGTTGATCTTCGATACTATGGAAGAGATCGCTTATACTGCAAGCTCTTTGCTTTCCATATTTTGAGAATGAGTCCACTAAACATGGGCTCTGAAATGCATATCTTAAGAGCTATGAACACTTGTTCGACACAGTGAAACACGTCTGTTCCACTGAACAACCGTATGGCTACTCTATTTAGATACTCTTGCTTCAGAATAGTAGTTATAAAACGTAATTTACTTTTATAGGGGCGAGCATAAAGTTTTCGTTCGATGTCCGTACCGCCCAGAAGCGGTAAGCCAATCGGACAAAATCGCAGTGAGCATTGAGGCAATCATCCGACCGCCGCACGAATCTACCCGTTTGGTAAAACACCGTGACACGATACGTGAAGAAGTACGTAACTACCTCTTTGCACATGCTTGTCCGACAGGAATCGTAGAGCCTTCAAAGCCCTGTAGCCATAGTTTACGTTTCTTCATTTACCGCACGCGCTTCAGAAAGACACGAATGCCACACTGACCGCTTGACTGCAAAAAAAAACGGAAGTTCAAATGGCTCTGAGCACTATGGGACTTAACATCTGTGGTCATCAGTCCCCTAGAACTTAGAACTACTTAAACCTAACTAACCTAAGGACATCACTCACATCCATGCCCTAGGCGGGATTCGAACTTGCGACCGTAGCGGTCACGCGGTTCCAGACTGAAGCGCCTAGAACCACACGGCCACGCCGGCCGGCGCTTGACTGCAGTCTGTGCCTACAATGAGGTGACAGAAGTCGTGGGATATCGATATGCATGTTTACAGATGGTGGTAGTATCGTGAAGATAAGGTATAAAATCTTCGTACATCCATATTTAAACTGGATGAAGGTGGGACACAGCTGGTATAATTTTTATTAAAAATGAAATTCTTCCAGCTATTTCATCGAAGTGTGCGGGCCTGAAGATGGCGTTGACGCAACGTCGAAACTAGTAGCGAAGTAAATACAGGGCTATTACAAATGATTGAAGCGATTTCATAAATTCACTGTAGCTCCATTCATTGACATATGGTTACGACACACTACAGATACGTAGAAAAACTCATAAAGTTTTGTTCGGATGAAGCCGCACTTCAGGTTTCTGCCGCCAGAGCGCTCGAGAGCGCAGTGAGACAAAATAGCGACAGGAGCCGAGATAGCGTATGTCTTGCTTGAAATGTACTCACATCAGTCAGTCATAACACTGCAACGACAATTCAGGACGAAGTTCAACAAAGATCCACCAACTGCTAACTCCGTTCAGCGATGGTATGCGCAGTTTAAAGCTTCTGGATGCCTCTGTAAGGGGAAATCAACGGGTCGGCCTGCAGTGAGCGAAGAAACGGTTGAACGCGAGCGGGCAAGTTTCACGCGTAGCCCGCGGAAGTCGACGAATAAAGCAAGCAGGGAGCTAAACGTACCACAGCCGACGGTTTAGAAAATCTTACGGAAAAGGCTAAAGTAGAAGCCTTACCGTTTACAATTTCTACAAGCCCTGACACCCGATGACAAAGTCAAACGCTTTGAATTTTCGGCGCGGTTGCAACAGCTCATGGAAGAGGATGCGTTCAGTTCGAAACTTGTTTTCAGTGATGAAGCAACATTTTTTCTTAATGGTGAAGTGAACAGACACGAGGTGCGAATCTGGGCGGTAGAGAATCCTCACGCATTCGTGCAGCAAATTCGCAATTCACCAAAAGTTAACGTGTTTTGTGCAATCTCACGGTTTAAAGTTTACGGCCCCTTTTTCTTCTGCGAAAAAAAACGTTACAGGACACGTGTATCTGGACATGCTGGAAAATTGGATCATGCCACAACTGGAGACCGACAGCGCCGACTTCATCTTTCAACAGGATGGTGCTCCACCGCACTTCCATCATGATGTTCGGCATTTCTTAAACAGGAGATTGGAAAACCGATGTATCGGTCGTGGTGGATATCATGATCAGCAAATCATGTCATGGCCTGCACGCTCTCCCGACTTAACCCCATGCGATTTCTTTCTGTGGGGTTATGTGAACGATTCAGTGTTTAAACCTCCTCTACCAAGAAACGTGCCAGAACTGCGAGCTCGCATCAACAATGCTTTCGAACTCATTGATGGGGACATGCTGCGCCGAGTGTGGGAGGAACTTGATTATCGGCTTGATGTCTGCCGAATCACTAATGGGGCACATATCGAACATTTGTGAATGCCTAAAAAAACTTTTTGAGTTTTTGTATGTGTGTGCAAAGTATTGTGAAAATATCTCAAATAATAAAGTTATATTAGAGCTGTGAAATCGCTTCAATCATTTGTAATAACCCTGTATAAAACCTCAGGTATAGCTGGAGGAATTTCATTTTTAATAATAAAGAAGTATAAAAGGACAGTGCATCGGCGGAGCTGTCATTTGGACTCAGATGATGGCTGTGAAAAGGTTTCTGAGGTGGTTGCAGCCACACGACAGTAATTAACGGACTTTGGTAATCCATCAAGGAAAGTGGACAGCACCCGGGCACAAAGTACGAGAATAACAATAATAAGAAAACCAGTGGCCGTATTTGAATCCAACGTCGGACATGGACACTAGAGGAAACACAACGGAAAGGACTACAGGGTTTGTGGCATGATTTTGGACAAGAGTCCTAAAAAGAATAAACGGCGTTGGATTCAAATACAGCCGATCGTGTTGTTATCATTATTGATGGAATTAACAGACTTTGAAGGCGGAATTGGAGCTAGACGCATGGGATATTCCATTTCCGAAATCGTTAGGAAGGGCAATATTCCCAGATACACAATGTCAAGAGCGAGCGAATAATGTCACATTTCAGGCATTACCTCTCACCACAGACAACCTGGTGGCTGACAGCTTTCACATAACGACCGGCAGCAGCGGAGTTGTCAGTGGTAACAGACAAGTAAAAGTAGGTGAAATACGCGCAGAAATCAAATTGGGACGTCCGACGAACGTATCCGTTAAGACAGTGTGGAGAGATTTCGCGTCAATGTGCTGTGGCAGCAGACGACCGACGCGAGCGCCTTTGCTGACAACACGATACCACCTGCACCGCCTCTCCTACGCTTGTGACCACATCGGTTGGACCCTAGACGACTGGAAAACTGTGGGCCGGTCAGATGAGTCACGATTTCAGTTGGTAACAGCTGACGGTAGGGTTCGAGTGTGGCGCAGACCCCACTAAGCCATTGACACAAGTTGTCAACAAGGCACTGCGGAAGCTGGTGGTGGCTCCAAAATGGTATGGGTTGTGTCTACGTGCAGTGAACTGGGTCCTCTGACTGGAAGGGTTATGTTCGACTATCTCGGTACCATTTGCAGCTATGTATAGCCTTCATGCTTCCCAACAAATATGGATTTTTTTTTATGACAATATCTCATACCACCAGACCACAGCTGTTCGCAGTTGGTTTGAACATTCTGGACAGTTCGAGCGAATGGTTTGGCGACCTAGATCGCCCGCTATGAATACCGTCGAACATTTACAGCACATAATCGAGAGGTTATTTTGTACACAAAGTCCTGCACCAGCAACACTTCTGCAATTACGGGCAGCTAGATAGGGGCAGCATGGCTCAGTATTTCTGCAGGGGACTTCCAACGGCTTTTGGAGTCTATGCCACGTCGAATTGTTGCACTAAACCGGGGAACAGGAGGTCCGACACGATATTGGGATGTATCCTATGAGTTTTGTCGCCTAAGTGTATAACCTGCATCGGAGTCGCTCTACGTTGCATATGCACTTCAGCAATGCCCTCAGAGGGAAATTATTTGATCTCTCCCTATATTAATGGATTCCTCTGGCGCTTGTCGGAAGAACAATTTCAAGCTATGAATGGAAAATACAAGAAATGTTCTCCGGTGTCTGTTGTTCCTGATAACTGTTTTCGGTCGTTTGCCGCGCGGGATTAGCTGAGCGGTCTCAGGCGCTGCAGTCATGGACTGTGCGGCTGGTCCCGGCGGAGGTTCGAGTCCTCCCTCGGGCATGGGTGTGTGTGTTTGTCCTTAGGATGATTTAGGTTAATTAGTGTGTAAGCTTAGGGACTGATGACCTTAACAGTTAAGTCCCATAAAATTTCACTCACATTTGACCACATATTCTCGGTCGTTTACACCGTTACTGTAAACTAATTGTGTGTTGAGGTCAAAAACAATGCACTGTTTTATGTATCTTCTGTCGCCTTTACTTGCGAAACAAAATTCTGTTATTTCCTTAGGAGATGAATTCAGTCTCTGCGACTAAATGAAGGGCTGTTTGTTCGATTATCAGATACGCTTCGCTTCTTCTACCTTGAAGCATCATCAACAGTCAATAATGCTTATTTTGTCTAGTATTTTATGTACATAGTAAATACGTCATGAAATACTTCTGAATATGTTTCTAGATTACACTCTTTTTGCAATTTTGGTTGAAAACAACTTTTTGGTGCCCTAGATAATCTAGGTTTCTAACAGTTTTTCACCCTCAGTTTTAAAGAACTGTGACAAAAATCGACAAGTAAAATTATTGGAAAACATGTGGTGTGTGACGGGCTCAGTTGTTTTGTTTTCCTACTTAGTAATTACGTTTTAATTGATGCGGTTATCGCACACCGGGGAGCACCGTTACGTGCAGTAACCGGTAGCGTAGAGGATCGGTTAATTACACCGCGAACGAGAACAAGCGACCTGTCGGCTACCCACAATGTTGAATAGAATTTGAAGGACTTTTAATTAATTCCCTGGCATGCCTACGACAAACAGTGGAGGGCACACGTGCCGTCATTGTTGCAATTACAACACGTGTGGTGCCTAGGAGGAGCCTAACTGGTTAACAGGATCGCAATCATTCAGAAAATCCCACTACAGTCATACACACAAGTATACTACAAAAATACATAATATAGTGTTTAATGAGAGTAATAAGAGAAACGGAATAACAGTAATAATATTTATAATTGTCTTTTAGTGTACTGCAGGTATGCAAGCTAGCAGCTACAGTGGCTTACTAGTTCAGCGCACGCTGTTTAGCTCTCGTAGACCATGTACACTGCAGAGATTTTTTTTATTTTTCTTTATCCGAGTTTTTATGTTGATCACAAATTGTAACACATTCTAAGCTTTTCACGCTAATTGAGGCCACAGAAGCATGGTCTTCCCTGAATGTACTTCTGACTAAAAAGCAATGATGTGGTAGCTGGAGTGCAAAGTTTTTGTTAATCATGTTTTTTGCGTTCTTGTGGTAATATTCCATAGAAACTTTTATCCTCTAGCACATATTTCTTTACATCTAACCAAGAAGATAAATACTAATTTTCATAGATTTTTCTTTCAAATTTTTTTAATGTAACGAAATATTTTCTTAAAAATTTTCATCCGCCATTGCATCCTCTTCTTAGATAATGTGATGATTCAGAGCATACATGTTAGCTGGCTGTTTTCCCAGCAGCTCTTTGTGGTTTATGTGTGTGTGTGTGTGTGTGTGTGTGTGTGTGTGTGTGTGTGTGTGTGTGTGTTGGGGGTGGGGTGAGGGAGGGGAGTGGCTATCGGTAGTACATTTTGAGTCCATTGATGTTTCGAAGCACTGCACGGAACAGAAATTTGAGTATGATTGAATTTAGTGGAACTGAACTTCTGATTGTTGTTATTTATAGGTCCCCTGACTCTGATTTCAAAACATTCCTGCTCAAGCTAGAGAGGGTTCTTCGTTCACTTAAAAGAACTACAAAAATTAGTTGTATGTGGTAATTCAGTATTAATTGTGAAAGTGAATGTGCAAGAAAGAAGATGCTGGTAGATCGCCTTAATTTATCTCATCCTATGCAAACTGTATTTTTTCCAACGAGACTGTAGGGGAACAGTTGCACAACCAAAGACAACATTTCTGTTCATTCTTCATGTTTAGATGGGCATTCTATTTGTAAAAAGGTGAATGACTTTTCGGGCCAAGATGAAGAAATTTTAACGCTAAAAGGTAAGTGGACTAGCGTTTCTGAATAATTTATAATTACATTTAACAAGTAACTAAGCTGGTCGTAGGTTATGTTCCAAAAATGAACAGCATAGAGACAGAAGTGATGATACTTTATGCAGGACCTGACCATCATTTTGCAGGACAATGCTCAAGCACGTACAGTGCAAGCTGTTACTGATTTGTTTGACTGATGGGGCTGCTAAGTGCTATACCACCTACTGCACTCCCCTGACTTCAGCCCTTGTGAGCTCGATATCTAAACTGAAGGAAACACTTCACGGCATTCGCTTCAGAACTGGTACAAATTCGTCGGGCAATAGACCGCACCGCTCAAACTGTCAACACAACTGGCACTGCTAAGAGTATCCTACGACTTCCACATCGCTGGCAACGGGTTATCCACAATGCTGGTGACTACTTTGAAGGTCATTATAACTTTGAAACACGTAACTAAATCTTTTGTACGAGCAGTAAATAAACAGTTGCCACTATCAAAGCTCCAACCCTCGTATTTAAGTTCAGGGTCAACTGTGCCTGCACCGTACATCAATCTTCCGTGAGTTGTTCTGCATATCGATACTCTCTTCTGGCGTTTTTACTATCTTATAGATAACCACATCATCTGCGAACAGCCTTAAAGAGCTTCCGACGCTTTTTTCTAGATCATTTATGTACACTGTAAACAGTAAAGGTCCTGTCACACTTCGTTGGGGTACTCCAGAAATTACCTTAACAGCTGTTCCGTTATCTGTAAGGATGTCTTGTTTCCAGTCGTACATTTAGTCCGGCACTTGGTAAGCTCGAAATTGTTTCACTATACAGCAGTGCGTGTCGGAGTCAAATGACTTCCTGATGTCAAGGAACACGGCATCAACCTGACACGTTTGTCTACAGCGCTATGGGACTCATGGAAGAACAGAGCAAGCTGAGTTTCGAAATATCTCTGTTGTCGGAATCCATGTCGATTTTTTGTAGAGGAGATTTTCGTTGTCAAAAACCGTAAAAATAATAAAACATAAAACAAGTTCCATAATTTTACAAAACATGAAAGTCAGCGATATAGGGCTACAATCATGTGCCCTGTCCTAAGAGCCTTATTGAAAACGGGAATAACCTGCGATTTCTTCCAGACGCTAGGTACCTTTCGTTGCTCAAGCGATCTACGATGAATTACTCTTAGAAGGGGAGGAAGTTCTTTGCATAATCTTCGTAGAATCTTATAGCGACCTGAATCAGTTCGCTCGATAAAAATGTTCGTTTGCAGTTGCTGCTTTCATATTACTCCACGATATATTAGATCACGACTAGAAGCACATCAATTATGGTACACAGATTGGAGAACCAACTCGATATTGGAACCAGTCCACCCGGTAAACCTACCTTTCCATGGGCACTGTTTTCATATTCTCACATGATATTTTATTTCACGATGACTGGCACAACGACGTATTGGGATTTTAGTTTGGTAGTCCGCGTCGTGTTTCGAAAAGAGTACCGTTAATAGAACTGTCTGTGCAGTATTCGAATGTCGCAGACTCTAAAATATTGCGTGGAAAATTAACTGAGGACGTGTAACATTTAATACCACCTTGTCCATTATCTTTACAGTCCATAGTGCACCGGAAAACAACCTATATGCCCGAAGCCACAAATTAGTCAGTCATGCCCGTTCACAGGCCATGAACCAACCTTTCACAATAGCCGCCCAGTAATTGTTATATCAAAACTCGCTCTCAATCGATACACATCTAAACTCTCACTCTCGCAGATTATTATCGCCACTCAATCTTTTTAAACGTGTTCGATTTAGATATATGCATATGATTTTAAGGTCAACAAAAGTTTGAAATAAAGCACTATTCATATAACCAAATAAAATCCACTCAGTATCTAAAGATCACAGAGGGCATATGTCGGGTGATGCATTACGTTAAAGGCAATATTAATGGCATGTCTATTCAGGTTCATAGTATTATCTTCATAAATTGTAGAACAGTTATTTCCTTCACCTAACCACTTCACGTTTGGAAACAATCTATAGTGAAGTAGTTGTGACGCCTTATCGTGACGAATATGTGACATTACGGAACGAATATTATTGTCCAATGAAAATTCGTCTGCATTCAACTACTGCAGTAACAAGAGGCAGTCGCTGAGCAGTAAACTGATCAGTTTAGATTCGTGATTTACAGTAATGTTAATACTTTTTGTCTTTATGTATTTTTGTTATCGATTAGGAACTTCCTTTAGCGCTTATATTTCTGCTACTGCTTTAGATTCATTTGTCATTAGATGAGGGAGAGAAAGATTCTAAGAAAACGATAAAAAACTAAGGAAACATTCTGGGATTAGTGGCAATATTAGCAAGAATTTATGCGGCATTGTAGATAATTCACGTTTATAAGATAACTGCAAACAAACAAATAAACAGATAAGATAACCTTTGGGAATCACCTGCGTTATTTAATAGCACTGTTTAATATTCCTGCTAGAATCCAGATTCCCAGTGTAGCTATACAGTTTTATCACATCTGTTCATCGCAAATCAAATCATACTGTCTACATATACATCTACATGGATACTCTACAAATCACACTTACGTGTCTGGCAGAAGGTTCATCGAACCACCTTCACAATAATTCTCTATTATTCCACTAACAGTGCGCGAAAAAAAAACACCTATATCTTTCCGTGCGAGCTCTGATTTCCTTTGTTTTACTATGACTGTCCTTTCTCCATATGTAGGTCGGCGTCAACAAAGTGTTTTCACATTCGGAGGAGAAAGTTGGTGACTGAAACTTCGTGAGAAGATTCCACCGCAACGAAAAACGCCTTTGTTTTAATTGATCCACTCCAAATCCTGTGTCATGTCCGGGACACTCTCTACCCTATTACGCGATAATTCAAGGCGTGCTGCTCTTCTTTGAACTTTTTCGATGTATTCCGTTGGTCTTATGTGGTAGGGGTCCCAGACCTCTGCGCAGTGCTCCAAAAGAGGACCGACAAGCGTAGTTTAAGCAGTCTTTATAGCAGACCTGTTACATTTTCTAAGTGTTCTGTCAATAAAACGCAGTCTTTGCTTTGCCTTCTCCACAACATTTTCTGTGAGTTCTTTGTAATTTAAATTGTTCGTAATTGTAATTCCAAGGTATGTAGTTGAATTTACGGTCTTTAGATTAGACTGATTCATCGTGTAACCGAAGTTTGATGTACTTCTTTTAGAACTCATCTTGATGATCTCAACTTCAAGCAGCTGCCAATTTTCGCACCACTCAGATATCTTTTCTAAACAGTTTTTCAGTTTGGTTTGATCTTCTGATGAGTTTACTAGACGATAAACGACAGCAGAATGTGTAAACAACCTAAGACAGCAGCTCAGATTGTCTCCTAAATCGTTTATGTAGATAAGGAACAGCACAGGGTTCAAACGGTTCAAATGGCTCTGAGCACTGTGGGACTCAACTGCTGTGGTCATAAGTCCCCTAGAACTTAGAACTACTTAAACCTAACTAACCTAAGGACATCACACACATCCATGCCCGAGGCAGGATTCGAACCTGCGACCGTAGCGGTCGTGCGGTTTTAGACTGCAGCGCCTTTAACCGCTCGGCCACTCCGGCCGGCTAACAGCACAGGGCCTATTACACAATCTCGGAGAATGCCAGAAATCATTCCTATTTTACTCGATGACTTTCCGTCAATTACTACGAACTGTTACCTCTCTGACAGGAAATCACGTATCTAGTCACATAACTGAGACGATACTCCGTAAGGACGCAATTTCAATACAAGTCGCTTGTGTGGTACAGTGTGGAAAGCCTTTTGGAAATGTAGAAATACGGAATCATTTTGAAATCGCTTGTCAATAGCACTCAACACTTCGTATGTGTAAGGAACGATGTTTTGTAACTTCTTGTTGACTGTGTGTTAATAGGCAGTTCTCTTCGAAGTAATTCAAATGTTTTAACACATTATGTGTTCCAAAATCCAGCTGCATATTAACGCTAATGATATGAGCCTGTAATTTAGTGGATTACTCCTACTACATTTCTTGAATATTGGTGTGACCTGTGCAACTTTCCAATCTTTGGATACGGGTCTTTCATCGAGAAAGCGGTTGTATATGATTGTTAATTATTAATGAACTGCATCAGCATACTCTTAAAGGAACCTAACTGATATACAGTCTGAACCAGATGACTTACTTTACTAAGTGGTTGCTTCATTACTCCGAGGATATCTGTTTCTAAGTTATTCGTGTTGACCGCTGTTCTTGATTCGAATTCTGGGAAGGAATTACGGAAGGCTGTGTTTAGTGACTCTGCTTTGGCGGCACTTTCGTCGATAGTAGGAGGGTTGCCCAGAAAGTAGCTTACCGTATCTTTTTTATTCAACAATTCTTTACTGAACATAATGAGAATTACACGCACGAAAGAGTGGTGTTTTATCCGCACACCCTACTTTTCCACGTAATCTCCATCCCGTTCAATGGCCTTCCTCCAGCGTGAAACAAGGGCGTCTATGCCCTGTCAGTACAAATCTTTGTCCTGGCGGTGGAGCCAGTGCTTCACTGTGTGTGTTTCCTTTGTTGATTGACAGATGCAGCGTCAACTGCCGAGTCGTAATGCGTCTGTCCTCGCGAATGACAACATCAGCTCGCTGCAACATGTCAGGTGTGACAGCCGTGGATGGTCTTCCCGAACGCTGCAAATCGTGGAGCTCCGCCGAACCGCCTTCTGATGACCTCACGCTCCATGCCCAGCGACTAACTGTACTTTTGTCGACAGCAGATGCTCCATAGACTTTGCACGAGCGTTTTTCAATATTTCCCTGTTTCTTTCTCTGCAGTAATAAGTTCAATGACGGACGTTGCTTCTAACGTATATCACATATAGACGCCATTTTGAAACTGTCCTGCAGCTACGCTACCTGTCGAAAGTGACGGAAACTTGGCCGCGTTCACTCAGGAGACTTCAAACAATACATGCACAACGTTTCGTATTTGTAGCATTGTTTTCGGCTGAGAAAAAAAATGCGGTGAGTTACTTTCTGGGCAATCCTCGTATTTCCATCGCTTTCGCGCAGAGAAGGCATTGATTTTGTATTGCTGCCAGCATACTACACGAGGTGCATTCAAGTTCTAAGGCCTCCGATTTTTTTTCTAGTTAGCTACTCACCCGAAATCGATGAAACTGGCGTTACTTCTCGACTTAATCGCCCTGCAGACGTACACATTTTTCACAACGCTGACGCCATGGTTCCATGGCAGCGGCGAAGGCTTCTTTAGGTGTCTGTTTTGACCACTGGAAAATCGCTGGGGCAATAGCAGCACGGCTGGTGAATGTGCGGCCACGGAGAGTGTCTTTCATTGTTGGAAAAAGCAAAAAGTCACTAGGAGTCAGGTGAGGTGAGTAGGGAGCATGAGGAATCACTTCAAAGTTGTTATCACGAAGAAACTGTTGCGTAACGTTAGCTCGATGTGCGGGTGCGTTGTCTTGGTGAAACAGCACACACGCAGCCCTTCCCGGACGTTTTTGTTGCAGTGCAGGAAGGAATTTGTTCTTCAAAACATTTTCGTAGGATGCACCTGTTACCGTAGTGCCCTTTGGAACGCAATGGGTAAGGATTACGCCCTCGCTGTCCCAGAACATGGACACCATCATTTTTTCAGCACTGGCGGTTACCCGAAATTTTTTTGGTGGTGGTGAATCTGTGTGATTCCATTGAGCTGACTGGCGCTTTGTTTCTGAATTGAAAAATGGCATTCACGTCTCATCCATTGTCACAACCGACGAAAAGAAAGTCCCATTGATGCTGTCGTTGGGCGTCAACATTGCTTGGCAACATGCCACACGGCCAGCCGTGTGGTCGTCCGTCAGCATTCGTGGCACCCACCTGGATGACACTTTTCGCATTTTCAGGTCGTCGTGCAGGATTGTGTGCACAGAACCCACAGAAATGCCAACTCTGGAGGCGATCTGTTCAACAATCATTCGGCGATCCCCCAAAACAATTCTCTCCACTTTCTCGATCATGTCGTCAGACCGGCTTGTGCAAGCCTGAGGTTGTTTCGGTTTGTTGTCACCCGATGTTCTGCCTTCATTAAACTGTCGCACCCACGAACGCACTATCGTCACATCCATAACTCCATCACCACATGTCTCCTTCAACTGTCGATGAATTTCAATTGGTTTCACACCACGCAAATTCAGAAAACGAATGATTGCACACTGTTCAAGTAAGGAAGACGTCGCCATTTTAAGTATTTAAAACTGTTCTCATTCTCGCCGCTGGCGATAAAATTCCATATGCCGTACGGTGCTGCCATCTCTGGGACGTATTGACAATGAACGCGGCCTCATTCTAAAACAATGACCATGTTTCTATCTCTTTCCAGTCCGGAGAAAAAAAATCGGAGGCTTTAGAACTTGAATGCACCTCGTACATGCGACCAGAATCTCTTAGGATTTTATGGCAGTTTCTAAACAAAGTTTCGTTGTGGAAACTATTAAAGGCTTCTCGCATTGAAGACAGCGCTAAATTCCGTGCTTCTGTAAAAGATCTCCTATCTCGAAATTTTGCGTTCGTTTAAATTTTGCATGTTTTTTTTTCGTTATTTCTGCCACAGTGTTGTGACCCGATTGGTGTATTAAGGGGGGGGGGGGGGGACAAGCTCAGTCGTTTGCTACAAGAAAAGGTAAAATGTTTTTGTCGTATGAAGAGGAAAGATGAAACAGTAAATTGCAACGAAGAAAAGATTGTAACTGCAAGGATAATCAGTGAGAGCGCATAAAAAACATAGTGATTTCATTGTTTTGCTACCATCTGTAGGTAGCTTAAACTCTAATATGAGCTGCCGTACTGCTTGACATCAAATGTTACATTACGAAAGCTTCGATGCACTTCAGAGACTGAGAAGCTACATCTAAACTTCTCATGTCGGTGTCAGTGAACTGTGTCTGGGTTAATGACTGCAAAAATTATGCAATAGAGACCTCATATCTGGCACACCGATGCTAAGCCAGAGTTTAATAGCGCTGCAGTTGGCAGCACTGCCGGCAGATTGGAGTGTAGAATATCTGAAAATCTCCGGTGACAAATTAAAACTGCGTTGAATCCGGTTGGGATTCCCCGCTGCTACTGCCAGCGCATTTTCCGTTCAAATATTGCCCGTTGCTCCATTATTCGGAACACAGTTTTAATTCCCTCACTTCATTTCGGAAAGTTGATTGTCCGCCCCGCGTACAGCTTCAATATCCCGGCGCCCGTTTTAATGCAACGTACATCCAGCCACTCAGAGAAGATAATTTAATTTGCTTCAGTTAACACATGAGGATAAAATCGGGAACAGAAATGTCGTTGCTGTTGTAGAAGAACAAACTTTGGCTGCATCTAAAGCTTGCCAACCAGGTCGTTACGCTACCGAATTAACTTGCTCCTCTCTGGGGGTATTACGAGAGAAATCAAATTAGTCTATGTATCACGCCATACAAGCTACCAGTCAGTATTCTGTTACTTCAAATTTCAAACATTCCTCCAGATTACATTGTAGCAAGTGTCTGAGAGATACATTACACAACACACATTCCGTATAGAAGTATGCATGATTACCTTTTATGTATTACTTGCTGGAGTTCTGAATTTGAATAAATATTTAGTATTTATAGTTGTTACTTCCTCTTTACTTCGAAAGCGATGTGGCTGCCTCGAGGACGAAATTTGAAACGCCGATTGTATGATGTGGAAGTAAACAAAGTTCGCTATGTGTTCTCATATGTTAAAAAAAAACATTTTTTTGTACACAAGCCGGCCGTTGTGGCCGAGCGCTTCTAGGCGATTCAGTCCGGAGCCGCGCTGCTGCTACGGTCGCAGGTTCGAATCCTTCCTCGGGCATGGATGTGCGTGATGTCCTTAGGTTAGTTAGGTTTAAGTAGTTATAAGTCTAGAGGACTGATGACCTCAGATGTTAAGTCCCAAAGTGCTTAGAGTCATTTGAACCATTTTGTTCACATTTTCGTTCAAACCATTTTGGGCTAAGCTTCATTTGAACGACAAAAATGCATGTAGCAAGCAATACCAGATGTACGCAGTCTACGACAACAGAAATGGTGACAATTTGAAAAGCAATGTTTCTTAGGGTATGAAACAAATTCCGCTTCGACTTCAGCGGAAAGTGAAGGTAAGACTTCGACAATAACTTTATGTTGGATGAAAATCATCTCACAGTTTGATGTGAGCATTGTGGAGCCTGTATGTATCACTGCGATAGTTAGTTGACGGTTGTCTCTTTATTACCAAGAAATTTTAGATGAAGGGACAGTTTGGAAGCTATTATTTCGTTTTGGGAAATCCAACATCTTGGGCCGTACTTAAAAATACCTAAATTTATATTGTATACGCAAGACACAAACACTTACCGATATGTCTTATTATTAATAAGATTTCCCATTGAAACTGTATAGGTATATAAGGAAAAGCCACAACACGCTACGACAAAAATTTAAAACCAATGATAATAATCATTAGCTTGGCCACTGTAAGCGCCGATAAAGATATATTTTGCTACGCCGGAAGGCGGATAACAAATAATAAAATATTCCATTCAATTGTTTGTAGTCCATTAACAAAGAGACTCTATCCTTGGTTCTCGAGTAGAGAAGACGTATTTTTGTAAGATGTGTGTGGTAGCCATTTGTGTTGTTTGAATAATAGTTATTATATGTACAAAACCACGAAAGTTTTCTTTTCCTCCGCGCATCATCTCAATGCCGGGTCCACAAGCGACCTGCATTCGAAAGAAGAAGCCCAATTAAGAACTGTTATAGACACGGTCAGCAGATAAATTTTTATGGCGGAAGAAGATGAATATAACCAAGGACATCAGAAGTAAGTTCACGTTAAAACGGACGCAAAGGAAAGAAACTAAAAAAATCCAAAATTTGTGCATTAATTGAAAATAATTAATATCTACTGATCTCTTTATTTATGTACCCATTATTATTATTGCTTTTTGTATGTATATGTACGTAAATTTGCGCAAAACACAAGAAATCAGTATTTAAAAGTAGGGTTCAAGCACTGAAATACACTATCTAACAATTAATGAGGACGTAATAGCAATACGAAATTTTAACATTCGTCTTACGTTCGTCCTATAATTATCTAAAGTGGGGGTCAAGTCTTCATGTAACGTTCTCTGTCCTTCCCATCTGCCTATGTAATACTATCAGTAAAAATATATTTTACAGAAAGAAGTACTTCGGTAACAACAGAGAAAGTCTTGTTCGCAGCTAGAATAGAAACCTGTGCGTCTATGAAGAGATTAGTGTATGGATACGCGTTGGAATGATTTTGACTGTCTTTCTCTCTTCTTCGAGGTTGAACGGAGTTTCCTTGCAGTGTAACTATTTTGTACTCTTATAATAACAGTTTCGGAACCAAAAATGATAGTAGTCAACTACTTGTGCAGCTCAGTCAACTGTTGGTAATCGCGGAACTGTCAGAATAGTCTACCGATTAGACGTATGACAGCAATGTTCGACTATAGTCCGATCCACGGACGATGGCGGTTCGCGTATGTCGCGGCACGGGCGGGGATTGCATTATTGGCGATTCCAAACGGCAGTTCCGGTACGCGAATACACGTGCTTCCCGCTTGAAGGAAGCGTATAAATTGCAAATTGTTTCTCGCTTACTTCTGCAGAACTTATCACTTACCAGCACTATCAGCGATGTCAACTCGTAACAAATGGAATAGAAATTCACTAAAAAACTCGTTAAGATCAAGTTTAAAGCTCGCATTAGGTACGGCATTAACAGCAGAGCGCTGACAATGCTACTAAACGCTTTCGGAGAATGCGTGACGTAGGTGCGCAGAACAAGCATAAACCCGACCGCCATCTTTCGTGACTGCAACTATAGTACTGGGGCACACATGTTTCCCAGTACATCTATTTGCATTGAAGAGCCAAAAGAACTGGTACACCCGCCTAATATCGTGTAGGGCCCCAGCGAGCACACAGAAGAGTCGCAGCACGACGTGGCATAGACTCGACTAATGTCTGAAGTATTGCTGGGGAGGGGAGGTGTTCACACTATGAATCCTGCAGGAATGTCCATAAACCCGTAAAAGAGTGCGAAGGGATGGAGATCTCTTCTGAACAACCCGTTGCAAGGCATCCCAGTTATTCTCAATAACTGCATGTGCATGTCTGAGGAGTTTGGTGGCCAGCGGAAGCGTTTAAACTCAGAGGAGTGTTGCTGGAAGCAGTCTGTAGCAATTCTGGACGTGTGGGGTGTCGCATTGTCCTGCTCGAATTGCCCGAGATCGTCAGAGTGCACAATGGACGTGAATGGATGTAGGTGATCCGGCAGAATGCTTACCTACGTGCCGCATATCAGAGTCGTATCTAGACGTATCAAGGGTCCCAATCACTCTAACTGCTCATGCCCCACACCATTACAGAGCCTCCACCAACTTGAACATTCCCCTGCTGACATGCATTGTCCATGGATTCATGAGGTTGTCTCCATATCCGTATAAGTCCATCCCCTCGATAGAATTTGAAACGATACTCGTCCGTCCAGGCAACATGCTTCCAGTCATCAACAGTCCAACGTTGGTGTTGATTGGCCCAGGTGAGGCGTAAAGTCTTGTGTCGTGCAGTCATCAAGGGTACACGAGTCGGCCTTCGGCTCCGAAAGCCTGTATCGATGATGTTCTGTTGAATGGTTCGTAAGCTGACATTGTTGATGGCCCAGCATTGAAATTTGCAGCAATTTGCAGAAGGGTTGCACTTCTGTCACGATGAACTATTCTCTTCAGTCGTCGTTGGTCCCGTTGTTGCATTACCTTTTTCAGGCCGGAGCGATGTCGGAGATTTAATGTTTTACCGGATTTCTGATATTCACGGTACACTCGTGAAATGGTCATACGGAAAAATCTTCGTTTCTTCGCTACATCGAAGAAGCTGTGTCCCATCGCTCGTGCGCCGACTATAACACCACATTCAAACTCATTTAAATGTTGATAACCTGCCGTTGTAGCAGCAATAACAATCTAACAACTGCGCCAGACACTTGTTGTCGTGTGAAGGCCTTGCCGTCCGCAGCGCCGTATTCTGCCTGTTTACATATCTCTGTATTTGAATTCGCATGCCTATACCAGTTTCCTTGGCGCTTCAGTGTAGTATCGGAGAGATAGGCTCTCATAGATGAAGTGAACACTCAGAAGACCACGGAGATCTGAATCACGTCTTAGTGAGATGAGCTAAAAATGTTCCACACCAAAATAAACTGCAATAGTCTGTGCTGCAAAGATGGAAACAATGAATCAGAACAATCTCAAAATTAGCATTTTAATTGCATCTTACCTGCGAGAAACGAACATAAACTTCTGACGTTTCAAATACTCAAATATTTACATTTGTAAATTTATAGGTGAGGGGGCGTTGAAATATAATGCCCCCTAATTTTTTATTTTGTTCTCAATATTGACTGAACATGGATATTACTCGGTCGAGTTTACCGCTTCTCTGACACAAGTTGCAACCGTCTGCCGCTACAGGGCTCCTTATTGTAGCGTGTAACGTAACTATGTCAGTGCATGAAAGGCTCTCAGAAAACTGAAAAAAAAAAACAAAAAACGAATTCGAAGAGTTCGTCCACACATGGAGCACCTTCCTCTTCAACATGATAACGCCAGTCCACAGACGAGCAACAACGCGACGCCTAGTTTCTCTGGTATCGATCATCTTCCATACAGTCCCGACTTGGACCCATTCGATTTTCACCTCTTTGCAAAACTTGAAGTACACCTTTGAGGACTTCACTTTGGTAGTTATGAAGCGGTGCAAGCAGAGGTGAGACTGTGGCTCCGTCAGCAAAAGTCAGACATTTTAAGATGACGATATCAAGGAACTGGTCTCTCGTTGGCAGAAATTTGTTTGTTGCCAGGGTGACTATGTTGAGAAATAAACGGAATGAAGGCTAAAGATGTAGAATGCTAATAAAGTCTTTCCTATTTAAAAAGCTATAAGGGTTTTCACGTAAAATAATCGTAGGTATTACTTTTCAGCACTCCCTCGTACTTGTGAATTAACTGTGTACTTCTACATTTACATCTACATCTACATCCATACTCCGCAAGCCACCTGACGGTGTGTGGCGGAGGGTACCTTCAGTACCTCTATCGGTTCTTCTTTCTATTCCAGTCTCGCATTGTTCGTGGAAAGAAGGATTGTCGGTATGCCTCTGTGTGGGCTCTAATCTCTCTGATTTTATCCTCATGGTCTCTTCGCGAGATATACGTAGGAGGGAGCAATATACTGCTTGACTCTTCGGTGAAGGTATGTTCTCGAAACTTTGACAAAAGCCCGTACCGAGCTACTGAGCGTCTCTCCTGCAGAGTCTTCCACTGGAGTTTATCTATCATCTCCGTAACGCTTTCGCGATTACTAAATGATCCTGTAACGAAGCGCGCTGCTCTCCGTTGGATCTTCTCTATGTCTTGTATCAACCCTATCTGGTACGGATCCCACACTGCTGAGCAGTATTCAAGCAGTGGGCGAACAAGCGTATTGTAATCTATTTCCTTTGTTTTCGGATTGCATTTCCTTAGGATTCTTCCAATGAATCTCAGTCTGGCATCTGCTTTAACGACAATCAACATTATATGATCATTCCATTTTAAATCACTCCTAATGCGTACTCCCAGATAATTTATGGTATTAACTGCTTCCAGTTGCTGACCTGCTATTTTGTACCTAAATGATAAAGGATCTATCTTTCTGTGTATTCGCAGCACATCACACTTGTCTACATTGAGATTCAGTTGTCATTCCCTGCACCATGCGTCAATTCGCTGCAGATCCTCCTGCATTTCAGTACAATTTTCCATTGTTACAACCTCTCGATACACCACAGCATCATCTGCAAAAAGCCTCAGTGAACTTCCGATGTCATCCACCAGGTCATTTATGTATATTGTGAATAGCAACGGTCCTATGACACTCCCCTGCGGCACACCTGAAATTACTCTTACTTTGGAAAACTTCTCTCCATTGAGAATAACATGCTGCGTCCTGTTATCTAGGAACTCCTCAATCCAATCACACAATTGGTCTGATAGTCCATATGCTCTTACTTTGTTCATTAAACGACTGTGGGGAACTGTATCGAACGCCTTGCGGAAGTCAAGAAACACGGCATCTACCTGTGAACCCGTGTCTATGGCCCTCTGAGTCTCGTGGACGAATAGCGCGAGCTGGGTTTCACATGACCGTCTTTTTCGAAACCCATGCTGATTCCTACAGAGTAGATTTCTAGTCTCCAAAAAAGTCATTATACTCGAACACAATACGTGTTCCAAAATTCTACAACTGATCGACGTTAGAGATATAGGTCTATAGTTCTGCACATCTGTTCGACGTCCCTTCTTGAAAACGGGGATGACCTGTGCCCTTTTCCAATCCTTTGGAACGCTACGCTCTTCTAGAGACCTACGGTACACCGCTGCAAGAAGGGGGGCAAGTTCCTTCGCGTACTCTGTGTAAAATTGATCTGGTATCCCATCAGGTCCAGATGCCTTTCCTCTTTTGAGCGATTTTAATTGTTTCTCTATCCCTCTGTCGTCTATTTCGATATCTACCATTTTGTCATCTGTGCGACAATCTAGAGAAGGAACTACAGTGCAATCTTCCTCTGTGAAACAACTTTGGAAAAAGACATTTAGTATTTCGGCCTTTAGTCTGTCATCCTCTGCTTCAGTACCATTTTGGTCACAGAGTGTCTGGACATTTTGTTTTGATCCACCTACCGCTTTGACATAAGACCAAAATTTCTTAGGATTTTCTGCCAAGTCAGTACATAGAACTTTACTTTCGAATTCATTGAACGCCTCTCGCATAGCTCTCTTCACACTACATTTCGCTTCGCGTAATTTTTGTTTGTCTGCAAGGCTTTGGCTATGTTTATGTTTGCTGTGAAGTTCCCTTTGCTTCCGCAGCAGTTTTCTAACTCGGTTGTTGTACCACGGTGGCTCTTTTCCATCTCTTACGATCTTGCTTGGCACATACTCATCTAACGCATATTGTACGATGGTTTTGAACTTTGTCCACTGATCCTCAACACTATCTGTACTTGAGACAAAACTTTTGTGTTGAGCCAACAGGTACTCTGAAATCTGCTTTTTGTCACTTTTTCTAAACAGAAAAATCTTCCTACCCTTTTTAATATTCCTATTTACGGCTGAAATCATCGATGCCGTAACCGCTTTATGATCGCTGATTCCCTGTTCTGCGTTAACTTTTTCAAATAGTTCGGGTCTGTTTGTCACCAGAAGGTCTAATATGTTATCGCCACGAGTCGGTTCTCTGTTTAACTGCTCAAGGTAGTTTTCAGATAAAGCACTAAAAAAAATTTCACTGGATTCTTTGTCCCTGCCACCCGTTATGAACGTCTGAGAATCCCAGTCTATATCCGGCAAATTAAAATCTCCACCCAGAACTATAACATGGTGGGGAAATCTACTCGAAATATTTTGATTTAACTGTTTGTGATTTAACTGTTTGTGATTTAACTGTTTCCTCTAACCTTGTAAAATGCCAATAAAAAAATTAGCTCATGGTAGTCTGTGGTTCTCAAATAGCTACGTGCTTCTATACTCATAGCGAGCACGCAGTCAAACAAAAAAGATTCCACTCAAACTTCAAAAGTGAAATACAGTTTTCATACCGATTCAAAAATTGGATCATGTTAGTGCAAATCTCCTGGACGGCGTCTATCTGCACTATCGCCCCCTTCTGATACTGCTATTTTTCTGAATTTCGTGATAATTTTGTCTTTATTTTTTTTTTACATGTAGCGTACCACCCTTCAGAATATAAGGAAACGTAAACTACTGACAGTCAATGTTTTTCGCAATTAAATCTTTGTGCCAGTTTGATAAAAAGGTACAGTAAGTGCGCGGACGTGAACTGGACAGCATTGCTGGGAACTGTATACAAACAGCGACTTCTTAGGCATGGATATAATTTATTGGTGACAGAAGTGAAAAACTGGCAATAAAAACGGCCGCTTCTACGCTTTCAGACTAATAACTACCTCGGCTGCTTTTGTAGCAGAGTGTTACGGCAAGCAAGACGCAACCTGATCGACCGACAAGGAAGTAATGGTGTTGCATCGTGCTGTCTTGAATATGACTTCTAGATAACATTCCATACACGCTTTCTCGAAACAGGTCTGTTTCTCTATTCTAATCTCGGGTATACTTTGCTCAAAGTACTAACAGGGAATGTAGTGTTATGTTCATGCAGATGCTTACGACTAGTTGATTCGGAAGGTAGGCTGACATTCTGACGTCAGGAGGGTCTACATGGCAAATTACAAGTGCTTATCGTAAATGTAGTGCAGCCAACAAGATAAATGCGGACCCAGGGTACGTCGTAATGTTAAACGATCAATATCCCCCCCCCCCCCTGCCCAACCCGTCCCTTCTATCTTCCTCCGTCTGTTCGATTAGTGGATTCCGCTCTCCGTGACCCGACGAACTAAAGCACGCCAATTTTTTCTGTCTTGCACTATCTCCCGAAGACTTTCCAGATTGGAATCCATAACTTCTGTGGTGCTATCAATTTTTCTCTTTGTGCCTTCGATTTTCCCCAGCTCTGAAGTCTTTTATGGCGAATCCTGTCTTTTCATGATGTGTTCAAAGTAGGTCAACTTTTATTTCAGGATCAGAACTTCCAAGAAGCAATCTGGTTTCACTTGCCGTAACGCCGACCTACTTATTCTATTTGCAGTCCGTAGAGTTCCCGCCAACAAACGTTCAACATTTCCTACAGTCCAAGTCTCACATCCGCACATCGTAATTGGAAAGACCATAGCCCTTACTATGCCGATTTGTATTATTATTATTAAACTTATATGTCTACTCCTTAAAACATTTTCAAGATTGGACATTGCCTTTCTACCAATTAACAGACGTCTCTTGATTTCGTGGCTGCAGTCACCTTCAGCAGAAATCTGGGGGCCAAAATAGTTAAACCTAGGAACTACCTCCATTATTTCTCCTTTTACATGTCATGATGTGATAAGAGTAATTGCTATAATTTTCGTTTTCTTGGCGTTCAGCATTAGTTTAGTACTATCTTCTTTCATATTCAGTATGAGGACATTTAACTCTTCTTCACTTTCTACCTTCAAGATAATAGCATTTAGACATCTAAGATTCCTTATATTTACGGCAGCTCTGCGTTAGTGTACAGAATGAATAGATAATATGTGAACATAGAGCCTTGTCGTACTCATTTCTGAATTTCGATCTATTTCTTTGCTCTATTTCTGGCTGGGATAGCATAAATTTATTGTTTGCTGGATGCCAATGAGGGGTAGTGGGGTGGCAGGGGAGAGGTAGGTGGGGGCGGGTGGAGGGGGCAATAATCAGCGTACACTACAGTACTCTTAAAAGTAGACCACTGTCACACTCTTTCGGTCTCTTCGTGTCACTGAATGAGGTGCCATTCTAAAACAAGAACGGAAACAGAACCTACAGTATGTAGCGTTAAACGTATTTAATCAAGCTATTCGAGTACCTTGGATTGATACTGATGGGAGGTGAATTAGTTTGCTTGGGTGGGTGCGATTTGGTGAGGTGAGAAGGCCACTCGAGGCCAGCTTAGGTACAAAGGCAGTCAGCATGTGGCCAGATATATGTAATCCCAGAGCAGGGAGAATTTGGACGGTGGTTGCTCACACAGCCAGAGGACAGAAGATGTATCGCTAATGGCAGGATCCAAGGTAGTCTGAAATATGGCTACGGCCAACTCTAAGAAATTCAATAATAAATCACAGTTCAACTGAATATATTAACAGTCAACCTTGAGCTTAGAAACTTCTAAACCCTTAATGCAATTTCAACAAACAATGTCTTAGATGATAGCGCAGCACTATAACTATCAACCCTGAGAGCTACGCATCTTTATTTATGTTATTTATTGATTTATTACAGTTTTACGTGTTTCTCTTTATGCAGATACCTGTCAGAACATCGTATACTCCACAATAACACAGCAATTGAATGCAGCATGAATGAACAATACAGTGTCATGCTTGTGTAGGTATTTAATGAATATTTGCTACTTTACCACTAACTTTATTTAAATGTTGATTACAGTTGTTATTAAACATCATTGTAATTTAGAAGTGGTCAGTCGCATGTGGTAGCAGAGACCACCACTGCGAAAACTGCCAAAACACACTTCTGTCAATCAGGCCTAGGTAATTGTTCGACAAATATTTAACAGCATTTTACTGTCATTTATTGTGGGTGCACATGCCCAAGAATACTGGCTTGTTTGTTTATGAACAAAGTATTATTTATACTTATTGTAAATGCTCTGAGTGTGAACGACACTATGTAACATTCTCACTACAAATATTGATATAATTATCAGTTCAGCTCGGAAAGTGGTCAAGCTGAGTCAGTTTATGACTGTAGAAGACAAGAACGATGTAAATTTGGCGAGGATGACCCTCACACAGTGAGAATTTAACAGTGGTGAAACACTATTGGAGTCAAGTGCAAATAGGAACTTTTTGAGGGGTGCACTCAAAGAAGTGGGAAAGCCTCATATTTGGAGAACTGTGTATAGAAGGCAGACCAGCCTTATGTAATGTGAGATATTTGGTTGTGTAGGTGATTGATTGTGTGTGGTGAACGACCGCAAGAGTTGTTTAATTTTTGAAGGTATGCTCCAGTATCGAGTTTTAACTTTCTCTGGTTGCATTCCAGAGAATGAATTTCTACTCTTTGTCTCTCATGTGTTGATGTGTAGAACGTGATGCTGGAATCTGAATTGTTTTGAGGTGGCAATATTTCGTTACTGTGATCACGAAATGGACGAAGTTTTTCACACATCTTGCATGATTATTTAGCTTGCGGATTCTGTTACCATTCTTGTAATGCGCTCAAAGCAACTTTATTTCATTTTCGCCTATACTATATTTTTAAGTGCAGGACTACTTTCCGTTTAGACCAGATTTCTTGCTTGAATAAACATTATTTATTCTAAGCATCTGGGTCGCCTGGATCAGTTTCAGACTTTCGAATAAAGCCATTTTATTAATTATTCGTTTACCTTTTGCTTAATATTTCTTAATATTTTACACTACTGGCCATTAAAACTGCTACACCAAGAAGAAACGCAGATGATAAACGAGTATTCATTGGACAAATATATTATACTAGAACAGACATGTGATTACATTTTCACGCAATTTGGGTGCGTAGATCCTGAGAAATCAGTACGCAGAACAACCACCTCTGGCCGTAATAACGGCCTTGATACATCTGGGCATTGAGTCAAACAGAGCTTGGATTGCGTGTACAGGTACAGCTGCCCATGCAGCTTCAACTCGATACCACAGTTCATCATGAGTAGTGACTGGCGTATTGTGACGAGCCAGTTGCTCAGTCACCATTGACCAGACGTTTTCAATTGGTGAGAGATCTGGAGAATGTGCTGGCCAGGGCAGCAGTCGAACATTTTCTGTATCCAGAAAGGCCCGTACAGGACCTCCAACATGCTGTCGCGCATTATCCTGCTGAAATGTAGGGTTTCGCAGAGATCGAATGACGGGTAGAGCCACGGGTCGTAACACATCTGAAATGTAGCGTCCACTTTTCAAAGCGCCGTCATTGCGAACAAGAGGTGACCAAGACGTGTAACCAATGGCACCCCACGTGATACGCCAGTATGGCGATGACGAATACACACTTCCAATGTGCGTTCACCGCGATGTCGCCAAACACGGATGCGACCATCATGATGCTGTAAACAGAACCTGAATTCATCCGAAAAAATGACGTTTTGCCATTCGTGCACCCAGGTTCGTAGTTGAGTACACCATCGCATTCGCTCCTGTCTGTGAAGCAGCGTCAAGGGTAAACGCATCCATGGTCTCCGAGATGATAGTCCATGCTGCTGCAAACGTCGTCGAACTGTTCGCGCAGGTGGTTGTTGTCTTGGAAACGTCCCCGTCTGTTGACTCAGGGTTCGAGACGTGGCTGCACGATCCGTTACAGCCATGCGGATAAGATGCCTGTCATCTCGACCGCTAGTGATACGAGGCCGTTGGGATCCAGCAAGACGTTCCGTATTACCCTCCTGAACCCACCGATTCCATATTCTACTAACAGTCATTGGATCTCGACCAACGCGAGCAGCAATGTCGCGATACGATAAACCGAAATCGCGATAGGCTACATTCCGACCTTTATCAAAGTCGGAAACGTGATGGTAGGCATTTCTCCTCCTTGCACGTGGAATCACACCAACGTTTCACCAGGCAATGCCGGTCAACTGCTGTTCGTGTATGAGAAATCGGTTGGAAACTTTTCTCATGTCATTAAGTTGTAGGTGTCGCCACCGGCGCCCACCTTGTGTGAATGCTCTGAAAAGCTAATCATTTGCATATCACAGCATCCTCTTATCATGATACTCTACCTGTGCTGCTAGAACATGTGCCTTTACAAGTACGACACAACACGTGGTTCATGCACGATGGAGCTCCTGCACATTTCAGTCGAAGTGTTCGTACGCTTCTCAACAACAGATTCGGTGACCGACGGAGTGGTAGAGGCGGACCAATTCCGTGGCCTCCACGCTCTCCTGACCTCAACCCTCTTTACTTTCATTTATGGGGGCATTTGAAAGCTCTTGTCTACGCAACCCCGGTACCAAATGTAGAGACTCTTCGTGCTCGTATTGTGGACGGCTGTGATACAATACGCCATTCTCCAGGGCTGCATCAGCGCATCAGGGATTCCATGCGACGGAGGGTGGATGCATGTATCCTCGCTAACGGAGGACACTTTGAACATTTCCTGTAACAAAGTGTTTGAAGTCACGCTGGTACGTTCTGTTGCTGTGTGTTTCCATTCATTGATTAATGTGATTTGAAGAGAAGTAATAAAATGAGCTCTAACATGGAAAGTAAGCGTTTCCGGACGCATGTCCACATAACATATTTTCTTTCTTTGTGTGTGAGGAATGTTTCCTGAAAGTTTGGCCATACCTTTTTGTAACACCCTGTAGAGTACAACATCGGTTCAAAAATGGTTCAAATGGCTCTGAGCACTATGGGACTTAACTTCTGAGGTCATCAATCCCCTAGAACTTAGAACTACTTAAACCTAACTAACCTAAGGACATCACACACATCCGTGCCCGAGGCAGGATTCGAACCTGCGACCGTAGCGGTCGCGCGGTTCCAGACTGTACCGCCTAGAACCGCTCGGCCACTCCGGCCGGCACAACAGCGATCCTATCACACTACCCTGGGGCGTTTCTGACGATATCCTTGTCTCTGATGAACGCCGTCGAGGATAATACACTGTGTTTTACAACACATATATCTGTGAACTTCCTCCATATGCTCGTGACTTCGTTAACAGCCTTCTGTGGGGCACCATGTCAAATGCTTTCCGGAAATCTAGAAATATTGAATCAGCCTGTTGCCATTCATTCATAGTTCGCAGTATATCGTGTGAGGAAGGGGCAAGATGAGTTTCGCGCGAGCGGTACTTTCTAAAACCATTCTGATTTTTGGACATAACTTCTCAGTCTCAAGAAAGTGTATAACATTCTTGAATATGTTCAACGATTCTGCTGAAAACCGAATTTAGGGATATTGAAATGTAATTTTGGGGTCTGTTCTTTTACCCTTCTTATATAAGAGTCATCTGCGCTTTTTTCCAGTCACTTGGAGCTTTGTGGTGGGCGAGAGATTCACGATTGATGCAAGCCACGTAAGGGGCCTATGCCGTAAAGTACTCTTTGTAAATCCAAACTGGGATTCCATCCGGATCTCATGATTCATTTGCTTCCAGATCTCGCAGTTGTTTCTCTGTGCGCCAGGTATGCTTATTTCTGTGTTTTCCATACGACAGTCTGTCTGATGGTCAAATGACCTTTTATTTGTATTCTCCTGTGTGGGGGATTTTTTGAACGTGAAACTTAAAACGTCGGCTTTCTTTCTGCTATCTTCAACTGTCGCACCAGACTGGTCAAATATGGACTGAATGGAAACCTTAGACCTGCTTAGCGATTTTACATACAACCAGAATTGCCTGGGGCTTTCTGCCAGATCTTTTGCTAAGATATGACGGTGATAGTCATGCGTATGATACGCGCATAGAGCTTTTCACGGACGCACGCAGCTCTGATAACCTTTGCTCATCGTTATTTGTGCGTTATTTTTTGAACCGTGAGTGCAACAGCCTCTACTTCCTCGACATCTTTAGAATTTCGTTATTAAACCATGGTGAATCTTTTTCCATCCCTTATCCACATACTAGGCACATGATTTTCCAAACCACGACTTAAATCTACTTAAACTGGGCCCATAATTCCTCTGCGTCCACCTTACTGGAATTAAGTGATGTCAGTTCACTGTGTAAGTGAGATGCTAACAATTTCTTGTCTGCTCTACCTAGCACAAACAATCTTAATTTAGCCATAAGATGATCTTCAGTAGAAATATCATTCATGTCGTAAATAATTGAACAGTGCGCCAGTTACTTATTTTTCGCGATTTGCACGAAGCTTTGCGAGGATTTTTTTAGGGCAAGAGAGTCCGAACAACACGCTTACAAACACCACATAAAATATTTATGTGGATATTTCCTACTGATAAGGAGAATAAATTCTCGAAACGCATCATATTAAGCATGAAAAAATACATAACTAGTGCAGTATTTCATTGTTTAAATCATGGATAACACAGCTGCAAGCTTTCCAAAAAATCGATTATAATGAATGAAATTAACAAATGGCATTTATTAAATGAATATCGTTTATGAAAATATGGGGCGCCACTTTCATGACGGTAAATTGAAATGTTTGTTCGTCCATTCTCATGTATGTCCTCGCACTGTAGCTCACGAAGCAAATTATGGTAACCCAACGAGTTTCTCCTCTCGCTATTCATAGTTTCGTCCACAATCGCTCCATTTCTATCTCTTTTCAAGCAAAGTGCGCGCCCGAAATATGCTGTTGTTCAGGCTATTAACTGTTCGGCATCCATTCCCGAGCAACAAAGGCGAAAAATTTTACGATCGTGTAATAGCTCAGTGAATTAGTTTGGTCAAACACGTTTGACGAAATCTTTGACAAAGCATCCATTTGTGTCGGACAGCAGTTAACACTACATTGCTGACGTCACAGAGGTCAACTCGAATCTATCAGAAGCGTGCTTTATTCTGACTGGCCGAGAACAGGAACCTGCACAGTATTTGAATTTGACAGCTCGTCTACACGTGTTTAGAGTTGGTTTGTTTACAATTTTACGCGAGTTGTATTGTTTTTGTTATTTACATGACAAATCTACAGTTTAAGATTTGAAATGAAATTCTTAGCTTCTTAGCTTTTGTACAGGTGAAGATTACGCGCGGTACACTGTTTTGCGCTATACCTCGGTTTCAAAACACTTTATGAAAGAATTGTGTTAAGCAAAATTAATTGGCTATACAATTAACTTCACGTTCACAAAAATATGTTTTAGTTTCAGAGAAGCACGAATTACTTACCTTAAAAACTTTCTTCGCATTTAAGATAAGAATTTGCCAAGAGAAAAGACAAAGTAGTACGCCTGTGTAAGGATTTAGTACCGAGCACGAAGTAAGGTAAATGGCGGTCTCTTCGTGATACAGGTAATTTTCGTGATTGTCTTTTTGTTAAACAATTGGAACGACACCTGTTGGAGGGGCAACGCCCCACCTCCGGTCGTCGTCACTTGAGACATCTTTCGTGGCTGATATTGTTGACCTAATTCCGCTCTGCTAGTCGTCTTACAACTATCACGAAATTACCTACCAATGTCCACCGTATTTGATCATAATTTAAAATTCCACTTGCACCTATAACATAAAAAAGTTAATGTTTTTATTTGTAGTTGATCCTGTTAATATGATATACGAAATACTGCTGGATGAAAATCTTTCATGTTAGAGAGTAACAATTGTTGTAGAAGTGAATCTGCCATGAATATGTGTCCATGTAGGAGAACGAAGACCACTGCGTTCGGCGTATGGCTCTGGCGCATCGTACTGCATCTGCAGCAGGTATCTGCACAGCACAGTTACACAACAAACTGTTACAAATTGGTTACTTCGAGGACACTTCCGCGGCACACGCCCTGTAGCATGCATTCCACTGACCCAAAACCACCGCCATTTTCGGCTACAGATGTGTCAAGTGAGAGCTTATTGCAGGGCGGAGTGGGAGTCTGTTGTGTCCTAATGAAAGCTGGTTCTGCAACAGTGTCATTGATGGTCTTCTGTTGATTAGGAGACCAGCTGAGGGCCTGCAATCAACCTATCCGTGTGCTCCTTCACTGGACTTACACCTGGAGCTATGGTCTGAAGTACGATATCATATAACAGCAGGAGCACTGCAAATTTGTGCATCAGCCTTGTGATTCGACCTGCTACGATGCTATTCATGAACTGCATTCCAGAAGGTGTTTTCCAACAGGAAAACGCTCGCGCTATCGCGATAGGCTACAATCCGACCTTTATCAAAGTCGGAAACGTGATGGTACGCATTTCTCCTCCTTACACGAGGCATCAGAACAACGTTTCAGCAGGCAACGCCGGTCAACTGCTGTTCGTGAATGAGAAATCGGTTGGAAACTTTCCTCATGTCAGCACGTTGTAGGTGTCGCCAATGGCGCCAACCTTGTGTGAATGCTCTGAAAAGCTAATCATTTGCATGTCACAGCTTCTTCTTCCTGTCGGATAAATTTCGCGTCTGTAGCACGTCATCTTCGTAGTGTAGCACTTTTAATGGCCAGTAGTGTATTTTTTCTATATCTTGTTGTCAGTGAAATAAATGACGGTACCAGCAAGGCTTCGTTGCTGCATCCCTACGACAGTTCCCACGACCAGTCTCCGCCATGGGGGTGTAATACACTGATGTGACAAAAGCCCGCTTTTACGTGGCGACAACTTGACGTGGCACGGACTCAACAAGTAGTTGGAAGTCATGCACAGAAACACTGAACAGTGCTGCCACTATAGCCGTCCATAATTGCCAAAGTTTTGCCGGTGCAGGACTTTATACACGTACTGATCTCTTGAATATGTGCCATAAATGTTTGATGGGATTAATATTGGGCTATCTGGGATGGGAAACTCAATCGCTCGAATTGTCCAGAATGTTCTTCAAGCCAGTCGCGAACAATTGGGGGTCCTGGTGACATGACATCGTTTTTTGAGAACATGAAGTCAAGTAGCCGAACATAACCATTTCGAATCGATGATCGCTTATGTCGGATCGGAGAACCCAGTCCATTCCACGTAAACACAGCCTAGACCATTATGGAGCTACCACCGGTTTGCACAATGCCTTATTGACAACTTAGGTCTGTGACTTCGTGTGGCCTGTGCCACAGTCGAAACGTGCCAACTGGAATCGGGACTCATCTGACAAGGCCACAGTTTTCCAGTCGGGGGCTCAACCAGGATGGTCACGAGCCTGGGAGAGGCACTGCAGGCGATGTCGTGCTGTTAGCACAGGCACTCGCTTCGGTCATCTAAATCAAACGGCTCTGAGCACTACGGGACTTAACATCTGAGGTCATCAGTCCCCTAGAACTTAGAACTACTTAAACCTAACTAACCTAATGACATCACTCACATCCATGCCCGAGGCAGGATTCGAGCCTGCGACCGTAGTGGTCACGCGGTTCCAGACTGAATCGCCTAGAACCGTTCGGCCACCTCGGTCGGCTTCGGCCATCTGCTGCCGTAACGCATCAACGCCCAATTTCTCGACATTGTCCTAAAGTATACGTTCGTCGTACGTGTTACATTGATTTTTACGGATATTTCACTGTGTTGCTTGTCAGTTATCTCTGACAATTCTACGAAAACGCTGCTGCTCTCAGTCATTAAGTGAAGGCCGTCAGCCACTATGTTGTCCGAGGTGAGAGGTACTGCCTGAAACTTGGTATTCTTGGCATACTTTTGACAATGTGGATCTACGAATATTGAATTCCCTAACGATTACCGAAATGGAATGTCCAAAGCGTCTAGCACCAACCACCATTCCGAGTTCAAACTCTCTTAATTCCCACCGTGTGGCCATAATCACGTCGAAAACCTTATCACATGAGTCAGCTGATTCCAAATGACAGCTCCGCCAATGCTATGACTTTGTATACCTTTTGTATGCGATAATACTGCCATTTGTATGTTTGCCAATCGCTGTACCATAAATTGTTTTCGTCTCAGTATATAATCAGAATGATTAGTGCATCTATAAATGACGCAAGCCGGCATTTTGGATGGAAACGTTCCACCCGAAGCGAATGCTGGAGGTAGCTAACATGGTGGGCGTCGACTTCAAGCTTGTGACGTCATGAAAACCTCCTAATTACTCCCCCGTGATCTCCGTGGAAACTAAGAACGTCTGATACTTTGATTGGGAACGTTGCTGTACCTCGCCCTAGTGACCAAGATAGATCTCTGGGGTTCACTTTGCCACGTGATACGCTAGTGTCGCAGCTGTTAATGTCAACTGCAGGAACTGGAACTAGTACTTCCCTTTCGGGTAGTTCATCAGTGGGACCACTGCGATCAGTTGCATTCTACAGTACTCCTTTCACCGGTGATTGTTCCATAACAGTACTGATGATCGAACCCAGATATAACATACTGTGAAAGCGATGTATTGAAGTGGTACAATTTGAGAAGGTGTTCTGTGGTTCACTGGTTATATGAGGTGTGTAAATAAAGTATTGACACTGATATTTTCAACCGTTTTATTCCAGTAACGATGAATACACTAAGCAGATTCAGAAGGATGTAGGTTGCAGTAGGTACTGGGAGATGAAGAAGCTTGCACAGGATAGAGTAGCATGGAGAGCTGCATCAAACCAGTCTCAGGACTGAAGACCACAACAACAACAAATTCCAGTAACTTTACAACTGAACATTGTCCCCTTGAAAGTACTCGCCCTGAGAAGCGACTCAGCGCTGGAGGTGGTTCTTCCACTCCTCATAGTTCTGGAACCGGGATGCTGGATTAATATTGAACTGATAGGTTACAGCCATTTAAATGTTGTCCATGGCTCAAAAGCGACGTCAATCTCGGAAAGAGAAAAAAGATCACAAAGACTCCATTCGGGCGAATAAGGTCCCTGAGGACCCAAGAAATGATCAAATAACTGTTTACTGCGGTTGCTGTGTGATAAGGCGCATTGTCGTGATGCAACACCCAATCGATTTTGATGTTTAGTCTCACACGCGTAATCCTTTTGCGTAGTCTTTCAAGACACTCTAGGGAAAAGTGTCAATTAACCCTTTAGCCTTCGGGCACAAATCTATGAACGATTCCCTGACTATCCAAAAATTGTATCAACATGATTTGATCTTTGAGTTGGTCATTCTTGCTTTTTTTGGCGTTGGATACTTTGAGTGTGCCATTTCATGCTCTGGTGCTTGGCTTCTGCGTCGTACTCAAAACACCCAAGTTTCATTGCCGCTCCAGAAAATATTGGATCATTTTTAATAGAGTCGATAAAGTCAACACAACTGTCCGTCTTCATGTCCTGCTGGTCCCACGTGAGCTCTCTTGGAAGCGGTTTTATGACTGGGTGTTGTGTGCTGTCCTTAGTTAGGTTTAAGTAGTTCTAAGTTATAGGGGACTGATGACCATAGATGTTAATTCCCATACTGCTCAGTGCCATTTGAACCATTTTTTGCAGTTCGCTGTTTTCCTTCTGCAAACGCCTTAAATGATCGAAACACCTGGGCCCTTGACAAAATACTGTCTATGTAGGGCTGGCAAAGACCTGAAAACGTTTTCGTTGGATTGTGTCCAAGTCTCAAACAAAATGTGATCGCTATCGCCGCTCGAAATTCATCTTAAGCAAAACCTCCTTCATTGGGAAAAAGCGCTGCAGACAACCAGCGTGATACGAGCGCGGTTCAACGCGCACTGATGGATTGTCACGTGTTCACCTGCCTCCCCTCCAACTCCGGCGTCACGAATCGTTGCCGGAACGAACACAACGATATCTGTCTCATTACATTATTTACACGAACCTTACTTTGGGGGCTGCAATACAACTGCTCGGTAGAAACGGCACCTATGGAAGAACTCGGAGCTCATTTTCTGTTCATTCTGTCTGACTTTGTCCAACAGACTGGCTGAGGGCTTCTGTATGTGATAGGAAAACGTTGGAGCCCATAGTGCGGTGGGATGTGATTAGGGGTCCGGGGGAATGAAAAGAGAGGGGTTGGGACGTAGGACGGGGGGGGGGGGGAGGAGGGTAGGAAGTTTAGGACGACGCGGAGGAAATCCAACGGGAATTGCTGCGCGTCCTGCCAACGCTGGAAACCGAAACAAAGTTTACAGATTTCCTCAGAAGAAACGAAGATATGATTTGCGCACAAACAGGACGAGTCTTCCACGTAATGGCATTGTTGACCATTTCCCCCTATTCTGCGGCGTGTTACCCAGAAAGCGGGCGAGAGTTTGTGCGTGCGTGTTTGTATCTGTGTGTGTGTGTGTGTGTGTGTATGTGTGTGTGTGTGTGTGTGTGTGTGTGTGTGTGTGTGTGCGTGTGTGTGTAATGCGTCGCCATACACCTTCGGTAGGAGCAGAATAACCATACTCCCGCCAACGGCAGGTATTTGTAGAGATGCGTGCACCTCAGTTCAATGCCCGTTGTATACGTGTCGTAGCGTAATACGCTTTTAAACAGAACATCACCCATGTTCTGTGTCCTGCATGTTTATGTAGAACTTGCGTAGCGACCGCTGCTTCTCTCACATAGACTGTGTGGCCTGGAGAATTTTTTGTTTTGTTTTATATTTTATCGAATTTTTATGTTGTTCACAAATTGAAACACCTTCTAAGCTTTCAACGCTAAATAAAGCCACACAAGCATGGTCTTTCCCGAATGTACTTCTGAGGAAAAAAGCGATTCTGGGAGCTGGAGTCCCAAGTTTTTGTTTATCATACCTTTTGCGTTCTTCTGGAGATATTTCTATAGCAACTTTCATCCCCTAGCAAATATTTCTTTACGTCTAACCAAGAATAGAGGTACCAGTTTTTATACATTTAGCTTTAAAACGTTTTTTTAAAAAAAATTCATCCCCTATTTCATTCCCTTAGGGGTTGAATTTCCAGAAACACTGAAACACGTACTTTTTTTATTTCTAACCAAGAAGTCAAATACCAGTTTACATAGATATAGCCTTAAAAATCCTTTAGTAGATGTTTAGTAATTATTTACTATTGTACCCCCTTAGTGGTTGAATTTACGAACATGCAGTAACACGTATTTTTAATTTTCTGACCGAGAAATCAAATACCAGTTTTCGTAGTTCTAGCTTCAAAATTTCCGTAATAGCGACAAACTTTCAAAAAGCCTTTCACCCCTATTTCAGCCCCTTCGGACTGGAATGTCGTATATCCCTTCGTAAACGATGCCAACAGTATAAAACCCACACGCTCTGCAAACTTCAAGTCTCTATCCTCAGCAGTTTCACTGCCTATTTCACCCTGTCAGGGTTTGAATTTCCAAAAACAGTGACAGGCGTATGTTTTATTTCTAACACAGAAGCCAAATGCCAATTTTCATAGGTATAGCTGCAAAAGTGATTCCACAATGAAGCATTTCCATAATAACTTTCTTCCCCAGTTGCACCCCCATAGGGGTTGAATTTCCAAAACGAGTGAAACACTCATTTTTTCATTTCTAGCTAAGAAGCCAAATTTAAATTTTCATAGATTTAGCTTTAAAAATGCTTTGTTAATGAAATATTTTCATGAAAATTCTCATTTCCTATTTAACCCCCTCAGGGGTTCAATTTCCAAAAATACTGAAATAAGTATTTTTTTATTTGTAACTGTGAGGTCAAATACCAATGTACATGTAATTAGCTTTGAAAATACTTTGGTAGTTCTTTAATAACAGTATATTTTCAGAAAAAGCTTTCACCCACTATTTCACCCAGATAGGATTTAATTTCCAAAAATGCTGAAACAAGTATTTCTTTATTTCTAATTGAGGAACCAAACACCAATTTTCGTAAGTCTATCTTCAATATTGCCTTAATAGCGATATGTCTCAAAAAATTCCTTCAATTCCTGTTTCATACCTTTAGAGTGTGAATTTCGGAAAACCTTTCTTAAATGACGTCTACCGTATAAGATCCACACCATCTCCAAATTTCTAGTTCCCATCCTTTGCGGTTTGGGCTGAGCGATGAAGAGTGCGTCAGCAGCCAGTCAGTCGGGACATTGCCTGCGACGATGTTAGACGGAAAGTTGTGGCGACCAGCCTCGTAACGCACAAGCATTTCCGCACAGATGGTCCTTCGTTGCTCTTTATGGTTTTCTGTTAGGCGGCGATAAACCCAGTGGGCAGACACCTAACTGGTAGACAAGTGTATCAGTACTACTGACAGTGACGTCCAGTTCAGGAGCGAGGTGCCTGATTGTGATCTGTGGATCACCTCGAATGAAAGTATCCTCATGTTCCAACATTGCGAGAGTCACAGCTCTGCGCGACCGGCCGGCACACCGGAGATAACAGACGCCTCGCCCAAAGACTCACCGTGCTTTTGTTCTACATTAAGTCTCCGTAGACATTCCGCAAGCGTCTATAAATATCTGCGATGCTCCGGTTTTCCTCCTGATGAAACTCAATCGTAGTTCTCTGCTTGGAACGCACCTCTGTTACAGACGCCATTTTGAAGGCTACGCTTAGCACCACCACCCATGGGAACTTCGTGAACCTGTAGGAGCTGAAGCGAGAATATTCGACGATGTCCCACAACAAATTCTGCATATTTTCAACCGAAATTGGCTAATAAAAAAAGTGTTTTGTTCCCGCATGAAATTTTTCACTCTGTTGCGGAGTGTACGCTCATATGAAACTTTCTGGAAGATTAAAACTTCCCCGAGAAAGGAAGAGGTCCCCAGTTCACGTCCCAGTCTGGCACACAATTTTAAGCTGCCAGGAAGTTTCAGTGTATTCCATTACTTACTGAACGCCCGGCGTAGATATCAGTGCATTCGCTGATTCTCCGTGGGCGAATATTTCAGCTCTAGTGACTTCCAGTGGACTCGATAACGCAACATTCGTCACAGTAAATTATTAGTGTCCTGACTGTTGTGAAATAGCGTACAGGAATACAGAGCAAAGTGATGTGGAATATCTCGTCAAACTGACGTAATCATAGTATTTCGTTTTAAGGTTTGCTAAGGTTGCTAAGATAGTTTGTTGCAGCAAACTATGCACCTCCGAATAATGATTCTATGAACGAGAGGATGCCTTGATATTTGTACAATTATAATTTTTGTTATACAGTCTACGCTTCCAAGGTCGCGTGACCTGAATCCTTTGCATTTTTCTGTCTTGGCTCAAGTAGAAAGAGTAGTGTACAGTAGTCACGTTTGAGTCGGCTAAAGAACTGGAGTAGTGAACTATACAGAATTATTTACGAGACTACCTGTAGGTATTTGAAAAAAAATTGTAAGTCGCCGTAGAGTGAAGTATTGCATACAAGTACACACGTTTAACACCTCCTTTGACATGTACAGATGTACCGTAATTCAAAACATGCAACGTGCTGAAGAAGTACCGTATCCCTTGTTGACGTAGGCCGTTGGTGAAATTTGAGCGCCTTAAATGGGTACCAAATCGAAAAGTTAAAATTTCATACACGTTACTACTGAGTAGTACAGTATTTGTTACTTTAACCAGTGGTAGCTCGTAACCACACATCCGTAGTTACTTCGTAAACAGGCACTTTGCGGACGCTTTTTTACTGATACGATTACGGTTCTATTATAGTGTCATTTTCGCTATTAATTATGATAGATCCTGTACAACACGAGTAAATGATAAAAGAGAAACAGGCATTTTCGGAGAGTCACGTTGTCGGTATGTAGAAATGCTTTCGCCCGATTGCGGAAACTGAGATCGAGAACATATGCATAAGAAATCAAGAGGAGGGCCAATAAGGCCTTCATACTACACCTCCAGCTACGTCTACCTGACTGCTCTGAAATTCACACTGAAGTGCCTGGCAGAGGATTCATCGAACCCTTTTCACTTTTTTCTCCACCGTTTCACTCTCTAACATCGCTCGGGAAGAGAGAAGAAAAATATTTCTGTGCGAGCCTTGATTTCATTTATTTTATTACGATGATCTGTGGTACAGAAATTACCATCCGCCACACATAGTATGGTGACTTGTTGAGTGTAGATGTAGAAGGGGGCCATTCACTTTGAGTTTCTCATTGTTAGTGTTTGAAAATTTTTATCAGTGTTTTATTATGATGTCTCATTAAATCCCTTCAAAGAAATCTTACTCATGTTTTACTTTGGAATTTCTGTAAGTTTTCAAAATATAGAAAACATTGGTAATTGTACGCTCATTTGTGCTTTATAATTACTGTCGAGTAAAAAAAAGTGATCTACACTATTTTGTTCGTAAATATAAATAAGTTTTTCTTGTGTCCAGCGTTGTGTAATGGTCTGTATTACTGGTTGTGTTGCAGGGAGTTTACTGAGGCGCGTTAGCTGCCTGTGATGTCGTGCCGCCTGACCGAGACGTGAGGGCCTGCAGTGTGTGAAACACCAGCCGCCACGCTCCTCGCGTAAAGCAGAGCCGACTCTCGTTTACCATGGCGGTCGGCGTCCTGCCCGCGTCCTGTCTCTTCCTGATGATGTGCGCGGTGAGTAGAAACGAAAGTGAACACTCACTGTGAGGCGTGGCGGGGTTCGCTTTCACTGTGTAGGCTGCAATTTAAAAATTCACCTGCCTCAGAACGGCGTCTGCTCGATGCCCCTTCAATCGGAAACGTAGATACTCACAAGATGATGTAAAAGCAGCGTTGACGTTACACCATCTAATATCTACAATTACCGAGGCCGCACAACTCTAGTAACTAAATAAAGCTCTATAGAAAAACTGTCGATAAAAAATTTATCGGGCAGTAAGTTAATGGATTGGCTTCTGGAAAATAATGTTCAAAATTTCCACACAAAAATGTTTGTTTGTTCTTATAACCAAAGAAACGGTACTATTCAGTCCACATTTAAACTGTTTGTTATTTTCGTCAAGTTCACAATTCATACACTAATTTCTCACGCACAGTAGCCAGAAATCTGTCCAAATTCGACCCGAGTTAAACAACGTTTACGCAGTCATTAATTCCACCACTAACATGAGTTATTACATTCGGCCCTTCTGTGGATTTCAAAAAAGAAATTGCTCGTCAAAAATGCTCAGTGGTTGAATACTAAAACATGCCGAGCAGATACTACGAAGGCCAAATTTTCACATGCGAATATCATTCCAACAATACAGTTCTAAAACTTCCAAACTTCACAAAACTGTCTGTAACTACATCAGCGTTAGTCACGACACGTATCAAACGCGAGGAACTCAATATTCCTTCGTTTTACACATTATTTTGACTCGCACTAGTAACACGGCCGTCCGCGTTCAAAGCTAGCGAGAGACTCCCTTCTTGTGGCCCCACTCCCAGAATAACTATCAGGTAACGAGCGGGAACTGTCTCAATTCTGATTGGCTAACTATACTCGCTGCCAGTCAGAATGCTCTCTCATGATCATACTCGCGCCATAACTGACCTACACCAATCCTTACATACAGACGCATCTACATCATTCTGATATACCAATATGAAAGTAATGTTTAATAAATGAGAACGAAAAGGCAATAAATCTGGAAATATCCTTTAGATACAGATAATACTCTGCTCTGTTACAATAGCAATCACAACTAGACATACGTCATCAGCAAAGTGGGTGAATTCCCTATGACCATTTTCCCATGACAGGTTTGTGTAACTCTTGCTAGTTACTTAAGACAGTATATAATGCAAGATTAAAATTTGTGGAATGTTCCACGCACACACTCTCATTCACTCACGTATACTCCCACAACAATCTTTGACACCAATAATAATTTCGTCTGATTTTTATATTACGAAAACTAAAAATAATTAGTTTTAACATGAAAATCTCAATTAATTAATTCTGCACACTGAGAGTACTGTTGTTTTCCAATTACTCCAAAAGATGAACTATTATATTTCCAAACTGAATTTAGTTCCCTAAGTGTCGGTTTTTGCCTTTTTCGCACTTTTTTCTATCTCTGAAACTATGATGGTTATAAAGCTGAAATTTGGATTCAATCTTCTCCTGAATGTCAAAAGGTAGTGTACCGATTTTGAAAATAATTGAATAATATTTAATATAATCTATTTAGGTTTTTATGGGTGGTGAACGTACTGTCGCTAAGAAGTGACACAGGAGCCTCTGACGCTATCGTAGTAGCAGGTGTACATGACTCATTGGCTACGACATAAGTGGCGGTTTCTTTCACAGTCTCCGGCACCAATACTGCGGGCTGTATAGCAACGCATCTTATCGCACATTAACTCGCAACGTTACAACTGCCGAGTGCTCCTGACATATACGTCAGTGTCAGGGGAATTGCGGGGTCGCCCTGTAACGTCTGAGAGCTTAGATGTGTCGAAGATATACAAGGTTACGCCGAGGAAGCAGAGACAGTTGCACTCGAAGCTCAAAAAAGAACTCGGAAGTCACGACAGTCGAAACTTAGTAGAAATTCGTGCGTCTGTAAGAAGATCGATGTGTGAAGTGTACAACTTCCACCGCCATTCGACAGCAAAAAGTCAGCGGCGCTCGTGGCTGTCACGTGTTTGGAGCCTCTGGCCTCTGGTGGCCACAGCACGACACTCCATGCAACATGGTGCTCCTGAAGCGCGGAAATCAAGCGTGCTGCTCGATGCGGCTCGAACGCGACTTTGATAACTTCGATACCGATGTGGCAGAGCGGTTCTAGGCGCTTCAGTCCGGAACCGAGCTGCTGCTACTTTCGCAGGTTCGAATCCTGTCTCGGGCATGAATGTGTGTGATGCCCTTAGGTTAGTTATGTTTAAGTAGTTCTAAGTCTAGGGGACTGATGACCACTGATGTTAAGTCCCATAATCCTTAGAGCCATTTCGTGTCTGGGATTGACTGGGTCATACAAGTAGGAAGTTTCAGCAAGTCTATCTTATTAATGACTGACCAAGAGGCGCACAAAGCTAGCGGTGATTAGTTGCACCAGGATCTGAATCACGTCTTTTTCTGACGTTTGCTGTATCACTGGAATCACGTGGCCTCGGGGATTAGGACATGCTGGGTACAGGGAACTACATTGCTTCTTGGAATATTAAAAAAAAATCTTTACATTTATCAGGCTAAAGATCGGTGCAGAACTGTGACAGAGAGAGAGAGAGAGAGAGAGAGAGAGAGAGAGAGAGAGACAGAGACCACAATTAAAAAGAGCATTAGCAACCATTTAGACAGCTAGTAGCATTTGGAACACAAAAAGAAAAAGAAGGAGATGACAGCTATAGTTGGTTAAACAACACTTGGCTTAATATGGCAGATACACTCTGAAAACATTTAAAAGGCTGGAGCAGAATATCAATAAAAAGAGAGCTGTGGCTAAAAGTACAGTCCAGTCACATTTTCGTGAACACCAATCAAAATCAATAATTCAAAAACAGTCTTAATCGCATTTATTATTATTATTGTTATACCGCCAACCGGTTTTAACCTGACGTAGGGGTCATCTTCTGGGCGTTTACACCATTGGTCGACTGCTGGTGGTGTCACTCCTGTCTGATAGTTTCCTGCCGTTATGTAGACAGGAGTGGCACCACCAGCACTCGACCAATGGTGTAAACGCCCAGAAGATGACCCCTAGGTCGGGTTGAAACCGGTTGGCGGTATAATCATCATCATCATCATCATTTAAGACTGGTATCCCGACTGTCGGGACCACTTACTTGGCCACTCATACGTTGCCCGTGGTTCATGAACTAGGACATGACTACAGGAACCCACACCATGAACCACGGTATAATAATAATAATAATAAATGCGATTAAGACTGTTTTTGAATTATTGATTAATCATACTAATCGCTGCTTCTCTCCACAACCATGTTGTCCAAAAACCAATCAAAAGCCAGAATAACCACGTTTGGCAGCACAGGCCGCTGCGGGAGGTGCAGGAAGAGAGTCAACGAAGTTATGGAAGGTACCAATGAGGATGTGGAGCTACGCAGACTCCAGTGCAGTGACCAGCCGCGCTGGGTTTCTCGGACGAGGATCCGTGGCGTTAGCATCCTGATCGAGGTGGCCCCACAGATTCTCGATTAAGTTTAAATCCGGGGAGTTTGGTGGCCAGGAGAGTACAGTAAACGCCTCATGGCGCTCTTCGAACCACTCAGGTACACTCCGAGCTGTGTGACATGTTGCACTGTTGTGCTGGTAGATGCCACCGAGGCGAGGAAAAACAAATTGCACGTAGGAGTAGACAAGGTCGCGAAGGATAGATGCATGTTTGTGTTGGTCCAGTGTGCCTTCCAGAATGATATCATCCTGAGAATGCTCTCTGGCCTGCGCCCTTCCAAAGGTTGTTGCAGGCTTTTTGCTTTCAAACGTTTCACGCCGTACACGCCAATGGCCATCTGTACGATGGAGCATAAAAAGTGATTCCTTTGAAAAGGCCATCTGTCGCCATTCAATGTGTGTCTAGTTCCGGCAGTGGCGTGGAAATTTCAGCCATCATCGCCGCTGAACAGCAGTCAGTAAAGGTGTATTGTATTGTATTGTATGTTAACCGGGGACCTAGAAACGACGGAGAGGCTCCGTCCCCGCCGCAGCCGCAGTTGTCCACAACCCCACGACGACTACCGCAGTCCACGTCACCCCTCCGCCGCCCCATACCGAACCCAGGGTTATTGTGCGGTTCGGCCCCCGGCGGACCCCCCCCCTCCCCCCCCAGGGAACGTCTCAAACCAGACGAGTGTAACCCCTATGTTTGCGTGGTAGAGTAATGGTGGTGTATGCGTACATGGAGAACTTGTTTGCGCAGCAATCGCCGACATAGTGGAGTTGAGGCGGAATAAGGGGAACCAGCCCGCATTCGCCGAGGCAGATGGAAAATCGCCTAAAAACCATCCAAGGACTGGCCGGTTCACTGATCCTCGACATAAATCCGCCGCGTGGATTCTTGCCGGGGCCCAGGCGCTCCTTGCCGCCCGGAAAAATGTGTATGAACTTGTTGCGTAGGCCAACATGCAGCGACGTTCGCTGAACGGTCGTCGAGGAGATACTGTCGGTAGCCCCTTCGTTCATCCTGGTGGTCAGCTGCTCAAGAGTTACGCGTCTGTTCGCTCGTATACAACTCCGCAGCCGTCTTTCACCAGTGTTGCCTATGGCCAGTGGTACACCACACTTGCCTCGCCGCCGGTTTTGGATAGTATCATTTTACCACGGACGGTATACTCTAACCACGACGGCACGCAAACGGTTTAAAATCAGCACTTTCGAAAATGCTTCCAGGTTTGGGCCGAAAGCCACACATTGTGCCCTTTTAGGTGTCAGATAAATAGCGCCGTTTCCGCATTACGACAACGACTGGAGTGTTTTCCGCATCCTCTCGACATGCATTACTTACCCTTGTAGTGCTGTCGCCTGCTGTCTGTGGATGGTTATTGCAAGTTGACGTCAAACATAGAAGATGGTTGCATTAGTGTGAATGGACTGTGTATGTTCTACTTTGCCACTCCCTCAATTATCATAACGACTTGAAGAGAACAGGAGAACAACGGTTACTGAAGGTCCCCGAATGAGAGCAAAGGCTAAAAGCGTTAAGCACGGTACTGAACAATTAACAATCGATCCAGTGTTAGATGAGCCATGAATAGTAAATATCGGAAAAATGTCATCATTCACAGTAGCATTTAAATGATATTCATAAACACACAGGGAAGACATTAGCCATCAGAAACATAAAAGCGCCAACTTTCGGATGAGATTGGAAGCGACAACAGCAACAAGTCTGACGTAAAGTTCTCACCAAATAAACTTCTTTTGTAGCGGATTCATAGCGTTCGATATCGTGTGTCGGACTTATCTACTCAGGCTAACTTACTTCTCAAGACGTTTCGCTAAATTAACATCCATGTCCCAGAGGAGCAGAGGAATGTTACGGAACGATTATATATCGTACTAGATAACGCCGGAAGTTCCATTATTCCTTGACGTCTTTCACGGGTGTTGCTGTTGTATACAGGGAAGTCTCAAAGCTAGGACATTGTAGCGAAACGCAGGAAGACCTGCAGAGGGTCAACGTTTGATGCAGGGATACGGAATTGACGCACAACGTAAACAAATGTAACGTACTGCGGATACAAAGACAGAAATATCCGTTATTCTATGAATGCACATTTGCAGAACTACACGGAAGCTATAAAAAACTGGTAAAGGCATGCGTTTTCAAATACAGAAATATGTAAACAGGCGGAAGACGCCACTGAGGTCGGAAACGCCTAGATAAGAAAGCAAGTGTCTGGCGCAGTTGTTAGATCGGTTACTGCTGCTACAGTGGAACGTTATCAAGATTTAAGTGAGTTTGAACGTAGTTTTATAGTGGCGCACAAGCGATGGGACACAGTATCTCCGAGGTAGCGATGAAGTGAGGATTTTCCCGTACGAACATTTCACGAGTGTGCCGTGAATATCATGAATCCGGTAAAACATTAAATCTCCGACATCGCTGCTGCCGGAAAAAGATCCTGCAACATCGATTCTGTAGCGGTGTGGGGCGTGTGCAGTTAGAGTGATATGAATCCCCTGATACGGCTTGATACGATTCTGACAGGTGCCACGTACATAAGCGTCCTGTCTAACCACCTGCATCTATTCATGTCCACTGCACATTCCGGCGGACTTGGGAAATTCCAGCAGGACAATGCGACACCCCGGCTCCAGGAACACTCTTCTTATTTCAATACTTCCGTTGGCCACCAAACTCCCCAGACATGAAAATTACTGAGCATTTGTACCTTGGAACGTGATGTTCAGAAGAGATCTCCATCCCCTCGTATTCTTACGGATTTATGGACAGCCCTGCAGGATTCACGGTTCCCTCCAGCACTACTTTACACATCAGTCGATTCCATGCCACGTCATGTTGTGGCACTTCTGCGTGCTCGCGGGGGCCCTACATGATATTAAGCAGATACACCAGTTTCTTTGGCTCTTTAGTGTATATTGATTCCTCCTAGTTACAGCTCACAAGAAGACCGTGAACGTAAAGTTACAGAAATTTGAGCCCAGACGGAGGATTACCAGCAATCGTTCTTCCCGCACTCTATTCGCGACTGGAGTAGGGGGGAAGTGACGGTACAACGGCCCTTTCCCTTTCTCGTATGTACTGTACGGTGCTATTGACTACCGACTCTACTGTTACTGTTTTTTCTAAATAATGTGGAAAAAATCTCTGAAGAACAATTACCTAATTAGATCAGTGTGTTACCTAAAACTGCAAATCTCTTTATTATTTGTTAAGAAAACAGTGGAGTCGTTAATATTTATTTACGCGTTATAGTTTTGCATGCAAAGTAAAAAAAGTCCAGAAAACTTGTTGTTTAGTTTCTGAATGGTGACACTAATGAGATTTAATTTAGCAGAGCACATAATCACTAACCAGATAATACGACGCTAGGCTTTCTAAACGTTATTTTTAATAGGAAAGTTTTTTAGTGTCTGTTGAAGCTTTTTGATAGAAACAGTACAGTGTTGTACAAAACAAGTAAAAACTCAGAACCTTTCAAGACCAATCTTATCTGTACTAAAAAAATCATGTGTTACTAAATTCAGCTGTGAGATCAGGAAACTAACCTTGCTTTACTGCAGAGTCTGGGTACCTTATTTCCTAGTCACTAGATATTAGCTGCCTTGCTGTCATATTGCTACTAATGTTATGAATGATAGAGGAAAACTACACACAATATAGACTTAAGTAGCGATGTTACTATAATCTAATGTACAATGATGATAATGTTAACAACTTTAAGACCGTATAGATTGACTTTATGAAACTCTGACACTAAATATTGAGCAGGCAGAAATGTATATTGCTTCAATAATGTTCTGAACAAACTGAATTTTGTTACTAAACTTATGAACCTTTAATTAAGTAGCATAATTATTCGTTTAATGTTATGATTGTTACTTAGAAATATAATGAAGTTTTTTTATCTGAAAGTCTAGAAACTGTTATTTCTCTGCCATTCACTAATACCATTTAACGATGAGGTCAGAAATTAATGTAATTTTGCTTGTTAAATGTCTCCATAAAGAACTTCTACAATTAACAGACTATTTTTATCAACTCATTCAAGCTAGTCTGCACAAATGGCTGTTTCTCCTGTATCTTAAGTTCAGGCTTCACTCCTTAAATATTTCAGGAGAAAATCACATTAATTTTGCTAAGAAACCTTTACATATTTAATAGTGGTTCTAATTAAGTGGGCTACTAAATAACAAAATACCGGGTGAGCAAAAAGACAGCATAAATTTGAAAACTGAATAAATCACGGAATAATGTAGATAGAGAGGTACAAATTGACACACATGCTTGGAATGACATGAGGTTTTATTAGAACAAAAAAAAAAGCAAACGTTCATAAAATGTCCAACAGATGGCGCTTCATCTGATCAGAATAGCAATAATTAACATAACAAAGTAAGACAAAGCAAAGATGATGTTCTTTGCAGGAAATGCTCAATATGTCCACCATCATTCCTCAACATAGCTGTAGTCGAGCAATAATGTTGTAAACAGAACTGTAAAGCATGTCCGGAGTTATGGTGAGGCATTGGCGTCGGATGCTGTCCTTCAGCATCCCTAGAGATGTCGATCGATCACGATACACTTGCGACCTCAGGTAACCCAAAAGCCAATAATCGCACGGACTGAGGTCTGGGGATCTGGGAGGACAAGCATGATGAAAGTGGCGGCTGAGCACACGATCATCACCAAATGACGCGCGCAAGAGATCTTTCACGTGACTAGCAATACTTTTTTTGGTTCTAATATAACCTTATGTCATACCAAGCATGTCTGTCAATTTATACCTCTCTATCTTCATTATTCCGTGGTTTATTAAGTTTTCAAATTTATACTGACTTTTTCATCACCCGGTATGTAACCATTTACTTCACATTTTGCAAAGAACAGTTATTATCGAAACGAAATCCACCTTTGCAGATAAATAAAAGTTAAATTCTTGTCTTGGTTGCTCACGTGGTGCTTGACTATACTTCTTAGCAATAGTCACATAGCGATGAAGATTAAACTTGGGGGCTGCTGGATGTAAAAGATACAAATGTTTTTCTCATACTTCTCTTGATCTACCAGCTTTAAGATTTACATTCCTCTTTACGTATTCTTATGCAAACGTCCATTTGCAGCTGGTTATCATTATTTATAGAGCATAACACCTTCACCATTTCCTTGACCTCTCATCGTGTAGGCTTCCGTGCATACATAACCACGCTATTGCTTAGTTACTCTTTCCACAACTTTAAGCGTTGAATTTCACTTCACAGTTAAGACAGTTCTTCTTGTCCCTGCTTAAATACGTACTGAGTCGTCCCATGCAGTTTTTAGCACTTTTAGACTGGCCTTGCTGCATCTCGTGGTCGTGCGGTAGCGTTCTCGCTTCCCACGCCCGGGTTCCCGGGTTCGATTCCCGACGGGGTCAGGGATTTTCTCTGCCTCGTGATGGCTGGTGTTGTGTGCTGTCCTTAGGTTAGTTAGGTTTAAGTAGTTCTAAGTTCTAGGGGACTTATGGCCACAGCAGTTGAGTCCCATAGTGCTCAGAGCCCACTGGCCTTACTACACACAGTTCTGTTTATATGATGAATATACAGTGAAATATTAGCAGCATATACAGGATGAACATTAATAAAACCGACAAACTGCAAGAACGGATTCTTCACTGGAAATGGAGGAAAAAGGTCCCACGAACATGTGTCCGGAAATGCATCGTTGCCACGGTAGACGAAGCTGACGAATGAAAGTTCCTCTAACCACGCTCCGTTATTCAGTTGTGTGTTGTAGGCTGTATGATGGACGCAGCGTACGGTAAGCAGCAGAATGGTCCGGTATTCACGTGGGGAACAAGCCGAGATGGTGTTTGTGTACAGCCAAGCAGATGGAGACGGTTGAGAGGCAGTACGGCTGTGCCAAAACAAGTACCTTCACGGACACCAACCACATCACACAACCATTTGGCCGTTTGTGTGATCATGGGTGCTTTCAGACGGACGAATGTGCAGGGAAGCGGCGGACTGTGCGTACACCAGATGTGGAAGACCTGGTTGTACAGGATATAGAGACTAACTCTAGTAAAAGCTCCAGGCAAATGGTCTACCATCATCGTGTAAGGAAAAACACGATCATGTGTACGCTGCATGACAACCGGAACTATCCAAATCAGCTGCTTCGAGTGCAAGGATTATCAGCCGCGGATTCTGCAAGAAGGATTTTGTCGATGGTTTTTGCACCAGTCCACTTATGGGATTTCTGTCATTAGTCCTCTTTACCGAAAAAAGCGACTTTTACCAGAACTGGCATCATCAGTCTGCATAACTGTCATCTGTGGGATACAGACACACACAAATTTGCAATTATTATAACTTCATAAAATTACATAAAACATTTTCGAACAAACTTCTTGTTGTATTAAGCAAAAAAGAATTTTTAAAAAACTTCATTGAAGTGTAATGTAGAAAATTGTCACATTACCATTACAACGGTGGTACACAAAGTACCCCCAGCCAAACACCGCAATGTGGCTTGTGAGTGCAGATGCAGATGAAGAAATATTGACACAAATTATTCAGAGAAGATTGGAACGACCTGGGGTTCCAGAGAAATATGTGAACTCTGTAAGTAATTATGCCCCTTCGACTTAGAACACAGATGGAAGACAAACAAACCCATACAGCACTTGTGGATTGAGAATAAGGTTTCCACAACGTTCACTGGAATACGATCCTTGAAATTTTGAAGTTACATAGGGCGATAGATTGTCTAAGACTTCTACTGAAACCAGACTGTAATACAAGAATCTAAGGACGTGAATAGTAGGGAAGAGAGTGAAGCTCCATCATAGTCTACCTCTCATGTAAATAAAGCAAGTGCTAAAGGAAATCAAGCAGACACTTAGAGAAGGAATTACAGTTCAGGGGCGATGAATAAAAACCTTATGGTTTGCCAATAACGTTAGAATTCCTCCAGAGACGACAAACGAGTTGAGAAATCAGTTTAGGGCAAAGGACTGGTCTTGGAAAGACGTTAACAGGTGAAAGTCAACAAAGACAAGATAAGGGCAATGGAGTGCACTCGAATTAAATCAGGGAGAAATTAGGTTAGGAAGTGAGCCTGTAAAATCCGAAGATTAATTTGGCCACTTGTGCAGGAAATTAACTGACGATTGGCGATATGAAGATCAAAGAAAATGCGGACTGCTAACAGCAAGAAAATCTTCATATCATTTTTCACTTTGTGATATTACGCTCTCCACTCAGTCCTGTTTCGCGATCTACTTGTCTCATTCCTTGCCTTTCTTAATTACTGTCTACTTGTTTTCAGGACTTCTATAATTACTCAACAGATTTTCGTATTGAACGTTCATGTTTAAATTAAAGAGCAGGCTAAATACACTCATAGTAAGTTTCTCGTTTCAGACGAATCTGTTTTTGAGTCTTCAAATGTGTGGAAATTATTGCCGTATTATCTTTCATCTTAATTTTGACCAGGGATTAGGGAATGAAGGTTTGATCTGTTTCAGATCTAGTACGTGAACCAAGCTGATTATTTCCAGCATCTGATCCTGGTGATATCCATTCTGAACCTAACAGTTGAAAATGTTCCATTTTTCCCGAAATCAAGAAGAAGATATCTGATTTAACATAGTAATCGTACTACAGCTGTGGATGTTAGTTACAAGTATAAGTCAGTCTGCAAATCAAATTTCACTTGATTGACGATATTGTTAACTAAACCAGCTCAATTATCTTACGATTACGCTTAAAAACAGATTATAATTGAACGGTACTGTAACACTTTTCTAAATGAGAAAAAGTCACGTACACGAGTACTACAAGGACTCCGTTATATTTCGGTTACACGATAAATCATCCGGTTTAAATTCCTAAGGATATTTTTGTTACGTCGTTACAATAAAATATATGTTTTCTTCACCAGACACGTTTCGTTTTTTGGAAGTAAAGCATCATCAGTGGTCTGCAATGAGAAATATTTACAGTTTGGTTTGCTTTCTAGTTCAAAACATAGTTCGCTAACAAACTGTTGATTTTTACTTACGGTAATTTGTGCTTGGTTTTTCGCTTACCTCAAGAAATGCCGTCTGCTGCGCGTCTTTAGTTTCCTTCGTCGTTTTTACGATCTAATTTTAAGCTGCTTTGCAGGAACTATGCATTTCTTACGTTCAAAACAACACAATTTCATACACCATTGTTGGTAATATACAATCAAGCAGTGAACGGTGATGTTTGAAATTTTTATATGTTAAACGTAAAAAAAATGAATAGTTCAGCAAAGCAGATTAAAATTAGATCACAGTTCTTACTGCCTAACGAAGAAAGAAACGAAAGACGCGCTAACAAAGGCCAAGCAGTCAAATCAAATACTTGTTAACGAACTGTTTTTCGATCTAGAAGCCAAATCAAATTATAAATGTCTTTAATTACAGAAAACTGATGATGCTTCACTTCAATAAAGCTAAACGCGTCTGGTGAGAAAACACGCATTTTCTTGTAGTTGTAGCGACGGAACAAAAATATCTCAGAAATTGTAAAGCAACTACGGACAATACACAATAAAGGTTGATGGCTCTGAGCACTATGGGACTTAACATCTATGGTCATCAGTCCCCTAGAACTTAGAACTACTTAAACCTAACTAACCTAAGGACAGCACACAACACCCAGCCATCACGAGGCAGAGAAAATCCCTGACCCCGCCGGGAATCGAACCCGGGAACCCGGGCGTGGGAAGCGAGAACGCTACCGCACGACCACGAGATGCGGGCACACACAATAAAGGTTGCAGATTCAACTAAATATCTATGAATTACACTTAGGAACAACTTAAATTAGAGTCATCACCCAGAAAATGAAGTAGGGAAGGTAAACCATTAAGAAGATGAACAATCTACTAAACCGATTGCCTACACTATGCTTGTCCGTCCTCTTTTGAAGTATTACTACGCGATATAGAATACTTGCCAGATATGATTGACGGAGAACATCGAAAAAGTACAAAGAAGGGCATCTCGCGTTTTATTGTCGCGGAATAGCAGAGAGGAAGTTTCACGCGAGTTCGAGTGGCAGTCGTTAAAAGAATGGCGTTTTTCATTGCACCGGCATATTTCCAAGAAATTAAAATTCCGTCTTTTTACTAAAGCACTCCGTCTTCAGGCCACGAGTGGCCTACCGGGACCATCCGACCGCCGTTTCATCCTCAGTGGAGGATGCGGATAGGAGGGGCGTGGGGTCAGCACACCGCTCTCCCGGTCGTTAAGATGGTATTCTTGACCGAAGCCGCTACTATTCGGTCGAGTTGCTCCTCAATTGGCATCACGAGGCTGAGTGCACCCCGAAAAATGGCAACAGCGCATGGCGGCCTGGATGGTCACCCATCCAAGTGCCGGCCACGCCCGAGAGTGCTTAACTTCTATGATCTCACGGGAACCGGTGTATCCACTGCGAAACCGAAAATATTTTATGGACCCACAGCCACGCAGGAAGGAATGACAATCGGAGTAAAATAAATAAGAGCTCGCATGGAAAGATTTAGCTGTTCGGTTTCCCTGGAAGCTGTTCGTTAGTGCAGCAGTAGAGTAACTGGACGTGGTTCGATGAAACTTCTGCCAAGCACTTAAGCGTGAATCACAGAGTAGTCGTGCAGCTATGGATTTAGATGAAGAGCTATTACTGTGTTCCCAGAATAAGAGAAAATTGACACCTTTGAGCAAATCCCACAAAATACTGTAGTTTTGAGACCGACAAATACAGAGAGATACGTAGTGCAAAAAATTAAAAAAGACACAAATGGTTTCACTTACAATTTTACTTCCCTGATTAGGTGCTTCCTAAACGACCTGTCTTAATTGTACAGAGAGGATCGGTCTGGTGCCATCCATCAAAGACTAGGATAAAAAGAGAGGTCTAGCGTAAACCGTCGATGCTGACAAATCAGCGATCATTTATAATGAGAACCCGCAATAATTTGGCGACAAGTTGCACTGTGAACGATAATGGTCGTAATTACGTGGCCCTCAGCAGTGAATGTCGTGGCATGAAAGGAAGAGATGAATTACATGTGGGATAACTACGGCAAGAATTTTGCTCTATTGTCGCTTGCTGTATCAATATTGAATTTCACAGCGGGACGTACTAGATAAGTCAGAACATTTGAGTTATAATTAAAAACAAAAAAATAGTTCAAATGGCTCTGAGCACAATTGGACTTAATATCTATGGTCATCAGTCCCCTAGAACTTAGAACTACTTAAACCTAACTAACCTAAGGACATTACACAACACCCAGTCATCACGAGGCAGAGAAAATCCCTGACCCCGCCGGGAATCGAACCCGGGCGCGGGAAGCGAGAACACTACCGCACGACCACGAGCTGCGGACAATTACAAACACCTTCACAACTTTTCCATTGGTGTTGCTTAGGCATTGAGCATTTAGGACTGAAATAACCTTTCAATATTGTCTTTGGTAGTTACTTGGTTGGTGAATCTATTCTTCATAGCACGAACTGCCACAGCCACAAATATTTTAAATTAGAAATAAATCCACTGACAGCGAATATAATCTGTGTTAAGCGTAGATACACTACCTATTAGTGACATATGAAAATTCGTGCCGGACTGGTACTCGAACCCGGATTTCTTGTTTATTGCGAGTGGTCACCTTAAGCACTTCTGCTATCCGTGCACGCCTGCTGCACCGACTCAAACATCCATATGTCACACCGTCTGTATACCTATCCATAGTTCCCTACACTCATCACTTGTAAGGGTATAGACAGTGTGACATATCAAAGTTCGGGTTGGTCAGGAAAGTATGCACGGTTAGCCAAAGTGCTTAAGGGGTCCTGTCGTTCCTGGCCTGAAGATTTTTCCGTTATTTTGAAACTTAATATCTCAAAAGCTTGAACAGATATTGGAATAAAAGTTCAATAATAACTAGTATATTGTGATCTATAGGTTAAAAAATTTAAAAACTTTGGACTTCTTAGTGGACTGAATAATGATTTTTTTAACGTACTGGAGCACGTTTTATTTTAGGTACAGGGTACATCCATACTATTCAAAATATAAGATCAACGTGTTGAAGCAGTAAACCAGGAATAGTTAACAATCTGCACAATTTAAAAAAATATTTTTCAGAAGTCAATTTTTTCTCCTAATAATTTACTGTCATATGGCATGCTCCAGCTTAAAATATTTAATAAATTGTTGAATAATGCGGCTTAGGAAAGCATTGTATTATTATTCATACAAATTTTGTTTTGTTAGCCTTAATACTAAATGAGGTAATGTTACCCAAGTATTATAAACTTTGATTACGGGAAATTGAAACCAAACATTTATATGTCATTTTCTTCTCAGTGATAGAAAATCAAAACATTCCAGATCCATAATCTTGTTGAAAATGAGTGTCCTATCCATCTTCTTTAGCTTTCTTTCTTTGCTTTGTTATTCTGGCCTCTTTTTCTCACATTTTCAGCAACTTTTTCAGTTTCAGCGGCACATTGCCCGTTCACTCGTATCAGCCCACTTTTCATCTTGTCTCCGGTTTTGATGCTAACCGGTTTTAATCTTCTTCTTATTCCATCATTGAAACATATTATGGTGTTCATCATACCAATCTGAAAAGCTGGCGTGCCAGCAAAAATACGAACACACGCGAGAAACATAAGTAAACCCAAGTAATCTACTTGTATCGGCAGTAAGATCGATTGCTATAAATCCCTGCTCATAATAAAGTCAATACGTTCTTCAACGAGGCCGTCCGCGGTGGCCGAGCGGTTCTACGTGCTTCAGTCCGGAACCGTGCGACTGCTACGGCTGTAGGTTCGAATCCTGCCTCGGGCATGGATGTGTGTGATGTCCTTAGGTTAGTTAGGTTTTTTAGTAGTTCTAAGTTCTAGGGGACTGATGACCTCAGATGTTAAGTCCCATAGTGCTGAGAGCCATTTGAACGTTCTTAAACGATATTACGCCAGCGAGTTGTTATGGGAATAGCTGCGTTAAAATTAAATACCGAGACATTGCAGACAATATTTTGTGTCTGACAGTAGTGTGACATCTAGGCATTCGTGACTTGCACTTGCTTTAAAAAAGTATTTAAATATGAAAATGGTAATGCACTGTCATGAAGTGCACATTTTTTACAATCAGGAAGAACTACAGAATTTTATTGAATAAAAAATTTCCAGTTTGTTGGGCCTTCGTACCGCCCAGGTCGCCTTAAGACGACCGCTTGCGATTGCTGGAAATCCGGGTTCGAGTCTCGGTCCGGCACATATTTTCATATGTTACTGATAGGTAGTGCATCTATGCCAACACAGTTGATACCGAGATATTCGCAGACAGCAATTTATTCCAAATTAATGTCGGACGGCTATCAATTGTCATTGATGGATGTTCACTCAGACATGCAGGTAGAAATAAATGTTTTTGAATGCAATCGACAGTTTTCCACTTAGACTATCATGTTTATTAAGACCTCTTCTCAATTATACAGTTAGTTTCTTCTTAAAGAGCCGTTTACGAGTGTTTACTTAGGTAACGTTGCTGCACACACATATAAATGGCAACAAACTCTCGATATACCAACGATCCTGCAGGTTGCATGTACAGTCGGTTCAAACAGTTCTTCAAACCATCTAGCGTTTCTGCAATAATGTTTTGTAAACAGTACCGAACTGTGGCACATCAGTGCGTCCGCTGCCATTGTCATGTGTGTGGCACCTAGTTCTCCGTAAACACTCGCAAATTGATTTTTAGGGTGAAATTAGTTGTGTTACTAAAAAGATGCCAGTGAATATTGCAGTCTTCGTAGAACTACTTCTTTGTCTGCAGTGGTCTAAATGTACATCTACACCTACACTCGGAAGCCATCGTATAAGTGCGTGGCGAAGGGTGCTCCGTTCCACGGCTAGTCATTACGGCAAATAGAGCGAGGGATAAACGACTATCTACTTGTCTCCGTAAGAGCTCTATTCTCTTTAATCTCATCTTCGTCGTCCTTACGCAATATGTACGCTGGTGGTAGTAGAATCGTTCTGTAATCAGTCTCAAATACCGATTCTCTACATTTTCTTAGTGGTGCTCCTCGAGAAGAAAGTCGCCTTCCCTCCGGTGATTCTCATTTGAGTTCCCGAAGCATCTCCGTAATAATGCGTGTTGTTCGAACCTACCGGTAAGAAATCTAGCAGGCTACCTGTGAATTACATCGGTATCTTACTTTAATCCAACCTCGTGTGGATATCAAACACTCGAACAGTACTGAAAAATGAGTCGCACTAGAGTCCTATATGTGATGTCTTTTACAGATGATCGACACTTTCATTGAATTCTCCCAATAAACCGAAATCAAGAATTCACCTGCCCTACTACAGTCTTACATGCTGACTCCATCTCATATTGCTTTGGATTAAGGATTTAAAAGCATATTTCTCCTGGGGAAAGATAAATACCGGCGACAGGGAAATTAAAGAGGTTATTGGAGAAACGAGAAGCATCTGTTTGATTATCAAGAGCTTAGGTGGGAAACCAATCCTATGCAAAGAAGGGAAAGCTGAAAGTTGTAAGGATTATATAGAAGGTCTATATAAGGGAGATGAACTTGAAGACAGTATTATAGAAATGGGAGAGGACGTAGATGAATATGAGATGGAGATTTGATACTGCTAGTGGAATTTGACAGAGCACTGAAAGACCTAATCCGAAACAAAGTCCTTGGAGTAAACGACATTCGGTCACAACGACTGATAACCTTGGGAGAGCCAGCCATAACAAACTCTTCTATCTACTGTGCAAGATGTATGAGACAGGCTAAATACGCTGATACTTAAAGAAGAGTATAATAATACAATTTCAAAAAAAGCTTTTGGTGACAGGTTTAGTGAGTCACGGTTGGAAGATACTAACACAAAGTTTTTACAGAAGAATGGAAAAATTGGTAGAATTCGATAAGTCGATCTCTTTGGATTCCGGAGACATGTCGGAAAACACGAAGCAATGCTGACCCTACGAATTATCTTAGAAGTTAGGTTAAGGGAAGGCAAATCTACATTCACAGTTTTTGTAGACTTGGAGAAAGCTTTTGATAATGGTTGCTGGAACACTTCCTTGAAATTATGAAGGCAGCAAAGGTGAAATACAGGAAGCGAAAAGTTACTTAAAACTTCTACAGAAAGCAGACGGCAGTTATAAGAGTCGAGGGGCATGAAGGGGAAGCAGTGGTTGAGAACGGAGTGAGACATGGCTTTAGCCTAACCCCTATGTTATTCAATCTGTACAATGAGCAAGCAGTAAAAGACACCAAAGAAGAATCTGGAATAGGAATAAACGTTCAAGAAGAAGAAACAAAAACTGCGGTTTGCCGATGACAGTGTAATTCAGTGAGAGAAAGAAATGGTATTAAAAGAGGAATTGAACGGAATTGACAGTGTCGGAGGATATAAGATGAACACGAACAAAAGCAAAACAAGTGTAATGGGACCTAGTCGAATTAAATCAGGTGGTACTGAGGGAATTAGATAAGGAAACGAGACGTTGAAAGTAATAGATGCGTTCTTTAACTGGGCAGCAAAATAACTGATGATGGCCGAAGTAGAGGGGATGCAAAATATAGACTGGCAATGGCGAGAAAAGCGTTTTCCGAGAAGAGAAACTTTTTAATATCGAATATAGAATTATACATTAGGAAGTCTTTTCTAAAGGTATTTTTCTGGAATGTAGCTATCTATGGAAGTAAACAGGGACGATAAACACTTTAGATGTAGTGCAATAGAACAATGCTGAAGATTAGATGAGTAGATCACTTAACTAATGAGGAGTTAATGAACAGGACTGGGGATAAAAGAAATTTGTGGCGCAACCTGACTAGAAGAAGGGATCGATTGATAGGACACATTCTGAGACATCAAGGGATTACCAACGACACAATAGCACATCTGTTTACATGTGATGGACTTACTCTAACCAGTGCGTATATGTGAAGCATGTGTAAAGAGATGTGCTGTTGTGTTGCGTGTTTGTACGATGTAACAAGCATCTGTGTGTACTATGTGTATGTACACGGCCTTTTTGCACAAGGTGCTTTATGTTTTTAAATATTTTAGCGATGACAGACCTTTTATAAGTGCTGATTTTTATCCACTTGGCATCTTGTGCGTGAGGTTCAGCGTAAAATGAACGTGTTTTACGACAGAAGATGTTAAGACCTGAAGATGACAGCATAGTCTGTTGAAACTGGTTGGCTTAGAAAAAAAATACTTTATGCCATCTTGGCTGTTGAATGTTCTTTTACAATTAAAAGAGATCGCCCTTCAGTATTCTCAAAATGAGAAAATTCAGTCATCAGGTCATTCTTACTTGATCAATGTTTCTATTGAGCAGCAGAATCTTTAGAACATGTGAAATACAAGACTGTACACAAGAAAGTGGAAAATATCTTACTGCAAATAGAGCAAGCTCTCTTGCAAATGCAGACAATCAACAAATACGTTCCTGAGAGAGGACGTACAGTTACACTTACATAGAATATTATAGAATATACATCTATTAAATAATATGTATGTCTCAGAACCCAGTAGAAAACGCGAAAGCGATTAAAAAAAAAAAAAAGACACGGATCAGCTACATATTGCTCTTCATTTCATAGCTCTGCAGCTAAATTCATTACGCTACTGTCTTCTGAAGGCTTTACTCGCAGATATGTTATTAGCTGACATTAATTATACCAAATCGTACCAAGAATAATGAGTTTTCGATGGATATCCAATGAGCCTTTGCCTCGAAACGGCATACATTTCGTAACACGCAAGTTACATTTCGAAAATTCTTTAACCATCAATATGATGTCTCCCAACGTTGATTACAATAAATCGTACCAATAAAGGACGGGTTTTCAAGAGATCGTCAATTTTCTAGTGTTTTGTAAACACATTAAACATAAGACATAAGTCAAATGAAACGCACCAAATTCTGCCCTCATCCGGAAGCTAGTATGGCGTCTCCTGACTGTACTGAAAAGGGATGGCATGTATGTGACGTAGGTGATGTCCTTTCATCTCATTGGTCTACGGTCCAACGAACATTCAGGATGTCATGTTTGATATTGCTCTGCACGTTCGGAAAAACTCCCCAACCTGCTCTTTACACGCTATGACGTCAGAAACTCGGCTCGCTCAATGTTGACGTTCGAATGCACGTTCCGCGTGACGTTGGCTCGGGGGCTAAATAAAGCCAACAGCGCTGACTCTTCCCTACTACAAGCTACGCAACATACGAGGTGTGATACAAAAGTAATGGAAATTTTTAATTTCGCGGGATCTACAAATTAGATTTTTAAAAAAGTTTTTTTATCTTGTTGATACTCATGTTCCTGATGTATGTTTGGATTTTCAGCTGTATTGAACATTCTGTTTATTATTGACAGTCTAAAAGGTTATGCGTTTTATTGTGTGGTCAGCGAATTTTTACTTTAGGAAAAGATGGATGCATTAAATTTTGGCATGTTAACTGAATCTTCCTTCGTTTCTTGGTAAAACAACATCATAATAAATGAAAAGTACTTGTTTGCTTTTGTTCTACAGTATTACTTTTTGTTAACCGATTTTACGCTTACAAGGCCATCTTCAGACATTTACTGAAATGTCTGAATATGGCCTTGTAAGCCGAAAACCGGTTAACACAAAAAAGTAATACTTTATAACAAAAGCGAACTAGCGCTTTTCATTTATCATTAAATTTTGCTTGAAAAATGGAATAAAGTGCAGCACCACATTCGAAATGTCGACTGTGGTTGTATTTTGGTGAATCTACTATGAGTAGTACAAGAGTTTACGAGTGGTATAAATGTATCAAAGTGGGTTGAGAAGGTGGTTGAAGACGATAACCACCTGTACCTCCAAACACATCAGTTACTGAAGACAATGCGGAAGAAGTAAAGAAAATGGTTCTGGAAAACCGCCGAACCACCATCAGAGAGGTTGCTGATGATGTGGGCATCTCCTTTGGCTCACGCCAAGGAATTTTGTAGGATGTTTTGAGCAAGAACCGTGTAGGAGCAAAATTTGTTCCGAAATTTCTGAATTTCGACCGAAAACGACGTCGCGTAGCCCGATACAGAACTCCTGAAGGAGGTCATAATAGGTGTTGAAACATGGGTACAAGGGCATCATGCTGAAACTAAGGCCCAATTGTCCCAATGAAAACTGCCTGAAGAGCCAAGACACAGAAAAATTTTGACAAGTTGGATCACATGTGAAGGTTCTACTCACAGTTTTCTTCGATTTCAATGGCATAGTGCATTATGATTTCCTGCCTTGTGGTCGCACGTCCTGTACGGAATACTGTGCGCCGTTTGCGTGAAGCAATCCAAATAAAACGAACAGAATTGTGGCAAACTGCAACACGATAATGCTCCCGCTCACACCTCAATACCTGTTCGTGATTTTTTGGCATTGTATTGCCTCAGCTACCGTATTCGCTGGACATGGTTTGGGTTGATTTGGGGGAAGAGACCAAACAGCAAGGTCATCGATCTCATCGGATTAAGGAAGGGTGGGAAAGGAAGTCGGCCGTGCCATGTCATACGAACCATTCCGGCATTTGCCTGAAGCGATTTAGGGAAATCATGGAAAACCTAAATCAGGATGTCCGGGCGCGGGATTGAACCGTCGTCCTCCCGATTGCGAGTCCAGTGTGTTAACCACTGTGCCACCTCGCTCACTCGCCGAGCTTCCAAAATTAGAAAAAGCGTGGTACAAATGTACTATATCTGATGGGGATACGTTTGAAGGAGACAAAGCTGATGTTGATGAATAAATATAGATTATTTAATAAAATAAAAAAATACCGCTACTCTTCGGTCGTATCTCGTACTTGTACGTCGGCGTGACTCCGCCATCTTAGGCAGCTCAGCGTAACAACGTCACGAACTGACCGCTGCGTGGACATGTACAAACAGTTCGACTTGCCGAACATGTTTGTAACTGTTTTCTGAGTCGTTGAAGCTTCTGATGATGTATCCAGTGCTTGAAGACGAAACTTTATGCAGAGAAACATGCCTTGAACCGCGGTCTAAAAAAAAAAAAAAAACCACGAATGACAAAATAGCGGCCTTTAAAACCTGCTACCAGAGGCGGACAAAATTCCAAGTAATGCTGTTGGACGGGATCATCCTGCTGCACGATAACGCCCTCCTCCAGAATGCCAGTCGGACGAAGGATACAATTCAGCAGTTTGGGTGGGAAACACTGCAACATCTCCCATACAGCCCAGATCTTTCACGGCGTGATTTTCCCATTTATGGTGACCTGAAGAAAGACATGCATGGACGTCAGTTTCAACCGGACGAGGAAATGGACGAGTGGGTGCGGTTGCGGATCCGTCATCGACCAACAGCGTTCTACGATACAGGAACTGGTCGTTTCGTCTCCCAGTGCGATGAATGTCTTAACGCTTGTGGTGATAACTTTTGAATGGAACCAAATTGAAAGAACCAGAGGTTGTTCAGAGTTTCAGAGGAAGCTTTAGGTAATGGGTAACTAGGACAGGGGAAAGGAATATAGTTGAAGACGAATGGGTAACTTCGAGTGGTGAAATAATGAAAGCAGCAGGCGATCAAATAGGTAAAAAGACAACGCCCGCTATAAATCCTTGGATAACATAGCGACACTAAATTTGATTGATTAAAGGAGAAAATATAAAAATTCAGTTATTGAAGAAGGCGAAAGGGAATGCAAGCGGCTAAAAATTGAGATTGATACGAAGTGCAAAATGGTTAGACAGGAATGGTTAGAGGACAAATGTAAGGATTCAGAAACATATTTCACTAGGGGAGAGGTAGATACCGCTTACATGAAAACTGAAAAGGCCTTTGGAGGAAAGAGATGCAGCTGTCTGAGTATTAAGAGCTCAGATGGAAAACCAGTACCAAGCAAAGAAGGGAACGTTGAAAGCCTCGAAGGAGCACATAGGTTGGGCTATACAAGGGAGATGAAATTGAAGACAACATTACAGAAATGGAAGCAGTGAAAAACTTAATTCGAAACGAGGCCCTGGGATCAGACACCATTCCATTAGAGCTACTGGTAGCCTTGGGAGAGCCAGCCATGGCAAAAAATCCATCTGGTGAGGAAGATATATGAGATAGGTGAAATACCCTTAAAGAAGAATGTAATAATTACAGTTCGGGTAAACAGGTGTGAATATTACCGAACTATCAATTTAATAAGTCATGGTTGCAAAATACTTGTAGAGAAACAGGTATAAGAATTTCGTAGAGTGAAAGGGAAGCAGTCGTAGAGAAGGAAGTGAGACAGGGTTTGTTGTCTGTCGCCTGTGTTGTTGAATCTGTGCACTGAGCAAGCAGTAAGAAAAACTAAAGGAAAGTTTGAAGCAGGAATTAAAGTACAGGAAGAAGAAAAAAAGAACTTCGAGTTTTATTTCCGAGAGTGTAATTTTGTCAGAGGCAGCAAAGGACTTGGAAGAGCAGTTGAACGGAATGGACAGTGTCTTGAAAGGGGCTTATAAGATGAACATCAATGAAAGCAAAACAAGTATAATGAAATGTAGTTGAATTAAATCAGATGATGCTGAGAGAATTAGGTTAGGAAACGAGACCCTTAAAGTAGTAGATGAGTTTTGCTGTTTGGGTAGCAAAATGAATAATGATGGGCGAATTAGAAAGTATATAAAGTGTAGGTTGGCAATGGCAAGAAGGGCGTTTCTGACGGAAAGACATTTCTCAGCATCGAATATAGAGTTAAGTTTAAGGAAGTCTTTCCTGAAAGTATTTTTATGGAGTGTAGCCTTGTATAGAAGTCAAACATGAACGATAAACAGTTTGAACAAGAAGACAATAGAGATTTTCGAAATATTTTGTTACAGAAGAATGCTGAAGATTAGATGGGTAGACCACGTAACTAATGAGGAAGTACTGGATAGAAATGGGGAGAATATAAATTTGTGGCACAAGCTGACTAGAAGAAGGAATCCATTGATAGGACTAATTCTAAGACATCAAGGGATCACCAGTTTAGTACTGGATGGAAGCGCGGGGGTAAAAATCGTAGAGGGAGACCAAGAGATGAATACAGGGACTAGATTCAAAATGAAGTAACTTGCAGTCGTTGTTCGAAGATGAAAAGGCTTGCACATCATAGAGCAGCATGAAGAGCCACATCAAACCAGTGTTCGGCCTGAAGACAACAACAACAACATGACCAAATTGGCGTCACTTGGTAGTGCTTTCCAATAATGGCTGCAGAAATTTAATCACTATTGCAATATCACTCAGACGTTCGGTCATTAATATTAGTTGTTTACAAGAACATAGTAACAACCTTATCTTCTTTTATTGATGCTTTGTGTCTCCGTGTGACAACATAGCGCCAAGATGGCAAATCTATGGAAGCAAGGGGTACAAGTAATGACAGCTAGAAGGTGCTTTTGTCAATATCCATAGAGAAATTCGACCGTGCCCATCGACCGAACTGGCCAAACGATAGCAACATTACCCTATAATGAAGCCATAGTGACGTCATCAAAACGGCTCCATTATACACAAGGTGACATAACCAATGGGATATCTCCTAATATCATGTCGGACCTCCTTCTACTGGGGTAGTGCAGCAACCCGACGCGGCATGGACTCAACAAATCGTTGGAATATCGAAGCAGAAATATTGGGCCATGCTGCCTACCTCTCGATTACGTTCCATAAATGTTCGATGGGCCTCATGACGGGCGATATAGGTGGCAAAATCATTCACTCTAACTGTCGAGAATGCTATGTTGGACGATGTAGGAGGCAAAATCATTCGCTCGAACTGTCGAGAATGTTCCTCAAACAGCAACTGTTACTCGCTGACAAGGCGCACTGTCAGCCATAAAAATTACATCTTTGCTTGGGTACATGAAGTCCATGAATGGTTGCAAATTGTCTCCAAGTAGCTCATCATAACAATTCCCGTCAATGATGTTTTCAATTTGACCAGATAACCCTTCCATCCATGTTAACACAGGCCACACCTTTATGGAGCCAGGACCAGCTTGAACAATGCTTTGTTGATAAATCCGGTCCATGGCTTCGTGGCGTCTACACCACACTCGAACCCAACCTGGAGCCCTTACGAAATGAACCAGGTGACGGTTTTCCAGTCGTCTAGGGACCGACTGGTATAGTCACGAGCTCAGGGGAGGCACTGCAGGTGATGTCGTGCTGTTAGCAGGGACACTCACATCAATCGTCTGCCATAGCCAATTAACGACATATTTCGCCTCACTGTCCTAACGGATACGTTCCTCGTGTAAATCCCACATTGATTTCTGCGGTTACTTCAAGCAGTGTTGCCTTGTTAGGACTGACGACCCTATCTAAATGCCGCTGCTCTCGGTCGTAAAGTGAAGGCGGTCAGCTACTGCGTTGTTCGTCGTGAGATGTAACGCCTGAAATCCGATATTCTCGGCACGCTGTTGACACTGTGGATTTCAAATTATCTAATTCGCTAACGATTTCTGAAGTCCCATGTGTCTGGCTGCGTTCAGAGTGTATTAGTTCCCACTGGTCGGCCATGATCACGTCGGAAATCTTTTTACATGAATCACCTGAGCACAAATGAGAGGTTCACTATTGCACTGTCGTTTCACACCCTGTGTACACGATACTACTGCCAGCTATATACACTATTGGCCATTACAATTGCTACACCAGGAAGAAATGCAGATGATAAACGGGTATTCATTGGACAAATATATTATACTAGAACTGACATGTGATTACATTTTCAAGCAATTTGGGTGCATAGATCCTGAGAAATCAGTACCCAGAATAACCATCTCTGGCCCTAATGACAGCCTTGAGAGCCTGGGCATTGAGTCAAACAGAGCTTGGATGGCGTGTACAGGTACAGCTGCCCATGCAGCTTCAACACGATACCACAGTTCATCAAGAGTAGTGACTGGCGTATTGTGACGAGCCAGTTGTTCAGCCACCATTGACCAGACGTTTTCAATTGGTGAGAGATCTGGAGAATGTGCTGGCCAGGCCAGCAGTCGAACATTTCCTGTATCCAGAAAGGCCGTACAGGACCTGCAGGTCGTGCATTATCCTGCTGAAATGTAGGTTTTGCAGTGATCGAATGAAGGGTAGAGCCACGGGTCGTAACATACGTGAAATGTAACGTCTACTGTTCAAAGTGCCGTCAATGCGAACAAGAGGTGACAGAGACGTGTAACCAATCACACCCCGTACCATCACGCCGGGTGATACGCCAGTATGGGGATGACGAATACTCACTTGCAATGTGTGTTCACCGCAAGGTCGCCAAACACGGATGTGACCATTGTCATGCAGTAAACAGAACCTGGATTCATCCGAAAAATGACGTTTTGCCATTCGCGCACCCAGGTTCGTCGTTGAGTAAACCATCGCAGGCGCTCCTACCTGTGATGCAGCGTCAAGTGTAACCGCAGGCATGGTCTCCAAGCTGATAGTCCATGCTGCTGCAAACGTCGTCGAACTGTTCGTGCTGGTGGTTGTTGTCTTGCATACGTCCCTATCTGTTGACTCAAGGATCGAGACGTGGCTGCACGATTCGTTACAGCCATGCGAATAAGATGCCTGTCATCTCGACTGCTGGTGATACGAGGCCGTTGGGATCCAGCACGGGGTTCCGTATTACCCTCCTGAACCCACCGATTCCATATTCTGCTGACAGTCATTGGATCTCGACCAACGCGAGCAGCAAGGTGGCGATACGATACACCGCAATCGCAATAGGATACAATCCAACCTTTATCAAAGTCGGAAACGTGATGGTACGCATTTCTCCTCTTTACACGAGGCAGCACAAGAACGTTTCACCAGGCAACGCCGGTCAACTGCTGTTTGTGTATGAGAAATCTTTCGGAAACTTTCCTCATATAAGCACGTTGTATGTGTCGCCACCGGCGCCAACCTTGTGTGAATACTCTGAAAAGCTAATCATTTGCATATCACAGCATGTTCTTCCTGTCGGTTAAATTTCGCGTCTGTAGCACGTCATCTTCGTGGTGTAGCAATGTTAATGGACAGTAGTGTATATGCATATCGCTATCCCATGACTTGCCACCCGGGTTAGAAATTTTTCAACAGAGATGGTCATCGCCAATCGAAACCAAAAGTGTTTTGGTTGTATACGGAAATAAAAATACTATTCTCCACTTTCTTGATCACTGTTTTATTCGCCACTTGTGGTAACCACAACGATATGGAGAACGTGACACGCAGGAGAATGTGCTAGTAGTCGGCGCCGTGAAGGCAGTGGTGAGAATGTGCCGGCTGTTGTTGCAGGCGGTGGCCGTGTGCCAGCAGAGGGCTGGCCCGCCCCCAGGGAGCGCTCCGCCCCCGCCGCCGCCCCCTGCGCTGCCGCGCCTCCTGGCAGCCTTCGCCGGCACGGCCCCCGCCGCCGCATCTGAGGAAGACGCCAGTGCTGCCTCTGCCACCGGCGCGACCACCGTCTCCACAGCCACAGCCAGGTAAAGCTTACCACCACCAGGAGAGGCTGCCAGCTGCTAAAGTGGTGGGCACGTAGGAAGGTGGCGAGGGGATGTGCAGAGGCAATGAGCAGTGTGTTGCCGGACACTACGACCAGTAGCGGCGTTCTGCTGGGTCTGTCTGTTGCGTGCACTTTGGGGTCCTGCTTCAGTATTTAACACTAATCTTTCATGGTAGGTTCGGTATAGTGAGGGTTCACTGTCGGGTGCATAGAGCAACTGTGACGAATATTAAGAGAGGTTTTTATTAAAAATGAAACTCCTCCAATTGTACTTAACATTTTATATTTATTTGGCTTCTAGTTTCGACGTTGCGTCAACGCCATCTTCAGCCCCTATACAGCACCATACATAACAGTCAGTGAGAGACATCAGTAGTCTGTGAGCTAGTATACAAAATAAATATATTATAAACATATTATTATAGGATGAATTCATTAAAAGTGGTTAATTTCGTTTATTTTCACTAAGATGCAATTTACCTTGATATTAACAATTTTTATGGTACAAACAAGCACAAATGATGTTAAATATAAACGGTTATTTCCGTTATAGATCAATACCATACATTAGAATAAAAATGGTGATATACAGGGTGTTACAAAAAGGTATGGCCAAAGTTTCAGGAAACATTCCTCTCACACAAAGAAAGAAAATATGTTATGTGGACCTGTGTCCGGAAACGCTTACTTTCCATGTTACAGCTCATTTTATTACTTCTCTTCAAATCACATTAATCATGGAATGGAAACACACAGCAACAGAACGTACCAGCGTGACTTCAAACACTTTGTTACAGGAAATGTTCAAAATGTCCTCCGTTAGCGAGGATACATGCATCCACCCTCCGTCGCATGGAATCCCTGATACGCTGAAGCAGCCCTGGAGACTGGCGTATTGTATCACAGCCGTCCACAATACGAGCACGAAGAGTCTCTACATTTGGTACCGGGGTTGCATAGACAAGAGCTTTCAAATGCCCCCATAAATGAAAGTCAAGAGGGTTGAGGTCAGGAGAGCGTGGAGGCCATGAAATTGGTCCGCCTCTACCAATCCATCGGTCACCGAATCTGTTGTTGAGAAGCGTACGAGCACTTCGACTGAAATCTGCAGGAGCTCCATCGTGCATAAACCACATGTTGTGTCGTACCTGTAAAGGCACATGTTCTAGTAGAACAGGTAGAGTATCCCGTAAGAAATCGTGATAACGTGCTCCATTGAGCGTAGGTGGAAGGACACGGGGCCCAATCAAGACATCACCAACAATGCCTGCCGAAACGTTCACAGAAAATCTGTGTTGATGACGTGATTGCACAATTGCGAGCGGATTCTCGTCAGCCCACACATGTTGATTGTGAAAATTTACAATTTGATCACGTTGGAATGAAGCCTCATCCGTAAAGAGAACATTTGCACTGAAATGAGGATTGACATATTTTTGGATAAACCATTTGCAGAAGTGTATCCGTGGAGGCCAGTCAGCTGCTGATAGTGCCTGCACACGCTGTAAATGGTACGGAAACAACTGGTTCTCCCGTAGCACTCTCCATACAGTGACGTGGTCAACGTTACCTTGTACAGCAGCAACTTCTCTGACGCTGACATTAGGGTTATCGTGAACTGCACGAAGAATTGCCTCGTCCATTGCAGGTGTCCTCGTCGTTCTAGGTCTTTCCCAGTCGCGAGTCATAGGCTGGAATGTTCCGTGGTCCCTAAGACGCCGATCAATTGCTTCGAACGTCTTCCTGTCGGGACACCTTCGTTCTGGAAATCTGTCTCGATACAAACGTACCGCGCCATGGCTATTGCCCCGTGCTAATCCATAGATCAAATGGGCATCTGCCAACTCCGCATTTGTAAACATTTCACTGACTGCAAAACCACGTTCGTGATGAACACTAACCTGTTGGTGCTACGTACTGATGTGCTTGATACTAGTACTGTAGAGCAATGAGTCGCATGTTAACACAAGCACCGAAGTCAACATTACCTTCCTTCAATTGGGCCAACTGGCGGTGAATCGAGGAAGTACAGTACATACTGACGAAACTAAAATGAGCTCTAACATGGAAATTAAGCGTTACCGGACACATGTCCACATAACAACTTTTCTTTATTTGTGTGTGAGGAATGTTTCCTGAAAGTTTGGCCGTACCTTTTTGTAACACCCTGTATAGCAACACCATATATAAAACAATGTGAGACATCAGTAGACCGTGAGCTAGTGTACAAAATAAGTATAGTATAAACATATTATAAATAGAATCAATTCATTAAAAGTAGTTTCATTTCGTTCATTTTCACTAAAATGGAATTTACTTGACATTAACAATTTTTATGGTACAAATGATGTTAAATATACACGTTTATTTCCGTTATAGATCAATACCATACATTAGAATAAAAATGGGGATATATATATAAGTCTAGGTGAGATGCCATTACTCTTAGAGGTAATAATATAGGCATAAATCAGTACTAAAATTGTTAAAAACAAATAATAATACCCTAAAACTCTTCTTTGTGTGTACAGTTTAACTAACAGGAAGGAAAATATGCATTGCCAATCAGACATATGTAAGGTATGATTCCATTGTTTATAAATAGTGAGTGGTGGGAAAGGTGGAAAAGATTTACATTTGCATAACACTGTATCGTCATCACTATAAAGTAACAATGTGAAACAGGTTACTGAAACAACATAATTCATAACGATATGAAACACAGGTGAGGAGGAACTGGAAGAATCGTATGGAATCCAGTTAATATATTAAAAGGTAGTCAGTGGTGTAAAATAAATGCATATGAGTCAATTCATTAATCTACTCATTACAACAAGAGAAATGTAAGCTAACATGCCACCAAAATGTACCATTTCAATGTCGGTGCCTCATTTAAGGCCGTGACCCAGGTCTAAGGTAATCCAATTCTAACATGCCCGCAGTAGTAAAAGAATGATGAACTACATAACAATCCTCCAAATAGAAGTAACCAGGCTGTTGTCAGTCAAAACAGTTCGTCACATATGTAAAATATTTGTAGCTGCTCTAATAACTAATTACTAAAGAAGAGTACACAGTAAGGTATACCAAGTATAACTCTACGTAATTAAGTCAGGAGTTGAAATAAGTTAACAACAATCACTGAAATGCCTAATCACCCGCTTACTTGGACGACTAAAGTCTAAGATTTATATCATCATTACACCATAAGTACTCACTTATTTCACCCATCTTTATAAACCTGTTCTTGTATAAAATTAATAGTTGAAAAACATTGACTATCCAATCATTTACGAGAACGATCATGAGGGTGGGGGGTAAAACTATACTGAAGAAAAGGCTCATCAAATGATTATGATAAAACTTGATTACAACACTGACTCGTATAAACGAAAGATACTAATGTGTTAAAGTATAGATTCTGTCTAAGGAAGGCTTGTTCTTTCACCGAAGTGACAACATGGTAATCTCCGTATTACATATAAACGAGTACAGAAACATAAATTACTTGTCTTGTACTCAATATTAAAGGGAAAAATCTTCAGACAAGAGGAATCAATCCAAATATACGAGATTCGACACATTCTAGAGCTAAATTCCCATATATAAAACGGATAACCATGAAACTCCTTATCCGTCTTATATATGGGAATATATCTTATATAGGGCCTGAAAATAGCTTTGACGCAACGTCGAAACCAGTAGCCAAATAAATATAAAATCTTAAATGCAGCTGGAGGAGTTTCATTTTTAATAAAAATTATACCAGCCGTGTCCCACCTTCATCCAATTTAAATATGGAGGTACGAGATTACGAGAGGTGTTCAGTAAGTAAGGCAAAATTTTTTTCTGATAGCAGTTTGGTTTTATTCAGCATTTCAACACACCATACTATTCCTCACTCTTTTGGCTAAAAACTCCTGTTTTTTAACATAGTTAATAATCTTCCAATCACCCAGATACCGCTTTCCGTGGAATGAATCCTACGTTGGGGCAAACAGATGGGATTCGGAAAGTGCGAGATCTGGGATGTAGTGTGGATGAGGAAGAAGAGTCCAATAAAGTTTTGTGAGCTTCTTTTGTTTGCGCAGACTTCTGTGAGGCCTTGCGTTGCCATGGAGAAGAAGAAGTTCGTTTGCAGTTTTGACATTGTCTGTGACAACGTTAGACCAAAATTTCTTACTGTCAGCTTCGTAATGCCCAAGCAATTCCGCACAGATGGTCCTTCATTGCTCTTTATGGTCTTCTGTTAGGCAGCGAGGAGCCCAGCAAGCACAAACCTTTGAGTATCAACAGAGACAATCACTTGACTAGCGATTTGTATGAGTGTAATCTATTGTTCACCTCGAATGAGTGTGTCCGCACTTTCCAATCCTGCAGATGTTACATCTGAGTGCATCCAGCTAGTACCCTGCAGTTCGGACAGGTTTGTGCAACCTTGGTTCGTTGACGGCAGACGTCTCGGCCAACGACTCACCGTGGTTTTGTTCACTGACAGATCTCCGTGGACATTCTATGAATACCTGTAATGGTCTGATTTTCCGCCAAAACAAACACTATGACTGCTCTGTGCTGGGAACTCATCGCTATTACAGACGCCGTTTTGAAGGGTATGTATAGTGCTGCCACTGATAGGGGTTGGAGAGAAAATATTCCAGGATGTCCCATAACAAATTCCGCATATTTCAACCGAAATAGGCAAAGGGAAAAACGTGTTGCTTTACTTACTGATCGATCCCCGTCCATCCGACAACGAAAGATTTCCCTACATTTGAATTTCCGTGTCGAAAGTCAGAAGCAGAAACATGGGCCCGATATAGTGGCCACCCCAGCGTGCCAGGTACCAGACTAGGCACTGGGCAGCGGTTAGATCGTGTGGTTTGGGGCAGATGCCGACAGCACATTGGCGACTCCCCAAAGTAATCTCCCTTCTTACCTACGCTACGCACCACTGTAGCATACAGGGGGAATCTCGCAACTTTGTCGTACAGGATGATGGTGAAAACTTTCGAGGATGATGGAGAAGCGTAAATGTGTCAATTCTAGGTAAGGCGCCCTGGTCCAACAACGACCAAGTCGAAAGTTACAAGCGAAAATCTTTCTCATACATCTGACAGTGGACTGCATTTGCCGGTGCTGTTGTTACACAACAGCAGCACCAGCACATGTATTCTACTGTCAGATACATATCTCACTTGTCGTACCTCAATGTACTCGTATGTGATTCCAACATGATGGAGCCCCATCTCACTTTGGACAGCGTGTTTTCGAGCACGTGGATGACACTTTCCATGAAATGTGGACAAGCAGAGAAGCAACACATTCATTTGATGTCACTCCATGTGTTTCCTTCTTGTGGGGCCGTGTGAAAAGTACTGTGTAAGAGACGCTGCCTGTGACATTGTTCAAATGACACCAGGAACATTAGAATGGGTACAACAGAACTTCGTGCCATGGTGCTATGCCTGCAATTACTCTGTGGGCCTGGAGGTGGGGCGGGGCAGGGGTTGGCATCGTGAACAGTAGTTATAAATGCATCAAGTAGTAAAAGTTATGCAAGTAAATGGAATTCATTATTAATGTGTCACAGTCTGTGGATGTTAGGTCTCTCTGACATCAAGTTACGTGCGCTGTTACCAGTTGATCAACAGGGGAAATTATTTAAGGGTATCGGAGAGTATTCGTCGGGAATTCTGTACGTCATGACCAGGGTTCTGAATCTGGGGCTTTTAGTTTGAGCGCTGCGTGAAGCTAACACACATACTGGAGTAGAGTTCCGCTTTTATCTTTGTAGCCAGTCGTTTCCAGACCTGGGTCTGTTACCTCAGATTTATATATTATCCTTCTCCATCATCTCTGAAAGTTTGTAACATGATCACGGAATTACTGTGTACATATTATTAGTTCCATAGCACTGTTAATTGAAGGCGTTAGCTGTGAAATATTTTGTAATGGAAGACAAAGGCTATGCTAGTACTACTTTTCCTCCACCCAGCTGTATTTATTGTTTTAATTTGTTTCTATCGGTTTCGAAGCAATTACAACACTATCATCACGGACTTAATCTCTGTTATTGATGTGCTACATCCTATGAAAGTACCCCAGCATCATCTAGTGTGGTAGCCATAAGACCTTCAAGTTCATCTACGAGGCATCTCGTAAAAGGCATTTTACGACACTGGCTGGTTGTCTGTTCAGGGATGAGAAGAAATCAAGGGAATACCAACTCCCAGTAGCACCATGTACAAAGCAACCTTCATGGTGACTAAAGCTTTACTTTCTTCTTTTTCTTCTTCTTCCGACTTTTCCCACTAGAAGTTAGTCGCTTTTTTCTTCCAGTAGTCTCGGTTATTCCAGTTGGAATCTGTTCACACTTTCTCATCCACTGCTCTATTAGAATACAGTTCCCGTGACAAAGGTGGTTTCCCCCTTTTAGTTCTTCTTGGGGCCACACCTTCTTCGGCCACTTGTCATTGCTCCTTCTCTTAACAAGCCAAAACCACTGAAGACTTATTCTCTGCTCTGGTTGTTGTTTACTGTGTTAGTCTCATTTTTTCCCACATTTTTGATTATTTGATCTTATGTTCACAGATTACGTTTATCTTCTTTTTCCGCGGTGGTCCTCCATCGCTTCCCAGATACCCCTACTCCTTCCTTTTCGTGGTCTTCCTCTTCTTTTTCTTCCAAGAGGTTACCACGCAAGTGCTCTCTTTCGTCAGCTGTTGTCTTCGAATCTTTTGACAGGCTCCTAGGTGTCTTTTATTCTATTCTGTCCGTAATACTGTATGAGTAGGTGTATTTCCGCATTTCTTACATGGTCACGTTGGGAAGTTCTACACGCACTTCTCAAGTGGTCCGTTTCTAAAGCTCTAAGTCTCTTTATATTTCTGTGTGTGAATTCCCAACACTGACTTTAATAACTTGTGATATTGGTTCCATGATGGATTTGTATAATCTCATTTTAAACTTTCAGTGGCCACATTTCTGTAGCATAAGTAACTATAGTCTCCATAATAATATGGAACATCCCTGTTTTTATCTTGTGACCAACTCTATTGTTCCAAATCAGTTCATGTCGTGACTTCGTTGCTCGTTTACCCATGGGTACTCTGGTCTCAGTGTCTTTATCCCAGGTACTATCACTGGATCTAGTAGAATCTTAATAATGAAAATGTTTACATTTTTTAGTTTTATCATTTTACACAACTACATCCGTTACTTTTGCAGCTAATCTCATTTACTCTTTTCGAAAATAATTTTTAGAAGCCTTTTGTGTATTCTTTTACTGTATACCCAACGTGTGTCCCATTTTTGTCTATTGTTCGCGAAAATATTCAAGTAGAGCTTTTCTTATAAATAAAATATTGCTAAAGTCTCTCATTTTGTAACAGCTTCCACTAAGATATCGCCCAAGGCGTAAACCAATAAAGAGAAGTTACCTGTTATAGTCTCGTTTCTCCCCATTATTTTGCAGTGCTGAGGTGCTGAGCACGAACCGCGAGGACTTATCTGGCGGAAGCAGCGGTGCAGCGACGCCAGCAGGCGCCAGTGGCATCAGCAGCGAAGCTGATATTGGCAGCAGTCAACATGTCTTCAGCAGCAGCCAGGACAGCGGTAGCAGCAGTCAGACTGGCAGTAGTGGCAGTCAGTCAGTCAGCAGCAGCAGTCAGGCAGTCAGCAGCAGCAGTCAGGCAGTTAGTAGCAGCAGTCAGTCAGTCAGTAGCAGCAGTCAGATCACTAACAGCAGCAGTCAGCCCGCCCTCAGCAGCAGTCAGACCGCTAGCAGCAGTCAGGCGGCTAGCAGCAGTGTTTCTGAGGTTGCAGCAGCACCCACAGCGGCCCCTGAGCCGGCTGCTACCACCACGTCCACCCCTGCAGCTACTCCAGCCACCAGTGGGGCACCCAGCAGCAGCAGCACAACCACAACCATCACCACCACTACCACCACCAATGCTGCCACCACACCCACACCGCCACCGCCGCCTATCACCTTCTCTGGTGGCAATCCTGCCATTGGGGAAGAGTCGAGTGGTAGCCCTACAGCGCTAGAAGGGTCCAGTGGCAGCTCTGCGGCCCTGGAAGGGCTCAGCACCACCGAGCCACGCCCCCCTCTGCCGCCTCCCAGACCACCGCACCGCATCCCGTCGCGTCTCGAGGAGAAGCTGGAGTCACTCTCTTGTGACATTCCTCCATTGCCGTCGGAATCGCGCCTCTGGAGGGGCAACGAGACTCACGAACTCCTGCTGCCCATCATTGTAAGTACCTACATTACTCTACGCATGACGGTGATTTCCTTTCTGTTCCTGATTGATAACATCCTCATACAGTTGTGTTAAATTTCATTTTCCTGTAAAAGAAGAGAACGACCGGATTTCAGGATAAGAGTCCCATCTTCAGGTGCATAGAATGACAATAGAACTAATAGGGTATAATATAGTGATTACCCCATACATGACATGAAGCAGAATACTCATTTCACATATTGCAGTTTTTCTGCTTACATGCCATGTACCAGAAATCATTATATTACACCCTATTAGTTGAATGGACATTGAAACTTCCTGGCAGATTAAAACTGTGTGCCGGACCGAGACTCGATCTCGGGACCTTTGCCTTTCGCGGGCAAGTGCTCTACCAACTGAGCTACCCAAGCACGACTCACGCCCCATCCTCGCAGCTGTATGGACATTATTTGCAGCTGAAGATGGGACTGTTGTCTTGAAACCTGGTTATGGTCTCCTTTTTCTGGAAATAAATAAATACAACTGTAAATACATGTTATCAGTCATGAATAATCTATACAACAGCTGTGGCTGTACTATCAAGAGGAACATGTCTTTTTTGTGTAATCATTGTCACTAGTTCATCTCAGAGTAGAACATGCAACGTCCTAAATTATTTATTTAATATATTTCACTTTATACTGATGGGCCAAAATAATTATGACCACTATCTGCTGCGAGACTGAAAAGCACCCGATGATTTTAGACCGCTGATGTGGTAAGGAAAGCGCATAAGGAGTGCATAGACATCATTGTAGCGACTGTACAGGCTGCAAATGGGGTAATCTGCTGAAATATCGGACTATGACTAAGCACAAAACTCAGCAATGGAAAATCCAGGATGGACTGTAACAATACTATGAACAGGATAGTTGCTACTCACAATAGCGGAAATGCTGAGTTGCAGAGAGTCACAACAGAAAGACCGTCAGAGAGTGAGCTGCAGTCATGTGTGTGTGAGTGTGTCAGTATATGACTATGGACCGATTGTTATGGCCCGGCGCCTGGGAGCAAGCAACTCGGAAATGACTGTTAGCATGCAACTGGCGGAAGCATCTATGGTAAGTATTTGAAAGACAGTGAAATCACGATCAGGCGACAAGATGTTGGAGGTGCACCTTCGATCACAGAACGCGGAGGTTGGAGGATTTCCTGCTCTGTAAAAAAGGATAGGCGGCAAACTGACGATAGAGTACAATATTCGCGCAGGTGGAAGTGTTTTAGAGCACACACACAGTTCAGCTAAAATCTAACACTGTTTATCACTTTTACGATTCTCTGTGACAGCAGCGTTACGAGCGGCCAGCAAGCTAAACTTCTGAAGGAGATATTAGATGAATGTGAACAATATCGTTTACGCTTTTTTTACGCTTTTTTTTAAGGGAAACGTATGTACTGCCGAAAGAAGAGACAATAATTAAAAAAGACAGGAGATTTGTCTTTCTTTAGTTTCTTTAAAACCCTGGGAGGTGCGAAACGATACATTACAGACCAGTTGATCCACGATCTTCTTGTAATATAGAGATATTTATTGAAGAATATCGTTTTGTTTTAAGGAAAAAAGAAGCGACCAGACCTTCTGCAGAAAGACGTCTTATACCTACTCGACAACGTGACGTTTTGTTCAGTACTCTTCCCGTCAAATCAGTGGATGTGAGACGTAGAAAACTTGTATTGAATTCAATACCAAGCTAACGTACCAAATAAGTCACCACAACTGTAGCTGACGGAGAAACAAATCAGACGCGATAGTAAAACGTCAAAGGTAAGAAACCTGTTTCGCAAAAAAGAAGAAAGTAGTTCCTGCTATATCTGAGTAACAAATGCAGACGACTTAAGCAGATTCACTTTTGAAACGAAATTGGTTACATTTAAAAAAAAAAATTCTTCCATTGGAAAGTCGGGACAAGCCTAAGGATGCGCGTATCATTAGACTCCATATAAAATTGTTAGATGTCAAGGAAAGTGCCTATCATAATAAGAACAGACAACAACAGAAATAAATGTTGATCATGCATGAAATAAATGCTTGTATTATCTTGATTTCAGTGGCGTAAGCTGCAGTTACACACATGTTGTAAAGTATATATTCTTGAATAAGTTGCAGTTTTTGGCAATGAATCAGTGAGGTTTGGTTTTTTTTACATTTATAAGGGGTGTTCAGTAAGTAATGCAACACAAGTTTTTTTGGCCAATTTCGGTTTAAAAGTGTGGAGTTTGTTGTGGGACATCGTGGACTATCCCTGATTCAACCTCTGTGGTTTCATAAGTTCCGACAGGTGGCGGTGCTATACGTTTCCTTCAAAATGGCGTCTGTAACGGAGGTCATTTCTAAGTGGAGAGTTGTCATTAAATTTTTTTGGCGGAAAACAAGAGCATCGCAAGTATTCAAAGGCCCTTTCAGAATATGAACGGCGAACTGGCAGTGAACAACAGCACGATAAGACGCTGAGCGGGGACTCGGTCATCATCGCCACAAGGTTGCGGAAATCTGTCCGATCTTTCTCTTGCCGGCCGGACCGCACACACCTGTGAGTCCTGTGACGCTGCGACGTGAAAATATTCTCATTCGCGATGATCGGTGGATCACAATCAAACACCTCGCTGCTCAAGTGAATGCTTGATGTCTTCCCTGAAGGCGATTCCATCTTCTAGCAGGACAGGTAACCGTGTCACGAGACAAGAATCGTGATACAGACCTGTGAGGAACATGATAGTAATATTTATTCATTTAACCTGCTCTGATTGAGGTCAACGGGCCCTCTCCCACATTGGACCAGGGTTTCTCACGTACAGTTACGCAAGTAATAACAATTTTAATGCGACAAATACACTGAAGATCCAAAGAAACTGTTACATCCGTCTAATATCTACATCTACATTTATACTCCGCAAGCCACCCAACGGTGTGTGGCGGAGGGCACTTTACGTGCCACTGTCATTACCTCCCTTTCCTGTTCCAGTCGCGTATGGTTCGCGGGAAGAACGACTGTCTGAAAGCCTCTGTGCGCGCTCTAATCTCTCTAATTTTACATTCGTGATCTCCTCGGGAGGTGTAAGCAGGGGGAAGCAATATATTCGATACCTCATCCAGAAACGCACCCTCTCGAAACCTGGCGAGCAAGCTACACCGCGATGCAGAGCGCCTCTCTTGCAGAGTCTGCCACTTGAGTTTGTTAAACATCTCCGTAACGCTATCACGGTTACCAAATAACCCTGTGACGAAACACGCCGCTCTTCTTTGGATCTTCTCTATCTCCTCCGTCAACCCGATCTGGTACGGATCCCACACTGATGAGCAATACTCAAGTATAGGTCGAACGAGTGTTTTGTAAGCCACCTCCTTTGTTGATGGACTACATTTTCTAAGGACTCTCCCAATGAATCTCAACCTGGTACCCGCCTTACCAACAATTAATTTTATATGATCATTCCACTTCAAATCGTTCCGCACGCATACTCCCAGATATTTTACAGAAGTAACTGCTACCAGTGTTAGTTCCGCTATCATATAATCATACAATAAAGGATCCTTCTTTCTATGTATTCGCAATACATTACATTTGTCTATGTTAAGGGTCAGTTGCCACTCCCTGCACCAAGTGCCTATCCGCTGCAGATCTTCCTGCATTTCGCTACAATTTTCTAATGCTGCAACTTCTCTGTATACTACAGTATCATCCGCGAAAAGCCGCATGGAACTTCCGACACTATCTACTAGGTCATTTATATATATTGTGAAAAGCAATGGTCCCATAACACTCCCCTGTGGCACGCCAGAGGTTACTTTAATGTCTGTAGACGTCTCTCCGTTGATAACAACATGCTGTGTTCTGTTTGCTAAAAACTCTTCAATCCAGCCCCACAGCTGGTCTGATATTCCGTAGGCTCTTACTTTGTTTATCAGGCGACAGTGCGGAACTGTATCGAACGCCTTCCGGAAGTCAAGAAAAATAGCATCTACCTGGGAGCCTGTATCTAATATTTTCTGGGTCTCATGAACAAATAAAGCGAGTTGCGTCTCACACGATCGCTGTTTCCGGAATCCATGTTGATTCCTACATAGTAGATTCTGAGATTCCAAAAACGACATGATACTCGAGCAAAACACATGTTCTAAAATTCTACAACAGATCTACGTCAGAGATATAGGTCTATAGTTCTGCGCATCTGCTCGACGACCCTTCTTGAAGACTGGGACTACCTGTGCTCTTTTCCAATCATTTGGAACCTTCTGTTCCTCTAGAGACTTGCGGTACACGGCTGTTAGAAGGGGAGCAAGTTCTTTCGCGTACTCTGTGTAGAATCGAATTGGTATCCCGTTAGGTCCAGTGGACTTTCCTCTGTTGAGTGATTCCAGTTGCTTTTCTATTCCTTGGACACTTATTTCGATGTCAGCCATTTTTTCGTTGGTGCGAGGATTTAGAGAAGGAACTGCAGTGCGGTCTTCCTCTGTGAAACAGCTTTGGAAAAAGGTGTTTAGTATTTCAGCTTTACGCTTGTCATCCTCTGTTTAAATGCCATCATCATCCCGGAGTGTCTGGACATGATGTTTCGAGCCACTTACTGATTTAACGTAAGACCAGAACTTCCTAGGATTTTCTGTCAAGTCGGTACCTAGTATTTTACTTTCGAATTCACTGAACGCTTCACGCATAGCCCTCCTTACGCTAACTTTGACATCGTTTAGCTTCTGTTTGTCTGAGAGGTTTTGGCTGCGTTTAAACTTGGAGTGAAGCTCTCTTTGCTTTCGCAGTAGTTTCCTAACTTTGTTGTTGTACCACGGTGGGTTTTTCCCGTCCCTCACAGTTTTACTCGGCACGTACCTGTCTAAAACGCATTTTACGATTGCCTTGAACTTTTTCCATAAACACTCAACATTGTCAGTGTCGGAACAGAAATTTTCGTTTTGATCTGTTAGGTAGTCTGAAATCTGCCTTCTATTACTCTTGCTAAACAGATAAACCTTCCTCCCTTTTTTTATATTCCTATTAACTTCCATGTTCAGGGATGCTGCAACGGCCTTATGATCACTGATTCCCTGTTCTGCACTTACAGAGTCGAAAAGTTCGGGTCTGTTTGTTATCAGTAGGTCCAACATGTTATCTCCACGAGTCGGTTCTCTGTTTAATTGCTCGAGGTAATTTTCGGATAGTGCACTCAGTATAATGTCACTCGATGCTCTGTCCCTACCACCCGTCCTAAACATCTGAGTGTCCCAGTCTATATCTGGTAAATTGAATTCTCCACCTAAGACCATAACATGCTGAGAAAATTTATGTGAAATGTATTCCAAATTTTCTCTCAGTTGTTCTGCCACTAATGCTGCTGAGTCGGGGGGTCGGTAAAAGGAGCCAATTATTAACCTAGCTCGGTTGTTGAGTGTAACCTCCACCCATAATAATTCACAGGAACTATCCACTTCTACTTCACTACAGGATAAACTACTACTAACAGCGACGAACACTCCACCACCGGTTGCATGCAATCTATCCTTTCTAAACACCGTCTGTGCCTTTGTAAAAATTTCGGCTGAATTTATCTCTGGCTTGAGCCAGCTTTCTGTACCTATAACGATTTCAGCTTTGGTGCTTTCTATCAGCGCTTGAAGTTCCGGTACTTTACCAACGCAGCTTCGACAGTTTACAATTACAATACCGATTGCTGCTTGGTCCCCGCATTTCCTGACTTTGCCCCGCACCCGTTGAGGCTGTTGCCCTTTCTGCACTTGCCCGAGGCCATCTAACCTAAAAAACCGCCCAGCCCACGCCACACAACCCCTGCTACCCGTGTAGCCGCTTGTTGCGTGTAGTGGACTCCTGACCTATCCAGCGGAACCCGAAACCCCACCACCCTATGGCGCAAGTCGAGGAATCTGCAGCCCACACGGTCGCAGAACCGTCTCAGCCTCTGATTCAGACCCTCCACTCGGCTCTGTACCAAAGGTCCGCAGTCAGTCCTGTCGACGATGCTGCAGATGGTGAGCTCTGCTTTCATCCCGCTAGCGAGACTGGCAGTCTTCACCAAATCAGATAGCCGCCGGAAGCCAGAGAGGATTTCCTCCGATCCATAGCGACACACATCATTGGTGCCGACATGAGCGACCACCTGCAGATGGGTGCACCCTGTACCCTTCATGGCATCCGGAAGGACCCTTTCCACATCTGGAATGACTCCCCCCGGTATGCACACGGAGTGCACTTTAGTTTTCTTCCCCTCCCTTGCTGCCATATCCCTAAGGGGCCCCATTACGCGCCTGACGTTGGAGCTCCCAATTACCAATAAGCCCACCCTCTGCGACCGCCTGGATCTTGCAGACTGAGGGGCAACCTCTGGAACAGGACAGGCAGCCATGTCAGGCTGAAGATCAGTATCAGCCTGAGACAGAGCCTGAAACCGGTTCGTCAGACAAACTGGAGAGACCTTCCTTTCAGCCCTCCGGAATGTCTTTCGCCCCCTGCCACACCTTGAGACGACCTCCCATTCTACCACAGGTGAGGGATCAGCCTCAATGCGGGCAGTATCCCGGGCAACCACAGTCGTAGTCCGATCGGGGGATGCGTGGGACGAGCTGGCCGTCCCCGACAAACCCCCATCCGGACCCCCACAGTGATGCCCATTGGCAACAGCCTCAAGCTGTGTGACCGAAGCCAACACTGCCTGAAGCTGGGAGCGAAGGGATGCCAACTCAGCCTGCATCCGAACACAGCAGTTGCAGTCCCTATCCATGCAGTCCCTATCGTGTAGGGCCTCCGCCAGCACGCCGAAGTGTCGAAACTTTACATAACATGGACTCCACTAATGTCTGAAGTAGTGCTGGAGCTAATTGACACCATGAATCCAGCAGGGCTGTCCATGAATCCGTAAGAGTACGGCATGGGGGGAGGGGGGGTGGAGAAGCACCTTGCAAGGTATCCCAGATACGCTCAATAATGTTCGTATCTGAGGAGTTTGGTGGCCAGAGGAAGTATTTAAACTCAGAAGAATGTTCTTGCAGCCACTATGTAGCAATTCTGGGTGTGTGGAGTCTCGCATTGTCCTGCTGGAGTTTTCCAAGTCCGTCGGAATACAAAATGGGCATGAATAGATGCATGTGATCAGACAGGATTCTTACGTTCGGGTTACCTGTCAGAGAGGTACCTAGATAAATCAGGGGTCCCATATCACTCCACCATTACAGAGTCTTCACCGGCTCGAAGAGTTCCCTGCTGATATGAAGGGTTCATGGATTCATTATGTTGTCTCCACACCCGTACACGTCAATTCGCTCGATAAAATTTGAAACGAGACTCGTCTGACCAGGCATCATGTTCCCAGTCATCAACAATCCAGTGTCGCTGTTGACGCGCCCACGTGAGGCGTAAAGCTTTGGGTCGTGCAGTCACCGAGGGTACACGAGTCAGCATTCGGCTCCGAAGGCCGACTTCGTTGAATGGTTCGCACGCTGACAGTTGTTGATGGCCCAGCATTGAAATCTACAGCAATTAATGGAAGGGTTGCACTTCTGTCAGACTGAACTGTTCACTCCAGTTCTTGCTGGATCTTTCTCCGGCCGCAGCGATGTCGGAGATTTGATGTTTTATCGGGTTCCGGATATTCACGGTAGACTCGTGAAATAATTGTACGAGAAAGTTCCTACTTCATCGCTACCTCAGGTATGCTGTGCCCCATCGCTCGTGCGCCGACTATAACACCACGATCAAACTCACAACTTGATAACTTGCCATTGCAGCAGCAGTAACCGATTTAACTACTGCACCAGAAACTTGTTGTCTTATATAAGCGCTGCCGACCGCAGCACCGTATTCTCCTTAATTAAATATCCCTGTGTTTGAATACGCATGGCTATGCCAATTTCTTTGGCGCTTCAGTGTAGTATTTAAATGGTCTGAGTGTCTGAAGTCACAATGTGAGTAAATAATACTGTCTATGAAGTAATGAAATTAATGGTAGCCGTACTTATAATACTGCAGCTGCTGCCACTAATACTGTTAAAGTAATAATAATAATAATAATAGTTTTAGTAAAACGAACTTTTACGTCTCCAAAATACAGGGTGATTCTTATTAAGGTTTAAAAACCTCCGAAGCGACACTAATGATACTGAGACAAGTAATTTAATGTAAGACACATGGGGTCGGAAAAGTCGGGAACATGTGACATCATCAGATGGCGTACCTCGCAGCGGTTGGGTATATCGGTCTGCCGGTCTGTCGCAAGTGGTCGTCCCAACGCAAGGCAAGTATTCACGTCAGCGTGGCTCTGCGCCGACGTGCGCAGCATTAGCTCGTGATGCACGGGGTTCTAGTCTTGCACCTTACAGGCAGCATTGTTTTCATTACGTTAGACAGCTATGCGTTTACTGGTCTCACTTTCTCCGCTGCTTTATTGAAAAGTACAGTACAACAAAAACCTACCTGACTGTGTCACGCCGGCCGCGGTGGTCTCGCGGTTCTAGGCGCGCAGTCCGGAACCGCGCGACTGCTACGGTCGCTGGTTCGAATCCTGCCTCGGGCGTGGATGTGTGTGATGTCCTTAGGTTAGTTAGGTTTAAGTAGTTCTAAGTTCCAGGGGACTGATGACCACAGCTGTTAAGTCCCATAGTGCTCAGAGCCATTTGAACCATTTGACTGTGTCACAAGTAAATCAGCATCCGTTTCCGAATTCCGTCGTTACCAGTAAATGACCTACGTTTTCTTTACTAAATGAGGCCTGTAAACAGAAAAGGAAGGGACAGAAGGGAAGAAACTCAAAATAAGAACAGCTTTTATTCGGTTACAGCGAGGACAATAATTTTATACCTGATACACTTACAAAAGTACACATTTTCAAAACTTATTTGAATTTGGCACCGTTTGCTCGAGTGTAATTGCATCGCTCGACTATCCCTACACACCCAAGCCCAACCTCTGCAGTTGCGGTGGGGTACATTATCTAGTGACGTACCATGTTCGACATTTCTCATCCATTTAAACAAAATAAGGACAGATTTTACTCGGTTACAGCGAGGGCAATAATTTTATAACTTCCAAGCTTACAAAAGAACACATTTACATAAGTTCTTGGCAATTGGCACCGTTTGCTCGAAAGCAAATATTACATCGCTCAATTATTCCTTCACGCCCAAGCCCAACCGCTGCAGTTGTGGCGAGGTACGTGATCTGGTGACGTCACATGTTCGACATTTTTCATACACTTCTGGGGTAATTCCCAACATTTGCGACCCCGTGTGTCTTATATTAAACGCTTGCCTCAGCGTCTTCCACGTCGCTTCACGGGACCTATAAACATTACTAAGGACCACACTGTAGATATTTTCTGATATAACAAGTTCTGGGACAGAAATGATGATCTGGTTGGAAAGAAGGATGTGCAAGCGGTAGTGAATGCGTCCAGAGACAACGGCAATCATTATTACGTAATTGAAGGTAGATTGGGGAGAAAGGAAACGAAAGGAACTAATGGTATCAGTTAACTCTGCAGTTTATGTAGAATCAGGGGCGCCGATTGACAATATGTGACAGATCACGACTAGCAGCCGGAAACTCCTGCATGGTATGCATCCATGTTAACCACTGTGCCATCTGGACATAGTGTTTATCGAAAATGCGCGGGCTATTTCGACGCGCTCTCCAGCAGACCCACACTCCCACCCAGCGCCACCTATCCGCAGTCCCTATCCATGTTCTCCATGCTCGCTAACTTTAGTTTCCTACTGGAAGTCGAACGTAAATGTGCTTCCGAATGCTACCCATTCTTATAAATGGTAATCCTTATTGTTGCTTTCGTATATACACTGAAGCACCAAAGAAACTGGTGTAAACATGCGTATTCAAATACAGAGATATCTAAACAGGCAGAATACAGCACTGCTGTCGGCAAAGCCTATATAACACAACAAGTGTCTGGCGCGGTTAGTAGATCAGTTACTGCACTAAATGGCAGGTTGATCAAGTTGTAAGTGAGTTTGAACGTGGTGTTATAGTCGGGGCACGCGCGCTGGGACACAGCATCGTCGAGGTAGCGGTTAAGTGGGGATTTTCCCGTACGAAGATTTCACGAGTGTACCGTGAGTATCAGGAATCTGGTAAAACATCAAATCTTGGGCACTATTGCGGTCGGAAAAAGATCCTGCAAGAACGGGACCAACGACGACTGAAGAGAATCATTTAGTGTGAGAGAAGTGCAACCCTTCCGAAAACTGCTGCCGATTTCAATGCTGGGCCATCAACAAGTGTCAGCGTGAGAACTATTCAACGAAACATAGTTGATATGGGCTTTCGGAGCCGAAGACCCACTCGTGTATCCTTCATGACTGCACGACACAAAGCCTTAAGTCTCGCCTGGGCCCGTCAACACCGACATTGGACTGTTGATGACTGGAAACATGTTGCCTGGTACACGAGTCTCGTTTCAAATTGTATCGAGTGGATGGACGTGTGCGGTCAAGGAGAGAACCTCATTAATCCATGGACCTTGCATGTCAGCATGGGACTGTTCAAGCGGGTGGAGGCTCTGTAATGGTGTGGGGTGTGTGCAGCTGGAGTGATATGGGACCTCTGATACGTCTAGCTACGACTGTAACAGTTGACATGTACGTAGGCATCCTTTCTGATCACCTGCGTCCATTTGTCCATTCCGGCGGACTTGAGCAATTCCATCAGGACTATGCGACACTCCACACGTCCAGAATAGCTACAGAGTGGTTTCAGGAACACTCTTCTGAGTTCAAACACTTCCGCTGCCAACCAAACTGCCCAGCCACAACATCAGTGAGCATATCTGGGTGCCTTGCAACGTGCTGTTCAGGAGATATACCCACCCCCTCGTATTCTTACGGATTTATGGACAGCCCTGCAGAATTCATGGTGTCAGTTCCCTCCAGCACTTCTTCAGACATTGTTCGAGTCCATGCCATCTCGTGTTGCAGCACTTCTGCGTGTTCGCGGGGCAATACACGATGTTAGGCAGGTTTACCAATTTCTTTACCTCTTCACTGTGTGTCATTAAATGCCTTCTGATGCTGGAAGTTGTATTCGGTTCTGTAAATTAATCTGGGACGTTACTGCAGAGTCGGGTTCCGACTACCGAGAAGGATTTCGAGAAAGTAACTGAACGATATAGTGGGACAGAAAAGATTCTGATGGAAGCGGATGTTTCTGCCATGTTGTTCAGACAAAAGGGTTAAGGTCAAGGAGAGATATGAGGGATGAGACAGTAGAGAAGACAGAGAGTATGTAAATGTCTGCGCTTGTCTGCACGCAGCCTGGATAGCTATGCATTTGATGGTGAAATCTGATCAAAGCGTCGATCGTCACAGATATAACGAGCACAGGCATTCATAACCAGTTCCAGGCGCCGTGAGCTTTTCTGAGTAAGACCTAGCAGGACAGCATCGCTGTAATCAATAAAGGGAAGTATAAGTGTTTGTACAAGTTTCTTTTCCGGGTGAAGAAGGAATTGCTTTATAAATTTTTGGAGGGCAAGGAGAAATGCTAACGGTTTCTTGCACATTGCAGTTGTGTGCTCAGTAGAATTTAAATTTTCATCTCTTATTAAACATAGAGCAACGGCCTTGCCGCAGTGGATACACCGGTTCCCGTGAGATCACCGAAGTTAAGCACTCTCGGGCGTGGCCGGCACTTGGATGGGTGACCATCCAGGCCGCCATGCGCTGTTGCTATTTTTCGTGGTAAACTCAGCCTCGTAATGCCAATTGAGGAGCTAATCGACCGAATATTTTAGCGGCTTCGGTCAAGAATACCATCATAACGACCGGGAGAGCGGTGTGCTGACCCTACGCTCCTCCTATTCGCATCCTCATCTGAGGATGGCACGGCGGTCAGATAGTCCCGGTAGGCCACTCGTGGCCTGACGACGGAGTGCTTTTCTTTTTTTTATTAATAATAGACTCTTTGCTGAAGGAGAGAAGTTGATATTTGTCCTATTTAGGGCTAAAGATAATAGGGATTCCCGGTATTTCAGGCTGATGTGCCGAGAATGACCAACCCGTCCCGCTTGGGTTTTGAATGGGATGAGCTTCACCGATATATCCTGCGCCCATTCTGACAGTGCTAACAGATTGGTGGTGAGATTTTTTGTAGCTTTCTTCATGATTAATGGTTTTGCAACTAGATACAATTGGAGGTCATCAGCGTATATGTGGTCTTTGCAGCCGGACAAAACTGACGACACTTCATTGACATACGTACAACGAAAAGAGTGTAGGACCTAATACCGAAGCCTGGTGGGTGCCTGATACTACCTCCCTCGTTATGGCTTTATGGTGCCGGACATGACGCATTGCTGGGGAGACGTCAGGTATGAGCGAAACCTTTGCACTGCACTTGGCGAGAAATGTAGGCTGCATAGTTTGGCAAGTAAAATGTCGAAGTCGTCAGTATCAAATGCTTAGCTGAAGTCCAAGAAGCACGTGATAGTAGCCTCTTGTGCATCCATGGCAAGCTTCAGCTCATCTATTACCTTCATTAAGGCAGATGTTGTACTGCAGTGTTTACAGAAGTGGACTGGTCGAGTAAGTTGTTTGTAATTAGGTAGTTTCTTAGCTGGCCATGGACTATACATTGTAAGACCTTGGACAGTGCAGGAACAATGCAAATAGGTCGGTGATCAGAGGGTGCTGTGGCAGCGTCCTTTTTTAGGTAGGCGCTTAACTAGCCCTCTTTGCAGTGCTCAAAGAAAACACTTGTGGTTAAGGAGTGGTTGACGATATCACAGTGGACAGCAGTGGGTCACTAGTAAACTTCATCGTTTACAGTAGATACTGATCTGGTAAGTATTACGGCTTTTTTGACGCTACTGCAAGTAACGTGCTTTAGATAGATCTCTTCGTGGCCACCAAATATGCCTAATCTGGGTGCGATAGAACACATATCGGGTGCTATCCGGCTCCATCTCCGCGACCACCGTCAAACGTCCCGTAATTTAAGGGAAATACGTGATCTGTGCGTAGATGGTTAATGCCACGGACCTCTCGAAGCCCAACAAGGAGTTGACAAATCCATACCACTCACAATCGCTTTTGTGCTGTGGTTCAGAGGTATTCCAGGGTGCTGCTAAACAGGTGGTGGCTCTCCTCTGTGTGTGTGTGTGTGTGTGTGTGTGTGTGTGTGCGCTGTGGAACATTAGGTTCCAACAACAAAAAACGTACTACCTATCATGCTTTCAGAAGGCGCGTTTATTCGTATCCACACATTCACACATTGACTACCGTAAAGTTCGCTGTCCGAACTTCTTCGCCGATTCTTTTAGTAAGCCGAAGTGGTTAAGGAGTATCATTTGGCGGCTGAGTTAGTGATATTCACTTATTTAACAACAGTGCCCACAACGTAGCTAATTTAAGTCCTTGTACTTCCCTGTATAACCAGTATCTACGACTCTTTGTGTTTTAGCATAAATGCGATTAGATCTGTAGAAAAACTCCAGTTTCGGTCAACGATCCATATTGATCGTTTACTTGCAGCTCATAACAAATCATAATGATGCGGATGCTAAAGGATGAAAATAACCAGTTCAGCTGTTCGCTCTGTTTCTGATAATGAATAGCTAGGCCCATTAGTTTTTGATGGAATAAGCGTCTGGTAATTTGAAAGAATGTATCCACATACTTGTGTGTGTTGTTTGGGGAAGGAGACCAGACAGCGAGATCATCGGTTTCATCGGATTAGGGAAGGTATGGGAAGGACGTCGGCCGTGCCCTTTGAAAGGAACCATCCCAGCATTTGCCTGGAGCGATTTAGGGCAATCACGGAAAACCTAAATCAGGATGGCGTCCTCCCGAATGCGAGTCCAGTGTCTAACCACTGCGCCACCTCGCTCGGTGTATCCACATACTGTCACGATGTTCATGCAGGAAGAAACGAAGTTTTAGTTAAGAAATTATGAATAAGATTGTAAGATTTCAGAACAGAAATGAGTTAATCTATCAAATTCTGCAAAAGGAACGACTGATTGAGCCATGACACAAACACAGTTAACGACAGTTGCCGACTTCGAGTCATTTCGCTGCATGAAAAGAAAGAGCATGATAAGTGGAAAACTTTGTTTATTTTAACCCTGCTGTATTCTTTAGCTCAGAATGGGCCGGAAATGAATTTTTTGTCCCATAATATTTTTTAGATTTGAACGCTGACGCTATAAACTTAATGAATTAGTTTTTCTCTTCTTTCCACGTAACTTAGGACTCAAATGAAAGAAATAGGTTTCCACCGCTTGTTATAGCTTTTTCTGTGATACTTGTGCTCCTTGAGTATATATGACCCTGTTATTTAAAGATTCACAACATGAACAAATATCGACAGAAAAATTTTATTTCTACGTGTCTGAGATACATATGTAATGTTTTATTTTTTTTTAAACAACGCAGGTCATGGATCGCGTTCAAATTATCAAAACATTATCACCATCAGTGCAGTTCAGTTATCTAAGTGTTGTAATTTCCGTGTGGCTAAAAAAAAAAATAAAAAAAGTTGGAAGCAACCGAATCTGGCAGTTAGGAGAACGAGAGGCCCTGCTGAAACGTAATGTCTCCGAGTTTTTTATGTAAAAACTCTTAAAGCTTTTTAAATAAAAACAAACACTGTTAACATTCAATATCTTTATTATTCATGTATGCATATTTTCAGCCCTCTGCCACTAGAGCGCTGCGATCCGCAGCGCGGAACATGGCGGTGTGTAACGTAAATATGTTGGTGCGTGAGAAACAGCGTACTGTAACCGAGTTTCGAATTGTAAGAGTTCGTCTACACACGGGGCACCCTCTGCTTCAGCACGACAATGCCAGACCCCACAAGAGCGCTGCGACATCTACAATAATCCGACGCCTTGACTTCAACGTTGTCGAACTTCCTCCATAAAGTACTGACCTGGCCCCATCCGATTTTCATTTGTTCCCAAAAGCTAAAGAAAGGCATCGAGGACTTCACTTTGATAGTGATGAAGCTCGGCAAGCAGAAGCGAGGTTGTGGCTCCGTCAACGAAGCCAAACGTCGTACAGCGACCATATCAACAAACTGATCTCCCGTTGGGAGGAATGTGTTTATCGCCAGGGTGACCTTGTTGAGAAATATATCTACAGCTACATCTGCGTGATTACTCTGCTATTCACAATTAAGTGCCTGACAGAGGGTTCAATGAACCACCTTGAAGCGGTCTCTCTACCGTTACACTCTCGAAAGGCGCGCGGGAAAAACGAGCACTTAAATTTTTCTGTGCGAGCCCTGATTTCTCTTATTTTATCGTGATGATCATGTCTCCCTATGTGAATGTTTTCGCAGTTGGAGGAGAAAACTGGTGATTGAAATTTCATGAGAAGATCCCGTCGCAACGAAAAACGCCTTTGTTTTAATGATTACTACTCCAATTTACGGATCATGTCTGTGGCACTACCTCCCCTACTTCGCGATGAAACAAGAGCTGCCATTGTTTGTACTTTTTCGATTTCTTCCGGCAGTCCCATCTGATGCGGATCCTACACCGCACAGCAATATTCCAGAATAGGGCGGGCAAGCGTGGTGTAAGCAGTCTCTTTGGTAGATCTGTTGCACCTTCTAAGCGTTCTGTCAATGAATCGCAGTCTTTGGTTTGCTCTATCCACAATATTGTCTATGTGATCGTTCCAATTTACGTTATTTGTAATTGTAATCCGTAAGTATTTAGTTGAATTTACAGCCTTCAGATTTGTGTGACTTATCGCGTAATCGATGTTTACTGGATTTCTTTTAGTACTCATGTGAATAACTTCACATTTTTCTTTATTCGGGGTCAATTGCCACTTTTCGCACATACAGATATCTTATCTAAATTACTTTGCAATTCGTTTTGGTCATCTGATGACTTAGGAAGACGGTAAATGACTGCATCATCTGCAAAAAATCGAAGACGGCTACTGAGATTTTCTCATATGTCGTTAATATAGATCAGGAAAAATAGAGGGCCTATAACACTTCCTTGGGAAACACCGGATATTACTTCTGTTTTACTCCATGCCTTTCCGTCTATTACTGCGAACTGTGACCTTTCTGACGGGAAATCACGAATCTAGTCGCACAACTGAGCTGATATTCCATAGGCACGCAGTTTGGTTAGAAGACACTTGTGAGGAACGGTGTCGAAAGCCTTCTGGAAATCTAAAAATATGGAATCAAATTTGACACCCACTGTCAATAGCACTCGTTACTTCATGAGTATAAAGAGCTAGTTGTGTTTCGGAAGAACGATATTTTCTGAATCCGTGCTATGTGTCAAAAAATTGTTTTCTTCGAGGTACTTCATAATGTACGAATACAGTATATGTTCGAAAACCAAACTTCAAATCGACGTTAGTGATATGGGTCTGTAATTCAACGGATTACTCCTACTTCCCTTTTTGGGTATTGGTGTGACTTGAGCAATTTTCCAGTCTTTAGGTACGTATCTTTCTGTGGGCGAGCGTTTGTATATAATAGCTAAATATGAAGCTATTGTGTCAGTATACTCTGAGAGGAACCTGAGTGGTGTACCAACTGGACCGGAAGCCTTGCCTTTATTAAGTGATTTAAACTGCTTTGTGACACCGATGATATCTATTTTTATGTTTCTCATCTTGGCAGTTGTTCTTGTTTAGAATTCGGTAATATTTACTTCGTCTTCTTTGGTGAAGGAGTTTCACCCGAAAACCGTGCTTAATAACTCTGCTTTAGTGGGACTGTCTTCAGTGACTTCACCGTTGTTATCGCGCAATGAAGGTATTGATTGCGTCTTGCCACAGGTGTGCTTTATGTATGGCCAGAATCTCTTTGGGTTTTCTGCCAGATTTCGAGACAGTGTTTCGTTGTGGAAATTATTGATACCATCTCGAATTGAAGTACGTGCTATATTTCGAACTTCTGCAAAACTTTGCCAGTCTTGGGGAATTTGCGTTCTTTTAAATACGCCATGTTTTTTTCGTTGCTTCTGCAACAGCGATCTGACCCGTTTTGTGTACCATGGGGGATAAGTACCATCACTTATTAATTTATGTGGTATACATCTTTCAATTGCTGTCGATACTATCTCTATGAAATCATTCTACACCTTTTCTACGCTTACATGATCAGATCGGAAGGAGTGCAGACTGTCTCTTAAAACGGTGTTAAAAGCATTTTTATCACCTTTTTGAAATATATGTACCTTGCGTTTCTTTTTGATGGTTGTAGGAGTTTCGGTATTCAAATATTTAGACATGATGAATAAACAAATAGAAGATTCATAACGTTCGGTTTACTTACAAAACTTTAAGAGTTTTCACAAAAAAATTTGAATGTATCAATTTTCAGGACGCCCTCGTTTCTCACAAAAAGAACATCAATACAGCGAAGATCTACATGTGAATCCGAAGGTAATTCAGACATTGATACCTCACCTGTCGACGTGAAACCGGTGCAGTTCCTTCAGTCAAAAGAAGAAAATATCATGTGGAACTTAGAATGTTTCCAGAAAATGGGAGAGTGTCCATTGTAAACTGGTCCTAGGAGATATGTCCTAGGACATATGCTATATCCAGAGCCAGTGATATGAAACCCTTGTTTTAAGCTCTTATGAACTATAGTATTAATAATATTGTGGTGGAAACGACTATTATAAACGGTCAAAAAGTTTGTGGCGGCCGCTGCAAAGGAACAGATATAATTACACTTGAAGGCTAAGTTGGTTTGTTATTACTAGTTGTTGTATATAAAACATATGTTGCATCAACAGAGAACCTAGAGTAGAAAAAGGTAGAGCCATCTTTCCTTCCGAAATCTCACAGAAACGTTTCTGTTGTAGGTCACGTGTGTTACGCTCTGATGAAAAATCTTGTCGAAGAGTACGAAGAGCAGTTGATATGTTAGGACGTATAAGCGCTATGTGGGAAAAGTGGGTAGAAGTTGTTTCGAAATTGTATATTCCTGATACAGATGAGCGTATTGAATCTGAATTTAAAATTATAATAACTTAATAATTTTTGAACATAGTACCTTTAAGTATCGATCGCGTCGTTAAATTCCGAAAGAGCGAATGTGTAGACTTATTTTAAGAAACGGAGAAGTATTAAGCTGCTAACTAGAACACCGCGAGCATCTTTTCTACAGGAAATGTGGCCAACTTTGTCCTGCGATCGCTATTTGTTCATGGCTCATTTCACTTTTTACTCAGGTGTTTCCTCGCAGTGAAGCTAGTAAAGCTCAGAAAAGTCAGCCTTTCGACGACCGTATTCATTTGCGTTTCTGCATGCGAACGGTTTTCCTTGTTCGGTAGAAGGTAAACAATAAATGTTTTATTTTTTGTATAACAGTAATTTTGACTCTTTCTCCTTTCGAAAAAATGGTTCAAATGGCTCTAAGGACTATGGGACTTAACATCTGAGGTCATCAGTCCCCTAGACTTAGAACTACTTAAACCTAATTAACCTACGGACATCACACACATCCACACCCGAGGCAGGATTCGAACCTGCGACCGTAGCACCAGTGCGGTTTCGGGCTCAAGCGCCTAGAACCACTCGGCCACAGTGGCCGGCTCTTATTTCGATTTCGTATGTTAACGAAAGAGCAAATTACTTATTTACACGGAACCTGTATGCCTTACACATTCTCATTTGCACTTGATAGAAGTACTGGATGATCAAAAAGTCAGTATAAATTTGAAAACTGAATAAATCACGAAATAATGTACATAGAGAGGTACAAATTAACAATATGGGGTGGAACGCCGTCCTCATAAACATCGCACGTTCCAGCAGGTGTTTATCAGCCAGGCTGGGTATGATGCGGTTCTGTAAGATATGGGCGTACCTCTCACCCGTCACGGTAGCAGTTTTGCTGTCCAGCGCAATCTGTCGGACATTTTGTGAACTTTGTTTTTGTTTTTCAGTTATAATAAAACCTCATGTCATTCCAAGCATGTGTGTCAATTTTTACCTCTTTATCTACATTATTCCGTGGTTTATTAAGTTTTCAAATTTATAGTGACTTTTTTTTCACCCGGTAGTTTCCAATCAAGAGTAGCCCTCGCAAAAACGATTGTCCGTAAAGCTCCGAATGACATCTAATTTCTCTAATTTTCTTTTCGTGATCGTTTCGCTATCGTATTTGGGAGAAAGTAATATGCTTCCCTACCTCTTCTTGGGAACTATGCTTTAGAAATTTCACCAGTAAATCTTTCCATGATCCACAACGCCTCTCTTGTAAAGTCTGCCACTGGGGTCTGTTGAGCATCTCTGCAACGCGCTCCCGCCGAGCTAACGATCCGCTGAAGAAACGCTCCGCCCTTTGCTGCATCTTCTCTATCTCTTCTATTTGATAAGGATCACTGACTGATGAACAATACTCAAGAAGCAGTCCGTCGACTGTTTTGGGAGCCACTTCCTTCATGGATGAATTACATCTCCTTGAGATTCTTCCAATGAATCCCATTCTCACATCTGATTTTCCTGCTATTTGTGATATCTGTTAGTTCCAATTTAGACCGCTCCGAATGGATCAAATGGCTCTGAGCATATGCGACTTAACATCTGAGGTCATCAGTCCCCTAGAACTTAGAACTACTTAAACCTAACTAACCTAAAGACATCAAACACATCCATGCCCGAGGCAGGATTCGAACCTGCGACCGTAGCAGTCGCGCGGTTCCGGACTGAAGCGCCTAGAACCGCTCGGCTGCCGCGGCCGGCAGCTGCTAATCCCAGTGACTTGCGCCACTAGTGCTGTGGAGAGGCGATGTCAGATGGATTCAATATTTTAGGTTTCCAGAAGTATTTTGACACTGTTCCTCACAAGCGACTTCTAATTAAATTGCATGCCTACGGTGTATCGCCTGAGTTGTGGGACTGGGTTCGTGATTTCCTGCCAGAAAGGTCAGCGTTCGTATTAGCTGATGGAAAGTCATCGAGTAAAACAGAAGTTATATGGGGTATTCCCCAAGGAATTTGATTGATTTGGGACAGGGGACCAAACAGCGAAGTCATCCGTCCCGTAGAGTGAAGGAAGGATGGGGGTGGAAGTCGGCCGTGTCCTTTACAGACATTTGCCTGAAGCGATTTAGGTAAATCACGGAAGACCTCAATCAGGATGGTCGGACGCGGGTTTGAAACGTCGTCCTCCGGAATGAGAGTCCAGTGTTCCAAGGAAGTGTTAAAGGTCCTTTGGAGTTCCTAATTTACATAAATTGTGTAGGAGACGATCTGAGCAGCCCTCTTAGATTGTTTGTTTGCAGGTGAGTCTGTCATTTACCGTCTCGTCAAGTCATCAGAACACCGAAACCAATTGTGCAATGATTTAGGCAGGAGACCTGTATGGTGCGAAAACTGGCAGTTGATTGTAAATAGCCGGCCGCAGTGGCCATGCGGTTCTGGGCGTTACAGTATGGCACCGCGCACCCGCTACGGCCGCAGGTTCGAATCCTGCCTCGGGCATGGATGTGTGTGATGTCCTTAGGTTAGTTAGGTTTAAGTAGCTCTAAGTTCTAGGGGACTGATGACCGAAGAAGTTAAGTCCCATAGTGGTCAGAGCCATTTGAACCATTTTTGACTGTAAATAATGAAGAGTTTGACGTCATCCACATGGATACTAAAAGGAATCAGCTAAATTTCGGTTACATGATAAACCACACAAATCTAAAGTGTGTATTCAACTAAATGTTTAGGAATTACAATTGCTTCTAGCTTAAATTAGAACGGTTAGATTATTTTGTGGCGGAAGCTAACTAAAGAGTGCGCTTTATTGAGAGAATACTCAGAAGATGCTGCAGATCTACCAAAGAGACTGCCTACGCTACGCTTGTCCGTCTTCTGCCAGAGTGTTGCTGTGCCGTATGAAATCCACATCTCAGAGTATAGACGGTGGGCGCTGAAACAGTTCAAACAAGCGCAGTTCGTTTTGTTCTATCGCGAAACACGGGAGAATCACGGATGTCATACGCGAGTTGTGTTGGAAATCATTAAAAGTAGGGCGTATTTCGTTGCGGCGAGATTTTTCACGAAATTTCAGTCACCAACTTTGTCCTCTGAATGCAAACATATTCTGTTGGCACCAACATAGGTAGCGAGAAATGATCGTTAGAATAAAATAAGAGACGTCAGAGCTCGCACGAACAGATTCGTGTATTCGCTTTTCGCGCGTGCTGTTGGACAGTGGAGCGGTAAAGAGATAGCTTGAACACGGCCAGATGAACCCGCTGCCAGGCACGTAGATTTAGATGTAGTGTAGTAGAACAGTAGTGGATCACTTCTCCTATTTGCGCCTATTTCGCTACAGTATTCTGCCGTTGCCACCTTCGTACAGACTCAGTATCCTGCCCGAATAACCTCACGGAACCTCAAATTTTATCCATACTATCTTCAATATAAATTTTAAATAGTTGCGACTCTATAAACTCTATTCGGGTAATCCCTAAGCTACCTTCACATTTGTACCCTTAAGACACGCTGTGTCCGCACGGAAGGCCTGAATGAATCGCAAATCTGGTCAGATAGTTGCTAAGCTTGTATTTTTTTCTGAACACATAGTGAGGAATCTGTCGAATGCCTTACTGAAGTCAAGGAACACGACAACAACCTGAACGCCTTTGTCTACGGCAGTCTGGATCTCATGGACAAACAGAGCGAGATGAGTTTCGCAAGATCTCTGTTTACGGAATCCGTGTTTATTTTTATGGATGAGATTGTCGTGCTCCAGACGTCTTAATGCGTAAGCATGAAACATCTCCCATAACTCTACAACATATTGACGTTAGCACCGTAAGTCCGGCGGCCTTCTTTGACAACGGAACTGACCTGCGCTTTTTTTCCAATCGCTAAGTATTCTTCGTTGCTCTAGTAACCTTTTGTAAACAACCGCTAGAAGGGGACTAAATTCTTTCGCCTAATCACTGTAGGTCCGCAGCGTTCACGCTTTATGCTCATGGGGTCTCGGGTTCGATTCCCGCCGGGGTCAATGATTTTTCCTGCCTCAAGATGCCTGAGTGTTGTGTCGCCTTCATCATCATCCTTCATACGCATTACTGTCACAGGAAGGCAATGGCAATCAACCTCCACTAGGATCTTGCCTAGTACAGCGGTGCGTGTCTCCCGCATCGTCCCCTATGCTCCTCGAAGTATGGGAGCTCATCATCATCATAAATCACTGTAGAGCCACATAGGTACCTTATCCGTTCCTACTGCCTTTACAGTACTGAGTCGTTTTACATGGTTTTGTTTTCCGCGGTCGCTTATCTGAACACCTGCCCTTTTAGCATTTGTGCGATTATTGAAAGGAGGAACCGCGTTAGGGAGAAACAATTTTCGAAGATGAAACAACATACGAACAAATACATTTCTAGCGCCTCCAGTTATTCAGGGGAGATCGTAAGTACTCGGTTCACAATTGGTTGTTTCTGTTAATGATTAGGAGCGTCTAAAGTGGCCTAGAACATTCCCCTACCGTGTTATTGGGTTGGGTTGGGTTAAGGAGACCAGACAGCGAGGTCATCGGTCTCATTGGATTAGGGAAGGATGGGGAATGAAGTCGTCCGTACCCTTTCAAAGGAACCATCCCAACCGTGTTGTCAAATGAAGTTTTGTGTACGTGCTACAGACCAAGAAGTAAGTAAAGCGGAAATTTCTGGATCTTGAGACTGCAGTTTACAGCTGCGCCTCTGATATTCCTCTACTGGTGTGTATCTATTGAAGATTATTTAAGTTTCATACTTGTATATTATCATATGCAAAAGTATCTTGCCATTGACTACATAATTAAGACAATTTTCGTCAGTTACGTGTTGACTATAAGTTGAGACATGTTTTTACTGCCATAAATCATCCCGCTCCGCTTGCCTTATTATTATCGTTTGTCGCCTTTAAATCTGTACTTTCCTATTATTTTACAATCTCATTTTCAAACTCATCTGAATCCTTCATTTACTTATCATTTCTTCCTATTTCTCCTATTTTATATTTTTAATTCGAAAAAAAGTTAATAAGTGACCCCGAAGATAATACGATTGGAGTAGACTAATCAACGTAGAATTTCGATGTGAAGTTACGGTTTACGAGTAATCGTAATTACAGAGGAAGCATTTTTAATCACACAAAAATAATTACAAAAATAAAATACCATGGTACGTTCACATAAAGCTGTCCCAATACATTTAATGGCAGGATTAACGAGCAAACGAAAATAAATTTGCTCAGAGGGTTTCACGCATTTCGCACTGCCTTTCGGCCCAGCGTAAAATACATAAGCCTGCAAAAACATAGCCATAAAATCTGGCAGCACAATTCTCTTAACGATTCCACCTCTTGGGGCCAAAATCGGATTGGCATCGTCGATCAAGCTGATTTTGTTTACGTGACGGTGCCACTTTGACCTCGTGATTTTGGGATAATATATGGCTTCCTCTGTTTTAATGAGATACGAATGTGGTTTTTACGGACCGAAATCGGTGGCTGGCAAAAATTTGTGTCTGACAATAGAAACGAAAGAAAGAAAATCTATACTTCCTGGAACACCGCTACGCTTGTAAAATTATACGGATATTTTCAGGAAGAAAGAAAATCTATACTTCCTAGAACACCTCTACGCTTGTAAAATTGTACGGATATTTTCAGGAAGGGTGACCAACGATACAGAAAACTTTGGCACAACTGCATGAAGTGTTCGGTAAGGAAAAGATAGCGAGAACAGTTGGTAAAACCCCTGATCTGGCTCATCTGACCTGTCTCTTTTAGCTACAGGAGTCAGTTGAAGAGATAGATGAGTTGAATTAATTATCACTCACTGGAAGGACTATTGCAGAACACTTTAGTATGATTTCCAAGGCAGCGCTATTTCGCATTTCCTATTGATCAATCAATGTTTCCACATCAACTTTGGCTGTTTTGACTAATAGATCATTTTGCTGTTCTTCACCTGGATTAACGTATTTCGTTACAAATACAGAAAACATCCACAATCCACTTTTTTTAAATCTATTCCATAAATCGATTTTCGAACCTTTTCTGACTCATCTTCAGATGGTGTACAAGAGGTTAAATGACTATTTCAAAGCGTAAGGATGGGTGCTGGCTCTGTGACAAGAAGATGGAACATGCTTTAATGCACCACTATGAGTACTGATTACGTAGCGATTTGGATCCAAAGAAGAACTCTATATCTGCCGGGACAGTATGTGTGGCTCTGTTATTAATATACATCTGTCAGCTTCCATTGTGATGTGCAGCTGGTAACACATCGGTCACTTATCACAGGCGGTATGTTTATACACGGTAGTTACGAAAATTTGCCACCTGCCAGGGTAGCCGAGAGCGCTAAAGCGCTGCTTCCTGGACTCGGGTAGGCGCGTCGGCCCCAGATCGAATCCACCCTGCAGGCTAACGACGAAGGCCAGTGTGCCGGCCAGTCTGGGTGTAGTTTTTCGGCGGTTTTCCACATCCCACTAGGTGAATACCAGGCTGGTCCCCACGTCCCGCCTCAGTTACACGACTCACAGACATTTGCAACGCGTTCGCACTGTTTCATGATTTACACTGGATGCAGACACCTGGGGTACACTATTTCTGTCCCGGGGAGTATGCGGTGACGGCAGGAAGGGCATCTGGCCACCCCTTAAGCATTAATCATGCCACATCAGTCTTTAAGAAATCAGATCCTGAAACTGAGGATTAATGCTTCGAAATAGAGAGTTACGAAAATTTACCAGCATCCAGCATGTGCTGTGCAGCTGTTGCGTGTTACAGAAATCTTCATACAAAATTATAAGATAGGCCAACTTTTCTCGGAGACATTATTTTTGTTTTTGTTTGCATGTAATGAAGTCGATGTATAGGCAAAAACTTTAATCAAAAAAATGGTTCAAATGGCTCTGAGCACTATGCGACTTAACTTCTAAGGTCATCAGTCGCATAGACCTTAGAACTAATTAAACCTAACTAACCTAAGGACATCACACACATCCATGCCCGAGGCAGGATTCGAACCTGCGACCGTAGCGGTCGCGCGGTTCCAGACTGTAGCGCCTTTAACCGCTTGGCCACCACGGCCGGCAAACTTTAATCAAAACTGGCTTTAACATGAATGCTCAAAATTTAGATAAGTAAATAAATTACTATAAGAACAAACTTAAAATGATCTGATACCCCATTTTCATTCTTACATTAACGTAGTCTATAATACAATCAATTTATGGGCAAACACTTTAATCAAAACTGGCGGTAATATGAATGGGCAGAAATAAAGTAATGTTCTAGTATTAACAGCACCTGTTTGTAGGATCATGAACTTTACATTTACAAACAACGAGAATAAAACTTTAAATAAACTGCTGACTTATTTCTGTTCTTACACAAACATGATCTGTAATATTTGTGAAGGTAGATACTGTACATTGCAGCTAAAGGTAGTATGTATATACTTATTGATTTATTTTGACAACAGGCCGGCCGGTGTGGCCGTGCGGTTCTAAGCGCGTCAGTTTGGAACCGCGTGGCCGCTACGGTCGCAGGTTCGAATCCTGCCTCGGGCATAGATGTGTGTGATGTCCTTAGGTTAGTTAGGTTTAAGTAGTTCTAAGTTCTAGGGGACTGATGACCTCAGTAGTTAAGTCCCATAGTGCTTAGAGCCATTATTTTGACAACAAAGGGCTTGGGCATTTAGACATATAGTACATGATTTATGTCATGGTAAGATATTTACGTTGACATCAATGTAGTTAGAATATAAGGACTGGGATAGAGGGCTGGGGTGGGGGGAACTGGTTGAAAAAAATGGCTCTGAGCACTATGGGACTTAACGTCTGAGGTTCAAAAATGGTTCAAATGGCTCTGAGCACTATGGGACTTAACATCTGTGGTCATAAGTCCCCTAGAACTTAGAACTACTTAAACCTAACTAACTTTAAGGACATCACATACATCCATGCCCGAGGCAGGATTCGAACCTGCCTTCGTAGCAGTCGCACGGTTCCGGACTGAGCGCCTAGAACCGCTAGACCACTGCGGTCGGCTAACGTCTGAGGTCATCAGTCCCCTAGAACTTAGAACTACTTAAACCTAACACACCTAAGGACTTCACACACATCCGTGCCCGAGGCAGGATTCGAACCTGCGACCGTAGCAGTCGCGCGGTTCCAGACTGTAGCGCCTAGAGCCGCTCGGCCACCATGTCCGGCGAACTGGTTGACTGATTAGCTGTTTTGATTAGTAGGTCTTTGAAATTATGAAGGAAAAATTTTGTTTCTCAGTTCAGTCTTGACATTGAGTAGAGGGGGGGGGGGCGCTTTTGTGTTGATAAAGATTTCCATGGCTTCATATATAGATCAAAAAAAGTTTTGCATCACCCTGGTTCCCAGAACTCCTGAAGATAGACATTGATTGTGCATATTGTATCACAGACGCAGTCCCTTTCACTGTCACTAAACCCGTCCAAAGATGTAAACAACCATGCATGAGCAGCGCCTATCAGGCGGAGGGGGTCCGATAGCCGATCAGTTCCAGTCATTCCACCAGAAAGGACGTACACGGCTCGTGTTGTCTGTAGTTCAGCCATGCCTAGACGGTCAATACCGCGGTTCGATAGCGTCCCCGTTGTTACTTTGTGCCAGGAAGGACTCCCAACAAGGGAAGTGTGCAGGCGTCTCGGAGTGAACCAAAGCACTATTGTTCGGACATGGAGGAGATACAGAGAGGCAGGAACTGTCGATGACATGCCTCGCCCACGCTGCCCTATGGCTACTACTGCAGTGGATGACCGCTACCTTCGGATTGTGGCTTGGAGAAATCCAGATAGCAACGCCACCATGTTGGATAATGCTTTTCGTGCAGCCACAGGACGTCGTGTTACGACTCAAACTGTGCGCAAGAGGCTACGTGATGCGCAACAACACTCCAGACGTTCATTACGAGGTCTATATTTGCAGCCTCGACACCATACAGAGCGGTACAGCAACATACCGAATGGACCGCTCAGGATTGGCATCAAGCTCTGTTCACCGATGAGTGTCGCATATGCCTTAAGCAGACAATCGTCGTAGACCTGTTTGGAGGCAACCCGGTCAGGCTGAACGCCTTAGACACACTGTGCACTGAGTGAAGCAAGAGGAACGTTCCCTCCTGTTTTGGGGTGGTATTATGTGGGGCCGACGTACTCCGCTGGTGGTCATGGAAGGCGCCGTAACGGTTGTTCGATATACGTGAATGTCATCCTCCGACCGATAATGCAACCATATATGCAGCATATTGGCGAGGCATTCGTATTCATGGATGACATTTAGCGCCCCCAATCGTGTTTATCTTGTGAATGACTTCCTTCAGGAAAACGACATCGCTCGACTAGAGTGGTCAGCATGTTCTCCAGACATGAACCCTATCGGACATGCCTGGGATGGATTGAAAAGGGCTATTTATGGACGACATAACCTACCAAGCACTCTGAGGGATCTACGCCGAATAGCCGTTGAGGAGTGGGACAATCTGGAGAAACCGTGCCTTGATGAAATTGTGGATAGTATTCCACTACGAATACAGGCATGCATCAATGCAAGAGGACGTACTACTGGGTATTAGAGGTACCGTTGTGTACAGCAATCTGAATCACCACCTTTGATGGTCTCGCTGTATGGTGGTACAGCATGCAATGTGCGTTTTCATGAGCAATGAAAAGGGCGGAAATGTTGTTTATGTTGACCTATATTCCAATTTTCTGTACAGTTTCCGGAACTCTCGGAACCGAGGTGATACAAAACTGTTTTTGATATATGTATATATATGATATGTACATCATGCCTCTGTTTGCAAGAGAAAGTAATTATAGGTTCTGTTCTGCGCTGTTTGCAGAATGGTCGTGTCAGTGTTGCAAACATTTTCTGGAACAGGATCGCAGATGGCAGGAAACATCTATGTTTGCAGCTCACGAAGATGCACCTCACCACTTGCGTTAGCTTCAAAGAAGACTGGGCCAATGAAACCACACGATGACAGATCATACTACGCGTAAACACCCTGTAAATTAACGTGTAGGTCCACATGAACGTGAGGTTTTTCAGGAGCCCAGTAAACGCAATTGTGGCGATTTACAGTACCGTTCAGTCTGAACTGCGCCTGGTCAGTCCAGATAACCATTCCTGCAACGCGTTCATCCTAGCGAAGCATGCCTTCAAACCACTTACGGTTCTCCATCCTTCGATCCGGGTCGTCCTCGTTCATAGTATGTAGCGATCTTCGAATGTACACTTTCCACTTTTCAGCCTTCAGAATCCGTCGTAAGCTTGATCGGCTTACCCTGCTTTCACGTGCACCGGGCTTCACAGATTTTTGAGGTGACCTAGTAAAATGTTGCAACATAGCGGCGGTGGAAGCTGGAGTTATTGATGTTATTGGGCGGCAAGGGCTTTGCTTACCCACGTCCTGAACAGTAACTGTAACATCTAAAATGCAGATAAGATACCTCCTTCACCATGCAAAATTTTACCGTTTAATATCCGTTGATAACTTGTACTGTACATTTGATTTTGAAGCTGTAAGCTGTATTACAGAAACTGCAGGGTTATTACAAATGATTGAAGCGATTTCACAGCTCTACAATAACTTTATTATTTGAGATATTTTCACAATGCTTTGCACACACATACAAAAACTCAAAAAGTTTTTTTAGGCGTTCACAAATGTTCGATATGTGCCCCTTTAGTGATTCGGCAGACCGCGCCGAAAATTCAAAGCGTTTGACTTTGTCATCGGGTGTCAGGGCTGGTAGCAATTGTAAACGGTAAGGCTTCTGCTTTAGCCTTTTCCGTAAGATTTTCCAAACCGTCGGCTGTGGTACGTTTAGCTCCCTGCTTACTTTATTCGTCGACTTCCGCAGGCTACGCGTGAAACTTGCCCGCACGCGTTCAACCGTTTCTTCGCTCACTGCAGGCCGACCCGTTGATTTCCCCTTACAGAGGCATCCAGAAGCTTTAAAGCCGGCCGGTGTGGCCGTGCGGTCTAGGCGCTTCAGTCTGGAACCGCGTGACCGCTCCGGTCGCAGGTTCGAATCCTGCCTCGGGCATGGATGTGTGTGATGTCCTTAGGTTAGTTAGTTTTAAGTCGTTCTAAGTTCTAGGGGACTGATGACCACAGATGTTAAGTCCCATAGCGCTCAGAGCGATTTGAACCATTTGAACCAGAAGCTTTAAACTGCGCATACCATCGCCGAATGGAGTTAGCAGTTGGTGGATGTTTGTTGAACTTCGTCCTGAAGTGTCGTTGCACTGTTATGACTGACTGACGTGAGTGCATTTCAAGCACGACATACGCTTTCTCGACTCCTGTCGCGATTTTGTCTCTCTGCGCTCTCGAGCGCTCTGGCGGCAGAAACCTGAAGTGCGGCTTCAGCCGAACAAAACTTTTGAGTTTTTCTACGTATCTGTAGTGTGTCGTGACCATATGTCAATGAATGGAGCTACAGTGAATTTATGAAATCGCTTCAATCATTTGTAGTAGCCCTGTATATTTAATGCGTAGTGTATTGAATTTTGAGTGTATGTAAGTGATGGTAATTATAATGAAAATATTGTAAATTGCTGGGTAATAGCAAAGGGAACTTTATTGAAATTTGTCTATAGCAACGACAAAATGGTAGTAGCTGTGCCGTTCTTTAACTTTGCGTATGGAAAGTCTCTGTCGCGCTGCGGCAGAGAGGAGGCAGACCAGCTTGAGTGATGGAAGAGTGCGGAAGTGTTTGTTTGGGGCTCCAGCCGCCGCGGTGTGCAGCTATGCTCGCGCTAATGTAGACGCGCGTGATTTGTTAACCCGCGAGTATTGATAACACGGTAGGTCAGGCGGGGGAAGCTGCGACTCCAACTATTCCCTGTCCCATAATTATCCGTGGCTCTGGAGACGACTCGGGGCTCTTCTCATCGAACCGCAGCAGCAGCAGCAACAACTGCAGCTCAGCATTGTCGTCGGCTATATTCATCGTTGTCTGCAGAGCTACAACATCGTAAGGCTGTTAAGTGAAAAATTACAAACTTACGTTGACATTGTTCAGCAACATTTCTTTAACAAAGTATGACTAACTTGAATAATAACTCGCAATAGTTAAAAATTGTAGAGCACCTGTGTTGTCATTGTCCTCAGACATTATTAGCAAGCAGGGTCCTTTTCCTTTCCATGCACTCACGGACTGTCGTAAGAATATGAAAACTTATCAACTATTTACTGCCAGTTTTGTGTGTTTGCTAATGACCAGTTTCAGTCTAAATTTTCTGACTCCGACACCGCTCATTGTTGTATTGCATAAGAGAGGCTACTTAAAGTAAAATAAAAGTTCAGTAGCAAAACTAATAAATTATTCTGTATTTAGCTTAGCGATTGACTTCTGCCGGCTTGGTATGTATTTTATAGTTGTTATTTTAAAAGTAGAACCAACTGCTCATTTGCTTAAGATAAATTCAGTTCAGTCTTTCAATAGTCAAAAGTAAATTGCTTGCCTTTTTCTAAATTTTGGATTATGTTTTACTGATGTTACTGAAAGTACCCGTGGTCTAGGGGTAGCGTCTTTGATTCATAATCAAAACGTCTTCGGTCCCGGGTTCGATCCTCGCCACAGCCTAAATTTTGATAAATAAGCAGCATTGGCGGCCGAAGACTTTCGGCATAAGAAGTCAGCCTCATTCTGCCAACGGTCTTGTCAAAGAGGGTGGAGGAGCGGAAAGAGGTTCAGGGCACTCTCTTGTCCTAGGGGTGGGAAATTGCCCCTAAAGGCGGAAGAATCAGCAATGATCAACGACATGAGGATGCAGAAGGCAATGGAAGCCACTGCATTAAAGACACGTAACGTGTATCCACAGGACATGTGGCCTGTATTTGAAGAAGTGTCATGATGATCTCTCCATTGGCAAAAGATTCCGGAATAGTCCCCCATTCGGATCTCCGGGAGGGGACTGCCAAGGGGGAGGTTACTATGAGAAAAGATTGAATAATCAACGAAAGGATAACGTTCTACGAGTCGGGGCGTGGAATGTCAGAAGCTTGTACGTGGTAGGGAAACTAGAAAAACTGAAAAGGGAAATGCAAAGGCTGAAACTAGATATAGTAGGGGTCAGTGAAGTGAAGTGGAAGGAAGACAAGGATTTCTGGTCAGATGAGTATCGGGTAATATCAACAGCAGCAGAAAATGGTATAACAGGTGCAGGATTCGTTATGACTAGGAAGGTAGGGCAGAGGGTGTGTTACTGTGAACAGTTCAGTGACTGGGTTATTCTAATTAGAATCGGCATCAGACCAACACCGACAACGATAGTTCAGGTATACATGCCGACGACGCAAGCTGAAGATGAACAGATAGAGAAAGTGTATGAGGATATTGAAAGGGTAATGCAGTATGTAAAGGGGGACGAAAATCTAATAGTCATGGGCTACTGGAATGCAGTTGTAGGGGAAGGAGTAGAAGAAAAGGTTACAGGAGAATATGGGCTTTGGACAAGGAATGAAAGAGGAGAAAGACTAATTGAATTCTGTAACAAGTTTCAGCTAGTAATAGCGAATACCCTGTTCAAGAATCACAAGAGGAGGAGGTATACTTGGAAAAGGCCGGGAGATACGGGAAGATTTCAATTAGATTACATCATGGTCAGACAGAGATTACGAAACTAGATTGGTTCAAATGGCTCTGAGCACTATGGGACTTAACAGCTGTGGTCACCAGTCCCCTAGAACTTAGAACTACTTAAACCTAAATAACCTAAGGACAGCACACACATCCATGCCCGAGGCAGGATTCGAACCTGCGACCGTAGCAATCGCGCGGTTCCGGACTGCGGGCCTAGAACCACGAGACCACCGCGGCCGGCCTACGAAATTAGATACTGGATTGTAAGGTTTACCCAGGAGCAGATATAGACTCAGATCACAATATAGTAGTGATGAAGAGTAGGCTGAAGTTCAAGACATTAGTCAGGAAGAATCAATACGCAAAGAAGTGGGATACGGAAGTACTAAGGAATGACGAGATACGTTTGAAGTTCTATAACGCTATAGATACAGCAATAAGGAATAGCGCAGTAGGCAGTACAGTTGAAGAGGAATGGGCATCTCTAAAAAGGGCCATCACAGGAGTTGGGAAGGAAAACACAGGTACAAAGAAGGTAGCTGCGAAGAAACCATGGGTAACAGAAGAAATACTTCAGTTGATTGATGAAAGGAGGAAGTACAAACATGTTCCGGGAAAACCCGGAATACAGAAATACAAGTCGCTGAGGAATGAAATAAATAGGAAGTGCAGGGAAGCTAAGACGAAATGGCTGCAGGAAAAATGTGAAGACATCGAAAAAGATATGATTGTCGGAAGGACAGACTCAGCACACAGGAAAATCAAAACAACCTTTGGTGACATTAAAAGCAACGGTGGTAACATTAAGAGTGCAACGGGAATTCCACTGTTAAATGCAGAGGAGAGACCAGATAGGTGGAAAGAATACATTGAAAGCCTCTATGAGGGTGAAGATTTGTCTGATGTGTTAGAAGAAGAAACAGGAGTCGATTTAGAAGAGATAGGGGATCCAGTATTAGAATCGGAATTTAAAAGAGCTTTGGAGAACTTACGGGCAAATAAGGCAGAAGGGATAGATAACATTCCATCAGAATTCCTAAAATCATTGGGGGAAGTGGCAACAAAACAACTATTCACGTTGGTGTGTAGAATATATGAGTCTGGAGATATACCATCTGACTTTCGGAAAAGCATCATCCACACAATTCCGAAGACGGCAAGAGCTGACAAGTGCGAGAATTATCGCACAATCAGCTTAACAGCTGATGCATCGAAGCTGCTTACAAGAATAATACACAGAAGAATGGAAAAGAAAATTGAGAATGCGCTAGGTGACGATCAGTTTGGCTTTAGGAAAAGTAAAGGGATGAGAGGGGCAATTCTGACGTTACGGCTAATAATGGAAGCAAGGCTAAAGAAAAATCAAGACACTTTCATAGGATTTGTCGACCTGGAAAAAGCGTTCGACAATATAAAATGGTGCAAGCTGTTCGAGATTCTGAAAAAGTTAGAGGTAAGCTATAGGGAGAAACGGGTCATATACAGTATGTGCAACAACCAAGAGGGAATAATAAGAGTGGACGCTCAAGAACGAAGTGCTCGTACTAAGAAGGGTGTAAGACAAGGCTGTAGCCTTTCGCCCCTACTCTTCAATCTGTACATCGAGGAAGCAATGATACGATTCGCTGATGACATTGCTATCCTGAGTGAAAGTGAAGAAGAATTAAATGGTCTGCTGAACGGAATGAACAGTCTAATGAGTACACAGTATGGTTTGAGAGTAAATCGGAGAAAGACGAAGGTAATGAGAAGTAGTAGAAATGAGAACAGCGAGAAACTTAACATCAGGATTGATGGTCACGAAGTCAATGAAGTTAAGGAATTCTGCTACCTAGGCAGTAAAATAACCAATGACGGACGGAGCAAGGAGGACATCAAAAGCAGACTCGCTATGGCAAAAAAGGCATTTCTGGCCAAGAGAAGTCTACTAATATCAAATACCGGTCTTAATTTGAGGAAGAAATTTGAGATGCATTTGAGATGTGGTGCTATAGACGAATGTTGATAATTAGGTGGACTGATAAGGTAAGGAATGAGGAGGTTCTACGCAGAATCGGAGAGGAAAGGAATATGTGGAAAACACTGATAAGGAGAAGGGACAGGATGATAGGACATCTGCTGAGACATGAGGGAATTACTTCCATGGTACTAGAGGGAGTTGTAGAGGGCAAAAACTGTAGAGGGAGACAGAGATTGGAATACGTCAAGCAAATAATTGAGCACGTAGGTTGCAAGTGCTACTCTGAGATGAAGGGGTTAGCACAGGAAAGGAATTCGTGGCGTGCCGCATCAAACCAGTCAGTAGACTGATGACCAAAAAAATACTGAAAGTAATTTTTTAACATGACAGAGTTTAAGTTAAGCCAGTCATTCATTTAACCAGTGATATAATTTAATTTTACTTTCAAAATTTAATATTTCAGAATAAGTAACTGCAAACTCAGTGGTTTCTGATTAGTTTATTTTCTCGTGAACGGTTGTACTGTGGAAAAGTCAGTGACTATTTGCGTACGTTTCTTTGCCATTACCTTTCTCGAGATTCTGGAGATTCATTGGCCTAGTGGGCTGGCGTCAGTTTAATTACCCTTCTTTTTAGCTAATCAGTGTTTTCTTTCTATTTTCAGTGATTTTCGTGGTAAATATTACGCGGTACCCTTTCCCCCTGTGCGGTTCGTGAGCTATTGCACTATATTCCACACATTTCAAAAATTATCATCAATATGTAGCTTTAGAACAGATTCTTCCTTCAGAAGAGTACGTTGTACACTTTCCTCCAACTAACCGATGTTATTTTCCTTCCGTAACGATAGTCTTAGTCACTGTAAAAATTCATTAGGCATATGCGATCACGGTCAGTTATATCGCAATCCAGTAGGCCGATTAGGAGAGGAGAGGTTACACACCGATGGCTTGAAATTTATCCCGAATACGCCATTGTCGTTTTCCCTCCATCATGTTCTTGTAATTCCAGTACCACTTCAATACGGCTTTGTGTTGCTCAAACGACAGTCATACTTCACTCATTATTGCACTGTCATCTGCAGGAAAACGCGCACCAAGGTCTATTGAGAAAACAATGGACTACGTACCGTACAAAATAGCAACAATATGTCATTTTGTTCCAAACAGACACCTATCAAAGAGTGTTTCCATTTTTGTGTGTGTGTGAATTCCTAAGGGACCATACTGCCGAGGTCTTCAGTCCCTAGACATACACACTACTTAAACTAACTTTCGTTAAGAACAACACACACACACCCATTCCCGAGGAAGAACTCGGACCTCCGACGGGAGGGGCCACGCAATCGGTGACATGGCGCCTCAGACCACGCCGTCACTACGCGTTGCTACATTTTTTTGTACCCGTCTGTATATATGTCCAAGCAGGATAGCCGAGGCCAGCCTTTTCCGACTGTACGCAATGAAAAACAACTCGGGTCACATGTGCTGAACGGTGGTGGGGCTGTTTGCGGTCGTAGCTCGAGGTAGTCACACTCGTCTAGCAGACGAAGCGTCGTGAGAGTACGCTAGTGACAGTGCTGTGTGCTGTTCAAGTTGGTGGACATCCAAACCGCTACAGGGATTAACGACCACAAGGAAGTTGCTGCTAGGCTGAATACCGTAACACCTACAACCTTCAAAAAGAACCGCAAAATATATCTATTTAAAAAAGCCGATAAAATGCTCTTAACGCCTTTATAAGAGACAGTCTTCACTCCTTCTGATCTGATCATGTAGTGTAGAAAAGTTGTGGAATGTTTTCAAAGAGATAATATCGACAGCAATTGAGAGATATATACTACACAAATTAATAAGTGATTGGTGCTGATCACCCATAGTACACAAAACGGGTCAGATCGTTGTTGCAGAAGCAACGAAAAAAACTTGACAAATTTAAAAGAACGCAAAATCCCCAAGAATGGCAAAGTTTTACAGAAGTTCGAAATATGGCGCGTACTTCAATGAGAGATGCTTTTAATAACTTACACAACGAAATTCTGTCTCGAAATCTGGCAGAAAACCCAAAGAGATTCTGGCCATACATAAAGCACACCAGTGGCAAGACGCAATCAATACCTTCACTGCGTGGTAACAACGGTGAAGTCACTGATGACAGTGCCAATAAAGCAGAGTCATTAAATACTGTTTTCAGAAACTCCCTCACCAAAGAAGGCGAAGTAAATATTCCTGAATTCCAATCAAGAACAACTGCCAAGATGAGAAATATAGATATAGATATCACTGGTGTCACAAAGCAGCTTAAATCACTTAATAAAGGCAAGGCCTCCGGTCCAGATTGTATACCAGTCAGGCTCCTCTCAGAGTATGCTGATAAAATAGCTCCATATTTAGCAGTTATATGCAACCACTCTCTCACAGAAAGATCCGTACCTAAAGACTGGAAAATTGCTCAAGCCACACCAATACCCAAAACGGGAAGTAGGAGTAATCCGCTGAATTAGATGCTTATATCACTAATGTCGATTTGCAGTAGGGTTTTGGAACATATACTGTATTCGAACAGTATGAAGTACCTCGAAGAAAACGAATTATTGACACACAGCACAGTTTCAGAAAATATAGTTCTTGTGAAACACAACTAGCTCTTTAAACTCATGAAGTAATAAGTGCTATCGACAGCGGACGTCAAATTGATTCCATATTTTTAGATTTCCAGAAGGCTTTCGACGCCGTTCCTCACAAGCGTCTTCTAACCAAACTGCGTGCCTAGGGAAGATCGCCCCAGCTGTGCGACTGGATTCGTGTTTTCCTGTCAGAAAGGTCACAGTTCGTAGCAATAGACGGATAGTCATCGAGTAAAACAGAAGTAATATCCCGTGTTCCCCAAGGAAGTGTTATAGGTCCTCTACTGTTCCTGATCTATAGTAACGACATAAGAGACAATCTGAGTAGCTCTCTTAGATTGCTTGCAGATGATGCTGTCATTTACCGTCTTGTAAAGTAATCAGATGATCAAGACGACTTGCAAAATGATTTAGATAAGATATCTGCGTGGTGGGAAAAGTGGGAATTGACCCTGAACAAGGAACAGTGTGAAGTTATTCACATGAGTACTAAAAGAAATCAGTTAAATTTCGATTACATGAAAGTCGCACAAATCTGAAGGCTGTAAATTCAACTAAATACTTAGGGATTACAATTACAAATAACGTAAATTGGAACGATCACATAGATAATATTGTGGGTAGAGCAAACCAAAGACTGCGATTCATTGGCAGAACACTTGGAAGGTGCAACAGGTCTACTAAAGAGACTGCTTACACCACGCTTGTCCACCCTATTCTGGAGTATTGCTGTGCGGTGTGGGATCCGCATCAGGTGCGACTGACGGATGACATCGAAAAAGTACAAAGAAGGGCAGCTCGATTTGCATTATCGTGAAATAAGGGGAGATAGTGTCACAGACATGATACGTGAATTGGAGTGGCAATCATTAATACAAGGCGTTTGTCGTTGCGACGGGATCTTCTCATGAAATTTCAATCAGCAGTTTTCTCCTCCGATTGCGAAAACATTCTGTTGGCACCCACCTACATAGGGAGAAACGATCATCACAATAAAATAAGAGAAATCAGGGCTCGCACAGAAAAATTTAAGTGCTCGTTTATCCCGCGTGCCGTTCGAGAGTGGAGCGGTAGAGAGACATCTTGAAGGTGTTTCGTTGAACCCTCTGCCAGGCGCTTCATTCTGAATAGCAGAGTAATGACGTAGATGTAGATGTAGATATGGAAGGCGGTAAATACTTGTACCAGGATGCATACGCAGTCTGTATCTACATTTATATCCACATCTGCATCTACATGACTGTTGTGCAAATTTACACCCGAAATGCCTGGCGGAGGCTTCCGCTCTCTAGCAACGTGCGGGAGATTTCGTGTAGCGCGTTCATTTGGCGAGAGTTGGGAACACGTACTGCACCCAGGAACATTGGCGAACAGGATAGTGTTGGTCGACCAGGTGTTATGGTTTGGGCGCACTGACGACCAAATCTTTGAACACGGTACACTCAGCGGTCAACGGTATTGTGACACTGTACACTGTACTCGTTCCGAACGTGCGTCTTTTCAGGTGTACATTCAGCCTTAAATTCATTTTTTGTGGATAATAAATCGCAGCCGCGTCGAAATGCGCAGGTGGAACGAGAGGATATTCGGGAATGGACTGGCCTGCTTGTTTCCCCGACTTCAAGCCCATCGAGCACGTATGTGATGCCTTGGGGAGACGTATTGAAGCACGTTCACGTGCACCAACGATCGTCCAGCAGCAGCCAACCGCTGTGATGAAGGAATGGAACAGCCTATCACGAGAACTCCTTACCAAGATTGTGGCCCGCATGGAGCACGCTGCACAATATGTATTGCCATTCGTGGTTATCAGGCACCCTGTGAGGAACGATTTTCCGCCTTTTGTAACGTCCAGGAGACCATCATGAATCGCGGTGACTTTAGTGTAATTATTGTCTTTGTATAAAAGTATAATGTCTGTTAGGCTCTTTGCGCATTTCTTACAGTTACCTTTTGTACCACACTGTACTGAAACAGTTCTTTCTATGTGTGGTCCAGGTTTCATCTAGTTATGTTACTTGGCGGTGACACATAATGGTAAAGGTACATTCGTCCTTAAGTTTTGTACAACAATATGTTTGAATTATATAAGGTTAAAATTTTCTTTGACGATAGATTGCTTACTTTATACTGCATTTGTCTAACAAATATGTTTATTTATACACTCATGCTCATGAATTAAGGATAAATGCAGTGTGTGGTGATACAAAACGTGGCACTACACAATACAGGCGCTAATAGCATAGGCACACGACACAAATCTGTAAGTCCACGGTATTGGCGGTAAGTTGAGAAAAACGTCCCGAAACACATGCGCTACAAAAAGCCACTGTTTCCTATGCATGTACCCCGACATCAATTTGGGATATAATTGCCATGCCCACGTACACAGGTCGCACAACGGGTTGGCATACTCTGGTGGTCGAGCAGCTGCTGGGCTATAGCCTCCCATTCTTGCACCAGTGCCTGTCTGAGCTCCTGAAGTGTCGTAGGGGTTTGAAGACGTGCAGCGATAAGTCGACCGAGAGCATTACAGAGGTGCTACTAGATGGGGTTTAGGTCTGGAGAACAGGCAGGCCACTCCATTAGCCTGATATCTTCTGTTTCAAGGTACTCCTCCACGATGGCAGCTCGGTGGGGCCGTGCGTTATCATCCATCAGGAGGAAGGTGGGACCCACTGCATCCCTGAAAAGGCGGACGTACTGGTGTAAAATGACTTCCCTATACACCTGAACTGTTACAGTTCCTCTGTCAAAGACATGTAGGGGTGTACGTGCACCAATCAGAATCCCACCCCACACCATCAAACCACGACCTCCATACAGGTCCCTTTCAAGGATATTAAGGGGTTGGTATTGGTTCCTGATTCACGCCAGGTGAAAGCCCGGCGAGAATCACTGTTCATACTGTACCTGGACTCGTCCGTGAACATAAGCTGGGACCACTGTTCCAATTGTAACGTGTCCGCTCGGGCATACGTTAACTCTTTAAAGCCTGTACTATGGTAAGTTGACGGGCTTCACCTTATAAGAAAGGATTTTAGTAAATATGTTGACCGCGTGTACCTGAATGGAGGCAAAATCAGACTTACACACACTCAGTAACAACAAGGATACGTCAAGCAAGTCTAAAGTGTAGCTACACGTTAGAATGGACAAGAAACATACACAGCAGATGCTACCAATTGTTAATAATACGGTCGCCAGCCTAATTAGGCATTAAGTGAGTTTTTTCCTTGTACAAGTGGATGTACGTACAAGCATAACAACACGTAGTAATACTGCATTATATGGTAAACTTAAGAACCAGAAAAATCTACTGAACTAATATTTTCACTTTCTGTACTACTTTGGACAAGCTATAAATACACAACATTACACTATAATGATTACTACAAACTGCGTTTTGTCTATTGATCCGACTGAAATCGGGCATAGGTTACCCTAGAAATAGCACTTTTGAAACACACATACAAAGTCAATTTTAAGAAGGGTAAAACACTGATAAATTTAGGTTTTATATTGACTTTAACTTTGCTGGTCAAAGCAGTTCAGTACACTTCAGGATTCAAATGAATAGAAAAGAAAGAAAGGAGAAGGGTGGGGGGGACCCTGAAACTGTTATGATCACTGTAGTGAAAGTTTGATCATTGAGAGCCTTAAGCATTCTAGATTTCCAATATATGATTTACCACTCTTTTTGTCTTATTTCCTGCTCATTTAACTACTGTTAATTTTGTCTCAATTTAAATAAACTTCATTACTAAACCAATTTCAATATTATCTCCCAACTTGGTCAGACCTATATTATTCATCTAGGATTTCATTAACAACAAAGTTCTTTAAACATCATCCTAACTTAGATAGGTCTGCAGGCAATTATTATTAACATAAACTTTAAATCTTCATCTTGGGACACTCGGATTGCACAACATGCGGAAAGGACCCTGTCTAGGTTAGTTGTGAGGATAATTAATTGATAGGACAGTTCAGGTAAAATTTAAGTTATTATTGAACAGTATGTAGCAAAAGTGACACTGGTCCACACGAATACAGTGCTGAAAGTTTCAACCTGTTCGTATCGATGAGGCGGTCGGCAGGCAGCGAGACGGCGAGGCACAAAGCACATGTGCAATTACAGCAATGGCTCATGAAATATCGGCACTTTACTTCTTCATGGCGTCGCAATGCTTTCCCATTTAGTGCCTATGGAATATTGTCATGCTGTATAGACGTCGGAAACAGCGCATCCGAGGCTCAACGAAACCACTTTTTCCAGGAGAGCCTCCTCGATCCAGCACGTGTTTCTCAGATCGATGCCCAACTCCGACTAACTCTGCTGAGCCCGTTATGCCGTGCAGCGCCCGTGTGCATTTTCCCGCGCTCGCCTGCCTCCACCTTTTACCGCTCCACTACAGACAGGGTATTCACCAAAGGTTTTACATTCCACATAATCTAATACATTGCCTACATATGGACCAGGCGTACAAATACAACTTTCACATCTTACAATAGTTTCAACATTAGGTACACTTCCCTTCGATTACAACATTGCTTGAAATTTGACATAAATATTAAAATTTACATCGAAAATTGTTTATAGCTTCTTCAACATAATGGCATGAAACAAAAAAGAAATGAAACCAGAATATAGATTATACTAATTTATCGAAATTCAGAAGACAAAAATTTATTACATATACAGTAGGATAGCGTTAGTGTTGTTCACATGCCCCTGTTTCCATTAAATTTCATTATGTGCAAATTTGATGGGAACACTGAACTTTATATTTATACAGTGGTTCTGAATCTTTGTGTGATTGTCCCATCAAAAAAATTTTTTTATACCACAAACTTCCTTCACTCATTTTACATAAGTCTATAATTTTTAACATATCAAGAACATTTACCTATCGTTGCTTAAGTGCCTTTGACACAGTCCAACCTCCAATCACAACATTATTTAAGTAGCAAATTATTCATCATTGTTCAATTCCTCAGACAAATAAAACCAAATTTGGAACAGAAACACTTATTTACAAAAGCAAATACAATTACCTATATACACTATAAAACCATTTGTTGCTGCTTGCATTGAATGGCAGTCCATTTCCTTATTTACTAAAAAAAAACACACAATAATATTTAGAAAATTACTACACACATTTGCTGCCTATTGTTCAGATTTGGGCAGTCCTTTTCACCTCATATTGTCACATCTCCTCTATCACACTTACAATTCTCCTTTGACTATTTATCTGCCCTCTTTGGTGTTTGGCAGTCCTTTATATTATGGCTCATACACTGCCCATTTTCATTTTTGATAGTCCCATCTTTTATCTGGCTGACAGCATTTATCCTTTCTTTTCAGCCCTTTTCTCCATACCTCTTTACATTTATAGTACATTTGGTAATCTGAAACTCACATAATTACATTAGTACACTGATATTGGTCTACCTATGTTACAAAGGTTTGTTACATTTGGCATAAATTAGCTTCAGCATAATATGCAGCATAATTACTGTAAATTGTTTTCTGATTGTACTTAGTTCACTCACTTCTAGGAACATACAGTTTCAGGTCCACAACATTTCTTACACCTAAAGGTCTTTTGGATTTTGGGTAGATCAGGTATTAAGCATTATCGTGTGGAATGTTCTGTATTATATACGGTCCATTATAAATATATTTAAATTTGGAAATTTCATGGTTCAGTTCACTAGATTTTTCGTGGGTTTTTAAAAGAACATAATCCCCAATTTTAAATTTTGAAACTTTCAAATTTTTATCATGTCTTTTAGATCTCGATTCAGCTTTCTGCTTTGCCCTTTTTCTGACTAATTCTTTCTTTTGACTCAACCCCAAGCTTGTACAAGGCGGAAACTCTAGTTTTTCCTCAATTAAACTTTTACTTCTGCTGCCTAACAAAATTTCTTCCGGTGGGAACCCAGTAGATTCATGATGTAAGTTGTTCATGACTGTCTCAAAGTCCGATATAAAGCCCCAGGCCCTATGGTTATGACTGCAGTACGTTCTACACAATCTTCCGATTTCTCGCATGTACCTTTCAACCGGGTTGCTAGCAGGATGATAAGCTGATATATATTTAACCTCCACACCATTTTGCTCCATTCATTCTTTCCAAATTTTGGATATGAACTGGGGTCCATTGCCTGATAGTACTGTCTTGGGTTTCCCGATGGTTCTGAAGTATTCGACCATCCTACTAAATACAGCTTTTGCTGTTGCTCTTTTCAAGGGGTATAATTTCACAACTTTGAGAATACTTCCAAAATTACTAAAATATATGCACAATTTCCCGAAGTCTTTGGGAGGGGACCATATAAATCTACCGATAATAATTCTAGGGTGTCGCCAGGTAATGTACTTTGCATTGGACCTCTATTAGTTCTGTTCAGTACTTTGGCCATTTGACAGACATCACACGACGTAATTCGTTCCTTTACCCTCTTACTGACACTACCAGCAATCACTACTACATTATTCAATTTATCCAAACATTTCTTTGGATCACTATGCCCCAATGCTAAATGAAAATAGTCTATGACCTCGGTATCGAACTGGTGTGGCCAACATACTCTCCATTCCTCAGTGGCTAATTCGTTCCTCCTATATAAAATGCCTTTAAAGATTTTGTAATACTTCTTAATTTGAGGATACTGCACACTGTCAAAATTTAATTTCACAGATTTCCATGTTGGATCCTCATTTTGATGGTATCTCATATTTTTACATATTTGTTCCATTTTCCTTTTTCCTGAAACCTCTTTCATATACCTTATCTGAAAAGTACTCTCTTCACCATTTTCATTGGGTACTTCACTCATACCATTAGGCAATCGAGATAACGCATCTGCCACATAATTCTCAGTACCCTTAACATAGCAAATCTCGTAATCAAATTGTTGCAGGTACAAAGCCCAACGAGTTAGCCTGCCATTAAGTAAACGACAGTCTTTAAGAAAAGTTAAAGCTTTGTGGTCAGTATGTATGATGAGTCTATGGCCTCACAAATAATTTCTGAATTTCTTTAACCCCCATATAATGGCTAAAGCTTCCTTTTCTGATATAGTGTAGTTTCTCTCGTATTTTGTTAGAGTTCTACTTGCAAACGCGATAGTCCTGTGTTGGATTTCTTTGCCATCACAGATTTCTTGGAAAACTTCTATACCAACACCATAAGCACTGCTGTCAGTACTCATATGGAAAGGTTTTGACAGTATGGGGTGATGCAAAATATTGTTGTTCAAAAGTTCACTTTTTAAATTTTCAAAATCTCTCGTGCACCCTTCGGTCCACACAAAAGCACTATTTTTCTTAAGTAGATTATTCAAATGAGGACTATTAAAAACTTGCCCCTTAACGAATTTTCTATGGAACGCACATAAACCCAAAAAGGCTTTCAACTGTTTTCTATTTCTAGGAGCTGGACACCGTGCTATTGCACTTAACTTTTCCGGGTCCTTGCCAATACCGGTAGTAGTAATTACGTGCCCCAGGAACTTTATTTCCGACTTTATAAATTCACATTTCTTCCACTTGAGCGTCATGCCACCTGCTTGTAGAGCAACAAAAACTTTCTGCAATAACTCACAATGCTCTTGCCATTCTTCTGTAGCAATCAGTAAATCATCTACATAAATGGTTAGCAGGGAACTCAATTCTCTCCCTAATACAAAGTCCAGTGCCCTAATAAATACTGCCACCGAAGTGCTAAGCCCAAATGGTACTACTTTATACTGATAGCATTTCCCGGCAAATAGAAAAGCGGTATATTTATGGGATTCTTTGCTCAAAGGAATTTGCCAGTATCCGGCGGTCATATCCAGACTGGTTAAATACTTCACATTATAAAATTTTTGAAGCATTTCGTCCAGATTTTCAGGTCTGTCTATTTCCTTTTTTTACAATTTTGTTCAAAGTCCTGGCGTCAATAACTACTCTTACTCCCCCATCCTTTTTGTTCACGATCATAAGGGGACTATTATAGTCGCTGCTACTCCTTTCGATTACGCCCCATTCCATCATTGTATCTATTTCCATTTGCACAGCCTGCCTCTTTGATATGGGTACCGAAAACGGTCTTACAAAGAAAGGTTTATGCTCTATTGTCTCAATCTGGTATTCAAAGTTCTTAACTAGGCCAGGTTTGTCCGAAAATACGGTGCTGTTACTTTCTAAAATATCAAGCAATTCTGTTTCCTGTTCGGGAGATATTCCCTTCAAATTTCCCACCATTTTTTTAAAATCATGCCCCTGCTTGTCAATCTCATTTATTAACCTCTGGACATGGTACACCTCATACTTGTTTGTCAAACCATCATTCCCTTGGTCAATCTCCAACAATAAAGAATCAATTTCTGAATCGAACACCTTCCCATTTTCCTCAAATTTTACTTCTAAATTCCTAGATGCACTATCAATTTTGATCTCATCCTGGCTAAAATCAATAATAACTCTTTCTTTATCTAACCAATCTATTCCCAGAATCATTTCAGTACTCAAGTCTGGCACAACCAAAAAATCGTGTTCAAATTTTAGTCTTTTATACTAAATTCAACCAAAATCTGGTTCTTTACCGGCTTGCTGGTCTTGCCAGTAGCACCAACAATTTTGACACCCGTCACTGACATAATTACTAGTCCAGGCTTATCACAAATGTGTTCGAAAAACGACTGGGAGATTGCGCTTATCTGAGATCCAGTATCAAGAAGTACTTGCAATTTCACATTATAAATTTCAACTGGTATTACAGTTTGTTTCACCGTCGAATGTCTTTCATTGTTGTGATCTTCCCTAAGCAAATCCGGGTCGACGATAACATCGTCCCAAGATATGCTTTTAACATTCATCCCACCTATATCTGGCGGTTTCTTTGGTTCCGGGAGTTCAAAGTCATTAATTACTTGAACTCTTTGTAAAATAGACCCTGAGTCGTCAGGTGGCTCTTTCTTTCTTTGTTCAGTCTCAACATCTGGATTTTGTTTTGAAACTTCGTCATCATTAGGTACAATATCGCAATTAGCTGCATCCCCATTATTTTCACCAGTACCGAAATATTCGTCATCTGAACTATCGTCAGAATCCGACCATTCTGGATCGCTTTCAGGTTCTAACATAAAAGCTTTTCTGAGACAGGCACTAAGTTCTTCCTCTGCATTTTCGTCAGGTTTTGATTTTAACTCAATATCTTCTTTTGACAAAACGTTCTCATTATCAGCTTTACTCACATCTACTGTTACTTCATATTTAGTATAATCCTCGTGGACTTCAATTACTTTCAGGTAATTACCTGCTCCTTCCTCACGGTGCTTTTCGGTAGCAGCTCGTACTGTTGGCGGATCATTAACAGAAGTTACTTCCTCGTCAATGCTTAGTATTTCATCCTCCAATTCCTTCCTATCTTTAATCATTGTCCTATCGGCAGCACGCGTACTCAGCGCGGCGCTGTTTACTCTCTCCTCTTCAAATTTGGGCCACGTCACTTTATCGACGTCCCTATTATCTCCTTTTTCACTAATCAACTTCCTTGCCTCATACTCCTTCTTAAAATCCTCCCACTCATATTGCTTTAGGCCCTTGTACAGATCGTCGATCTGCACACACCAATCAGTTACTTCTGCTAGATCATTCTCGCCATTTACTTTTTTGCTAACACTGCTAACCGCGCCTCTCTGTGTCTCCACCGTTTCATCTACGGAGCAGATATAGACTCAGATCACAATATAGTAGTGATGAAGAGTAGGCTGAAGTTCAAGACATTAGTCAGGAAGAATCAATACGCAAAGAAGTGGGATACGGAAGTACTAAGGAATGACGAGATATGTTTGAAGTTGTCTAACGCTATAGATACAGCAGTAAGGAATAGCGCAGTAGGCAGTACAGTTGAAGAGGAATGGACATCTCTAAAAAGGACCATCACAGAAGTTGGGAAGGAAAACACAGGTACAAAGAAGGTAGCTGCGAAGAAACCATGGGTAACAGAAGAAATACTTCAGTTGACTGATGAAAGGAGGAAGTACAAACATGTTCCGAGAGAATCAGGAATACAGAAATACAAGTCGCTGAGGAATGAAATAAATAGGAAGTGCAGGGAAGCTAAGACGAAATGGCTGCAGGAAAAATGTGAAGACATCGAAAAAGATATGATTGTCGGAAGGACAGACTCAGCATACAGGAAAGTCGAAACAACCTTTGGTGACATTAAAAGCAACAGTGGTAACATTAAGAGTGCAACGGGAATTCCACTGTTAAATGCAGAGGAGAGAGCAGATAGGTGGAAAGAATACATTGAAAGCCTCTATGAGGGCGAAGATTTGTCTGATGTCATAGAAGAAGAAACAGGAGTTGATTTAGAAGAAATAAGAGATCCAGTATTAGAATCGGAATTTAAAAGAGCTTTGGAAGACTTACGGTCAAATAAGGCAGAAGGGATAGATAACATTCCATCAGAATTTCTAAAATCATTGGGGGAAGTGGCAACAAAACGACTATTCACGTTGGTGTGTAGAATATAGAAGTCTGGCGATATATCATCTGACTTTCGGAAAAGCATCATCCACACAATTTCGAAGACGGCAAGAGCTGACAAGTGCGAGAATTATCGCACAATCAGCTTAACAGCTCATGCATCGAAGCTGCTTACAAGAATAATATACAGAAGAATGGAAAAGAAAATTGAGAATGCGCTAGGTGACGATCAGTTTGGCTTTAGGAAAAGTAAAGGGACGAGAGAGGCCATTCTGACGTTACGGCTAATAATGGAAGTAAGGCTAAAGAAAAATCAAGACACTTTCATAGGATTTGTCGATCTGGAAAAAGCGTTCGACAATGTAAAATGGTGCAAGCTGTTCGAGATTCTGAAAAAAGTAGGGGTAAGATATAGGGAGAGACGGGTCATATACAATATGTACAACAACCAAGAGGGAATAGTAAGAGTGGACGATCAAGAACGAAGTGCTCGTATTAAGAAGGGTGTAAGACAAGGCTGTAGCCTTTCGCCTCTACTCTTCAATCTGTACATCGAGGAAGCAATGATGGAAATAAAAGAAAGGTTCAGGAGTGGAATTAAAATACAAGGTGAAAGGATATCAATGATACGATTCGCTGATGACATTGCTATCCTAAGTGAAAGTGAAGAAGAATTAAATGATCTGCTGAACGGAATGAACAGTCTAATGAATACACAGTATGGTTTGAGAGCAAATCGGAGAAAGACGAAGGTAATGAGAAGTAGTAGAATGAGAACAGCGAGAAACTTAACATCAGGATTGATGGTCACGAAGTCAATGAAGTTAAGGAATTCTGCTACCTAGGCAGTAAAATAACCAATGACGGATGGAGCAAGGAGGACATCAAAAGCAGACTCGCTATGGAAAAAAAGGCATTTCTGGCCAAGAGAAGTCTACTAATATCAAATACCGGCCTTAATTTGAGGAAGAAATTTCTGAGGATGTACGTCTGGAGTACAGCATTGTATGATAGTGAAACATGGACTGTGGGAAAACCGGAACAGAAGAGAATCGAAGCATTTGAGATGTGGTGCTATAGAAGAATGTTGAAATTTAGGTGGACTGATTAGGTAAGGAATGAGGAGGTTCTATGCAGAATCGCCGGCCGCTGTGGCCAAGCGGTTAAAGGCGCTACAGCCTGGAACCGCGTGATCGCTACGGTCGCAGGTTCGAATCCTGCCTCGGGCATGGATGTGTGTGATGTCCTTAGGTTAGTTAGGTTTAAGTAGTTCTAAGTTCTAGGGGACTGATGACCTTAGAAGTTAAGTCCCATAGCGCTCAGAGCCATTTGAACCATTTTTCTATGCAGAATCGGAGAGGAAAGGAATATGTGGAAAACACTGACAAGGAGAAGGGACAGGATGATAGGACATCTGCTAAGACATGACTTCCATGGTACTAGAGGGAGCTGTAGTGGGCAAAAACTGTAGAGGAAGACAGAGATTGGAATACGTCAAGCAAATAATTGAGGACGTAGGTTGCAATTGCTACTCTGAAATGAAGAGGTTAGCACAGGAAAGGAATTCGTGGCGGGCCGCATCAAACCAGTCAGTAGACTGATGACAAAAAAAAAAAAAAAAAATATATATATATATATATATATATATATATATATATATATATATATATATATATATATAAAGACAGAAATGTCATATCTTCAGGTAACAAAATAACGTAATTTTTATAGAACAATAGATGGAAATAGGACGATATGCATTTCCGGCGTTACAAGGCAATTCGGCAGCTACAACTGTGTGCGATATAATATCGTAAAGAGACGTAGGATGTGTACTAGAATGCGTGGGAGGGGCGAAGCGGGAGGCGGCGGTGATGCGGCAGCGGGAACAGGGCGCGCCTCTAAACCCTGCAGGCGGCAGATTGAGGCCGTTGCGCCCCCGGGGGGCCACCTGGTCCGTGTCCACAACCGGCAATCCAATAAGGAGGCGGGAGCGCCGCTGCCCCCGCCGCACCTCACCCCGTGCCTTCTGCGTCACGTAACCGAGGCAGCCCAGTTCCCTTTGGCCACCCGAATTCACTCTCGGCTCTACGTGCGCCAGTAAGTGAGTGATGCTGTTCCAGATTCGTTGTCTACGTATACTGTGACAAAGCCTAGCTGAATCACCTTTATATTCCAACCAGCTTCTACGTTGAAGGTAACTCCATCTTGTAGTTATGGAGTGTAGGACTGCGGCTGGTGGATCAACTGTAAAAATAATACTCAAACATCGTCTCGAATGAAAAACAGCCCACATTGCACTAATTATATTTATTCTAAACCTTGACCATGGTATCTGCTAAAATAATATAGCTTTCTTCAAAAGTCATAAACTTTTAAAAATTAAAAACTTCTTAGCCCAGAGGCTGCGTCAAGATCAATAAAATAAAATAACTTCAACAGACGTAAGCCTGTTTCGATCATAAGAGAAATTACATATGGCACCGTATGGCACACCGTATGTAGTGGCGGACACAACAAAAATTTCAAGACATCAGGCAAATATGTAATAAGATGTCATACTTCTCTACATTGATCAGTCAGAGCATTATGGCCACCGACCTGCTATCTACACTACTGGCCTTTAAAATTGCTACACCACAAAGATGACGTGCTACAGACGCGAAATTTAACCGACAGGAAGAAGATGCTGTGATATGCAAATGATTAGCTTTTCAGAGCATTCACACAAGGTCAGCGGCGGTGGCGACAACTACAACGTGCTGACATGAGGAAAGTTTCCAACCGATTTCTCATACACAAACAGCAGCTGACCGGCGTTGCCAGGTGAAACGTTGTTGTGATGCCTCGTGTAAGGAGGAGAAATGCGTACCATCACGTTTCCGACGTTGATAAAGGCCGGATTGTAGCCTATCGCGATTGCGGTTTATCGTATTGCGACATTGCTGCTCGCGTTGGTCGTGATCCAATGACTGTTAGCAGAATATGGAATCAGTGGGTTCAGGAGGGTAACACGGAACGCCGTGCTGGAATCCCAACGGCCTTGTATCACTAACAGTCGAGATGACAGGCATCTTATCCGCATGGCTGTAACGGATCGTGCAGCCAGGTCTCGATCCCTGAGTCAACAGATGGGGACGTTTGCAAGACAACAACCATCTGTACGAACAGTTGGACGACGTTTGCAGCAGCACGGATTATCAGCTCGGAGACCATAGCTGCGGTTACCCTTGACGCTGTATCACAGACAGGACCGCCTGCGATGGTGTACTCAACGATGAACCTGGGTGCACGAATGGCAAAACGTAATTTTTTCGGACGAATTAAGGTTCTGTTTACAGCATTATGATGGTCGCATCCGTGTTTGGCGACATCGCGGTAAACGCATATTGGAAGCGTGTATTCGTCATCGCAGTACTGGCGTATCACCCGGCATGATGGTATAAGATGCCATTGGTTATACGTCTCGGTCACCTCTTGTTCGCACTGACGGCAATTTGACAGTGTTACGACCCGTGGCTCTACCCATCATTCGATCCCTGCGAAACCCTCGTCACAATACGCCAGTCACTACTCTTGATGAACTGTGGTATCGTGTTGAAGCTGCATGGGTAGCTGTACCTGTACACGCCATCCAAGCTCTGTTTGACTCAATGCCCAGGCGTATCAAGGTCGTTATTACGGCCAGAGGTGGTTGTTCTAGGGTACTGATTTCTCAGGATCTATGCACCCAAATTGCGTGAAAACATAATCACATGTCAGTTCTAGTATAATATATTTGTCCAATGAATACCCGTTTATCATCTGCATTTCTTCTTGGTGTAGCAATTTTAATGGCCAGTAGTGTATATAAACCCGTCCAGGGTATAGCTACACCACCTGGCGAGGCATTGACTGCTGGTCAGACACACGCACTGTACATGTTGTATCAGCGGTCATGCTATCTGTGACTAGAATAGGAAAGCCGCGCGATCTCTCTCAGGAAGAGGGCGATGACCCAGAGGCTCGGTAGGGGTTTTTCCGAAACTGCACGACTTGTCGGGTGTTCGAGGAGTGCTCCGGAGGGTGTGTTTAACACGTGGTGAAACCATCGTCGTGAGGTTGGGGAGCCGCCGCTCATTACAGATGTCAGACGTCGTAGGCTGGGCAGACTGGTAAAACAGGACAGGCGGCGAACTGTGGCGGAACTAACATCAGACTTTAATGCTGGGCAGGGTACAAGTGTGTCTGAAGACACAGTGCACCGAACACTCCTAACGATGGGTCTCCGCAACCGACGGCCCGTGCATGTGCCAATGCTAACACGATGACATGGCAGCTGAAATGGGCACTGGACGCTGGCGCTGTGACAGGGCGTTGCATGGTCTGATGAGTCCGGATACGTTCTTCATCATGTCTATGGGAGGACGCGAATCCGTCTTCTCTGAGGGGAACAGCTACTTGGCATCTGTACTGCGGGACGCAGACAAGCTGGCGGTGGATCCATTATGCATTGGCGGACACTCACGTAGGCATCCATGGCTCCGATGGAGCTCGTGCAATGGCACCAGGGGGCCGAAAAGCATCGTGCATTGTTTGCAGACAACGGACACCCCTTCATGACGATCATGTTTCCCAATGGCAGTGGCATTTTTCAACAAGATAATGCACCATGTCACAAGGCCAGGAGTGTGATGGAGTGGTTCGAGGAACACAGTGGCGAGTTCCAATTGATGTTCTGTCCTCAAAACTCGCCAAATCTGAACCCGATCGAACATATCTTTCACGTGACTGAACGTGACTTCAAACCTCATCGGCCCCATCACTGGAATTTACGGGAATTAGGTGACTTATGTGTGCAGATGTGGTGGCAACTCCCTCCAGCGGTATACAAAGGGCTCACTACTTTCATGTCATCACGCGTCGCCGCTGTTATCCATGCCAAAGGTGGACGCACCGCCTATTAGATGGGTGGTCATAATGTTCTGGCAGATCAGTGTGTATGTAAAAGATAATGCGCCGACTGACTGACTTAGTCACTGACGCATCATGGGCAAACCAAAAACGCTAAGAATAGGAACTTGAAATTTGCAGAAGCTGCTGATCTTATGCTGTAGGCCACGTTTAAGAACGAATTTTTCGAAATTCCATCCCTAGGGGGTCTGAAGCAGGAGTTTCAACGTTTTTGAAAAAAAAATCGATGTTAAAGGAATTTTGATAGCACACCTACGAAAATCGATATTTAGTTTCTCGGTCAGAAATAAAGAAATAAATATTCCACCATTTTTGGAAATTTAACCCCTAAGGGGGTAAAATAGGGGGTGAAATAGTTTTCGAAAATACCTCGCTATTAAGGAACTACTAAAGTATTTTTAAAGTTAAATCTACGAGAACTAGTGTTTGACTCCTCGGTTTGAAACAAAAAAATACGTGTTTCAGTATTTTATGAAATATTTCATTACGAAAGCACGAAAATTTGGAATTGGCTTCTCGGCTAGAACTAACAAATGCGTGTTTCACTTTGTTTGGAAATTGAAACCCTACGGGTGTGAAATGAGGAATGAAAGTGTTTATGGAAATATTTCGTTACGCAAGCATCTTTGAAGATAAACTTATCAAAATGTGTATTTGGTTTCTCTCTCAGAAATAAAAAAAAAACACAGTTCGCTGTGTTTGGATACTCAATCCCTAACAGAGTGAAGTAGGTGGAGTGGGGGGTGCAGTTACGAAAATATTTCGTGGCCAAAACATTTTAAAGCTACACTAAGTGATCAAACGTATCCGGACACTAGGCTGAAAATGACTTACAAGTTCATGGCGCCCTCCATCGGTAATGCTGGAATTCAGTATAGTGTTGGACCATCCTTAGCCTTGATGACAGCTTCCACTCTCGCAGACGTTCAATAAGATGCTGGAAGGTTTCTTGGGTAATGGCAGCCCATTCTTCACGGAGTGCTGCACTGAGGAGAGGTATCCATGTCGGTCGGTGACGTTTGGCACGAAGTCGGCGTTCCAAAACATCCCAAAGGTGTTTTATGTGATTCAGGTGAGGACTCTGTGTAGGCCAGTCCATTTCAGGGATGTTATTGTCGTGTAACAACTCCGCCACAGGCCGTGTATTATAAACAGGTGCTCGATCGTTTTGAAAGATGCAGTCGTCATCCCCTAATTGATCTTCAACAGTGGAAAGTGTAGGCCTGCGCTGTCATAGTGCCACGCAAAACAACAAGGGGTAGCAAGACCCCTCCATGAAAAACACGACCATACCATAACACCACCGCCTCCGAATGTTACTGTTGGCAGTACACACGCTGGCAGATTACGTTCACTGGGCATTAGCCATACCCACAGCCTGTCATCGGATCGCCACATTGTGTACCGTGATTCGTTACTCCACATAACGTTTTTCCACTGTTCAATCGTCCAAAGTTTACGCTCCTTACACCAAGCGAGGCGTCGTTTCGCATGTACCGGCGTGATGTGTGGCTTATGAGCAGCCGCTCGACCATGAAATCCAAGTTTTCTCAACTCCCGCCTAACCGTCACAGTACTTGCAGTGGATCCTGATGCAGTTTGGAATTCCTGTGCGATAGTCTGATAGACGTCTGCCTATTACACATTACGACACTCTTCAACTGTCGGCGGTCTCTGTCAGTCAACAGTCGAGGTCGAACTGTACGCTTACGTGTCCCTTCACGTTTCCACTTCACTATCACATCGGAAACAGTGGACCTAGGGACGTTAAGGAGTATGGAAATCTTGCGTACAGACGTATGACACAAGTGACACCCAATCACCTGACCACATTCGAAGTCCGTGAATTCTGCGGAGCGCCCCATTCTGCTCTCACACGATGTCTAATGACTACTGAGGTCGCTGATATGGAGTACCTGGCAGTAGGTGGCAGTACAATGCACCTAATATGAAAAACGTATGTTTTGGGGGAGAGGGGGGTGTCCGTATACTTTTGATCACATAGTGTATGTCTATGATAATTGGTTCAAAATGTGTGTGAAATCTTATGGGACTTAACTGCTAAGGTCACACGTCCCTAAGCTTACACACTACTTATCCTAAATTATCCTAAGGACCAACACACACACCCATGCCCGAGGGAGGACTCGAACCTCCGCCGGGACCAGCCGCACAGTCCATGACTGCAGCGCTTTAGACCGCTCTGCTAATCCCGCGCGGCTATGATAATTGGTATTTGACTTCTCAGTTAGAAATGAAAAACTGCTTGTTTTACTGTTTTTGGCAATTCAGTCGCTAAGACTGTAAACTAAGTCGTTTTCCTTCAATGTAAGAATGGGGTAAGTAAATAACCAGACAACGTTGAGCAATGGACGAGTAAATTAATAAATTATGCAACTATTGTTGTCCTCTGTTCTTGACATTTCCGGTTCCGCTATCGGAACGCATCCGCGGCGGAACGTGGCGTTCTTTGCTTCGCGGCGGACTACCGGGCGCCCAGCGCTTCCCCGCTGTGGTTAAACGCCCAATTAGTCAGCTAACAGCGGAGCTGGAGAGAAGGCATTAGACTGGAGCGAGGGCGCGCTGGCTTAGCTAATGAACGCTGCAGTGCTGTGGGGGACCCAGCACGGGCCGCGGGGGCTCCGAGTCCAATAATGCGAGCCTTACTCTTGTTATGTCCCGGGGCAACGCTGCGGTTTAAATTAAATCCGCGCGCAGGGCGGGTCGTATTAAACGGCCCGAGCCCTTCATCGACGCTGTTTGCTGCCATCTCTTCCAGCCCGCTGGAGCTTCCGGCTCGCTATTATTTCTGTACCAGCATGCGACTGACTAATTAATCGTTGTTGAGAAGAGAAGCCGCGAGTAAATAAACCTTCGTTGGACGTTGATTTTGAAGGTGGAATATAGGCCACATGCTTTTAATTTAGGAATTGCAGTTGCCATCCCTCCATCTACAAAAAACTGTCTGGTCACAGCTGCAAATTTTATAAATTTTATTTGCGGTTAGCTCACATTACACGTGGGCGCGCCCTCTCCAGGATAAAATACTACTCACCAGCGGAACACTACCTTCCCTGGTTACAACAATGCTTTTTACGCAGAAAAGAAATGTACCATAAAAACATATTTTTCTGCATGTTATATGTTACAATCTTCAAGAAATCCATTATAATGGCATGGTATGTTAAGCTTTATTATAAACAACATTTTCCCTCCCCCCCCCCCCCCCCCCCCCACAAGGAGATAGTAGGGGAACTCGGGGCAGAACGGGATAGCGGGGCACAATGGGAAATTGCTCTTTTCTAGACTACACAGTGTTTCAACCTGTTGTATGGGCATGTAACTATTTCTCCGAATGGAAGGGAAGTTAGGGCAGCCATTTTTATTTAGTTTGAAGTGCGAGATCTAAGTGAATTGTTGTCCGTCATGTTACCGCTTGCGTTGTTCTAACGTTTGGTGAATTTCAACGCCAGGTAAGCTGTTAATTGTTAATTGTATATCCTAAAATGACACATTTCCTTAAAGTGCATGGCATTTGTTATACTTTAGTTGTTTAATGCGTTTAAATACGTCAGTTATTACACTCCATAAAAGTTGTTAACCTCAAAAGTGCTCTTGGGGCGGAACGGGACGGGGCAGAATGGGATAGTGTCCCGTTCTGCCCCGTCATATTATAATGCAAGTAGAAAGCAAACTGTATTCTTTTTTCTTTCCCCCTTGGTGTTCCAGATGGTGGTAACGTACATGAAAAAGACTGATAAACAGCAATGGGACGTAAAAGCGATTGAAATTACAGTTTCAGCCGTTTCATCTTCCCAAATGGGATTTTTAAAAGCATCTTAGCAGTTCAACGTGCCGAAATCAACATTGGAAAGATATGTGCCTAAAGCTAAAAAATGGTTCAAATGGCTCTGAGCACTATGGGACTCAACTTCTGAGGTCATTAGTCCCCTAGAACTTAGAACTAGTTAAATCTAACTAACCTAAGGACATCACACACATCCACGCCCGAGGCAGGATTCGAACCTGCGACCGTAGCGGTCTCGCGGTTCCAGACTGCAGCGGCCGTGAAATGTAAAATTATAAAGAATTTAGCAACCAGTCGCTGAAACATAATTTATTTATCTTGTTGCAAATCGATTTCGACTGATATCAGTATTCATCGGTGCATTTTTGTAACCAATACATGCCGTAAGTAGAAGTACTGTCGTTGGCAGATTTCTATCATGATATAAATCTGCCAAGGGCAGTCAGATCAGAGAGTGCACGCACAGGCTTGCTGAGCGCAATCGGATCGCCGATGACGGTGACAAATGAATCACTAACGTTACAAATCACTCAGCATGGGCATGTAATACATAGATGTCACTGAATACCATCCTTAACGCTTTCTTGGTTAATATTTATTTAGCACGCATTTGGAAAATAAAAAATCAAAACCTGTCTTTCTTTGTCATAAATAATACACTTTTACTACCAAATAATATTTATATGTCCATCGTTTTAACTGCAGAGCTGGGGTCCTAAGGCCGTTCACTATTGTAAGAGAATGAAACACCTACAGCCATCCTTTTGTTGTTGTTTATTGTGTCGCTACCAGTTTCGGAGCTTCAGGGCATCATCTTCAGGCCTTAGTTGGAGCTGAACAGGTTATTTCGATCCATATATACGCTGCATCAGTGGCCGACAAAGCTTGTTTACGAAGATTACCTGTAACTGTGATGTCCTCTACAACTTACTGGAAAAACATTCAAAATAGCTGTGTTTGCCACGGATGCATTATATATATGGTTCGAGATAACCCTTTCAACATCAACTAAGGCCTCAAGATGGTGCTTTGAAGCGCCCAAACTGGTAGCTGCACAATAAACGACAACAAAAGGATAGCTGTAGGTGTTTCATTCTCTTACAACAGTGAACGGCCTTAGGACCCCAGCTCTCCAGTTCATAAGAACGGCTGCAGGTGTTTTGTTTTCTTACAAAAATTCTTAACCTGACCGATTTTGCAGATCGGCGAAGTGGGACACATGTGGCCCCTCAAGTGAACTAGATCCATGTTTTCATATGCACTTATGATTTTCAGAGTTAAATATTTACTTGTAGAATGATTTTATCCGAATGGCGATTACGGAAAAAAGTATAACAAGTCGGTACCAAAACATTTACTCTCCTATGAAAAAGGTGAAATATCGCACACAGGTTTTCAAGATAACATATGAAGCGGGTTTTGACATATCACCCACCAATACTTTCTACATTCCACTATACACAGATTATATGCATCTAAGCAGAATTACTGAGGTCTGTAGTAAAGTTGGAAAACAGTGTGTATGACGTTTAAGAATACACAGTTAGTTCCTGTAGACGTTCTTGGAATGGAGAAGATGGTGATTTGATCTGATTTTCGTGAAACAGACGCACTGTAAACACACACCGCCCCATTTCACGACCACAACCTTCTATATATATGCATTCCATAGCCCGGGGTATTTTTCTCCAATTTCCGAAAGCATATCGCTAGTTGTTAGCACTAGACATATGAGATGTCGCAACGCTGAAAACTACATATGACTTTAGTGGGACATACGTGTGCCACCAACAGCGAAAGGGATAAGTTTCTTGCACTTTTCCCAGCAGTAAAAATACAGGGCTATTACAAATGATTGAAGCGATTTCATAAATTCACTGTAGCTCCATTCATTGACATATGGTCACGACACACTACAGATACGTAGAAAAACTCATAAAGTTTTGTTCGGCTGAAGCCGCACTTCAGGTTTCTGCCGCCAGAGTGCTCGAGAGCGCAGTGAGACAAAATGGCGACAGTAGCCGAGAAAGCGTATGTCATGCTTGAAATGCACTCACATCAGTCAGTCATAACAGTGCAACGACACTTCAGGACGAAGTTCAACAAAGATCCACCAACTGCTAACACCATTCGGCGATGGTATGCGCAGTTTAAAGCTTCTGGGTGCCTCTGTAAGGGGAAATGAACGGGTCGGCCTGCAGTGAGCGAAGAAACGGTTGAACGCGTGCGGGCAAGTTTCACGCGTAGCCCGCGGAAGTCGACGAATAAAGCAAGCAGGGAGCTAAACGTACCACAGCCGATGGTTTGGAAAATCTTACGGAAAAGGCTAAGCAGAAGCCTTACCGTTTACAATTGCTACAAGCCCTGACACCCGATGACAAAGTCAAACGCTTTGAATTTTCGGCGCGGTTGCAACAGCTCATGGAAGAGGATGCGTTCAGTGCGAAACTTGTTTTCAGTGATGAAGCAACATTTTTTCTTAATGGTGAAGTGAACAGACACAATGTGCGAATCTGGGCGGTAGAGAATCCTCACGCATTCGTGCAGCAAATTCGCAATTCACCAAAAGTTAACGTGTTTTGTGCAATCTCACGGTTTAAAGTTTACGGCCCCTTTTTCCTCTGCGAAAAAAACGTTACAGGACACGTGTATCTGGACATACTGGAAAATTGGCTCATGCCACAACTGGAGACCGACAGCGCCGACTTCATCTTTCAACAGGATGGTGCTCCACCGCACTTCCATCATGAAGTTCGGCATTTCTTAAACAGGAGTTTGTAAAACCGATGGATCGGTCTTGGTGGAGATCATGATCAGCAATTCATGTCATGGCCTCCACACTCTCCCGACTTAACCCCATGCGATTTCTTTCTGTGGGGTTATGTGAAAGATTCAGTGTTTAAACCTCCTCTACCAAGAAACGTGCCAGAACTGCGAGCTCGCATCAACGATGCTTTCGAACTCATTGATGGGGACATGCTGCGCCGAGTGTGGGAGGAACTTGATTATCGGCTTGATGTCTGCCGAATCACTAAAGGGGCACATATCGAACATTTGTGAATGGCTAAAAAAAACTTTTTGAGTTTTTGTATGTGTGTGCAAAGCACTGTGAAAATATCTCAAATAATAAAGTTATTGTAGAGCTGTGAAATCGCTTCAATCATTTGTAATAACCCTGTAGTCCTTGTTTTTGCAGCCCTAAACAGTAATGTATAAATGTATGACTATCTCTCGTAAAAGGCCTTTTGTTGCCCCTCCCCCTTTCTCTTACTGTAGAGCTAGTCCCCTGTCTCCAATGACCCTGCCCTTGACGGGACCATAACTTCTCACCCTGCTGTCTTCCTCTTCCGAGCTGGGCTCCTGCGGCCATTGTGATCTCGCAGAGTGGAACCGGCTGCAGCCGTAGCCAACCGTGTTAGTGAGGTGCGCGGTCACCTGCCCGTCTAGCACGCTTCCCCGTAAACGGACGAGCAGGTCGATGCGGACCGTGTCCGTGATTAGGTGGCGACGAGTTTGCTGTCTGCGCGCCGGCTCTCGTGGCGCTGAAGGCCTCCAATTAGCTGTCTCCTCTGGCCCCATCGCCCCTCGCTCCAGTGCAGCGCTTTGTCCGCGCACGCAACTCCGCTGCAATTACCGGGCCGCCCGTCGCTGCTACGAAGGCGAATTCCTCTCCTGTTGCAATCTGCCACCTGCATTTCGTGCTCCATTCGTGTAACAGCTCCCCGTCACAGAAGTGGCGTCGTCATCCATCCAAGAAGCGATACATGAGGACGGATGTGAAACAAAATTGCCACAACGAAACTCTGTCTCAAAATCCAATGAGATTCGGGTTGTTAGTACACCGGCGGCAAGCCAATATCTCTACTGCATGATAGCAATGGTAATTACCGCTGACAGCACCACTAAGGCAGAGTTACTAAACACAGTTGTAGAAAGTTACTTCATGGACGAATATGGAGTAAAACTTCCAGAATTCGGATCAAGAACACCTGTCAATATAATTTCGAAGCACACTGGTGTGCAAAACGTAAGAACGGAAGTATCGGACTCGTTCAATAAGTAATGCAACGCATTTTTTTCTGAACGGTGGTTGGTTTTGTCCAGGATTCCCATTCACTGTATTATTTCCCCCTCTTTTGGCTACAAAAGCATGTTTTGCAACATAAATTGCGTTCAGTGCGAAGGCTTTACGCCACCTTACTTGTAGAGCCTGTGTGCCCGCATGGTACCGCTCTGCTGGTCGACATCGGAGCTAACGTTTTGCTGGCTCAGTAACCTCCCTATCATTCGCATACTGCTCCCCATGGAGTCCATCCTTAATTGGGCCAAACGGATGGAATTCGGAAGGTATGAGATCTGTGCTGTTGGGTGGATGAGGAACAACAGTGCGCCGGCTGGTGTGGCCGTGCGGTTCCAGGAGCTTCAGTCTGGAACCTCGTGACCGCCACGGTCGCAGGTTCGAATCCTGCCTCGGGCATGGATGTGTGTGATGTCCTAGTTAGTTACACAAGAACACACAACTTAATTCCTCGAAAACCAATGCATCGTTTTCTCTTTAAAACAACAACGATCAATTCACGGCTGAGGGCCCAAGTAACTTCTCAATAATAAAGTTTAAATAATTCCTTTTGAGACACAAGGATTTAGAGAAACGGCTGAAGGCCTTACGTAAGTAAAATTAAAATATCTTCACGGCTAAAGGCCCGAATAATATTTCAGATCAGCAAAGGAAATTCTTTAAAAAGCAAGAATTTACAAATTTCGGCTAAAAGCCATGTTAAGGAAAATTTAAATTAATTCCTCGGCTGAAAGCCCAATACTTTTTTCAACATAATAAGAGGCAACCTTTAAACATAAGCATTTCCACAGTACAACAGAAAACCATCTTAAGAAAACTTGAAATATCTTGACAGCTGAACGCCCAAACAATTACTCAAAGTAATTAAATATAAACCTTAACATAAGCATTTACACCGTACTGCTGAAGGCCATTTTAAGAATTCAAGAAAAGTAAAGAGAAACTTTACAGACACGAATTTACACATTATGGCTGAAAGCCACATATTTTAAAACAAACGCCGCCGAAGGCCTAAATACAGAGCAAACAAGAATTTTAAATAAAACACGCCTGAAGGCCTAATCTTAAAATACTTCACATAAGGTTCTGCTGAAGGCCATATACTAAACATAGAAGAGACAAAATTAACACACGGCTGAAGGCCTGGCACAATACTTGTGACAACAGAAAATCACAATCACAAAGAACAGAACAGTGGTGCTTAGAAGTGTTCCAAGGGTCGGCCTGGGGAGGAAACTAACAACAGTGTAGGTGAGACAGGCAGCCAAGCGTAACACTAAATAATCGGGTGGCAGCATGACGTAGGGACGGCTGAAGAACCAACCAACAGTCTAAGCAATTACCTGACCTCAGGCCGTGGAGACTTCCTCGCTGCTCTGTCGCAACTGTACGCACACAGCATTTATCTGCTCAGTGGAAATCACAGAAGCTACACACAATTCCACGTAAACACTTGCACCAAGAACTCCGAGAATCCTAAAACCAATCACCGTGGAACAACAAGGAGAAATGACAAGACACACACAGAATTTCCATAAGCGGCCAGCGACCAAATACACGTCGTCCCATGAGACGACCGACCGAACGACCAACCAAGGTCGTCCCCACTTACGTTATTAGATTAGATTAGATTTACTTTCATTCCAATTGATCCGTAGTGAGGAGGTCCTCCAGGATGTGGAACATGTCAGAAAAACAACAATACATGACAAATATTTACAACTAAAACAAATAAGCTAATGTACCATTCCACAGGTCCCAAGTGGAATGATCGTCATTTTTTAATGAACACTAAGAGTCATTTTACAAATACTAATGCACTGAATTTAAAATAAAAAAGTTTTTTATTTATTTATAAGGTAATAAACATGTAATACAACTACTGTAATACTTATTTACAATGAACACATTACTGCACTGAAATGGTGCAGAAGTTAGATTATACTTACACACAACCACACACACACACACACACACACACACACACACACACACACACACAGACACACAAATTTTCAGAGAACACATTACTGCACTGAAATTGTGCAGAAGTTATGTTGTACTTATATACAAATCAGTTGGTTTTACTAAGAAATTCATCAATGGAGTAGAAGGAGTTGGCCACCAATAAATCCTTTAGGCTTCTCTTAAACTGAATTTCATTGGTTGTTAAGATTTTTATGGCTGCTGGCAAGTTATTGAAAATGTGTGTTCCTGAATAATGCACACCTTTTTGTACAAGACTAAGTGACTTTAAATCCTTGTGAAGATTATTCTTATTTATAGTATTGATTCCATGAATTGAGCTGTTGGTTTGAAAAAGTGATATATTTTTAATGACAAATTTCATTAAGGAATAAATATATTGGGAAGCTGTAGTTAGTATCCCTAGTTCCCTAAACAGGCTTCTGCAGAATGTTCTTGCGTTCGCACCACATATAATTCTTACTGCACGTTTTTGTGCCCGGAAAACTTTAGCTTGGCTTGATGAATTACCCCAAAAAATAATCCCATATGACATTATGGAATGAAAGTAAGCATAGTATGCCTGCTTTTTCATTTTTATATCCCCTATGTCTGACAAAATTCGCATTGCAAACAGAGATTTGTTAAGACGCTTCAGCAGTTCTGTGGTGTGCTCCTCCCAGTTGAATTTATTATCATGAATGTTATGAATGTCGGCAACGGTCGGGCGAGTCTTGGCTGTCCGGAGCTCACTGCAGCTCCAACCCGACTCAACGCGATGTCCGTTCGGAACTCGGAGACACGGCGACCCGGGCACACTGGCTCGGACCCAACCATGCAGAGGGAACCCTTGCCCACTGGCCACCCAACATCTCTGCACTAGGAAGGAACCGATCCACGTCCGGCAAGATGACCAACAAAACAGGCCCAGAAACAGTCAAAAATACTAAATACACGTCGGTCGATGAGACGACCTACCGAACGACCAACCAACGGTCGTTCCCGCTCCAATCACCTTCTGTCGGACAGTTCATGTGTGTGGCCACCGGTCGGCAAGTACTGGCTGTCCGCGCCTCACTGGCGCGCCGTCCTCGACTTATGTTCCATCACCGACTGAACTCCCGACAGACGAGTAACCGGAAAATACTAACGGTCGCTCCAGAGATAGTACGACAGTGCACTATCAATAAGCGCTGCTCCTGCCACTCACGGGCAAGCAAACCAGCAACTTAGTGACGCAAAAAAAACTGAATAAGAAAGAGGCGACAGAACCATAAAAGCAAGATGATGAACGGCTTGACCCTGCGCCGCGCGTGGCTCAGGTAGCACAACACACTTAAGAGTTGATCGTCAAACCATGGCAGTGGAAGTCAAGCAGAATAATGGCTTCAGAGTCCCGCAGCCATCACTTTACCTGCTGAGGATGCGGCTTTGAACTTCTCTCGAGGAGAAGTGATACGGCGCCATTCCATGGATTGCTATTTCGTTTACGGTTGGAAGTGATGAACCCATGTTTCATCGTCTGTGGCGACACTTGACAAAAATTGTCACTATCAGCCTCTTAAGGCGCGAACAATTCGACATAAGTGGTCCTTCGTTGCTCTTTATGGTGCTCTGCTCGGCGGCGGGAACGCGGCGGGAATGCAGCTTTGAGTACCCCAATTGACAGACGCGTCTGACAGCATTACCAATAGAGACGTCCAGTTGAGCAGCGAGGTGCTGGATCCGACGATCACCTCACATGAGAGTGTCCGCACGTTCTAACACTGCAGCAGTGGCAGCAGTGTGCGGCCAGCCGGCAAGCGAGGAATGGGACTGTTTTACGCGACCTTGTTGCGATGATGACTGACGCCTCACCCAACGAGAAATCGTGATTTTGTGCGCTGACAGGTCTCCGTGGACATTCTGCAAGCGCCAGTGAATTATGCGATGTTCTGGGTTTCCTCCACAAGAAAAACTCAATGACAGAACTCTTGCTTGGAACGCACCTCCACTACAGACGCAATTTTGCATTTTGAAGGCTACGTATAGCGCCACCACCAACTTCACGAAACTATAGGGGCTGAAGTGGGAATAGTCCATGATGTCCCAAAATTTCAGCATTTTTCAACCGAAATTGTTTGATAAAAAGTATGTTCAGTTACTTATTGAACGCTCCTCGTATGTGCGTGACTTTCAGGAAACATAGCTCGATGAAACTTGGACCATAGACACGAGGGCTATTCAGAAAGTAGAGAACGTGTTGGCATTAAAAAACTAAGTACAAGAAATACATTTTATTATATACATCTGAAAGAGCGACTGACATACTACTTTTCCACATAGTCACCAAACACATTGAGGCTCTTATCATAGCGGTGGACAAGTTTGAAATACCTTCGTCGTAAAATTCTGCCTTCTGAGACTTCAGCCAGTGCCTGGAGTTCCGCGCCGTCATCAAAGCGCTGCGTTGCAGGCCAATTCTTCATCTTGGGAAACAAGTGGAAGTCACTTGGTGCAAGATCGGTCTGTAGGGCGGATGAGGGAAAATTTCCCATTTGAATGAATTAAGGAACTATTTAGTGCGGTTTGACGTGTCGGGCAAAAACAAAATTTTGGACGTCAGTTTCCCTTGGTGTTTGAACTGGTCTTTTAAGGCTATGCCAAATTTGACACAACCGTCCTTAATTTATGGTTGCCCCACTTTCGAGAAAATCAATAAGAAATATACATTGCCTATCACAAAACACTGTACCGATCAACTTCCTAGCTGACACGGTGTGCAAACATTTTCTTGGCTTTTGGGACGACCTTGTGTACCCCCACTCCATGGAATGTTTTTTTGTCTCGCAACTGACGTGTTTCACCCATGTCTCGTCGCCGGTCACGATTCGATTCACTAATGAGTCATCATGCTTCTGATAGGTTTCCAGAAATGACAACGTTGCCCCCATTCGGTGTTCTTTATGGTGCTCTGTAGGCATTTCGGGTACCCATCGTGCACAAAATTTGTGGTAGCCTAGCTTTTGAGTAATAATTTCAAACAACAAAGTCCGTGAAACTCTCGGAAAAAAAGCGAAAGCTCCGTTATTGTGAAGCGACGGTTTTCACGGATCGTTTCATCAACTTTAGCGACAAGATCGTCAGTCACAGTGCTTAGGCGTCCACTCTCCTCTTCATCATGAACGTTGGTTCGGCGATTTTTAAACCGAATGCACCATTTCCGAACGAAAATTCATTCATTACGTTGTTTCCGTACACTTCGCACACTTCACGATAAATTTCAATAGGTTTTAGGTTTTTGCCAACAAAAACCGAGTCATAGACAGCACCTCACAACTGACGGGATTTTCGATTGTAGCGAACATTTCAAATTCGAATATTGAGAAAACCAGACGCTCAGAGACATTCCCGCTGTCACGGATGGATGCCGACTGAGCTGTCGAGCACGCACATACCAAAATATACGCGATCGGCGCGCGCCTAGCGGCGTCAGAAGGAAACGTTCCCTACTTTCTGAATAGCCCTCGTAGAAAGAACTCCAGCATTAGAGTACAGAAGGGAACTGGAGAACATACGCAATGAAGGAAACGGAAATAACTCTTCCGTTCAAAGATATATTGAAGATATACTGAAGACATCGCTGTTCAGAGCGAGGCCTTGGACATTCCAAACGGGCAGACATGGACGACAATGCTTGCTCTGCAACTTTTTACCAAGCTGGCCACGAGGTTGTGAGGGGTTTTTGTGGTCTTCCATCAGCGCTGTCGACAACTGCTAGACGGTCGTTAATGTAAGTGGATACGCCTCCCAACCGCATCCCTCACGTACTCACGACATTTAACACCTGGCAAAGGGATTGCCATACCGTTCACCTAATATAATCTCGTTCTAAGAGCTCCTCCGCCCTCATTGTTCGATGCAGTTGCACATTGTCATCCATAAAAGTTAAGTCACGGCGAAATGTTACCCGGAAAAGACGCAAATGAGTTAGGAGGTCAGTGCGTCCATGCAGCACTATGCATCCCCCTGACCATAGCAACTGCACCACTGAAACTATTATGTTCAACAATGGTGGACGCACTCTCATATGGCGAGAGAGGGGAATACGTAATGTACGTAATGCACATTGGACGATCCGTTCCTAAAGACTTACAAAGGTTAGGAGAAAGAAGTGACGTAATGCGCTGAACTGTAAAACCATATCATTGACATCGATTGGTAGTAGCATTGTGGAACACACATTGTGTTCCAACAGCGTAAAATATACCGAAGAAAACGATCTATTGGCACATGATCGACTAGGGTTCATAAACTTTTCTTCTTCTGAAACAGAACTGTTTCATTGCTCACACGAAGTATGAGTGCTATCGACAAGGGATCTCAAGTTGATTCCATATTTCGATATTTGCAAAAGGTTTTTGACACCGTTGCTTACAAACAGCTTCTAGTTAACGTGGGTGCCTTTGGAATAACGTCTCTGTTCTACGAATGGACCCGTCATTTCGTGTCAGCAAGGTCACAGTTTGTAGTAACTGACGAGAAGTTAGTGAGTAAACAGAAGTGACATCTGTGATTTCGAAAGGAAATGCGTATAACCCTCTACTGAAAGACTTCTGTTTATTGGTAGAACACTTAGAAGATCCAACAAGCCTTCTAAAGAGACTGCTTGTACAGTCGTGGACAAAACGAGCGAGACCCCTCGCCTTTTCGTTATGCTGACCTGCACAGCTTTAAAGTCTGCTACACAGCATAACAGGCAAGGCGACGAGGTGATACCAACATACTATGCACAGGCGTGAAATTGAAAAACCATCAGAAATATGTCAGACTGTTTTCAATCATGTGTAAGACTATATGAATGCTGATTAGTGTGTTAACCACAACATCCAAATATAAGATATAAATGAAAGAAGAAACGCTAATTAGTATGAACTGTACTAATAAAAATGAATTTCAGCTTATCGACATAACTGTTTTAGTACGACAAAGTACCCGAGATCGTTAAGAATTAGCAAAATATCATGGGCATTCGGCCGCGAAATGGTCTGTGTCGACGTTCAGAATAGTCATACTGGATTACCGTTGCTGACCTACCATGAAAGTGTGCAAATTTAGCAATGCGTGAAGATTCATAACGAAATTCAGTTAAAAATCATTCAGTACCACACTTAATTCAATTATTGGCAGAAGCGGAAAAAGTAGGCAGTAACAAGTATGAAATTCTACAAGAGCTTCATATCGATATTCACAGGGTGTCGGTACAGAATAAAGATAGCAATAAAACGTATTGGGAGTTCGACAATTTCTTAAAATTCCTTTACTGATAGTCTATATGCCTCCATCGAGATTAGAACCGAAAACAAACCAGACCTCCCTTGCAGTAGCAAACACCTTTCACTACGCTAACAGACAACCCAGGCAAAAAGCACTCTATTATTACCCCAGACACGAATAAGCCGGCAATTTCGCAATAAAATGGCAAAATGATCTGCAGTTTCTGTTGCATAGAGCTTTCTGGACTCAAAAACATGAATTGTCTACCATTATGTCACCGCTTATGTGACAATCATTCGGGATGTTTATCGAAATAACAAAAAACTGTTATTAGCGAGTAAATTTAGTAGGATAATTCTGCACCACCCCAGGAAATAAACTGCGACGTAGCTGCCAAACGTATTCTACAATGTTTCGAATTCTCCATTAGACGTGCCACAGCCAGAAAACGTTCATTAGCCGAAGTGTTCCTTAAGGTAGCTAGCAATGGTAATGCTCGCACATCTAAAACGCGGTGGCATTAACAGTGGGATCTGAATTACCACGTGTATAGGCAAATGGATTTTATATCCATTTCCTGTAAACGTGATTTGGATCGAAAGCGTAGCTACGATTAATATGCCACTGTGTCGACTGCAACTGGAACATTTCGAATAAAGAGTATGGGAAATTATTATGCGGCCCACATCTTCAGTAACTGTGATAGCTATTTTCGTTGTTAGGATTTCGTCACGTAAATCGGTAAAAATGGAACCCTACTAGTCTCACTTTCTTGACCGTCTATCTGTATACCCAACCTTTAAAATCCGTTTACCTCGAGTACGGGTGTGCATAATAAGCGGAAATGTATCGCACTTCCTGCGGTATACGGTCCCTTGGTATTGCATAAAAGTGAGCTATGTCAACGCAATCTAAACATGCGGCTGTTTATGTAAAGAAAATTTATGCGAGAGGTAAAAAAGTGGCTGTAAGAACTATGCCACCAAACTGCTTAGGTCATCAGTCCCCTAGATCTAGAACTACACTCCTGGAAATTGAAATAAGAACACCGTGAATTCATTGTCCCAGGAAGGGGAAACTTTATTGACACATTCCTGGGGTCAGATACATCACATGATCACACTGACAGAAGCACAGGCACATAGACACAGGCAACAGAGCATGCACAATGTCGGCACTAGTACAGTGTATATCCACCTTTCGCAGCAATGCAGGCTGCTATTCTCCCATGGAGACGATCGTAGAGATGCTGGATGTAGTCCTGTGGAACGGCTTGCCATGCTATTTCCACCTGCTGGACGTGCAGGCCGCGTGAGACGACGCTTCATCCAGTCCCAAACATGCTCAATGGGGGACAGATCCGGAGATCTTGCTGGCCACGGTAGTTGACTTACACCTTCTAGAGCACGTTGGGTGGCACGGGATACATGCGGACGTGCATTTTCCTGTTGGAACAGCAAGTTCCCTTGCCGGTCTAGGAATGGTAGAACGATGGGTTCGATGACGGTTTGGATGTACCGTGCACTATTCAGTGTCCCCTCGACGATCACCAGTGGTGTACGGCCAGTGTAGGAGATCGCTCCCCACACCATGATGCCGGGTGTTGGCCCTGTGTGCCTCGGTCGTATGCAGTCCTGATTGTGGCGCTCACCTGCACGGCGCCAAACACGCATACGACCATCATTGATACCAAGGCAGAAGCGACTCTCATCGCTGAAGACGACACGTCTCCATTCGTCCCTCCATTCACGCCTGTCGCGACACCACTGGAGGCGGGCTGCACGATGTTGGGGTGTGAGCGGAAGACGGCCTAACGGTGTGCGGGACCGTAGCCCAGCTTCATGGAGACGGTTGCGAATGGTCCTCGCCGATACCCCAGGAGCAACAGTGTCCCTAATTTGCTGGGAAGTGGCGGTGCGGTCCCCTACTTCACTGCGTAGGATCCTACGGTCTTGGCGTGCATCCGTGCGTCGCTGCGGTCCGGTCCCAGGTCGACGGGCACGTGCACCTTCCGCCGACCACTGGCGACAACATCGACGTACTGTGGAGACCTCACGCTCCACGTGTTGAGCAATTCGGCGGTACGTCCACCCGGCCTCCCGCAAGCACTATGAGACTTAACATCCTTGGTCATCAGTCCCCTAGAACTCAGAACTACTTAAACCTAACTAACCTAAGGACATCACACAACACCCAGTCATCACGAGGCAGAGAAAATCCCTGACCCCGCCGGGAATCGAACCCGGGAACCCGGGCGCGGGAAGCGAGAACGCTACCGCACGACCACGAGCTGCGGACAATTGAACCATTTTTGAGAGAAACGACCATTCTAATAAAATAAAGGAGAGCTCGCGCGGAAAGATAAGTGTTCACTTTTCCCACGTGCTATTTGAGAGTGGAACGCTTGAGAAATAGTCTAAGTGATTGTATGAAACCTCTGGCAAACAATTAACTTTGAATTGCAGTGTAGTTATGTAGATACACACAGGAAGCGGCTACTCGGGTATCGAGGACTATGTGGAGGGGACTGGGAGGCTCTTTAGGTTAGAGGGTCTCTGGAAGCTACAGAAAGGGCATCAGTCTCAAAGGGTTCAGGGCAAACACAGGAAGGTAGACCTAGCAACAATCGGTATTGTAGCTGTACATTATCGAAACCGTGTCGGGAGAAAAACCAGAACCCCATACGGTAATAGAAAGCACTGAAGCTCAAATCGTTATAGGTGCTGAAAGCTGGCTAAAACCGGAAATTACTTCAGTCTAAAGTTTTTCAGAGTAACTAATTGTGTTCAGAAAGAACAGACTAAATACAGTTGGTGATGTAGTGTATATCACTGTCAGAAGTAGTTTACCTTGTAGTGAAATTGAAGTAGATGGTTCCTCTGAGTTACAATAGGTAGAAGTTATACTTTACAACCGGAATAAATTAATAACTGGTTAATTTTACAGCCCATGACTCAGATGATACAGTTTCTGAATATTTCAAAGAAAACTTGAGTCTTATTGCAGATAGATACCCCACTCATACAATTATATTGTAGTCATAAACAAGATTTCTAAAAGAAATCCGCGACCGCTACGGTCGAAGGTTCGAATCCTGCCTCGGGCATGGATGTGTGTGATGTCGTTAGGTTAGTTAGGTTTCAGTAGTTCTAAGTTCTACGGGACTGATGACCTCAGAAGTTAAGTCCCATAGTGCTCAGAGCCATTTGAACCAAAAGAAATCCGCTAAATTTCGGTTACACGATAAATAACACATATCTAAAAAAATTCAACTAAATTCTTAGGAATTACAATTGCGAATAACTTAAATTGGAACGATAATGTTTGTAGGTAGAGCAAACCAAGGACTGTGATTTGGCAGAACACTTAGAAAGAGCAACGGATCTGTTAAAGAGACTGCTTACACTAAGGTTGTCTGCCGTCTTCTGAATTGATGGAAGACATCGAAAAGTTCAAAGAGTGGAAGCTCGTTTTGTACTATCACAAAACAGGGGAGAGAGGGTCAAGGACATGATGCGTGAATTGGGGTGGCAATCATTAAAGCAAAGGGGTTTTTCGTTGTGGCAGGCATTTATCATGAAATTTCAATCACCATCTTTCTACTCAGACTGTGAAAATTTTGTTGGCGCTCTTTTTTTTGGGTCGTCAATATTTTGACTGGTTTGATGCGGCCCGCCATGAATTCATCTCCTGTGCCAACGTCTTCATTCAGATTAGCACTTGCAACCTACGTCCTCAATTACCTGTTGGTTGTATTCTAATCTCTGTCTTCCTCTACAGTTTCTGCCCTCTACGGGTCCCCCTAGTACCATGGAAGTCAGCCCCTGATGCCTTAACAGATGTCTTATCATTCTGGCCTTTCTCCTTGTCAGTGTTTTCCACATATTTCTTTCCGATTTTGCGCAGAACCTCGTCATTCCTTACCTTTCAGTCCATCCAATTTTCAACATTCGTCTGTAGTACCACATCTCAAATGCTTCGATTCTCTTTTGTTCCGATTTTCGCACAGTGCTTATTTCACTACCATACAATGCTGTGCTGCAAACGGAGATACTCAGAAATTTTTTCCTCAAATTAGGGCCTATATTTGATACTAGTAGACTTATCTTGGCCAGGAATGCCCTTTTTGTCAGTGCTAGTCTGCTTTAGATGTGCTCCTTTCTTCGTCAGTCATTGGTTAGTTTGCTGCCTAGGTATCAGAAGTCCTTAACTTCATATACTTCGTGTCCATCAATATTGATGTAAGTTTCTCGCTGTTCATATTTCTACTATTTCTCGTTATCATTACTTTCGTCTATTTACGATTTAGTGTCAATCCATGATCTGTACTCACTAAACTGTCCATTCCAAGCAGCAGATCATTTAATTATTCTTCATTTTGGCTCAGGATAGGAATGTCATCAGTAAATCGTATCACTGATACCCTTTCACCTTTAATTCCACTCTGGAGCTTTCTTTTATTTCCATAATTGGTTCTTCGATGTACAGATTGAACATTAGGGGTGAAAGACTACATTCCTGTCTTATACCCAGTTTAATACGACCACTGGTTATCCAGTCTTATCATTCCGTCTTGGCTCTTCTACATAATGTATATTACCCGTCTCTCCCTAAAACTTACCCCTATTTTCCCCAGAGTTTCGAACATCTTGCACCATTCTACATTGTCGAAACCTTTTTCCCTGACGACGAATCCTTTGAACGAGTCTAGATTTTTCTTTAGCCTTGCTTCCATTATCAACCCCAACGTCAGAACTTTCTCCTGGTGCCTCTACCTTTCCTAAAGTCGAACTGATCGTCATATAACATATCGTCACTTTTTCTTTTCCATTGTTCTATATATTATTCTCATTATAAGTTTGGATATGTGAGATTTTATGCTGACTGTGTAATAATTTCGCACTTGTCAGCTCTTGCAGGCTTCGGAATTGCGTGGACGATATTTTCCCGAAAGTCAGACGGTATATAGACACTCACCTACCTAAGGCGAAATTTTGATCGTAATAAAATTAGACAAATCAGTGCTCGCACGAAGGATTTAAGTGTTCGTTCCTTCTGCGCGCTATTCGAAAGTAGAACGCTAGAAAAGTAGCTTAAAGGTGGTTCGATGAAACCTCTGCCAGGCATTTAATTTTGAACTGCAGAGTAAGCATGTAGATGTGGAAGTAGTTATATAGATGTGCTAGAAGCATATAAAAGGCAGACCGGCGTTGTTAAGGAAAGCATATCTGAAACATGTAATAATTATGCAGGTCAAAAAATCCCCTCTTCCAATTTCCCTCCCTCGCAGGGGACATGACGCTAATTCCGTACAACACAGCATCTGTCCTTGATAACTGCCTCTGTTCGATGAGGAAGAGAGTCCGCGTTAGGAATGCAGCCCTAAGCCGATCTTTGCTGATAAGAGTCATTAGACCTATCCTGTTGTGGGGATGTTTGTTCGTTACACTTACTGTGCCGTACGGTTCTGTATAGTTTATGGGATTCGGTTGCTCTAGAGGGGCACTCCAGGTGCGATACGGTCTCATGTGTTCGACAAACCAGGAAGGCACGCTTGCAACCTTGTGAAGGTGGTTGTGGTCATCTTGGAAGACGGAAGAATTCACAGCATACTCATCAGAGAATGTAAAAGAAAGGACAACTTTTGGTAAGCGAGAATGGTAAAATAAACATCCCGATTCATGTTGACGGTGCGAATGGGACTAAGTCGTGGTACGAAAAATATGTCCTGCAGTCAGACTGTCGTACTTGTTAGACTAATTATGTATATAGTATTGTTTGCTTATCTATAAGCATTATAAAGTCTACCGCTGCGTTCCTCTGTCTATATCTGAAGGCTCATCTCGGTAACTACTCTAGTGATTTTCACACGGTTTTTACTAATACCCACAGGTACACTGAGGGTAAGGCAAATATCCTTCATAAAGAGCAATATATTTCTCCTCGCTATATCTCAAATCATTTACACCGACTCAATGAACATAACACATTTTACATGTTACAACAGGAACGAACAAAGTTATTTTACTAACGGTGCATGTGGAAGTGCGTGGGCAGAAGCACACTCCGAGTACATTATGCAACGAAATCAATAACTTTTGCTAGTTTACGTTCACTGGTGCAAAAAAGTGATATATTCCTTACTTACCCCCTTAAGGATCGATTTTTTTTAACGAGTAGCCTATGTCCTCCTTCATTATTGCAGCTACTTCCATACGAAATTTTATCAAAATCGGTTCAGAAGTTTAATCGTGAAAAAGTAACAGAGAGAGTTACTTTCGCATTTAATAATATTGGTATGAGCGGATCGATTAAACACGTTGAGGATTATACAAGCACTGTATTGACTGTGTTGACTCTTATTACGTACAACATATCAACCGATAAAAGCGTTTTCACGGATATAATAACGTTCAATAGTCAAAGATAAAACAGTATTCTCAAGAATTCGAGTAGTATTCTTCAGATCAATAACTATTTGATACTATACTCTTGCTAAAGCATCCTATGTTCTTCCTCACGATTCAGGCTATCTCCATTAGAAATTTCATCGAAATTTGATTTTCTCATGAAAACGTAAGAGACAGAATTACTTTCACATTTATAGTATTACTGTGGGTAAATTCTTAAATCATGAACAAATTTTCCAAAAAGTACGAGCAAAAAGTAAGGGAAGATCGGAATACCGCTAATAAAAGATGGGAATACACGCAGTGATGTATATTTCGTGTATTTACCTCGGTACGTTTTGATGAGTGTCTGGGTTTCAACTGTCAGCTACTCGATACATCAACAGAAGATTAATGGCCATTTTCGGGACAAAGTCACTCGTTATTTATGAGTTGCGGTATTGATCATTGTTATCGCCCGGTTGCCGAAAATTTTTGTTTTGTGAAATCTGACGATCACAATGCAGAAAAGAGAAAACGGTTTGCAACCACACACTAATCTGTTGATTCACGACTTGCCGTTTGCATAAATATCATTTCATACAACAAAATGAAGCAAACCAGATAGGTTTTACTTTGGCTTAAAGTAAATGAGATTCTCCACATTTCTTCTGTATTTTCATTTACTACCATAAGCTTTCGAAATGTGGTGCTACAGAAGAATGCTGAAGATTAGATGGGTAGATCATATAACTACATTACTAATGAGAAGGTACTGAATAGAATTGGGGAAAGAGGAGTTTGTGGCACAACTTGACATGAAGAAGGGATCGGTTAGTAGGACATGTTCTGAGGCATCAAGGGATAACCAATTTAGTATTGGAGGGTAGCGCGGAGGCTAAAAATCGTAGTGGAAGACCAAGAGATGAATACACTAAGATTCAGAAGGATGTAGGTTGCAGTAGTTACTCAGAGATGAAGAAGCCTGCACAGGATAGAGTAGCATGAAGAGCTGCATCAAACCAGTCTCAGGACTGAAGACCACAAAAACAACACCACCATAAAAATAAGTGCTACATTAGTAGTGGTAATTAAAAAACTATTTCAAGTAGACTCTGCAATTGAAAAATAGCGAATACAGCATATTCCTACCTCTATCACAATTTATAAAGTGGTATACTCCTAGGTAGTGGAAACAGCACCGATGAATTACTTCATTGCAGGCACATATACTAGTATCGTGTTTGGATTTTCAAGGTTATCTTTCAAAGAAATGCATGTACGTGATACAAGTTTCTAGCTACTATTGTTGCATAGCTCCTTTCAAATAACGCCACTAGTGGACTACGAAGAATTTGGGAACTACGTGAAAAAAAGAAACAGTACCAAGTGGTCTGCAAAGAACGAGCAATTCAAATGGAAGTGCAGTATAGATTTAGCACAGTCACTCTGCACGAAAATTCAATTTGCAAATCAACAACGTGGCATTATTCTTGCAACTTTCGTGTACAAGATCATGTTTTACGATCATATGAGAGTGGCAAAAGATAGCTGAGATACCCGGTTTGGAGGAATGATGTTGAGGCGATATGTATTGGACAAACTGCGGAGGATGTTCACTGTCAGAATAGTTTTAGTCCACGAAACGTGCATTGAAAACTGAGTTATCCATCTCTTTCAGACTTCTCACTAGAGAAACTAAACATATTCCTTTTCTCCTAAATCATCGTTTTCAGACCCATATTGACACTGTAGTTCTTCTTTACTGGAATCGTCAGAATCAAATTCAAACAGTTTCTTTCATATCCGTTTCTTCGTTTGTCTTCTCTTTTTAGTTTTGTTAATGGTTTTAACTATTTTACGTTCATATGGCTCCTTTGACTCAGCTTCATGTTTTTCATTGTTCTCTTTGTTTTTTATATATTTTAAATGTTTCCTTCATGTCCACAGGAACATGTCTGAGTCCTGTTTATGTCTTAATGCTTTGGAAATTACTGTATTTACCCGAGAGCTGAAACTGCTTCTATTATTTCTGCACTGAAGCTATTAAGAGCTGAGTTATTTGCTTCAAAATTTAATCGAAACTGCGGACTAAGTGTGGTGATCCGGTGAGGATTCGAATAAGTCATCAACTAAAACTAAACTCCTCCGGAACAGGCCGTGAAGCACCAACGGGACCGACCGGACGCCGTGTCATTCTCAGCTGATAGGCGTCACTGAATGCGGATATGGAGGGACATGTTGTCAATACACAGCTCTCCCGGCCGTACGTCAGTTTCCGAGACCGGAGGTGCTACTTCTGAACCAAGCAGCTCCTCAGTTTGAGTGCACCCCGCTTTCCAACAGCGCTCGGCGGACCGGATGGTCACCCATCCAAGTGCTAGCCCAGCCCGACAGTAATCTGACAGGAACCGGTGTTACCACGGTGGCAAGGCCGTTGGCCCAATAAGTCACCAGTGTTGTACTATTAAGCTTAAGTGAGCTGTTGATACAGTCATCAGTGGGAACTGGTAGGTCTGTTGACTTTACTACCATCGTCTCCACTAAGAAATATTCGTCTGGGTTCAAAATGGTTCAAATGGCTCTGAGCACTATGGGACTCAACTGCTGTGGTCATCAGTCCCCTAGAACTTAGAACTACTTAAACCTAACTAACCTAAGGACATCACACACACCCATGCCATGAGGCAGGATTCGAACCTGCGACCGTAGCAACTGCGCGGCTCCGGACTGGAGCGCCTAGAACCGCACGGCCACCGCGGCCGGCTATTCGTCTGGGAATTTTTGTACATTGAAGAGATGGATAACGGGTATGTGAAAAACTTTTGTATAGTGCAATGACGAATAGTGGTTACTGTTTAACCGGACTTGTGAAAATATTGGTTTCATAACAGGAACTATTTGTAACAGGTGTTTAGATTTTAAAGAATGTCAGATTCTCTGTGAAGCCTACGTCATAGCCAGCTGTAGCTATTCTAAATTGCACTTAACATTATTAGTTGTTGTATTCTAGGCGTATTGAAGCAAGAGAAAAGAGTTTGTGAAGGAAGGAAACTGACAACTCTTACCCTGAGTCAAAAAGATCGTTATCAGCCCCACAGCAACACCTGCTATGGAACACTCATATTGACTACTGAAATACGTTGATGGAAAAAAATCGCAGTACCGAAAAATACTTAATGTCGAGTAACGAAATTTTGTGAACACATTTTTCTAGATAGTATATTTAAGTGATTAACACCACAAGATCACACGTTAATTTCGTGCGAGATAAGCCATTACAAATATGAAATGCTAGTGTACTAAGAACCGGTAACAGCTATAATGTTGAATGCAAGCATGCAACTATGTATGCATTGTGTTGTTCGGGCACTGGATGTCGAGCTTGTGGGATGGAGTTCCATACCTGTTGCAGTTAGTTGGTCAATACACGGATGATTAATGCTGGTCGCAGATAATGCTGGATTTGTCGTCTGATGATGCCCCATGATTAGTCGTTTGGAAATAGATCTGAGATCTGGTCATCGAGCAGGTCAGGGAAACATGTCGACACTCTGTATAGCATGTTCGGTTGCAACAGTGGTTGAAGTGTCTTTCTGAGTTAAGGGGAGTTAGAACGGAATTTTTTTTTCACATTTTCGGATTTTTATCCCATTATAAAATTTGAAACTTTCCGAAAAAAGTTATATATATATCACTTATAAACTCACTTGGGAAGTATTTTATTTTATTTTTTTAAATATAATCTACACCAGTTGAAAATGTTAAACGTTTACTTACATTACTGCAAGATCTAATAAAATCGATAATTTTTTTATGTAGAAGGCTATGGATTGCTGTGTTATAAAGGTTAAATTACGCGTTTTTATTGGTAGCACTGTCAAAACCAGTATCGTATCGTTTCATAGTATAAACACGGGTTGTATGTTGAATTGCTAACGTTTTTCCGAGGAAAGGTGACGAATAGATTGGTAAATCTCTCAAAAAGTAAAGTATGTGCCAAAACGAAGTGTTTTTAAGAACCGTGGGTTTCATGGTAATAGCTTTTCGAGTAAAGGGAAACATTGTGTTCAACATGTGGCGTGTGAAGTTACAGACAGTGAAATACAGGCAAACTCGTCAGTATCTAGAGAACCACCCATTAGTGTTTCGAAGAACAGTGTAGTAGCCACTTAGCCTTATGGTGAGAAACGTATCACAAAACTGGAATGGGCTACTGGTCATGTCCAGAAGAGGATGGGCACCAGGTTGAGGAAGTAGAAACAATGTTTGAGAGACAAAATTCATTCTGACGGCAAAACCATAAGTGGCAAGCTGACAGACAAAATGATTGATGAACTACAGCAGTATTATGGGATGGCCATTAGAAATAATACTGAGGATTTGTTGAAAATGAAGCAGGCAGTATGGGCTACCTTCTTCCACAGATTGTCAACTGATGAAAAATCAATACACCATCTTTGCCCTCCTGGACCTGATTCATGGTGCAGTTACCACGATGCCCAGTACTTAGACAGTTGATACAGCCATAAACATTCCGTCCCACCAGTAGTCATCATGGATATCATAAAACCTATTTACAGAGACGTGGCAAATCCTGAATTACTAAAGAAGTGTCTGCATGAGCAGACTCAATATCCCAATGAGTCGTTCAGTAATCTAACATGGACTCGCTTACAAAAAAATGTTTTTGATGGAATGAAGACACTAAAGTGGGGGTCAGTGACGCTGTTATTGCTTTTAATGTTGGCAAGGAGCAAACTGCATCAGAGAACTTGAACAGATGGATAAGTTTCACATTGATAAAGGGAAACAGATCAAGAGGATCACATACAGTTTCTGCAGGGTGCTTCTGAGTGTCTAAAAAAAAAAATTAAGCATATATTAAGTGACTTTTGAAACTTTGGAAGCCGTTCCTGAAAATTTACATTTTCTGTTGCATTTTTCCCTAAATCTCAGAAACCACTTCGATTAGAGTATTCAGATTTCCAGGGAGTAATAACATACATATTCTGGGTCTACTGAACTAAAAGAAGAACATGTTACGTATAAATAAATTATTTAGGATAATTTACAAAAAAGTAAACAAAATTTTAGCCATGTAATTAAAAAATTGTACTTCCGAAAAATGTTGCTGAAATGCAGTTATTGTAATTCAGTAGACTTAGAACATACAGTTTAACGTCCTGTAAAAGTTTCATGTTAATGGCTAGAGTGGTTCCTGAAATACAGGGAAGCCAAGTCACTAAATTTAACATTGTCGGGAGGGTGCGTTCCAACTCCCCTTAAAGCGATGCCAGATGCAATGAAATTGACTGTGGAATGGACGGGGGAACCAAAAAACATACAGGGTCAGCAGGATTCATAGTTATACACTGTTTATTTAAGTTCAGAACTCGATTTACACTCACTCAATTTGACTGATTATAAAGATTACAATAAACAACGTATTTCATAGAGCAATAAGTGAGAATTTCAACAACTGATACCAACTTTCAGGGAAAATAAACACAGGTACTCAGTCTCTTCTCACCAAAATTACTGGAATATTTCATCTCATAGACGATATTACATTCAGATTGCAAGGAAAATTTACAAGCAATATCATTATTTATTTTGTTTTATTTTATTTGATTATTCATTTCATAGACCTACAAAAGAGGGGATCCTCCTGGGTGTGGAACATGTCAGACAAACACATTACAAAAATGTAATTAGAAAAACTTGAGTTTCATTAATTTTAATGATCCTCAGTCAATAAACAGTAAAATCATGTACCTACACGAATTAAAATTAAACTTCTAATATTTACAGACTTAAGGCTTACATCTGCTTTCCAAACTTCCATCATTCACACAGTAGGTAACTACATGGCTGTTACAACCAAGTATTGTCAAAAATTAAAGTATAAAAAATTTTCATTAAAATGGTTTACTGCACTTGTTGAGAAAGTCATGGATGGAATAGGTGTTGGCGATCAAACATTCTTTTAAATTATGTTTAAATTGTGCCTTGTATGAAACTAAACTCTTAATAGTTGCTGGTAACTTACTGAAAATATGCGTTGCTAAATACTGGAGTCCTTTCTGGGAAAGAGTAAGTGATTTTAAATCTTTATTTATATTGTTGTTATTCGTAGTATTGATACTGTATACTAAGCAGTTAGCTGGAAAAAGAGATGTATTATTTACAACAAACTTCATTAAGGAATAAATATTCTGAGAAGCTGTGGTTAGTATACCCAATTTTTTAAATAGGTTTCGACATGATGTTCTTGGATTTACGCTACACATTAGTGTAGTGTAGACATTAGTCAAGGTGAGACTGCACTTAACGCCAGGGGCTCAAATAACGAATATTATACCTGTAAAAATAATTAAAGTTGATAAGTTTATAAAAATCCTTTAAAAATATAAAAGCAAATATATGACAGAAAAATGAAATAATTAAATACACATACAGATCAGTTTCAAAAGAGTTTTGCTCCTGCAAGGCGATTAAGTGCAACTCCTCCTCCAACATTTACGTCAAGTGTAAGTACAGAAGTAATATAACAATTAACGAATCTTAACGCTAGAAGCAACCAATCTCAAAGGCAAACTCCTGCTGTGTCTAAATGAATCTAACCACTAACTTACCTGAAACATAAGAGTTCAGTTCTTATGATATCCCAGTTTGGTTGCTCGGTTGATTTGGGGGAGGGGACCAAACAGCGTGGTCATCGGTCCCATCGGACTAGAGAAAGATGGGAAAGGAATTAGACAGTGCCATTTCAAAGGAAACATCTCGGCATTTGCCTGAAGCGTTTTAGGGAAGTCACGGAAAATCTACATCAGGATGGCCGGACGTAGGATTGAACCGTCGTCCTCTCGAATGCGAGTCCAGTGTGTGCTAACCACTGCACCACCTCGATCGGTTATTTTACAGGTCAGGACAATGAATAACCAAGTTATTCAAACATTCAGTGTGAGGGTGATTAAGACATACTGATTTGCCCTCTCAGGCTTCAATTACTACTACTGCATATAAAAGAAGTTTGCAGCAGAATACCACAAGATAGCCGGCCGGAGTGGCCGAGCAGTTCTAGGTGCTTCAGTCTGGAACCGCGCGACCGCTACGGTCGCAGGTTCGAATCCTGCCTCGGGCATGGATGTGTGTGATGTCCTTAGCTTAGTTAGGTTTAAGTAGTTCTAAGTTCTAGGTGACTGATGACCTCAGAAGTTAAGCACCATTGTGCTCAGAGCCATTTGAACAATTTTTGTCACAAGATATACAAAATTAGATCGCGGCGCTATTACTCTCGTCTCCAGGCGAGATGCCATGGCGGCGCCACACATAACATACAGCTGGCGGCAGAAATTTAAGAAGCCAGATCTACTAAGATTGGCCATGAGCAAGCGGCGGCAGAATGGATCAAATTCAGTTACAGACATACATTAGAAGACAACAGGTTTATCGGGCTTTGATGGGTAATTAAGAAAATCCAAGGCAGGAGCGGTCACAAGCGTTAGCGAGCGCAGCCACATGGCAACCAGTCACGCAAACAACTACCAGGCGGTAATGAGACGAGTACACAAACGTAGCGCAATGGCTTAACAGCGCGAATAAATAAACCGGGCTGGCCGGTAAAGCAAATACAGCCACCTGCAAGTCAATGCGTGTAAGCTAGCAACCCGAATTCGAAATTTTGTGGCAAACATTAGATTAAAACACTCAAATTCACTCTTGACTTGTAAAAAACAACATTGTAAAGTAAAACAGACATGCATGGCACAGATTTAAATCAGCATAAGCAGTGACCACTCCTTAGTTTGTCAAACAATCTTTAATTGCAAAACATACCTTCACTCATCTCGCCTATCCTGACCCTTTTGTAACTGCTAGAAACTTTAATTCATTCGTGGGGTAGCCACGCAATAACGATGCCAATCAGCAGCAAAAAATTAACACAGTGACGACACGCAGCCCGTCACCGTTTAGCACATAGAGTTCTGTTTAAATTAGCAACAAGACTGCCAGCTACTGCACTTTGTCACAATAGAGATTCAAAACACAAAAGGACTTACAACGTGACACAAGGTATCCGAAACACTTTCATAAAGGAACGCACCGCCATTTGACTGTTTTATTGTTTATTTAAGTACAAGCTAGGTTTCGGCCTTTTACACCATTTTCATGTATTCGATTTTATGTCTTTAACATATATTGCATGACACTTAACATGTTTTCAAGCTCAAAGTTGTCCATAATTTAGGAAAAATATTGGCTCCACACGAAATGCCAAATGTAAAATCACCATCTTGTAACATAACAGTAAATAATTGTGGGGGCACGTCATATTTAATACACTACTGGCCATTAAAATTGCTACAACAAGAAGAAATGATAAACGGGTGCTCATTGGCCAAATATATTATACTAGAACTGACATGTGATTACATTGTCACTCAATTTGGGTGCATAGATTGAGTCAAACAGAGCTTGGATGGCGTGTATAGGTGCAGCTGCCCATGCAGCTTCATCACGATACCACAGTTCATCAAGAGTAGTGACCGGCGTATTGTGACTAGCCAGTTGCTCGGTCACCATTGACCAGACGTTTTCAATTGGTGAGAGATCTGGAGAATGTGCTGGCCAGGACAGCAGTCGAACATTTTCTGTATCCAGAGAGGCCCGTACAGGACCTGCAACATGCTGTCGTGCATTATTCTGCTGAAATGTAGGGTTCCTCAGGGATCGAATGAAGGGTAGAGCCACGGGTCGTAACACAACTGAAATGCAACGTCCACTGTTCAAAGCGCCGTCAATGCGAACAAGAGGTGACCGAGACGTATAACCAATGGCACCCCTTACCATCACGCCGTGTGATACGCCAGTATGGCGATCACGAATACACGCTTCCAATGTGCGTTCACCGCGATGTCGCCAAACACGGATGCGACCATTATGATGCTGTAAATAGGACCTGAATTAATCCGAAAAAAATGACGTTTTGCCATTCGTGCACCCAGGTTCATCGTAGAGTACACCATAGCAGGCGCTCCTGTCTGTGATGCAGCGTCAAGGGTAACCGCAGCCAAGGTCTCCGAGCTGATACTCCAGTCTGCTGCAAACGTCGTCGAACTGTTCGTGCAGATGGTTGATGTCTTGCAAACGTCCCCATCTGTTGACTCAGGGATTGAGACGTGGCTGCACGTTCCGCTATAGCCATGCGGATAAGATGCCTGTCATGTCCACTGCTAGTGACACGAGGCCGTTGGGATGCAGCACGACGTTCCGTATTACCCTCCTGAACCCACCGATTCTATATTCTGCTAACAGTCATTGGATCTCGACCAACGCGAGCAGCAATGTCGCGATACGATAAACCGCAATCGCGATAGGCTACAATCCGACCTTTATCAAAGTCGGAAACGTGATGGTACGCATTTCTCCTCCTTACACGAGGCATCACAACAACGTTTCACCAGACAACACCGATGAACTGCTGTTTGTGTACGAGAAATCGGTTGGAAACTTTCCTCATGCCAGCACGTTGTAGGTGTCGCCACCGGTGCCAGCCTTGTGTGAATGCTCTGAAAAGCTAATCATTTGCATATCTCAGCATCTTCTTCCTGTCGGTTAAATTTCGCGTTTGTAGCATGTCATCTTCGTGGTGTTGCAATTTCAATGGCCAGTAGTGTAAAAACAGGCTTACGTTGGTAAATAAAAGACAACACATGTCCTTAAAATGTAATCCTGTTTTTACTAAATATGACGTGCTCCAACGATTATTTACTGATCTGTTACAAGATGGTGATTTTGCATTTGGCATTTCGTAGGGAGCCGATATTTTTCTTAATTTATGGCCAACTTTGAGCTCGACAACGTGTCAAGTGTCTTGCAATATATGCCAAAGACATAAAATCAAATACTAGAAAATGGGATAAAGAACCGAAACCTGGGATTTACTTAAATAAACAATAAAACAGTTAAATGGCGGTATGTTTCTTTAAGAAATATTGTATGACAGTTGCTGAGCAACATTAAAAATATGAAACTTCCTGGCAGATTAAAACTGTGTGCCCGACCGAGACTCGAACTCGGGACCTTTGCCCGCGAAAGGCAAAGGTCCCGAGTTCGAGTCTCGGTCGGGCACACAGTTTTAATCTGCCAGGAAGTTTCATATCAGCGCACACTCCGCTGCAGAGTGAAAATCTCATTCTGGAAACATTAAAAATAGTTTAGCAGAAATACGTTGCACATGCAACATTACGCTCCCACCACGGTCACTTCAGAGGCAAGAACCAGCGATTAGCAACTGTCGAGGTAAGAAAATACCGTCCGGCGGAACGCACCAGTCGCTTTCTAGAAAATATAGGGGCAGGCCCCGCTGTACGTCTACAGCTTAGCTGAGGCAACACGGCACGCTCCAGGTTGTGTCGATGTCAGTCCAGACGTAGTAGCGGGCAGGAGTTGTCCGATGTTAACCGGTGTCCGTTCCTATCTGACCATAGCTTGAAGCCACACCTCCCAGCTGCGCGAAAACGACCAGTAGGCGGCGCTGCCGTCCAGACCTAATGCGCAGCGGAAGATAGCGCAGACATGCGAATCGATGAACCGCCGGCGAGCCACGCGGCTCAGTGGTATGCGGGCGAGTGTTATCGTGCTGGAAAACACCCACTGGAATGCTGTTCATGAATGGCAGCAAAACAGGTCGAATCACCAGACAGACGTATAGATTTGCTGTCAGGGTTCGTCAGATAACCACGAGAGGGCTTCTGCTGTCATACAAACTTGCATCCCAGACCACATACATACAGTACGTCTGGCTCTTTGACAGATCGGTTGCAGGCAGTCAGCTGGCCTCCTTCTAACCAACACACAGCCATCAATGGCACTGAGTCAGAAGTGTCTTACATCAGAAAACGCAACAGACCTTCACCCCGCCTTTCAATGCGCTCTCGCTTGACAACACTGAAGTTACAAATGGCGATGGTTTGGTATCGGTGTAAAGCACCCTCCAGAGCGGCTGGCTAGGAGTTGTCCTTGAAGTAGCCGATTTGTAACAGTTCGTTGTGTCACTGTGGTGCAAACTGCTGCTCCAGTTGTTGCTTCAGTTTCAGTAGGATGCGCCAGAGCCATAAGACGAATGCGATGGTCTTCCTTCTCGGTAGTCCACGTGGCCATCCGGAGCCGTCTTCTTGCGACTGTACATTTTAGTGACCATTGCTACCAGCAATCATCCACAGTGGCTACATTTCTGCCAAGTTTTTCTATAATATCGCGGAAAGAACATTGACCTTCTCGTAGCCCTGTTACACCACCAACGAGCGAGGTGGCGCAGTGGTTAGCACACTGGACTCGCATTCGGGAGGACGACGGTTCAATCCCGTCTCCAGCCATCCTGATTTAGGTTTTCCGTGATTTCCCTAAATCGTTTCAGGCAAATGCCGGGATGGTTCCTTTGAAAGGGCACGGCCGATTTCCTTCCCCATCCTTCCCTAACCCGAGCTTGCGCTCCGTCTCTAATGACCTCGTTGTCGACGGGACGTTAAACAACACTAACCTAACCTACACCACCACCACGTTAAAGCTCAGTGAGGTACTGACAATGGCATCTCTGTCGCCTTAAAGGCATTCTTGACTAACATCAGCTCACCTTATCCAATTTCAAAGGTAACTAACGCTTACGACCATTACAGCATGTATTTAAAGATAGATTTGCAGCGCCATAGCGGCGCTACTAGATTTAGGAATAAGCCTATCACCGTTCGTTTGTGTCGCACAACTCCTTCTTGGAGCTGCAGTCTTTATTCGTCAGTGTAGCAAAAATTGAAAACAAATATGCTACAGAATAACGCTCTTTTTACAGCTTATCCAGTTTACCTTTGTGCTTGATGATGGAATAACATCCGAAACCCGGTTTGTAAAAATAAATTGTACCGTAGAATATTACACCTATGTCCTTTTTTTCATCCATAATATACCTCAGTTTAATTCATGCAGTTGAAATTAGTTTCTTAGCAAACTCTGAGTACCTACGTTGGAGTGGAAACTGCGATTTTTTAATCGAGAACTCTGCAATTACAACCTTAATGCACTTTATTGCATGAATATATTATTAGTGAGTCACAGTAGTTGTAATCTGTAAATTCACATGACTACTTGGGTGTAACGCTTAGTTGGGACATGAAGTGGAACAAACACACAGGCTCAGTCATGGCTAAAGCAAGTAGCAGACTTCGGTTTATCGGTAGAATACAGGGGAAATGCGATCAGTCTACAAAGGAGATTGCTTCCAAGTCATTCGTGCGACCCATCCTAGAATGTTCCTCAAGTATGTGGGACAAAATAGGACTAGCAGGGCATGTTGAACTAATACAGAGAAGGGCAGCACGAATGATCACAGGTTTGGTTGACTTCCAGGAGAGTGTCACTGAGACATTGAAGGAACTGAACTGAAAGACTCTTGAAGATAGAAAACTTCTCGAGAGAAAGTCAACTGAGGGAGTGTCAAGAACCAATGATGTCTGTGGGAATATGCTACAACCTCCTTTCTCCACTCCCCCACATACCGCTCCCATAGGGATCGTGGCGTTAAGATTAGATTAATTGAAGTACGCACACAGGCATTTTAAAATCTTTTCCTGCACTGCACACGTGAGTTGAACGGGAAGGAGCCTTAATAGCTGGTAAAGTTTGGACGTACTCTCTTTAGAATGGTTCTTAGAGTATATATGTAGACGTAGATGTAGATGAAAAACTACACACAGACTGCCAATTTGGCGGCGTCATCACCAGTAGCTCCAGCGATGGTCAGTAGAAAGAAAATAGCGATTGGTAGGGTGCTCCTACCACAGTGGAGTTTATTTATGACTTATTGACCACTTTTATTCGACGATCGTTGTTTCCCCAGTCTTCCCTACACAGAAGATGTGTGCAGGTATTTTGGAAGCGCTCATAGATATCAAACAACTCAGGAATGAAACAGGAAAATAAAACTGTTTGCCGAATTCTCTGTGATGAACAACTGAAATTTAGCTGAAATACTAAGTTAATTTAGATTCTGACCCAGGACAATTTAGTATGCAGGGGTAAATCAGATATCCTGCAGGTATTTTGGAAGCGCTCATCGATATCAAACAACTCAGGAATGAAACAGGTTCAAAAAATGGCTCTGAGCACTATGGGACTTAACATCTGGGGTCATCAGTCCCCTAGAACTTAGAACTACTTAAACCTAACTAACCTAAGGACATCACACACATCCATGCCCGAGGCAGGATGCGAACCTGCGACCGTAGTAGTTACGCGGTTTCGAACTGAGCGCCTAGAACCGCACGGCCACCGTGGCCGGCAATGAAACAGGAAAATAAAAGTGTTGGCAGAATTGTCTGTGATAAATAATTGAAATTTAACTGAAATACTAAGTTGATTTAGATTCTGAGCCGGGGCATACTAGTATGCAAGGGTAAATCAGTTATCGACCTGGCACACTCAGTCTGCGTTTTGTGCATCAGCAGATACTTACAGTTATGTCACAAGCGACATCTAGTGTTTAGAGGTTGTAATGATGTACTTCGCTTTTGATCAGTAGCCACAAAAGAATTCGATTGATTTGAATGGTGCCTTTCCAAAAATAACAAATTCTCTTATAGTCTGCTTATGAAGATGCACAGAAAAATACAATAAAGTAAATTTCATTCAATAGCTATTACGTTCAAAACACGAATAATAATGCATGAAAGTTAAGGTTTCTCACTTACAATACGCTGCTACTCACGAACTCCAAAATCGATAATTACTGAACTGCATATTGCCAATAACGTGAAGTACATTCATTTGGCTGTAGATAGGTTTTTGAAATAAAAAAGCAACTTTCAATGTCATGTTAATTAACACTGTATTTTGGCTTAACAGAAATTATGTCAGAAAAGCAAAAGCTGTCTTCCATTATTATCACCAATGATTTTCGTTTGTGTATTTCTATTAGTATTTAAAGTCAATAAGTAGCTAGGATGATTGCAGGTACTAGTAGATGGGAACAATGGCACGAGGGTGTCCACAATGAGGAAATCAAAGAAAAACTGGGAATGAACTCTATAGATGTAGCAGTCAGGGCGAACAGGCTTAGATTGTGGGGTCATGTTACACGCATGGGAGAAGCAAGGTTATCCAAGAGACTCATGGATTCAGCAGTAGAGGGTAGGAGGAGTCGGGGCAGACCGAGGAGAAGGTACCTGGATTCGGTTAAGAATGATTTTGAAGTAATAGGTTTAACATCAGAAGAGGCACCAATGTTAGCACTGAATAGGGGATCATGGAGGAACTGTATAAGGGGGGCTATGCTCCAGACTGAACGCTGAAAGGCATAATCAGTCTTAAATGATGATGATGATGATGATGATGATGATGAGTCAATAAGTGTGATGACAATATTTAACATTCAAACATTAATTTAGCTCCCATTTACTTCCTTCGGAAACATGGGAGACCAAATAGTGATACAAAACACATCAAATCATACTCCAGATTCCTCATATGCATTCCTTCCAACGAACAACTTCCTGTTCCTCCACTTCATCCTCTCCCGATACTCCAACGTCCCCCCCTGTCAATGTCTCTCTAACGTAAAGCCAGTCATTCCAAGATCGTCGTTTGGTGCTGCCCTTCAGCGACAAAAACGGGAGCTTTAGAGCGATAGACGAATGTAATACTCCGGGTAGACGTTAAATGATCCTCTTTCCAAATGGTTCAATGGCTCTGAGCACTATGGGACTTAACATCTGAGGTCATCAGTCCCCTAGAACTTAGAACTACTGAAACCTAACTAACCTAAGGACATCACACACATACATGCCCGAGGCAGGATTCGAACTTGCAACCGTAGCAGTCGCGCGGTTCCAGACTGAAGCGCCTAGAACCTATCGGCCACACCGGCCGGCGATCCTCTTTCCAAAATAACATGAAAAACAGCTCTTGCAGATATGTATCCAATTTATTTGCTCTTCTAGCATTACAAATTGCTAATGTAGTACATTTTAAAGCTGAAGGAAATAGAAATGATGTACTAAAAAGTTCGATGACTAATAATATAAATAAATATGTACTGATCTTTTCCTTTGTCCTTAATATAGCGCTCGTCGTTTTGCGAGAATATGATCACAGAACTCAGGTTTCTTTTACTGGCAAAGTGAAGATACTTTTAAACGATAATACAGCACATGTTTTTAACTTGATTCAACAGTAAAACTACACAATTCAGCTTTGCAGCACTTAAGAAAGTTTTTTTCTCGGCAGTTTATTAGAAGAAAGACATGTTGTAGGATTGCTGAAACAGAGACTAGTGCACATACTGGCTGAGACAACTAATGAAAAATCCTTCTGTGCATGTTCAGTACTGTATATTAAATCATAAACTTTTAGAGTATTCTAGACATTATGTTGTTCAAAGTAATGGTTAGGGTACAGCGGTGCTCTTAAGCCCCCTGGGATAAACCGCCTGGAATAAGAATGTTCGCTATGAGCACTAGTTCGTCACAGAGTCAAGATCGTTTTGTCTTCAGTGCGTGCCGGTACCTCTGTGTCACCGCATATGGTCGCAGTAAGGGTGTTTTCTGTTACATTATTGACATAAAAGGGGAACAAACTCTAGAGGTAAGCAATTGCGATGGATTTTTGCCATAGGTAAAGAATGTAACCTTAAGCATTTAGACGTACTATGCACAATAAATTGAAATTTTAAACTGTTTTAATGACTTCCACACTAATTCATGCATCATGTCCGTTGCACTCTCTCCCCTGTTTCGTGATATAACGAACGGAGCTGCCCTTCTTTGAACTTTTCCGATGTCGTTCGTCAGTCCCATCTGACGCAGATCCCATATCGCACAGCAATACTCCAGAAGAGGGCGGACAAGAGTGTTGTACGCAGTCCCTTTCTGTTACTTATATACACATCTGTCGCATTTTCGAAGTGTTCTACCTATAAATCTCAGTCTTTGCTTTACCTTCAACATTACCTATGTGATCGTTCCAATTAAAGTTATTCGTAAACGAAATTTATGGTCTGTAAGGGTACAAAATACACAATGGGCTAACATGGGCTGATGTGCGGTTCTAGTTACGTGAAAAACGAACAAGCAAACAAACAACGCATTCATATGGGCATACCTTGTAAACCATACCTTGTAAGCACATGATGTATTCCTCATACTTCATAAATGTATGATGTATTCCTCATACTTCATAAATATTAAGAGGAGGAGGATATTAGTGTTTAACGTCCCGTCGACAACGAGGTCATTAGAGACGGAGCGCAAGCTCGGGTGAGGAAAGGATGGAGAAGGAAATCGGCCGTGCCCTTTCAAAGGAACCATCCCGGCAATTGCCTGAAGCGATTTAGGGAAATCACGGAAAATCTAAATCAGGATGGCCGGAGACGGGATTGAACCGTCGTCCTCCCGAATGCGAGTCCAGTGTGCTAACCACTGCGCCACCTCGCTCGGTGTATAAATATTAAGACAGTCGATCCAAGGCAGTTCTGCACAGGATAACATATACGCCCTTTTCCTCAGCTATACCGTTTATTTCACTTTACTGGTAAATTCAAGGTCAGGAGTTAAGTTCGCGTCTTGTCCCAACAAGTAACTATCACACAGTTTATGCGCAGGCGCAAGGTATTGTGTCCGCCTAGGCGGGCCTCATGACGCTACGGTCAGTTCCAGTACAGCACTCGTGGCTACCGTATCGTGGTCGCGAAATGGGGCCGAGACAGTTTCAGATAAGTTTTTACAGTCTGATGATAATTTCTGGATTTGTTGTTTTAGCTTGACGATGTCCACCATGGACAAACGGTAGTTACTGTTTTTCTGAAGGATGTTGGGTTATCGCGACTGAAACCTAGGTAAATTCTAGGTAAACGGCGAAACTGAGGCTGTTGATTGTTAAAATTAAAATTAATATTTGTACAGTTTCTGACAGGGCCGCGACACGTTGAATGCATTCATATGTGTTTCTTTCCCTACCAGTTCTACTAATATTCCTTAAATCCTATTATGTACTATGTCATTTATGTAGCATACCAAAACAACCCAACCTGAGTTGCCGGCCACGGTGGCCGTGCGGTTCTAGGCGCTTCAGTCCGGAACCGCGTGACTGCTACGGTCGCAGATTCGAATCCTGCCCCTGGCATGGATGTGTGTGATGTCCTTAGGATAGCTAGGTTTAAGTAGTTCTAAGTTCTAGGGGACTGATGACCTCAGATGTTAAGTCCCATATTGCTCAGAGCCATTTGAACCATTTGAACCAACCGGAGTTTTGATAGAGTACAGTTCTAGGTACACATGAAGCGCTTATAGTTTTGACAGTCTGTCGCGTGCGACCATTACAGCGGCCGGTCATCTGATGTGTGGGTGTTAACACGGCAGTCCTCCACCGCGGCGCTACAGCACGACCTCTGAGCTGTGTGGTGGTCTGCGAGTTGTGGAGAACCCACCCACCAGCGCCTCTCGAGGGCCCTCGGCCGTGGCCACGACCGAGAGAGCGCAAACACACGTCCGCGCAAAACAAACGTTGGTCGGTCGGCCCTCCCGCTACCCGTTACATTCGTACTCGAGCGTAATTGTTCTGCTAAAGCTCCACTTCCCGCACCATCTGCTCTGCAAACAGAAAATTACCTCTAAACACAACAACGCCGATTCTGTAAAGAATTGAACTCCAATATGTGAGGGAGCGAAACAGTTTCAAAACTTGACGTAGTTTAAAAATGACATAATGTGTGAAAGATTTGTCGTTCGCCTGGAAAACTTCTATGGCCGAGGACGCAAAACCCCAGCTATGTTGCTTTTATTAGTTTCGGATTATTTACCTAGTTGCAGGTATCTCATACTTGTGTGTTTATAGTAACACAAATATTTATTTTTTACTATTATAGTACAATTTTTGTAACTGTATTAGAACTACCTTCCAATATTTTATTAATTTTATATACAACCAATATTGAGAACTACCTGCATTTTTTCTGAAAAGTGGTTTTTCCTCCTAAAATATATGTCTTACGATGACAAAATTTCTTCAATAGAATAAGTCGATACTATCTGCAAAACGTAGCGAAGAGAGTTAGTACTAAAGAAATAATAAATTTATGTCTCATACTTGCTGGTAAAGGTTTGTCCCGTAAAAGACAAATATTTAGTAAGCTTTAATCTGCTTTCCTTTCATGGTTTTGCGGGGGCGTGAGCGAGGAAAAGTTTAGAAAACATTGAAATTATGGTTAAAGTTTGCTGAAATTCGCTAGGTGCTCTCCCATAGTAACGCACATTGGATGAGCATAGTCTCGACAATTCGAACTACGTTTTCAGAGAAACTTGTCTTTCACCCATCTCAATGTGTCCGACATCATAGCTCCTTTACTGTACGTTGTACAATGATATGTTACATGCAGTTGTATATGTGCATACTGTCTGGTTGCGTACGCAGATAGTATTAAAGAGGTAAAGTCATGACAGATGCTGAAGTATTACTGCATAAACAGTGAAAATAGATTAAGCGATAAACTATTTTCATTTCATTCTGTTATACACAGGATGTCGGAGATATATACACATTAAAATGAGACACCACGTAAGAGTTATCCGAATGGTACGTGTAACGGGACATCCTCCTCTAGCATTACCTTTCCTCAGCAATAGTTGTCGATACCTGTATTGTTTTTCGAATTTTGGGCAGGTCGTTATTATCTTAGCTGCTTTTGTGAAAACTTTCATATAATTTTATACACAATATGTTATATATCAGGCTAAAGTTTATGAAAAGGAATTACATTATTTTCCATGTTACAATCGATATGTACAGCTAAAATTATATTTTTTAGAAATATTTGACATTATGAATTATTTCGCACACTCAAAATTTTTATTATTAATTACGCTATCTGTTACTGTTTACTATGTTTATTTCTGCTTTCATTTATGAAATAATAATGGAAATTAATACACTCCTGGAAATGGAAAAAAGAACACATTGACACCGGTGTGTCAGACCCACCATACTTGCTCCAGACACTGCGAGAGGGCTGTACAAGCAATGATCACACGCACGGCACAGCGGACACACCAGGAACCGCGGTGTTGGCCGTCGAATGGCGCTAGCTGCGCAGCATTTGTACACCGCCGCCGTCAGTGTCAGCCAGTTTGCCGTGGCATACGGAGCTCCATCGCAGTCTCTAACACTGGTAGCATGCCGCGACAGCGTGGACGTGAACCGTATGTGCAGTTGACGGACTTTGAGCGAGGGCGTATAGTGGGCATGCGGGAGGCCGGGTGGACGTACCGCCGAATTGCTCAACACGTGGGGCGTGAGGTCTCCACAGTACATCGATGTTGTCGCCAGTGGTCGGCGGAAGGTGCACGTGCCCGTCGACCTGGGACCGGACCGCAGCGACGCACGGATGCACGCCAAGACCGTAGGATCCTACGCAGTGCCGTAGGGGACCGCACCGCCACTTCCCAGCAAATTAGGGACACTGTTGCTCCTGGGGTATCGGCGAGGACCATTCGCAACCGTCTCCATGAAGCTGGGCTACGGTCCCGCACACCGTTAGGCCGTCTTCCGCTCACGCCCCAACATCGTGCAGCCCGCCTCCAGTGGTGTCGCGACAGGCGTGAATGGAGGGACGAATGGAGACGTGTCGTCTTCAGCGATGAGAGTCGCTTCTGCCTTGGTGCCAATGATGGTCGTATGCGTGTTTGGCGCCGTGCAGGTGAGCGCCACAATCAGGACTGCATACGACCGAGGCACACAGGGCCAACACCCGGCATCATGGTGTGGGGAGCGATCTCCTACACTGGCCGTACACCACTGGTGATCGTCGAGGGGACACTGAATAGTGCACGGTACATCCAAACCGTCATCGAACCCATCGTTCTACCATTCCTAGACCGGCAAGGGAACTTGCTGTTCCAACAGGACAATGCACGTCCGCATGTATCCCGTGCCACCCAACGTGCTCTAGAAGATGTAAGTCAACTACCCTGGCCAGCAAGATCTCCAGATCTGTCCCCCATTGAGCATGTTTGGGACTGGATGAAGCGTCGTCTCACGCGGTCTGCACGTCCAGCACGAACGCTGGTCCAACTGAGGCGCCAGGTGGAAATGGCATGGCAAGCCGTTCCACAGGACTATATCCAGCATCTCTACGATCGCCTCCATGGGAGAATAGCAGCCTGCTTTGCTGCGAAAGGTGGATATACACTGTACTAGTGCCGACATTGTGCATGCTCTGTTGCCTGTGTCTATGTGCCTGTGGTTCTGTCATTGTGATCATGTGATGTATCTGACCCCAGGAATGTGTCAATAAAGTTTCCCCTTCCTGGGACAATGAATTCACGGTGTTCTTATTTCAATTTCCAGGAGTGTAGAAATTTGTTTGTCGAGAAAAACTGTAAACCCTTTGGAATACGGCTATTACCGCAGGGTGAACTAATAGGAAGCCTGCCTCTGATGTGGTCGGACGTATATTTGTATTCTGGGTCAATAATGTAATTTCGGCTTTGTTAATGTGAAAATTAAAAAGACTGTATTATACACAAAAATGTGACAAAATAAATTAACGCAACAAAAAAATTTCTGCGACAACAGTCTTCAAATTTATTTACATTACTTCAACCATGATGACCTAAAATGTGAGAATTTCAGCTTTAAGAATCAGACCCCTAGACAAGAAGAACTGGAGTCAACTCTACACGAAAAGCTAAGTAAACTAGAAACTGTACTGTAGTCTTTTCTCCTCTCATATTTTTCATAAATCACTTTGCTTATTACCGAGCGAGGTGGCGCAGTGGTTAGACACTGGACTCGCGTTCGGGAGGACGACGGTTCAATCCCGCGTCCGGCCATCCTGATTTAGGTTTTCCGTGATTTCCCTAAATCACTCCAGGCAAATGCCGGGATGGTTCCTCTGAAAGGGCACGGCCGACTTCCTTCCCTAATCCGATGAGACCGATGACCTCGCTGTCTGGTCTCCTTCCCCAAACAACCCAACCCCCACTTTGCATATTGTGGCCAACAGCTGGAATTAGGACGAAGGGGTGAGATTACAGACGGAAATCGTTAGGTATGATGTACGTGTACAGACAAACAAATGATTATAATTTCAGAAAAATTGGATGATTTATTCAAGAGAAAGAGCTTCACAAATTGTACAAGTCAATAACGCTTTGGTCGATCTCTGACTCTCATGCAAGCCGTTATTCGGCGTTACATTGACTGATAGATTTGCTGGATGCCCTCTTGAGGGCTGTCGTTCTAAATTCTGTCCAAATGGCGAGGTAGATCGTCAGGATTCTGATCTGGTTTGTGGGCCCTGCCCATAATGCTCCAAACGTTCTCAATTGGGGAGAGATCCGGCGGCCTTGCTGGTAGAGGTAGTGTTTGACAAGCACGAAGACGAGCAGTAGAAACTCTCGCAGTGTGTGGGCGGGCATTATCTTGCTGAAATGTAATCTCAGGATGGCTTGGCAACAAAACGAGACGTAAAATATCATCGACGTACCACTGTCGTGTAAACGTGCCACTGATGAAAACCGAAGGAGTCCTCCTATGAGAAGAAATGACATCCTAGGCCATTACTGGGTATCTAGCCGAATGGCTGGTGACAGTCAGGTTGGTTTCGCACTGCTGTCTGGGGCATCTCCAGACACGTCTTCGCTGATGACTGGGGCACAGTTCGAAGTTGGACTCATCACCGAGGAGTCCTGCTGAAGCGGCTAAAGTCAAGTGAACGTGGTGGCCAGGCAATGGGTCCTACGCGTCCGATTCAACGATTGGGAAATTTCCTATCCAGGAACTTGCGAACAGCCATTGACCAATGCGGCGGAGCTCCATCTTGTTGAAAAATGATGTTGGGTTGCAAGTCTTGTATTTCAGGGTGCACAAACTGCTCCAAGATGTCCAGATCCACTGTTCCATTCACTGTTTGTTCCACAAAGAAGAACGAGCCAACAATCCTGTCATGCATTAGTCCGCACCACATGTTAGTTTAGGGATATCACAACATGTTCAATGACAATGTGTGGATTTTACCTTTCCTGATAAATGAAAGGCTGCCTCATCTGAGAATAAACATCTTCTCAGGAAGCTGGCAGCCATATCAATACGCTGCATCATATCCGCAGCAAATTGTTGGCGTGGTTTGTCGTTCGGCGTCATATGTTGCAGAATTTGCACTTTGTAAGCTCACATGCGAAGACGCTTGTGAACTAGACGATACAATGTTGATCGAGGTACATCAAGTTGCCTAAATGCTTGACGAATTGACTTGCGTGGGCTTCTGAGAAACGTTTGTCTGATGTCCTCCACTGTCTCCAGCCTAAGTGCCCGAGCGGTTCTAGGCGCTACAGTCTGGAACCGCGCGACCGCTACGGTCGCAGGTTCGAATCCTGCCTCGGGCATGGATGTTGTGATGTCCTTAGGTTAGTTAGGTTTAAGTAGTTCTAAGTTCTAGGGGACTAATGACCTCAGAAGCTAAGTCCCATAGTGCACAGAGCCATTTTGAATCTCCACTGTCTCTTCTGAAACTCCGTAATATGCACCGCCAGAATGTTTCAGAACATTTCCTGTTGCCAGAAACTTCCTGTACCATTCCTTAATTTTTTTTCACATAAGGTGGATCACATTCATACATGCGACAATAAGTTCTTTGCACAGTAATCAGCGATTATGTTCACGCAAACAACACTACTGCTTGCGCACGCTGCTGTGGAGTCGCCATTTTCACCTGCCCTCTGGCGACGATACTTCGCACTTCTGACGCGGAAATATAAATTCTTTGAGATGCTCTACAATGTGGTGCGTTTTTCACTGTCGTATCTACTGCGGTTTTTCTCTTCTGGGTCCTTGAAATCAGAGAGGTTTGAGTGGGACACCCTGTATGTCTACGCACGGTCATGCATTTCTCGTAAGTTGCGGGCTGGATGTTTGTGGTTAAAGTGCTGGCATCAGTTAGCGTCCTAAAATGTATGGAAGCACAACACAACACATTACGTGTTTAATACGGTGTTGGAAAACTGCTGGAATGTAAAGCAACTTCCTTTTGCCTTAGGTAAATACAGGTGCTGTATGATTTTCAAGGGAATATTGTATCATTCTTCCTGCAAGTTTAGTTAACGATGATGGTGGTTGGCGATCATGATTTCTTTATCTGGAAAGTAGACCACGGAGTCTCAATAATATTATGATCTAATGACTGTGGTTGCCAGCGAGATGCTATAATTCATCATCATGATCACAAAACCAGTCCTGTGCGATGATAACTGTGTGAAAGAGGGGGTCATGGAACACAGCATCACCATTGGGGGAGCAAACACTCTACCCTGGGAAGGACCTGGTAGGTCAAAATAGCCACATAATCCTTAGCCGTAATGCTACCTTGCAGAGAAATTATGGCATCCGTGGAATACTACGACATGGCTGGTCGAATCATCTCTGAAACCCCGACCATGTTTCACTTTTGAGACGTAAACTAAGTGAGAAGTTGGAAACAGTTTGCAGCAGGCCTCATCCGACCAAATGATTTTCTTTAATTACTCCATAGTCCAGGTTTTATGGCTTCGGCAACACCTTTTCCTATCATGGGCATTTGCATTACGGAATTCCAGATCATACAATGAAGGATTTCACGACCGGATGTTTCAGCAGCTGAGAATTTTTCCGGGTTGAATGGCCGTGGTCCATGGTCGGCAAGACTCAGCACAACCAGGAGCACATTAGAAGATGTCCAACGTAGCCTTGGATGAAACGTCAGGGACTGGAGAGTTCCATGGACCACGGCCATACTACCCGGAAAAATTCTCAGCAGCTGAATTCCAGATCGCCCTACAAGTCCCACTTTACGGTGGTCCCATCGTGTTGGTTTAGTGCTGACAGGGTTCTCGAGTCGACACTCAGTTCTGCAGCGTCTTACACAGCTGTCGTCTTGTTGTTTTTCGTCACAATGCTCTTCAATAGGCCTCATTCACGACCACTCAACACGTACTTCCATAGGCGTTGTGACTTGGTGGCTGACGTTCCTCCGCTTTCCCTGAAAGCGGTATAAACCTTCGATACGACATCTCTTCAAATACGTTATCCTCCTGGAAGATGACATCCTCGTCGGGGAAAACATCAATCCTGAAGGGATGCAGGTGGTATGAAATAATGATTACGTGCTCCACAGCTGGTATGGTGTATTCGACTACTATAACAGGTCCCGTGGAAGTGCAGGCGAATGTCTCCAACAGCATAATACTGCCCTCACCGGTCCGCACTCATGTCGTCGTGCATGTTTCAAGCAGGACCATAAACTTGGAGTAACTAGAAACGGACAATATACGAGGGGCATTCATTAAGCAACGCAAAATATTATCGTCCCTGACACAGCTAGAAGCACGAGAAGATTTTGTTAAAGGAGGGTAGGACGTCAATCGGGCCGACTTCGAGAAGAAGAGGCACCACAGGACATTTTAATTTTCACTGTCTATATTTTTACAAATAAATTCATAAAACTTTGTCAGCATGACCAGGAATGATTCAGGATTCACACTCATAGCAGTGGATGTTCAAAAACACGAAAAAAATATTTTTTAAATTTGAAATTTCATGATTTTTTTCACTTACTGTTGGCTGCATTTGTTGCTATAGGTACACCTATCTTCATAAGTAAGAGAGATTCTTCGATGAATTTTGCTCAGATTACAAACCATACTTACAGGTGTATGAAACCCTAGAATTTATTTAATCTATGGAAAAATGAATGGGCTGTTACGTTTTAAACTTCGTGTTTAGAGAGAACTCGAATTTTATAGATAATTATCTCCATTTTTACCACAGTTTTTAACAGATTTGGGAAATTCTAGAGTTTCATACACCTGTAAGTATCGTTTGTATGCTGTGCAAAATTCATCGAAGAATCTCTCTTACTTATGAAGAAAAGAGTACCTACAGCAACAAATGCAGCCAATACCAAGTGAAAAAATGATGAAATGTCACATGTAAAAAAAAAATTGTTTTGTTATGTTTTTGAACATCCTCTGCTATGAGCGTTAATCCTGAATCCTTCTTGGTCATGCTAACAAAGTTTTTTCTAAAAGTATAGAAAGTGTAAATTAAAATGTCCTGTGGTGCCTCTCCTGCTCCAAATCGGCCCGTTTCACGTCCTATCCCCCTTAATTCATATCGCTTCGAGACAATGCATTCATACATTTTTTTTTCTCGGCCAGTATCGGTTGACTAATGCGGAATTTGTTGTGGGACATTGTGGAATATTCCCGTTCAGTCCCCATAGTTTCACAATGTTCCGATAGGTGGCGGCGCTATACTACCCTTCAAAATGGCGTCTGTAACGAACGTGCTTTCCAAGCAGAGATCTGTCATTGAGCTTCTTTTCGCGGAAAACCAGAGCATCGCAGATATTCACAGGCGCTTGCACAACGTCTACGGCTACCTGGCACTGAACAAAACCATGGCGAGTCGTTGGGCGAGGAGTCTGTCATAATCGCAGTAAGGTCGTGCAAACCTGTACGATCTCGCGCGTGCCAGCCGGTCAGACACATCCTCAGGAAATTGAAGAAACGACTTCAGCGTGTTCGTCGCCACTAAAATGCAAACGAACTTCTCCTTCTTCGTGTCAAAGCAAAGCCACACCAAAGTGGGCACACCCGAGGCAAGATCACATTTAACTGGACTATTCTTCTTCATCCATCCTACGGCCGGGATCTCACACCTTTCCACTTCCATTTGTTACACTGAATGGAGGATGTATTCCGTGGGAAGCAGTACGTGATTGACGGGTAGATTATTGATGGAACAAGACGTTGGCTCTGGCGTCGACTAGCAGAGTGATACCACGCGGGCTTACAGGCCCTTCCAGTAAGGTGGCGTAAGACCGCCTCATTGAACGGAGATGATGTTGAGAAACAGGGTATTCTAGCCAAAAGTTTGGAAAATGACATGTTGTATTGAAATTATGAACATAACGAAAATGATTTCAGAAAAAAAAGTATTGCGTTAGTTACTGAATGCGCCTCGAAGTAATGTCTTATTTGAGTGTAGCGCGTAAGAAGTTGTAAGCGTATTGTCATATTGCTGGCTTAGTTGTGGAGTATCTTTGCGGGCAGCCGCGTCTGTAGAGAGTTGAGTGCGGGACACGGTACTGTTATGTTGTGTAGTGCGTAGCTCTGCATGTGAGAGGCTTCTTTTAGTATTCAAGATGCAGTGTTGCTACACGTACTGTTACAGTAAAGTGATGAAATATGGAAGTGATTCAGAGGAAAGTGCGTCAGAAGTAATGAAAAAATGAGCAGTGCCGTCGATAACGTATTTGTTTCCTCTAGTTGCGTGTCACACAGCATCGATCGTCCGCGCCGTGTTCGGTTTCCCAGAGTGTACCAATGTGAATCAGTAATAATTAGTTACCATAAAAGAGTGCAGTCAAGTGCCAGTGTCTTGTAGCGAGCGTGAGGACGTGCGTTCGATCATCGCGTTTCCGCATTATCAACAATCAACCTTCTCTGCCTCGTGATGACTGGGTGTTGTGTGATGTCCTTACGTTAGTTAGGTTTAAGTAGTTCTAAGTTCTAGGGGACTGATGACCATAGATGTTAAGTCCCCTAGTGCTCAGAGCCATTTGAACCATTTTTTGAACAATCAACCGCGCCGCGACGGTTGAAACGTCCCCTTTTGAAGAATTGTATACGAGACTGTGCTTAACCTGACACACAATATTTTTAGCGCAACGCAATCTGACTTTCAAAAATCCCTACAAAAGAATAGCCCTGACTAACATTAACCTATACCTTTCACAAATCACTTACTTCACCAAAAATCTTCGATACTCGAACTACTGCAAAACAGCGAGCGCCACTACTGCCAGCTAAATAAAAGATTCAAACTACGGAAAGCACTAACTACTGATAGGCATAGTTAGCAAATGAAAGATTTTAATAGAGAACAAACAATGTATTTACCTTAATAGTGTTGAAAAACCATAATATACATGTTCATGACATCCAGTCTTACAAATTTCCAAACTCCGCCATCTCTCTCCCCACATCCACCACTGCTGGCGGCTCACCTCCAACTGCGCAATGCTACGCGCTGTTCACATCCAGTTGCCGCTGCCCAACACTACAATGGCAGACAACAATGCAAACTAGCCACAGGCTGCACACAGCACAGCCAGTGATTTTCATACAGAGCGCTATGTAACGTTGCCAATAAGAAAACATAAACAGCCTACTTACACGGTTACGCGCACGCTCGTACAAGTGAGAACTAAGAACTGAAAAATTAAGTTTACGAATAGTGTTATATCATTACTAGTGACAAGGAGGACTATTACCAGGTATCTGTATGTGTGACGAGCGTAAGAACTCTCGTGCGATCATTCGGCTTCCGCATCATCAGCGGTAGCGTTCTCGCTTCCCACGCCCGGGTTCCCGGGTTCGATTCCCGGCGGGGTCAGGGATTTTCTCTGCCTCGTGATGGCTGGGTGTTGTGTGCTGTCCTTAGGTTAGTTAGGTTTAAGTAGTTCTAAGTTCTAGGGGACTGATGACCGTAGATGTTAAGTCCCATAGTGCTCAGAGCCATTTGAACCGCATCATCAACAATCACCCGCCTCGTGTCGGTTACGCGTACGCTCGTCTAAATGATATTTTGTGGACTGTTAATCATCCATTAATTGGGATAACACTTCTGAATTAGAATGTAAACAGTGCAACCTGCGATTTTACTTTAATCGTCTCAGAATATAGTTGTTCATACCAGACGTCGAACAATATTGTGTTTCAACGTTGAGTGGCTCCCCTTACTCGCTTGCATATTTCGATAAATAATTTCAGGCAAGCCAGCAGCAGAGTGGAACAGAACAGTACGACCGCCGCGGGATTATCAGGTACGTGGTGTGGACAGGGCGCACGGTCAAGAAAAGCAATGGTCACGAAACGACAAACAGTTTAAAGTACCCCACCCATTTGTACTTCTGGGCGTGTTACAAAGTTCAAATCGCTAATTATTTTCATTAATACTCACCCACAATGAAATAAAGTGATTCTGAACAACGCTGTGTTAGCAAACTAATGATGTTCAATCCCAAGAAGTTGAAACGCGTCGCGGAAATATGCCACAGCGGCTACAGAGTCCAGTTTTGGGTAATTATTTAACTGGCCGACTTTTTGCGTTGCTCAAATCCGATTGACGAATCTGCGGTAGTGTGCTTCTCCATGTTTGCAGTTACGAATATTTCCTGCCAGAGTGTATACAACAACAAAACAGATATACTGACGTTCTAACATGAAAAATTTAATTTCTGCGAAAATTATTTCTCTTTGTGTCCATGTCGTGCAATTACAGACCCGGCAGCCGTGCAAATGAGGGACGCGATGACTGCGCTTTCCTTTGCCCGAATATACTGTTTCAAACAGCATGGCATGCGAAAATGGTAATTAATTACCTGTTTCGGAAGTAATTGCAGTGCATGAAATTAAATTTGGCCATTTATTGAAGCTAACTCAGTCGACTGGATCGGACAAAAAAGGGTAAAGGCAAAATGAATTTTTTTTTCAGTCGCAAATAACACGACGAGGCTATAAAGGCATAAGTCAGCAACCTTCTCTGTTGCTACAAATGCAGGTCGAATTCTGTACTGTGGTCGGACGAGGCAGACGCCTAAGTTTTGCAGAAATACGTACATATTCTCACTGATTTGCAAAATGCAAGCGCACGATATGACAATATTACTCTCGTAGCCATAGTAATACCAGCCACATACGGCCCAAGTCAATACAAGGGTGTTTGAAATAGAAGATTCTAAACCGTTAAACTATTACGTGTAAGGGGCAGTCAAATGAAAAGGAGATAAATGGGACAAAAAGTAAGTAGACTGTTCTTTGTTTCAAAATATTAGCCGTAACTGTTAATACATTTATCCCATGTGAGAGAAGATGGTCACTGCATTCATGGAAAAATGTTTCCAGTTGCCTAAGAAACTATGATGGTGCCCAGGAATGGACCTCTCTATCCGAACCAAATCGTCAGCCACGAATGTCTTTTTTAAGGCGTCGAAAAATGTGGAAATTGCACAGGGAGAGATCAGGACAGTATCGAGGATGTGTAAGGACTTGGCAGTGGGCCAACATGTAGACAAGGTTGTTTCGACTATGCTGAAGAAGTTTTGCTGGAAAACTGTTACACATCCTCCATACAGTCCCGATCTCTCCCGAATGGAGTTCACGTTTTTGGAGCCCTCAATAAACACATTCGTGGACGTCGATTTGGTTCTCACGAAGAGGTGCACATTTGGGCACAATCATGGTCCCATAGGCAACCACAAACATTTTTCCGAGGGCCTTGCCCGTCTGGTCTCACAGTGGTATATATATAGTAACAGTTATGGCGATTACTTTTCAAATAATGCACAGTTTACGTCCTGAAACCTCCTGGCAGATTAAAATTGTGTGCCGGACCGAGACTCGAACTCGGGACCTTTGCCTTTCGCGGGCATGTGCTCTGCCAACTGAGCTACCCAAGCACGACTCACGACCCGCCCTCACAGCTTTACTTCCTCCAGTATCTCGTCTTCTACCTTCCAAACTTCACAGAAGCTCTCCTGCGAACCTTGCAGAACTAGCACTCCTGGAAGAAAGGATATTGCGGAGACATGGCTTAGCCACAGCCTGGGGAATGTTTCCAGAATGAAATGTTCACGCTGCAGCGGAGTGTGTGCTGATATGAAACTTCCTGGCAGATTAAAACTGTGTGCCGGACCGCGATTCGAACTAAGGACCTTTGCCTTTCGCGGGCAGCCCAGTTGGTAGAGCACATGGCCGCGAAAGGCAAAAGTCCCGAGTTTGAGTCTCGGTCCGGCACACAGTTTTAATCTGCTAGGAAGTTTCATATCAACGCACACTCCGCTGCAGAGTGAAAATTTCATTCCAGTTTACGTCCTTTCTTTCTATCTGCCTCGTTTTCATTTGACTGCCCCTTATAGATATTAAGTGTTGTGTATCTAAAAGTATTAAATGTATTTTTTTACTGCTGTTCATTCAAAACATATTCAGTTTATATAATCATGATTACTCCTTGTTATAATAATAATAATAATTATTATTATTATTACAATTATTATTAAATCCATTACTTCATTCTACCTGTTATTTTTTGCAGCAAATGTAGTCTATATTTTAGAATAAAATTCACTCACAAGCTGTACAGACGTTATTTAATTCACCTTACCAGTTTCAACAAATTAATTTGTCATCTTGAGAAGCCTACAAAATTAGGGATATTATAAATCATTAAATCTTGGCCATGCATTTATGCAACGTATAAGAAAAGTGTTACAGTAACTTGCTTAGTACTGGTTTTATAGTTGTCATTATTACCTTCATAGAAACATGTTGCTATGAAATATTCTGTCATCAATCTGTGTTTACAATAATCACGTACCATATGCACAGTTTTGGACATTATAACGTTATGTGTATGTAGACGAGTTAGTCAGCTGCCTAGTACAGGTATGAGGAGAATTAGTTTGGGAGGCTGAGTGCAGGGCGGACACTGTCAAGGTCGCCAAAGCGCCGTGACCGGTCCACAGGCAGCCACGGTTGCTGGCGAGCCCAGGTGAGGGGACACAGCATCGGTGGGAAGTGGGTAAACCCCAAAGCTGGGAATCTGAACAGCGGGCAGTTGCTCAGAAGAATGCGAAGTGCATCAGCACTGGCGGACTTCGAGAAAATCTGAAAAATGGCTAAGTTACAGCTTTTAGAAACTCGACAAATAGTGAAGCAAATCTGAATACATTGCAGTCTTAGAAAAATTGAGGCGCATCCAATGACACAACAATATTTTCAGTATCTTCAAAACTACAAAGTTATTATTTTGTGGTGTTAAATATTTTCACCGTGAACACCTCTGAAATAAAAACTTTTAAATACTTCATGCAGTTTCGACTAACGATATCTCTGATGACAGCATTGCTCTATAGCTATCATACCTGAATGTTACGTGTATGTATTTGTTTTATTTCTTGATTTATTACATTTTTATATCTTTTCATTATGCAAATATCTGTCAGAACATGATTTCTCCACAATAACAAAGCAAATGAATTCAGCACGAACACTGCATATCTTGTCATACTTGTGTAATTATTTAAAGAATATTTTACTATGTTACAACTATTTTTACTTAAATGTTTATTACAATTGCCATTAAAAACTGTGGCAAATTAAAAGTGATCAATCGCATGTGTCGCTTAGGACACATTGAAAAATCGGCCGTAGCTGAGCATGTTTTTCGAGATGGGAACCACGAAATTAAATTTAATGAGACAAAGGTTTTAGCACGAACATCCCATTATCATGCGCGCATGTATAGAGAAGCAATAGAGATTCACAAACACCATAATAACTTTAATAGAAAAGAGGAAGTTTTAAAGTTGGACAAAATATGGATGTCGACTTTGCGCCAGCAGAATGACAATCGATTAGTCTTAATCGAGAATGATGACGCCTTCCAAAGATAGACTTATCGTCGGCATCACGTGACGAATGGTGGTGCCCTCTATGCGCACTATAAAATGCGAGAGTACCTGGAGCCTCAGTGGCAGTAGCCCGACGACCTCAGAAGATGCCTTCCGCAGATGGAGACAAAAAGTTATGTGGAAATTTTATACATCGACCACGGCCTCTTTGCCCGGAAGTTTCAGCTGAAGATCGTTCTAAGGTATTTTATTTTTTCGGATCTAGGTAGCAAACTCGGGCATAAGGAAAAAGCTTTGGTTAACAAATGGAATGAAGCGCGTGTATACCGTATTACATGCAATGATTGCCCTAGGAAACATATAGGGCACACCAGTAAGTCATTTCGAATAAATTTTCAGGAACACCTTAATTTAAATAATTCCCGATCTGCATTAACAACGCACTTACTCGAATTATCACAAACTCTTCAGAATATTTAATAATATTTCACAAAGAAGGAACGAGCCATATTTAGAAATATATTAGAGGAAGCAGAAATTTTTACATCATCATGAGAGAAGCAAGGTTACCCAAGAGACTCATGGATTCAGCAGTAGAGGGTAGGAGGAGTCAGGGCAGACCGAGGACAAGGTACCTGGATTCGGTTAAGTATGATTTTGAAGTAATAGGTTTAACATCAGAAGAGGCACCAATGTTAGCACTGAATAGGGGATCATGGAAAATAGAGAGTTCAATAATCAATTAGAATTCTGGCTAATTTTGATTGTTTACACGTTTAACTATTAGTAATTAATAAAATTCAGTACGGAACTGACTTGTAAAGGGAGCGACCCAGAGCTCTTAGTCATCATTATATGACGTTACACAGTCCAGAAGATGAGTTTCCGTTCCGCCAGCCTGTTGGCCCGTCTTAGTGGCTAGTGCGGGGCGCTTCTACCCTTCCCAGTACTGGGTTGCTCTCCCGACACGCCGGTAGATTTTGCCACTTTCTATCATTCCAAATTTGGGTTGTGTTCCGACCAATCACGTTGTTAGTGTCAGTTTTATAACCAATTCGACTTTTAAAAAATATTCATAAGCGCTCTCTCACTATAAAATATTTTTTTTCTTTTAGAAGCTAGCAAATCACAAACTAATGGCTTTTAACTACAGGATCCACCCGCCAGAAATTGTCTATGTCACCCTTCGTTCGCCAACGCTATTTAGACAATAAGCGCTGAATAATACATCTTGACTAGGAGTGATGGTACTCCTACGGGTTTTTAACATTGTGAATATATTTTAGATATGACTTTTTTAATTTTAGTAATCCATGAAGTTGAGTCTTTGTATACTCTTTAGTAGATGCAACTTTAACCTGTGGAACAGGTTATGTACCAATAAAACAACAATTTTACCTGCTGTCAGCGAAAATCTTGTTACCATCATGCCATTCAACTGCTGCGGATGCCCAGGATATAAAATACCTTATATTTTCTGCATATCTGATATGCTCATCAAAAGTTAGACACAAGTTCTAGACTTCCCCAGAAGATGACGATAGTGACACTCATGGAAATCTCGCCGCTTTCCAATGCAGCCATCAAGTTGGATACAAGAGAACATTTTTCAACGCAAAGTCTTCACTGTATTCTGATAAGTCACTGGAATGCTGTTGAGAACTAGAGGAAGTAACTGTTCCAGCAATTCAGGTCTAACTAATTTGTGATGGGATACTAGAATTACTTGGGAATTTTTCTGATATACGAGGGCAGTTCAATAAGTAATGCAACACATTTTTTTCTCGGCCAATTTTGGTTGAAAAAACCGGAAATTTCTTGTGGAATATTTTCAAACATTCCCGCTTCGCCTCGTATAGTTTCATTGACTTCCGACAGGTGGCAGCGCTGTACGGAGCTGTTAAAATGGCGTCTGTAACGGATGTGCGTTGCAAATAACGGGCAGTGATCGAGTTTCTTTTGGCGGAAAACCAGGGCATCCCAGATATTCATAGGCGCTTGCAGAATGTCTACGGTGATCTGGCAGTGGACAAAAGCACGGTGAGTCGTTGGGCAAAGCGTGTGTCATCATCGCCGCAAGGTCAAGCAAGACTGTCTGATCTCCCGCGTGCGGGCCGGCCGTGCACAGGTGTGACTCCTGCAATGGCGGAGCGTGCGAACACACTCGTTCGAGATGATCGACGGATCACCATCAAACAACTCAGTGCTCAACTTGACATCTCTGTTGGTAGTGCTGTCACAATTGTTCACCAGTTGGGATATTCAAAGGTTTGTTCCCGCTGGGTCCCTCGTTGTCTAACCGAACACCATAAAGAGCAAAGGAGAACCATCTGTGCGGAATTGCTTGCTCGTCATGTGGCTGAGGGTGACAATTTCTTGTCAAAGATTGTTACAGGCGATGAAACATGGGTTCATCACTTCGAACCTGAAACAAAACGGCAGTCAATGGAGTGGCGCCACACCCACTCCCCTACCAAGAAAAAGTTTAAAGCCATACCCTCAGCCGGTAAAGTCATGGTTACAGTCTTCTGGGACGCTGAAGGGGTTATTCTGTTCGAAGTCCTTTCCCATGGTCAAACGATCAACTCTGAAGTGTATTGTGCTACTCTTCAGAAATTGAAGAAACGACTTCAGCGTGTTCGTAGGCACAAAAATCTGAACGAACTTCTCCTTCTTCATGACAACGCAAGACCTCACACAAGTCTTCGCACCCGAGAGGAGCTCACAAAACTTCAGTGGACTGTTCTTCCTCATGCACCCTACAGCCCCGATCTTGCACCGTCGGATTTCCATATGTTTGGCCCAATGAAGGACGCAATCCGTGGGAGGCACTACGCGCATGATGAAGAAGTTATTGATGCAGTACGACGTTGGCTCCGACATCGACCAGTGGAATGGTACCGTGCAGGTATACAGGCCCTCATTTCCAGGTGGCGTAAGGCCGTAGCATTGAATGGAGATTACGTTGAAAAATAGTGTTGTGTAGCTAAAAGATTGGGGAATAACTTGGTGTATTTCAATGCTGAATAAAACAACCCCTGTTTCAGAAAAAAAATGTGCTGCATTACTTATTGAACTGCCCTCGTAGTTTAAATCACCAGCTTTGCGCCTGTAATAATCAGTCATGTGCGTACCTGTGGTTATAGCAGGGGTCGATAACGCACACTTGTGCGATAGAGGTATTCTCTGTAGCACGCCAGTTCGACTCCTTGTTGGGGATCAAACTTTAACTGCCGGTATTTGGCCGGAAAAGGGAGGCGTAACGGTGGCGTAACGGTGGCGTAACGGTGCTGATCACCGATCTCTGCACCAATGTCATCGATTAAATACCGGACCTCTTCTCAGTGTCCCATGAAGTGAGGGCATGGGAGACTGCTGATGGCGATCCGTCTGTCGGAAGGGGACGTTTAGCCCCCTCGGTGCTCCTCGAGAAACGTGGGCCATGAGCCGGTATCGTATTTCACCATCTACTTTTTATCTTTCTCATACAACACGAACTAACACTACACTAGACCAGCATCCAATACACTCACGAATGATCTATTTATACACGTACGACAGAACTCTCATACATCCACAGGGAAAAGATGGCACTGTGCGCCGGGGAAGAACGCACTTTCCGACCAGAAGCTGAACCCAACCATTGGAATATCATCCCAGGCAAAAATTCCACACAGTATTTACACCATTCACGTATACGATAGAGTACGTATGTTATTAGTTAACGTTGGAAATGGTTGGCATAGAAATTGTGCTTGCAGGATGACAGAACCGACGAGATGTCGTCGATGTGTAAGGAAACAATTGTGTGCATAGTACAGACCCGTGTGTCACTCTCGAAAAGGGAAGTTTTTAGGCTCGAACAGGGATTCGTTGTTCCAGTTGTATTTAGAAGCCACTGCGATTAGGATAGTGAAAGCATTCGATTGTGTTACTCTCTGTCTGACCACTATTGAACTTTAAAAATGTGCTTGACGTTGTTGAAGAAAATGCATGAAATAATGTGCGGGACACAAATAGGCACTTTTGACGAAAGCGGTATGTGGATAATCTTCAAAGCACATTACTGAGATGCAAAATCACGTGCCACTTGAATCACATTCTTGAATTCCGCAACATGTGCGGAAGTATTGTACCTAGCCATTTGTCAGCAGTACTGAAGTATAGGCTGATACGCTAGAGCGGAACGGTGGTTACGAATAATAGAATGAATTTTCATTATAAAAATTCTGTTTCCTAATTTACTGTTTAAGTCACTGCAGAGTGTCCTTATAGAGTCAGCTATTCTTATTGCATATATTTTATACTGCCACAAGAAATATATATCCAAAGGTTCTACATAGTTCGCGGAATGATCACGCATTCGTTGTCTTTACCCGCAAATGAATCATTTCCTATTGTTGTGTCCTTTTGCGCACTCAGAGAATCAGAAAGTATGATACGCTCTGGTTATTTGCTTCATTGTCATTAACAACGTTCACGAAAAAGGATTTTAAATGACCTTTTGAGACCTTACCACTTGCACTAGCATCAAAATGTGTGTCCGGTGGAAGGTTGTCGTGAATAGCCTTTTTAAATTTAGGGGGAAAAGTTTTTTCCTGCAGACAAATATACGCTTATTTTGTTAGGTATCCACTCATTGATAATTCAACTACGAATTGTATTGTGTGCAGACTGGTCCATGGCAACTGTTGACTATTTCCCCTTTTTTAGATAGTGTCGCACCAGAAGTTAATTCATAATTAAATCCGCTTTAATCAGTGTTCCAGATGCAGTGTGACTATATCTGGAAACTTTACTTCTTCGAAAAAACGGGCCCCAGACTGGCGAATATCTTGATTTTCCTGTACATCTCTGGTTGTTATGAAAGCTACGACATGTTTTGTATTCTTTCTAGAGATGTGCTGTGACAGCTGCAGAAAATTTGCCCAATTTCTCTTGCTTTTTGCTTTGCCCTAAATTTCAGGTGCCAGTAATGGACACATGTTCCTTCATTCCTTCCTGTGTCAAATTGGGGTAGAATGTGCTGTGTTATCTCCAGTTTTTTTATCGCATTGTTTCCTCAAAATACTCATTACATCTTTTTTCACCACAGAACCAAATATTACTTTGATGTTCGATGCGTTTTTTATAAATGGATCTCTCTCCAATAACGAGACTCAGGTCGCAACTTGACGTGAATTGTATGATATCATAAATACGTTCAAGACTTTCTTCCGAAAATTTTGTTAAAATACTAACAGTAGTGGATTACGTTTCCGGTGAAGGTTCATAGTCACCGGAGCTCTTACTTTCTCTTTGATGGTTACTGTCCCACCCCCCTCCCACTGCCACTAGCACTACAATATTGAACACTATTAATCGAGTTATCGTTTATAAAGTCGTTCTCTTCATCCAATATTCTCTACAATGTTATTTTAATTGAGCAATCAAATTAATATTCGTGTTTCTGAATAATCAGATCCAAAAGAAACATTGCGAAAGTGCAATCATTCTGTCCTACAAAGTCTTCCCTTGAATAACGACTTCTTCAGGTGGATATTGCAAAATTAAAACGTTCCAGACATAAATGGTTTCGTACATTTTTGCTGTATGTTTGACAATACTGACACACACATAAGCACGTCAACTACTTGGTGAGATAACCGACTGGGTGGCGTATTAACCTCACTCCTCCTCTAAGACTGCAAATGCTGTTGTATACAAACCAAGACCAACACACTCAAACGCCGTCGCAAGTCTGGTTAGAAACTTGAGACGGAGACGTGTAGATATGTTTCAATACGAATTCCTGTACGAGCCGAGAGATGTCTCTTGTGAGAGAGAATGACCACAGGACGACATTTCCTTCCCACAGACAATATGTTACTTTCTGTTTATGAAGTAGCTTTCAAACCACCGCTTCGTACTGTATGCAAATTTTAGCTATCGCATTTTTCTGGGAAGCTTTACTGCCATTTCAAATAAACCACAGCTGGACCTCAAGCTCAGGCGATGCGACATATCGTTTAAGTACATAGAGAGAAACAGCAGTTGTATCCCGCTTCCCTGAGACACTCATAACGAAACCTTTATTTCTGAAATAGAAGGGAGTGCAAAACGTAAAGACGAAAGTAAATTTCTCATGATGTTTCACTGCCAAGTAACATAGCTTAATGAAGTTTGGACTATACGCAGAAAGAACAGTTACAGTATAATACAAAGGTAACTGAAAGAAATACACAGTGGTGAGACGAACAGAAATGAAACTTTTATTCAAAGACAATAATTGTTATGAAGTCACTTTGATTTATGATGGTCTCCTGGACATTATGAAAGGTGGGACAACGTTCTTAACTGGTTGTTTGATCACACTCTGCAATGGGCTCCCACCTTGGAATACATCAACGGAAAAAAAACCAACAGCAAAGCATAATTCAAACGGTTCAAATGGATCTGAGCACTATGGGACTTAACATCTATGGTCATCAGTCCCCTAGAACTTAGAACTACTTAAACCTAACTAACATAAGGACATCACAGAACACCCAGTCATCACGAGGCAGAGAAAATCCCTGACCCCGCCGGGAATCGAACCCGGGAACCCGGGCGCGGGAAGCGAGAACGCTACCGCACGACCACGAGCTGCGGACATAGTTAATGAGAGTAATGCTGTTTCGGAAATACGATTCTCTAGGTAATATATTTAAGTGATTAACACAGCAAGATCACAGGTTAACGCAAGTGCGAGATAAGCCATTGTAAATGTGAAGTGCTAGTACATTAATGACCGGTGTAGCCGCCAAAAGGTTGAATGCGAACATCACCCGTGCATGCATTGTGATGTACAGGTGCCGGATGTCAGTTTGTGGAAAGGAGTTCCACGCCTATTGCACTCGATGGATCAGTACATAGCAGTATATGCTGTTTGTGGATGACACTGGTGTTGCTATCGCTGGAGTCCTATATGTGCTCCATTGGAGAAAGGTATGGTGATCGAGCAGGGCAAGGCAACATGTAGACACTCTGTAGAACATGTTGGGTTACAACAGCGGTATATGAGCGAACGTTAGCCTGTTGGAAATCATACCTGGGATGCTGTTCATGGCCGCGCGGAATGGCCTCGTGGTTAGAGGCGCCATGTCATTGACTGTGCGGCCCTTCCCGCCGGAGGTTCGAGTCCTCCCTCGGGCATGGGTGTGTGTATTGTTCTTAGCATAAGTTAGTTTAAGTAGTGTGTAAGTCTAGGGACCGATGACCGAAGCAATTTGGTCCCTTAGAAACTCACAAACATTTTTGCTGTTCGTGAATGACAGCATAACAGGTCGGATCACCAGACTAATGTATAATTTTACAGCCAGAGTACGTCGGATAGCCATGAGAGTGCACCTGCTGTCATACGGAATCGCACTCCAGAACGTGACTGCAGATGTAGGTCCAGTGTGTGTGTAGTACTCAGACAGGTTGATTGCAGGTCCTCAGTGGCCTCCTTCGAATCAAGACACGACCATCACTGCACCGAGGCAGAACCAGCTTCCTTCAGAAAACATATCAGATCTGCAGCCTGCCCTGAATCCACGCTACAGGGAGTCTCACTCGGAGGTGTCCTTGAAGTAAGCGATATGTAGCAGTTCGTTGTGTCACTATGATGCCAACTGCTGATCAACTTGCTAGTGCAGATGCAGTTCGATATACCAGAGTGATTCGCCGAAAACGATGGTCTTCCCTCTGGGTAGTGCCACGTGGCGGTCTTAAGTCGACTGTTCTTGTGACCGTACATTATCGTGACTACCGCTCCCAGCAGTCATGTACATTCCGTCAAGTCTTTCTGCAATATAACAGAAGGAACATCCAGGTTCTCGTACGAGGCGTGTTTTTTCAAGTAAGTACCGGTTTTAAATTAAAAAAAAGACGTGCTAAGATATCTCAATAATTGTATTTTTACATGAAATCCTGTACGTTAATCTACGTTTCTACATAATTTCCGTCAATATTGAGGCACTTGTCATAACGTTGTACCAGTTTTTGAACACCCTCCTCATAGAAGTCTGCCGCCTGACTTGTTAACCACTGCATCACCACTGTTTTGACTTCGTCATGGAGACGCTGACCGCCCAGGTGTTTGTTTAAGCGCAGGAACAGATGGTAGTCACTGGGCGCAAGATCGGGGCTGTACGGAGGATGATCTAGAGTTTCCCATCGAATAAATGGGACGAGATCTTTGGTCTGATTCGCCACATGCGGATGAGCATTGTCTTGCAGCAAAACGATGCCCTTGCTCAACTTGCCACGTCTTTTGCTCTGAATTGAACGGCGCAGATTGTGCAATGTCTGCTGCATTGATTGTCTCATTACGAGGCAGAAATTCCACAAGCAATACTCCTTTTCTGTCCCAAAAAACTGTGCACATCATTTTCCGGGCAGAAATTGTTTGCTTAAACTTCACTTTTCTGGGTGAATCTTAATGCCGCCATTCCATGGACTGTTGCTTTGATTCTGGTGTGATGTAGGCCACCCATGTTTCACCTTGAAGAAACACCTGGGCTGTCAGCGTCTTCAAGACGATGACGAAGTCAAAACAGTGGTGATGCAGTGGTTAACAAGTCAAGCAGCAGACTTCTATGGGGAGGGTATACAAAAACTAGTACAAAGTTATGACAAGTGCCTCAATATTGACGGAGATTATGTAGAAAAGTAGATTAAGGTACAGGCTTTCACGTAAAAATAAAATTATTGAGATTTATTAGCACGTCTTTTTTAATTTCAAAACGGTACTTACTTAAAAAACATTCCTCGTAGGTTTACTACGCTACCTCGTTCAAACTCAGTGAGGTGTTTGTCACTTTAAAGGCATTCGTGACTAACATCAACTCACCATGACCAATCTCAAAGGTAACTAATCCTCACGCTCGTTACAGCGTTTTTTAATGCAAACCTGATTTTGCATACTCGTAACGGATCTATTAAAGCCACTCTTAAGCGACTGGCACGATATTTGAATGAACATTAACTTTCAGATGTAGAAACAGGCCTATCAACATTAGTTTACGTCGCATAACTCCTTCTTGGTGTTGCGATTTCTTTTGCGTCAGTGTATTTCAACACGGAACAATAACAGTTCTGTTTTATTGCGACACTGTAGTTCTTTACCATGTGCGTCTTTTTAGGGGTGCATTCAACCCTGACTTCATTTTCATGGATGACAATGCGCGACTGCATCGAACTTCACAGGTGGCGGAGCTGGTAGAACGAGAAGGTACTTGGCAACTGGTCTACCAGTTCGCCCAAGTTAAATTACATCAAGCACGAATGGGATGCGGTAGAGAGACGTGTTGCAACACGTCCGCATGCGCCAACAACCACCCAGCGGTTGAAAGCCGCGCTGGTGGAGAAATTGAACGCTGCATCACCAAAGACTCTTTACCAACCTTGTTTCCAGCATAGAGCACGTTGCAGAACATGCGTCAGCTTACATGTTGATCATATATCGTATGAAGAACCACGTCTGGTCTTTCATAATGCTCAGGGGAGCATTATAAATCGCAGTGAATTCAGTTTAGTTATGTCTTTCAATAAAAGTGTCATTTCCGTTCCTCTGACTGCCTATTTCTTTCAGTTATCCCCTGTACAATAGTGTAGCAGTGCTTCATGTGTATTGTTGACAGCGACACACAATGCGTAAGTTACTTTCTTCCTTACTCTTAGCACGCCACAGTAGCTTGCCTTATGCCAAGAGAAGAAAATGGTACCTCGCACAGTTCTCTGTCTATGATGACGTAGATATCCAGGAGCGATCGTTTCAGGTCCTCCTTTGATTTTCTCTTTTCCCATTTTCTCTTCCTCGCGTTCTGATACCGTCGCCTGCACAGCAGATCGAAGCACAGCAGCCTCTTTCGCCAGCTCCACGGACCGCCCTAATCGCCGCTGGAACTTTCCGCACAGGAGCCGCAGCCGACGCTAGGGACGTCCGCAGTGTGGCCCTAGCCCTAAGTCCGTCGTGCGTGGGCTGGCCCTTAGAGCCCCGCCGGGTCAGGGCCGCTCGCCACAGAGCGGGGATTAGGGTCGCGGATGCTGCTGGGCCACGCGGGGATTTGGCCGCCTGCCCAGAGGCGGAGAAGCGAAGCGGAGGGAAACCGAGGAGTGCGGCCGTCTTATCTCGAACGGCGGACCACAGCGCTGCAGACCAGTCGATGGCACTGCAGCGGGCTTAGCGGCAGGGGGGCTCGTCGATGCTACGGTTTATTAAGGAGAGCAAAGCGGAAGGGTGAATGTTTAATGAGGTTGCTTACAGTATTCCCAAGATACTTAACTTTTTGGTTAATGTAAAGGCGGCTCCCTTTTTGGTGATCTGCCCAAGGTGTTTGATTGTGTAGATCGTTGCACTTTCTTATAAAAACTCAATTGGTTTGAATAATACTTAAGAAGCACAATGCAAAAGATTGTTCTAAATAATTTTGTCAATATCGGAAAGATGGAAAATTTTACTGACTTGGGGAAGGAAAAAAACCTAAAGGGATGAGACACCCCCGTTTAATTCCTTTACTGAATTTTGTGTAATTTACCGAAGCCGCCAAACAGTTAATGATTATGATTATATGACCGTGTGCTTAATGGATGAAAGGATATCGGTTTTTCTGCTGTGGTTTCGGGGGTATTTCAACCGAGTGCGGCTGTTTTGCAACTGAATAGTGTAATGATTGAAAGTTTGTCTATTATTAAGGACCATAAAGGTTGCAATATATAAACTAATATATATTTGCTACTAACACACAAATTCTGAGGCAGTTGCTACCGTAGCCTAACACGTCTAATTACAGTTTTATCTTTTTATTGGTTGCTGATTTTCAGTACTTCCTCACATGCAATGTTGATGGTTAACATTCACAACAATCCTCACTGCAATCCATGGTTGTTGCTGGCCGACGCGGTCGACGCGAAACACGTAATTCGACACTTGTCCCTTTCTGTTTCATATCACTCGCAGAATCGGTATTAGTGACGTACAACCCCACGACGATCAGGGGGACGTGCTAACTCGTCACCCTCCGGTGAATTTTACCGTTTACAACTCACTGGACCACCATTCTTGCCTGTCTCTCCAGCACTACTCGTCACTCGACACACTTCAGTGCTACTCTGCACTCGACACTCGTCTCACTGCCTCCTGCAGCACTCGACAATCGACTCCTGTCTGCTATCGACCTGGGTGTCGGATACTAGCATCTATGTTCGTGGGATCACGGATCCCTTACAGGGAGTCCCACAGGGTTCAATTTTGGGTCCACATCTATTCCTTTCATATGTGAATGACTTTCCACTTAACATTCAATAAGCAAAACTGGTGCTTTTTGCAGACAATATTACTGTTACAATAAAGCCCATTAGAGAGAAAGTAACAGAAGAGTTGGTAAATGATATTTGCCAAAGATGTATTAAGTGATTCTCTAAAAAGTGACTCTGACTACATGCAGAAAAACCATTACATTCAGTTCTGTAAGATAAATAGTCATACCAACTGATAGGTGTCATTTGAGTATTAATCGATTGCACAGTAATGTCATATCTTTGCTCTGTGGCTGTTACACGTGAACGAGCAGCGATGTTGTAATGTGTATCGCAGGGATAGGCTATCATCTTTGGTGTGCACGTAGGCGCAGTAGCAGATAGCGTTTAGTTGTGTTAAAATGAGGAAGCAGTTGTAATGTTTTGTTTCAATGTAAAGTCTCAATTTATAGATGTGTTTAACTAAGATGATTGTGTAATGGTAACTGATCTGAAAAGTTGGAAGTGTAATGGAATCTGTTATTTACGTGATGAGGATTTATAAGTTAATTTTTCTGAAGTCACTCTTTTATTATTGCAGCGCCATTTTTCGCCTACCTTTCTCTTATAGTTTTTAACTGCTCATGATTTTTTTTCAAAAGTAGAAATCGAGCCAAGTGTGTTTCGAAAATACTTTGATTTGCAACTAACAGAGAACTGGTAGCACATCATGAGTGTCTCTGTGTAGATATAGTAATATGCAGCTTTAGCACGGCGGCGCGCAAGACAGAGCAGTACTGCATCACGTTACCCAGATTTGCGCAGAATAGTGGTTAGGACTAAATATTTTGATCTTTTTTTATTCAATCAGGGTCAAATTCTGTTACTGAGAGACAGTTAGAGTTTTCTTTGTTGTGTATCAGTTTTATTTCTGGGATCTAGGATAAGTTTTGGAAAACTAATTATCGTAGATTTTATATCAATCTTCATTATTCAGGCATTTTATACTGTTCAAAATTCTGGCAGTCAAATAATATTCTTTACCAATATGAAAGGCTTTACTTCTCATTACAACAATTCAATTTTGAATTACGACTGATTATTATTTCTGCACAGCTCTTATTATTCAAAGCAGAGTACGTCAGGCACGTTTCTATTGTTTAAAGAGAATTTTCACAACAATTGATGTAGCACATGAGCAGAGTCAGTAAACAGCTTAAAATGCTTTGCATAAAAGGCGAAACGTGTGCCCAATAAGTAACTAACTAGTTATTTCTTCACTCCGAAGTAAATAAGATGTTTGAAGCAAGGCGTCATTAAACAACGTCTGCAAAATGCAAACACTTCAGTGACACCAGACTATAAGTTTTAATAGCACAAATACAGTTACAAATCTTCGTACATTCTGAAAACATACACTGGTCCATAATATTCCTTAGTCAAATTCAGTCAACTTCAGTTACCTTCGACTTTAAGTATCATCCTGGCCTGGCGCATCGATCGTTCGAGAATACTTTCCAAACAAGAACTGGACATTCACATAAATCAAATAGTAATTTTCTTCAGTAGATGCGGCATGTCACTCTTTGGCAGCCAGTAGATTTTGCCTCGCTGTTGAGTGCCAACTACTTTTCTCCCAAGCAGCACCATCGATAACTGCGTGGCTGGTTACGAAGACGGAGCTTCTACAATATTACTGTTCCAACCATCAATACAAATAAATTCTTCCCAGTTGTAGCAGACTTGTCCGCTCTGCAGTGATGCTGGACGAAAACCTTCTATACTTAAGATACAGTGTGTTCGTCCTAAGAGTCGTTAGGCTCATTTTCTCTGATCTTCTGGCAAGTATTAGCAATTTCATTTTTTAAATGTGCATCTGCAGTCAGTCCAAACAAATTCTGCTCATCACGTCTTTCATGTGACGCACAGTGTCGACTGAAGGCATAGTTTTCTTACCCATTAAAAACAAAATGAGCCGGCCGGAGTGGCCGAGCGGTTAAAGGCGCTACAGTCTGGAACCGCACGACCGCTACGGTCGCAGGTTCGAATCCTGCCTCGGGCATGGATGTGTGTGATGTCCTTAGGTTAGTTAGGTTTAAGTAGTTCTAAGTTCTAGGGGACTTATGACCACAGCAGTTGAGTCCCATAGTGCTCAGAGCCATTTGAATTTAAAAACAAAATGATTTTTAAAGCGGAATTTTTCGTAGCCATTCTAAAGTGCGGAATTAGTCTAGTGCGATTTAGTTCTATATTTTTGCGTTAACAAGGACAGGAAAGCACGATCAATAGCCAGTGCTCGAGCAACGACTGATCAGCATTGCTGCATTGCGGTAGCAGTCAGCACGGGCCAGGGCAGAGCAGTCGCTGCTGGAGTACTAAAGTGCGCATCATTTACGACGGCGGCCGAGTTTAGGTTTTTTCTGCGCATGTGACGTCACAAAACACAGTCAGCCACTGAACAGAGAACGACGTTGCCAGAGCTCGACTGCAGTGCAGAGCAGGATCGAGTATTGTCAGTTTTAGAAACGTTCAGTCACAAATAAAGTAATTGAACAAAAGCAAGGTCTTGATAGCATGCTTTCTTTTATAGAAAGTTTGGAAAAAGCATTCTTTATACCAATTGCTGCATATTCTATTAATTAATTAAACCAAACAAGCAATAAGCCTCCTAATTAAGGCGATAGCAAGGAGAGGTGTTTGTATCTTTCTCACTAACCGTTTTTTCGCAATAAGGAACAGCAGTAATTGTTTATTTCCTATTGTACTTCGACGAAACGTGAGTAATTCATTGTCATACGAACAGTGTTTGTCGGTATTTTGCATGATGTTTTAAAGTCCTCCAGGAAGTCAGTTGATCGACGAGCTGCGTTGGCGCAATGATTAAAGTGTTTGGCTGCTAAGCAAAAAGTTTTGAGTTCAAACCTTGTTTGATGCTTAATATTTTCTTTATTAAAAAACAATATCGAAGTGTCTTACTTCATGAATTTTATTCGTTTGAATGTAATTTTTTTAAATTTCTAGTGGCAACTAAAATCGACCATATGGAAAGTATACGCTATGGACTTTTACCTCTGCAAACTCTTCAAAATTTCGTGCAATGGTTTACTACATTTAATGCCGCACAATAATTGCGTTGAACATCGAAACAAAATTAAGTCATTTATGGGGGGAAGGTATCAGTCAAGAAGATCTGTAAAAATCAAATTTTTGGGCCAAATAGCTTTTGTGAAATCGAATGATAAGTGTGTGAAAGCAGTCGGAACACCATGTGTCTGCGCAGGCGAGCAGTGCAGTGATGACAAAATCGCGCACAGCGCGGAATGCGGGGAGCACGTCTCTGTAGCAACGAAAGGGTTAATGCGGCCGTGGTGGCTTTACTTCATAAACTGCGCGCTTCCCCCTAAAAGTAGTTTCCGAACCATGCTATACTATGGCGCTGCTTCTCTTGGCGAGTGCAACTGGCAACGCAGCAATCTCCCGCATCTGGGCGGGCATGCGCGAGACGCCAAGATAAAAGAATTGAACTATAGTTGATTTCCGTGTTTATTGTCTCTCTTAATACATTTCGATAAAACGAATATCTCATTAGACTAATGCATCTCAGCCCTATCGAATGGATTTGAAAAATTTTCTGACTGTAATGGGGACCAAACCGAAGCTTTCTGTCGACACTGTGAATCACATAGTGTGCATTATTTGTTTGGGCTCACTGAAGCTACATAATTCAAGAACGAAATAGCAAATATCTGCCGGAACACCAGAGAAAATCCGGCTGACAACATTGAGGTGAAAACAGTCATGGGGTACCTCCTAATACTCTGTCAGACATCCTTTTGCCCGGTGTAGTGAAGAAAGTCGAAATCGCACGGACTCAACAAGTTGTTGCAACTCCCCTGCAGAGATATTGAGCCATTTTGCCTCTGTCGCCGTCTATAATTGCGGAAGTGTTGCCACTACAGGAGTTCTTGCAAGATATGATCTTTCGATTATGTCCCATTAATGTTCGATAGGATTCATGCCGGGCAATCTGGATGGCTAAAATCATTCGCTTTGAATTGTCCAGAACGTTCTTCAAACCAATCGCTAACTAAAGAATTCCATCGTTCTTTGGGAACACGAAGACCATGAATGGCTGCAAATGGTGTCCAGGGAGCAGAACACAGTCATTTTCAGTCAATGATCGGTTGAGCTGGACCAGAGGAACCATTACATTCCAAGTAAACCCAGCCCACACCATTGTGGACCCCCAGCAGCTAGCACAGTGCCTTGTTGACATCCTGGGCCCGTGGATTCATGGGGTGTACGTCACACTCGAACCCTACCATCGGTTCTTAACAACTGAAATCAGGATTCATCTGATCAGGCCACTGTTTTCCAGTCGTCTTGGGCTCAACCGATATGGTAATTAGGCCAGGAGAGGTTTTGCAAGCGATTTCGAGCTAACAAAGGCACTCTCTTGGGTCGTCTGCTGCTATAGCCCATCAACGCCAAATTCCGCCGCTCTGTCCTAATGGATACATTCATCGTAAGTCCCACACTGACTTGTGCGGGTATTTCAAGCAGTGTTACTTGTCTGTCATCACTGACAATATTACACAAACGCCACTGCTCTCGGTCGTTAAGTGAAAGCCGTCAGCCAGTGCTTTTCCGTGCTGAGAGGTATCCTCGGCACACTCTTGACCCTGTGGACCTCGGAATATTGAAGCCCCTAACGATTTCCGAAACGGAATATCTCATACATCTAGCACCAATGACCAATCCGCGTTCAGAGCCCGTTAATTTCCAACGTATGGCAATAACAACATTGGAGACTTTTTCACTTAAATGACAGCTCTGTCAATGCACTACCCTTTTATACCTTGTGTCCGTGATACTACTCCATCTGTATATGTGTATATCGCTGTTCCATGACTTTGACTTCTCAGTGTATGTTTGTGGATTACAGATGAATATTGTCGGTTGCACTAGGCGATCCCTACATATTGAGCCATTAACGCGGTACTTTTTTCCAACAATGGATGACGCTGTAGAGACCCTGAGTATAAAAGTGTGCATTTTGGTTGTTGAGGAATAATTTCACCTCATAATGTAGGTTATTACCGGGTGTTTGACTATTATAGATAGAAAGGGAAGCGGTGAGTAATGGAAACTGCAACCAGAAAATTTCTGTAATATTTAATACTACCTCAGCTCCCCAAATCAAGTGCGCAATGAACGCCGCAAGCCGCATCCTTCCTCCTGTTTTTTATTTAGAACACCATCAAGCTGCTCTACAGCGGGTTTTCTGATTTTCTGGCAGATATTAGTAATTTCGTTTTTATAATGTGCAGTTAAAGTCAGTCTAAACAAATACTCTTCCTCACGTCTTTCATGCGGCGTCCATTGTCGACAGAAAGCGTGACGTGGTAGAGGCCATTCCATAGGGCTAATCGTTCTTTCAGTTTGCAGATTATACAGGGTGTCCATGAAGTCTGAGTGCATAGGGAATTCTAATAAATAATAATAATGCACATTTTAACCACTTTAATGTTAATAAATGATATTTACAACATGATCTCCATGCTTTTGAATGCATAATTTGGTGCGCTTTGCAAGATTAAGGTGAACTCTGTGGAACAGGTCTGAATTGCTGTCGATTTTAGCACTCTTACTAGTAACGTGTGGGGCGGCGGGTGGAATAATAAGAATAAATGTTTTGTATTTATGCTGTTTGCCGTTCTCAACACTGGCTCTCGAACTACAATATTGACAACCAGAAAGTGATTAGCAAAACGTGAAGCCTGTAATTAGAATTCCTAGTGCCCACTTCATCTGAGAAATACATTTATAGCTACAGCTTATAGCTCTGAGGAATTAGGAGATTGTCTGGGATTCATAATCAAAATCATTCTCTCTAAAATTTTCACTATATTCTGAAAGTCACAGACCAAAAGAATCCACACAATCCAACTACCAGAGTAGTTCAGAGTCTAATGCGCTGATGCAACTATAACTGTTCAAATTAAATGTTTAAGTGAATGCTCGTCATAATTTGATGATAATGTTCATCAAACGCCACGCTAATAATGGTAGAATGTCTGTCCTGTGGCGGCACGTGAAAATACGACATACACAAAATAAAGATAGATCATTAACGTCATCCCAAAATTAACACTTCACTCTAAAACGATTTATGCGTATCCCGAATAACTTATTACTGCATCCGAGGCTGTTTATATCAACGATACCGACGCGACGCGACTTCCGGCACAGGTGGTGCGCTAATCAGTGTCTGGAGAGAACTGGGGCCTTCCTCTTTCTCGCGCAGCGTTCTTACATACGTATAAAGCCGCGGTGCGGACGGCTAAGGGAACACCTGATCAAATCTGCTCTCCCGACTAGCCGCTGGGCTAGTAATGCACCACTTTAAGTTATCGAATAAATCATTGCTTCCTTTGCTGATGGACGATGAAGCTTTCAATTTAATTGTGCAATCAGCACACAAGTAAGTAATCATAATAAAAGTCTGACGTGGCTAAGCCAAATATTTTGGGCGAGAGAATTAATTTAATTACACTACACGCAGTAGACGAGCTCTGAACTTGCTCTTTGGAGATACGCTATAGCTATAGTTTTATAGTTATTTTGTTGAAACTTCTCACATTTTTATGATTATAGCGGATCTCCCTTCTACTTAAATTTAAACATCCTAGCTTTATTTATTCGCCTACTTCATCTACCTTGCTTCCTTAATATCTAAGACAAAAACCAGAAAATCATGAATTTCAATAAAATTTTAATTTGTGAGATCCAGATTACTGTTTCTACTACATTATTATGCAAAAGGAATCTAAATATAAATTTTAAAGTTTCTAGCTCTTTTCTGTTGCGCCAATGATTTTTACAGAAAAACATCCAAATTTCGAAAATGGTTAAAGTTATTGAACTGATATTCAACACATGTTGATTTAGTATTACTCCCGACATGCTATAAACGTTTCAGGTTATTTACTTGATTTTTAAAGTATTGCGCAACATTTATGACGTCAGAGCTAGTTACAGCGGACTGGCTGGCACACAGTGGAAAGACTGATGTGAATTTTATAAGGCGTGAGTAGGCTGCTTCCCTACAAACGCATACTCTCAGATGGTTTAAATTTGTAATCTTCATAGGGGAATATTTGTCTTTCAGCGTATCCAAGTAAAAGAAATCGAGGGCCGAAAGATATGGCGAAGAGAAGGGACCACTCCGCATGACGTCTACTCCCAGCCCAACGAGGAAAATTGTCACTAAACAAATCTCTAACAGCTGCAGCAAAATAGGCCGGGGGCCACATCCTGCTGAAACCAATCTGGAGGTCACTCACCCCAACGCTCAACTTGAGGCATCAATATGTCTCTCAGCATGTTCAAATAAGTCTCACGCATTACATGTTCATCAAGGAAGAAAGGTCCTAGCACATGAGCTTTCCACAAACTACACCACACCATCACCTTTTTGCAGCCCTGCTGTTTAGATGAACTCATCCGATGTGGATTGCCTTGAGACCAGTATCGAAGATTTTGTCTATTCCCTCTACCATTGAAATAAAACACAGCTTCATCACTGAACAACACACAGTCTTTCGTAAAGTCGATACTTCCATGCAGTTTATAGGCAAACCATTCACACATCTGCATCTGTCGATTGGGGTCATATTCATTTAAGTGATGCAATATCTGTCACTAGTATGGATGATACCTGCCAGGATTTGGTTGATGGTTAACCTTGTTACATCCAACTCCGTGGATGCCCCAGGAAGCTATTTCTTTGGGCCAGCATATACGTTGACCAAGATAGCTTCTTTCGTTTCGTCTGAAGTCCCTGGACGTCTGAAATTAGGTTCGTCCAACATACTACCTGTTTCTTTAAACTGGACGATTAATTTTCCCGATGGCAGTAAAATAATAGGTTGAAAATGAAGGTGTCGAACGTTAAATTCTTCCGCTGTTTTGCGATACTACCATCCTTATCGTCCACTTAAGAATACCAGCTCCTCTCGTTCTTCTTTCGGCAGAGCCATTTTTCAATCTGGGAAAAACAAAATCCGTTGTAATTGTTAGAATTTCTTTTTATTCACTTGTTTATTTATAGAATATAGAATATTTAGTAGAATTTACTAGAATTCCATGTGTGCTGAGTGTTTGTGGACACCCTGTAGAGGAGCGGCGCAACAGGGCAGGGCCCAAGAGAAATACGGGCCTCGCAACGAACTAGTGACGTCACACTAGTCGGTTTGTCCGCCACAGGTCGCGAACGCTCGGACCCGTGCAGTGCCCAAGGGGTGAGCTAGCCTGAATTTAAATGCGCACTCAAGAATCGTTAACTTCGCCTGAAATAGTTACTGGCTACCCGACGAAGACGGCTGCTTGCGCTCGTAAGGCCTGCAGTCTCACTTGCTGTGACGTACTCGCCACGGCCTGTCTTCCTCGTGCGCCTCGCGCACCGGGCAGCTGCCGCAGCCTGTAAGGGGGGCCAGGGGGCGGTGCTGCAGCCGGGAGGGTCGCTTCACTGCGTGGACGCCAAACGCCCAAGCCGGGCTAACTGCACTCTTCCTCAAATGGTCTTAAGGGAACTACTCGGCGAAAAAAATCTTATAGTAGCGCAACTCAGCATTATGATAATCTGCCTATCATGTCCTTAATGGTCATAGGTATTGCGATATTTCAAAATTAAGTAAATTATTGCAAGAATTTCGAAAAATTAGCATTAAAAAGTAGTGTTCACTATGAATTTGCCTTTGGTGCATGTTACGTCATATGTTTCTACATACACTCCTGGAAATTGAAATAAGAACACCGTGAATTCACTGTCCCAGGAAGGGGAAACTTTATTGACACATTCATGGGGTCAGCTACATCACATGATCACACTGACAGAACCACAGGCACATAGACACAGGCAACAGAGCATGCACAATGTCGGCACTAGTACAGTGTATATCCACCTTTCGCAGCAATGCAGGCTGCTATTCTCCCATGGAGACGATCGTAGAGATGCTGGATGTAGTCCTGTGGAACGGCTTGCCATGCCATTTCCACCTGGCGCCTCAGTTGGACCAGCGTTCGTGCTGGACGTGCAGACCGCGTGAGACGACGCTTCATCCAGTCCCAAACATGCTCAATGGGGGACAGATCCGGAGATCTTGCTGGCCAGGGTAGTTGACTTACACCTTCTAGAGCACGTTGGGTGGCACGGGATACATGCGGACGTGCATTGTCCTGTTGGAACAGCAAGTTCCCTTGCCGGTCTAGGAATGGTAGAACGATGGGTTCGATGACGGTTTGGATGTACCGTGCACTATTCAGTGTCCCCTCGACGATCACCAGTGGTGTACGGCCAGTGTAGGAGATCGCTCCCCACACCATGATGCCGGGTGTTGGCCCTGTGTGCCTCGGTCGTATGCAGTCCTGATTGTGGCTCTCACCTGCACGGCGCCAAACACGCATACGACCATCATTGGCACCAAGGCAGAAGCGACTCTCATCGCTGAAGACGACACGTCTCCATTCGTCCCTCCATTCACGCCTGTCGCGACACCACTGGAGGCGGGCTGCACGATGTTGGGGCGTGAGCGGAAGACGGCCTAACGGTGTGCGGGACCGTAGCCCAGCTTCATGGAGACGGTTGCGAATGGTCCTCGCCGATACCCCAGGAGCAACAGTGTCCCTAATTTGCTGGGAAGTGGCGGTGCGGTCCCCTACGGCAATGCGTAGGATCCTACGGTCTTGGCGTGCATCTGTGCGTCGCTGTTGTCCGGTCCCAGGTCGACGGGCACGTGCACCTTCCGCCGACCACTGGCGACAACATCGATGTACTGTGGAGACCTCACGCCCCACGTGTTGAGCAATTCGGCGGTACGTCCACCCGGCCTCCCGCATGCCCACTATACGCCCTCGCTCAAAGTCCGTCAACTGCACATACGGTTCACGTCCACGCTGTCGCGGCATGCTACCAGTGTTAAAGACTGCGATGGAGCTCCGTATGCCACGGCAAACTGGCTGACACTGACGGCGGCGGTGCACAAATGCTGCGCAGCTAGCGCCATTCGACGGCCAACACCGCGGTTCCTGGTGTGTCCGCTGTGCCGTGCGTGTGATCATTGCTTGTACAGCCCTCTCGCAGTGTCCGGAGCAAGTATGGTGGGTCTGACACACCGGTGTCAATGAGTTCTTTTTTCCATTTCCAGGAGTGTATGTATTGTAGCTAAAACACTGAATTATTCTTTAAACTCAAAAGCATATCGCCACCTATCAGCAATCTCGAGAAAAAGCATCGTCTGTGAAGTGCTTCGTTCCAAAAGAGTGTCACATAAATGGTTTGAGGTATCGAAACAAGACTTAGGTAAATGGTAGCACACAAACAGGAGAATATTTTTCCATACGATTAACAAGGGAAACTTCAATATATAACCGAAATCAAGCAAGTATAGATTTTTCCAATGAAATAGCGTCATTTTTAATTGCCATCAATGGCTGATGAAATGAGAATTGTGACAGATTGCTAGAAACCAAAAGTAGTTTTCGAGACATGGTTCTGACAGACACAATAGGATTGACAAACATTGCATGTATTGTAGAATCAACTTACAAAGTGGGACTGCCTCCCGCCTCTCCACATATGAGTATGTTTTTGTAAATAGTTCTACCGTATCTTCCTTCGACGTCGGCGTTGTCGTTGTTACCGTGAGACACCGTTATACCAAGAGGAAAGGCGCGTCGATCTTAGAGCATGAGATATGATGACCTTAAGCCATTGACAACACACAACGGTCACGGTAGCACCTGATTCCAGAATAGCTGCAGTAGTTAAGATCTACGAACTATCCCTTGTTGACCAGGTCCCCAAAACTTAACTCGTAACGAGATCCCTTCAAAGCAAATTGTCATAACGATCGTCTATAAAGGCTTCGTACAACGAGAAGAAATGTTACGGTTGATGGAATAATAACAGATACGACCAAACTGTCTTGTCTCTTCTGCTTTATTTAATATAACTTCGTTCACAGTTTCATTTCGCATTCACCACTCATTCACCGAAACCCTTTGATGAACTGTTTTGGTTGCTTAACACCAACAGTCAATGATAATGCTACAGCTTTTCTCCTTTTTATAAATTGAAGCCCGCTCTCCGTGATATAATAAGAAAAAAACCGGTCTCAATACCGCGTCCCTCGTGAGATGCGAATAGACTTATCCCGGAATTGACCGCCCTGTAGGTGTACTCAATTTAATGACCACACTTCGCTGTCCGCTATTTCGCGTAACTGAATGTCCATTTGTTAGTCTGATTATACACTGTAGCTATTTAAAATTCGCCCCTATATTTTTCACAACGCACAATTAGCACTTCGTTACTTATTTATTTCTAAGAGTAAACTAAAAAAAAGACGCCGTATAATCGGCTTAGTCGACATAAAGCAAAACACCTTAATATGCCCAATTTCACCTCTTCTTATAGGATCGGCTACCCTACTCATTAATTTACTACATATTGTTTCCAATAACACTAAACAGGTATCGCCGTTATATTTTAATTGTATTCAAAAGCATGTTACTATTATTATGACCAACCAAATCGTCACAAATCGCGCGGTGTGCGTTTTTAATGATAACTTTACGCTATTCAATTAAATCGCGCGGCGTGCGTTTTTAATTATAACTTTACGCTATTCAATTTCCGTTACAGCTATCTTGACTCGTAATGTTACATACTGTAAATTAATTATGTGGCATTCGAAACTTTCCAACTGCAATTGGTGATGTTGACAGAAAACACGTTCGTCTAAAATGGCCAGAAATTTGGCAGAATGTCTTTTAGTTACCAAAGTTTTCATTCAGTCGTACTACATATAGTTCCAGGTCTCCAGGGGAGATTCATCACAGTTGATGTGGGGGGATATGGGAATGAAAGGGCAGGTGGCAGATTTTATTCTTCTAGTGTGTTTAGCTTGATGCAAGTAGAGTAGCTTAATGTACCACCAGATACACTGCCGGATTCTCCACTACTAAATACATCTGTTGGATTGTCTTTTGTATTCATTGGAGATTAGACATATACACTGGTGACGCATTTTATAAATTTTACAGTCAATGTGTTTAAGATCCACGTAATTAACATTTCAACAAACACTTTTCCAGAACGCGACAATTAATAGAATATGTTTTTGGAATAATGAGTAACAGGCGAAACTTCAACATCGAACCGATAATCAAGGAAACTACAGATTTTTCCAATGAAATAAAGTCATTTATTAATGGCCGTAGATAGCTGATGAGAATTGTTGCGGGTTCCTAGAAACCAGAAGACGTTTTCGAGACATGGCCCTGACATTCACACTAGGATTCACCAGAATTTGCTGGCGATATTGTGAAGTGTACATGTTACGCACAACAATGTCATTGACCTACAAGAACCCCTCAGTGTCGATCAGTAACATACAGTAGACAAGGGATTTATCAGACACAACGAAAGTTTAACAGACCTCCAGATGAAGCTGTCCAAATTAGACGGTTTCAAAAACGTTTTCTCACGTAATAAAACACTATTTTCATTCGTTACTCAGATATGCTGCTTCAACTTTATTATTGCCTCTCTTTTTAAAACAATGAAAGAAATAGCAGATTAATGGAATGCATTCTGTACTTATAGTCTGTAACCTTGCTGCCAAACATGTCCAAAATGAATCAGTTGTGATGAATGTTGTTTCGCTGGCTCCTAAAACGACGCCAAGTAAAAACAGCTGCTGTCAAAGCTTCTGCCGATACCATTTTCTCAACAGTACAACAGAAGAAACACAAGCGCCAATAATAGTGCCGACTCTGCTACCCGCAGCAACAGAAGATTGCTATCGGCGTTTGTCTAAATGCAGCCAGAGTCACTCGAAAGTTCTGGTCGCCGCTCTGTGGAACAAAAATGTTTGATTCCCTCACTGCCGCTCTGCCCCGCACTGCTTCCCTTGCAGCGCCACTGTAGTCACGCACAACGAGCAGCACTGGCTTAATTCATCATTACCATTTCGCTCACGCCGCTGCGCTGGTCTGGTCGTGTCACGCTGCTTCACGTTAACCACCGTGCGAGACTAATGAGCAGGATACACCAACACGGTTTCTCTCGATGTGTGCTTGCACTGCCTGGTTCAGACCGAAAGTCAATCACTGACGTTACACTCGAATGTAATTGGATGAAAGGCAATGGTTGAGGTTACACTGGAATGTTCTTCGCTGAAAGATGATGACTGACATTGGTTCAAATGGTTCAAATGGCTCTGAGCACTATGCGACTTACGTTCTGAGGGCATCAGTCGCCTAGAACGTAGAACTAATTAAACCTAACTAACCTAAGGACATCACACACATCCATGCCCGAGGCAAGATTCGAACCTGCGACCGTAGCGATCGCTCGGTTCCAGACTGTAGCGCCTAGAACCACACGGCCACTCCGGCCAGCACTGACTGACATTGCACCGGAACGTTGTTACATAGGTGAAGTCTGTGGGAATGAAAATAGTCCCTTGAGGCTGTGAGCTCGAAGGCAGGTTGAAGCCAAAGTCCAGCGAGGTGATGAGCTTGAGGATGGTTGAAGACAAAAGTCCGTCGAGGCAGAGAGCAGGAGAAGCGATGGCTTGGCTGCTCGGATGCTACACTAAGATGATCCTCATTCTGATCAGCGACATGAACTGGCTGTAGACAGGCTGGGCGGAGTCCTAAATAAAACCCCAGAGGAAGCATACCGGCTGATGCGTTCAGTGTGCACACTATTTGCTGAAACGAATTAGTGACCGGGATGGCAGCGATGTTTACGGCGGTGCTTATGCCTCTGACGGCGAGATTGGCCCGCGTAGTACTGTGCTGGCTGCTGGGGGTTCTGTAGAAACCAACCCTCCATATCTGTGTTGTTGTCGGGCTGTTTACGTTCGGTCTCCGGAGGTAGTGTTGTTAGCGCCTGGAGCTTCAGCAGGCAGCGGTACATGACTATATGGTTGGTGGCTGCGTAGCGGGCAGTAGTCTAGGGACACAGCAGAGAGCTGCATCACCACCACCACCACAACGACGACGACGACCACCACCACCACAACCACCACCACCACCACCGCAAACACCACCACCACCACCACCACACCACCAACAACAAAAACAACAACAGTTAAACTGTGTGACTTCCTCTATATATACACTCCTGGAAATTGAAATAAGAACACCGTGAATTCATTGTCCCAGGAAGGGGAAACTTTATTGACACATTCCTGGGGTCAGATACATCACATGATCACACTGACAGAACCACAGGCACATAGACACAGGCAACAGAGCATGCACAATGTCGGCACTAGTACAGTGTATATCCACCTTTCGCAGCAATGCAGGCTGCTATTCTCCCATGGAGACGATCGTAGAGATGCTGGATGTAGTCCTGTGGAACGGCTTGCCATGCCATTTCCACCTGGCGCCTCAGTTGGACCAGCGTTCGTGCTGGACGTGCAGACCGCGTGAGACGACGCTTCATCCAGTCCCAAACATGCTCAATGGGGGACAGATCCGGAGATCTTGCTGGCCAGGGTAGTTGACTTACACCTTCTAGAGCACGTTGGGTGGCACGGGATACATGCGGACGTGCATTGTCCTGTTGGAACAGCAAGTTCCCTTGCCGGTCTAGGAATGGTAGAACGATGGGTTCGATGACGGTTTGGATGTACCGTGCACTATTCAGTGTCCCCTCGACGATCACCAGTGGTGTACGGCCAGTGTAGGAGATCGCTCCCCACACCATGATGCCGGGTGTTGGCCCTGTGTGCCTCGGTCGTATGCAGTCCTGATTGTGGCTCTCACCTGCACGGCGCCAAACACGCATACGACCATCATTGGCACCAAGGCAGAAGCGACTCTCATCGCTGAAGACGACACGTCTCCATTCGTCCCTCCATTCACGCCTGTCGCGACACCACTGGAGGCGGGCTGCACGATGTTGGGGCGTGAGCGGAAGACGGCCTAACGGTGTGCGGGACCGTAGCCCAGCTTCATGGAGACGGTTGCGAATGGTCCTCGCCGATACCCCAGGAGCAACAGTGTCCCTAATTTGCTGGAAAGTGGCGGTGCGGTCCCCTACGGCACTGCGTAGGATCCTACGGTCTTGGCGTGCATCCGTGAGTCGCTGCGGTCCGGTCCCAGGTCGACGGGCACGTGCACCTTCCGCCGACCACTGGCGACAACATCGATGTACTGTGGAGACCTCACGCCCCACGTGTTGAGCAATTCGGCGGTACGTCCACCCGGCCTCCCGCATGCCCACTATACGCCCTCGCTCAAAGTCCGTCAACTGCACATACGGTTCACGTCCACGCTGTCGCGGCATGCTACCAGTGTTAAAGACTGCGATGGAGCTCCGTATGCCACGGCAAACTGGCTGACACTGACGACGGCGGTGCACAAATGCTGCGCAGCTAGCGCCATTCGACGGCCAACACCGCGGTTCCTGGTGTGTCCGCTGTGCCGTGCGTATGATCATTGCTTGTACAGCCCTCTCGCAGTGTCCGGAGCAAGTATGGTGGGTCTGACACACCGGTGTCAATGTGTTCTTTTTTCCATTTCCAGGAGTGTATATATGCTGCGGTAGGGAGTCTGCATCGATTGTTAGCGCCTGGAGGTTCGGCAGCCAGTGGCACATGACTGTATGATTAGTGGCTTTGTTGGAGGCAGTAGTCTAGGGATATAGCAGAGAGCTGCATGAAAACTCTCACTGAACTGAAGACTACTACCCCGACCACCATTGCCACCACCATCACCCCCCCCCCCACCATCATAACAACAACAATTAAATCTTTAACCATTTCTACTGAATACGTACTGCAGTCGCGAGTCTGCAATAAACACCACATGAGTGATCAAGTTTGGCATGTTCCCAGTGACTGAACTTTTGCTGAAGTTTATCTTGCGTGTTAAATACCCGCGAGCCCGTGACGGTCACAGTGAGTGAGTTACCTATCGCTCCGCAGAGGGCACGCCCGCCAGACGGCGCCGTATATCCAGTCCGGCTCTCCATCGCTCGCGGCTGCGCCCCTGGCTGGCAGACTGCCACGCGAAGCGCTCCCACCCTGCATTGCGGTGCCGGTCTACCCCCGTCCAGCTCGCCGCCTGCGACCCCAGATAAGCCAGCGCTCTGTTTACGCGACAACTAATTTGCGACTCCGGCTCCACTCAGTTTCCCCCAACTTGTCCCACCGGCTCTACTGTTTCTCCACACTGCGCGATAAAGCACAACGATGGGTTTACGATTCACCATTAAACACTTGATTTGCCACTACTGAAACTCTGTTTATCACATTCTTTCAAAACACTTCGCAAAAGAATATTGTAGAACATGTTCTGAGTTCGAACATAGTATATTTTCAAGAGAGAGAGCAGGCCTACGTCCACGAATCAGCATGGATTTAGAAAGCATCGGTCCAGCGAAACTCAGCTTGCCCTTTTCTCACATTACTGAGAACTGTGGATGAAGGGCTACGGGCAGATTCCATATTTATAGACTTCCGAAAAGCATTTGACGCGGTACGCCACTTCAGAATGTTAACGCAGCTGGACAATATGGAATGTGTTCCCAGATATGTGATTGGTTCCCCGACTACTTAAGCAATAAAACTCAAGGGTATCATCAGGAGAACCCCATGGCGGTGTGATAGGACCTCTACTTTTTCTATGTAGCTAAATGATCTGGCGGACAATTTGGGCACTAGCCTGCGGTTGTTTACTTAAACTCTGTTTATCACCTTCTTTCAAATACTTCACACCAGAAAATTCCAGAATATGATGCTGCGGTGTATGGGCGGGTGTCAATGATGAGCCACTGTAGTGTACTACAAGATGACTCAGACAAAATTTCTAGTTGCTATGGTGAATGGCGGTGGCTCTTAATGTGGAAAAATGTAAGTTAATACGGATGAACAGGAAAAACAAACACGTAAAGCTTGGATACAGCATGAGTAGTGTCCTGATCGACACAGTCACGTCGTTTAAATACCTGGGCGTAACACTACAAAGCGATATGAAATGGAACGAGCATGTGAGCATTTGTGGTAGGGAAGGCGAATGGTCGACTTCGGTTTATTGGTATAGTCTTAGGAAAGTGTGAGTCATCTGTAAAGGAGACAGCATGTACGATGCTAGTGTCACCTATTCTTGAGTACTCCTGCAGTGTTTAGGACGCGCACAGTTCTGATTACAGAACGACACCGATGCAATTCTGAGGCGGGCTGCTAGATTTGTTACTGGTAGGTTCGAACAACACGCAAGTATTGTGGAGATGGTTTGTAAACTCACATGTGAATCGCTTGTGGGAAGGTGACGTTCTTTTCAAGAAACACTACTGAGAAAATTTAGTGAACCGGCATTTGAGGCTGCCGAATAACACTGATTTTAAAATTCTGAGATGCGTGTGGTCTGTACCCGCGCCGGCGAAACATTGCACTTGACAGTTCGCTTTTTGTCTAGTTAGGTTGGCTATACGGTAATAGCGATGTTGCAACAGCAGCTTCTATACACACAGCAGACGATACAGTTTACCGTCCCGTCTCGTAAATGCAAGCGATTGAGCAATTACAGTGTATATAAAAACTCGTTTTTAGTTGTCCTACAATGACAGGAAGTAAACAACCGTATAATAATGCACGTAAAAGCATAACAGTGCGCAACCTTTCAATAACGGAGCAAAGAAATACAAAAAACAAGCATCTGACGACTGGTACTTTAAATCAATAATGTACGTAGTTTACAAAATAAATAATAACCGAGATTCCAATAAATATCCAATATTAGTAATCTTTCACTCACCAATTTACAGCGATAATGGTGCAATACCATCCAGCTCGCTATTGTCACTGTTGTCCGATTCATCGCCAAAACCGTCTTCATCGTCGTCATCAGCAAGACAAATCATTAACTGTTCATGGCCACTGATAATGCCTTCTATTGTCTGTGCTGTTCGTGTAAGCTTCTCGACGTGCTCTACTTTTTTTCTCCATGAGGCTGCATCCACAGTCACAAGAGCTTCACGCAACAGCTTTTCCACCTCTGGTATTGTAAAGAACTTGTTGTTGTTCCTTACATACATTTTTACATCACTCCATATTAACTCAATAGGGTTGAAATGGCAGTGATATGGTGGCAGCCTTATTACTGTATGACCCTGCTCCTTGGCAATTTTGTCTACTACATATGTAGGTGTCGTAGGCTTATTTTCTTTAACAAGAGAATATAACAGAACCTTTGTCATACTCATATCCGCTGCAATATTTCGAGCCTGCACCATAACTTCTTTCCGATCATTTGTGGTTGGGGCTTTGTTCTGTATCACCGAATGATATGGAGCATTGTCCATTACAACTGTTGTAGGGACAGGAAATTGTTTTAAAAGCTTCCTGAACCACTCAACAAATCGTGTGTGATCCATATCATCATGGTAATCACCAGTATTTTTTGATCTAAAAACTAAAAGTGCGTCGGGGACAAAACCACTGGAGGAGCCTGCATGGAGTACCACAATTAATCTAGCTCCTCTTCCCGTCGGCTGATGGCCGCTACTGCTGGGTGTGTTATCCGTCCAACATTTACTGACAGCTTCCCCGGCATCAACCCACGTTTCGTCTAGCGAAATTATGGAATGAATGTCTCTGCCCACAATTTTGTACAAGAAAATGCTACGAGCGGTAACAATATGTACCCTCTCTAACAGTACTTTGCGTCCGTCTAGCGTTTTGTAACGAAAACCCGTATTTTTTAGCACAATTTTTAGTGATGTTTTACCACCCCTGAAGAGTTCACTTTCTTTTAAAGAGATTAATAACTTAACTACAGTCGGATACTCTTTTCTGCTGTAGTAAGCATAAACATGCCTACGAATTGCATCAGTCTGGAAAGAATCTAAATCTGTGATAGGACTAGGCCGCTTTTTCTTCTTTCCTGGGGTTGATAAAAATGTATTATTTGATCCAGACAGCTCGGAATCATTACGGCTCACTTCAGTATCTTCCAAGTTTTGTAGTAATACTCCCTTACTTACTACGGTTCTTGCACTAATTCCAAGAGTTTTCGACGTACGTTCCACCACTTTGTCGGCAGGAATTGATGGCTGTCCATGAATGCTTACGTAGTTTTTCTCCTGCTCGTAAAACTCACGAGTTCTGCGTAGTAACTCCAGTGCCTGGCTGTTTAGCGGCACCCCTCGACGCAGAGGATTGTCACTAGGTGAACGAAGTCTTTTCGGTGGCATTTTCCAAGTATGTAAACTGACAACGTAACAAAAGTCACAACGATATAGCACACAGTACAACGAAAACACGTGGTAAACAACATACAATTCACGTTGTATACACATTCACTAAACAAAGCCGGCAACGCGGGAACTTTGACGTCACAGCACGTGAGTAACAGCAGTGCTCACTGCGCTGTGATTGGCTGGCGCCCCACGCTGAACGCTTAGCGCCTGTCGTTCTTCACTTGTTACTCTGTTACGCTGCCAACTTCATATGCAAACGTCAAGTGCAATGTTTCAGCGGCCCGGGTATAGGACTCATGAGCGACATTTGTCCGTATTTATTCTACTTTTTGGTTGAGCAAGTAAGAACCACGTTCCACTTTCAGTCCCTAATTCGTTGTTCTCTTCTTTGCTTCAAATACTCTTTCATTTGTCTCCTACGTGTTTCTTTCTGTCACATTAGACCAGTCATACCAATTTCTTAGCTCGGAGTTCTACTGTTGTAGGATAGCAGGATGCAGGGTTCCTTTGACTGCAAACCACTATTTCTGTGAGACTACACAGAAATTTAGTTTCAAATACGTGAAACGGAGAACAGAGTCTTTCGTGAACAATCCTATCTTAAAATAAAATAAAACTGGGCGGAAATACTTTGTCTTTAGCCCAGAATAAAAACGATGACCAAAAGAAACACAACACCAACAGCAACGCTTCATGTTTAAATAACAATCATGAAATTAGACAACATAGTCTATGGAGAGCAGCGACCTGATGCTATAATTCTAAAAATATATGGTTTAAGTTTCAAAATTTTATTTCAATTATTTACAAAGTGTCGAACCACCTCGCATTTAACTGCCAAAGCTGCACATTTAAAACTGCTGAATTTTATTGAACAACTATCACACTATAATCGTATAAGGTTCTGGTAATATCACTGTGTCAAAACAACTGACTACGTCAATAAACACACAGCGTTAACAAATTTTCCACAACAAAAACATACAACCAACACTCACACTCTTTTAACAAACAAGACAAAAATAGTTTTTAAAAACTTGCTATAAGTTAATAGACAATTTTCGGCCACCACAGTTGCTTACCAGGATGGCCAAGAGCACTGTCGCCATGTAGGCATCAACTTGTACATTTCTAATCACCATTGTGCGTAACCACACAGAACACACATGGTGGCAGGTTAAGAGTGTATTACGCTAAATCTAGAACACACTGAAACTAAATTATATCCTTTTGACACTGACAATAATCAAAATTGGCAAGAAAATGATCAAATCGAGAAGGCAATAAAAAAACTCAGAAACGTCCAGTTAAGTATGAAAGAGAACTTTTTCTGAATTACATAAACAGGGTGCCAACAAGCAAAGCAAAACATTTGCTTGTTTTGTTCTATTACCACACTTTATCAGTAATGTACTGGTACACGCTGAACAGTTTAAACATATCTAACATTATGAGAACGATGGCACAGTAGAAACAGATTACCACATGCTAAGTAACCTTGGAAGGTAACCTGGTAGCAAAATGGGTCACGCACCAGATAGTAATTTGCTTAATGTCAGATCGTTAACGAAACTGTTTCAAGGTAAAAGTCGAATTCAAGTAGCTCACCATGGATTATCTAAGTTTGTTCTTCGGCAACTAACTCCCGACGAATGCCAGCGTAGTGCAGCAGCAGTGAAGTACAGAGAACGTCTTAAAGAGGGACGATAACCACGACAACACTGACATGCATGGCTAGTGCTCACATTGCCACGACGGCACCTAGTCCTGCAGTACGCTTTCATCATGCAACTAACATCAGACTGCCGTACACGTCCGTTTACTGGCAGTGGGTCGGTGTTTGGTCCCAAATGTACCAGAGACAATCACCTCCGTTGCAGCGCCACACTTTCTGTCGCCACCAAGCCTTTGTCCTCTCTGCATCCTCTCTCCTCCGAGGAGCATGCGCCGTGCCCTCTAAAAGCTCGCCATGCCAAAGACCATCCAGTTATCAGCGCAAATCCGGTGGTGCGTGAATCTTTTGGCGATCGAGTGCATCTAAATCGGTACACACATATCACTTTCCATATTCAGTATTTTTCCCCTGTATAGTTCTCTGTCACTTGTTTCTTCAGCTTTCATTTTGTTCTAAATATGTTTTTACTTCATGGATCCAACTTGTTAGCTTCCTATTCCACAAATATTTGAAGACTTTTTAGTTTAATCTATCCTCTTCCATTCGATATAAATGTCCAAGAAATACTACTTTTTCTCATTACTTCTGGCATGTTTCCCATGTTTCAACAAATTTCATTATTACTACGAAATTAAAAACCTTCAGTAGTCCTACGTGGGCGTAATATGTTCCTAATGATTCACTTTTCTAGTATGTCTGATCTATCTAAATTGTAGATGAATCCTGGACATTCTCTTGCCTATAGAAATTCTGGCGTATTGTTAGCAGTTTTTGTTACAAAACGTCTTTACGTTACTTTGTTTTTACTTTACTTTGTTGTGAAAGTCCTTAGCTACACAACACTTCCTTCCCATTTTATGTATCCTTTCCTCTACAGCGGTTTTTAGTAAAACCATTCAAAATCGAAGATAAAAAATATATTTTATTCAAGACAACCGGTTTCAACAGTCTTAGATGTCATCTTCAGGTCCTCAACTTTTCGTAGTTGTAAAACATGTCCATTTTACGCTGAATCTCGCGCACAAGTTGTCAAGTGGATGCACGATGTTCAACGTAAAATAAACATGTTTTACTATAAAAAATGTTTAAACTGACGATGACAAGTAAGACTGTTGAAACCGGTTGTCTTGGATAAAAAAAAATTGTGCCATCTTCGCTTTTGAATGGTTTTTAACTATTAAAACAGATTGCACTTTTGTGCTCTCAATATGAGAAAAATCAGTTTTTACCATAAAATTTTTTGTGTTATTACCTCAAGATATTGAATCTTTTTAACATTTTCAGTTTAGTCAATTTCTCAGAAATTCCGGTGGATTTATAATGTCTGCACAAAATTGTTTTTATGTTTTTCTTGTTTTATTAATTTTTTAATTCTTTGTAATTAATTTTCTAATTAGAAATTCTACAAACTATAGGGTTTCATAAAAGATACAGTAGAACATCGATACAATAGTATACGAACTAAGAGATTATGTGACACACTATTTCACAAAGTTTTTGTGTCATGCAGTCAGCTAATTGTGGCAATGCCAGCAACGATTCAGTGCTTTAAATCACTCGTGTGGTTGACAGACGTTTGGTGGACTCTGTCGTTGACATACGCTCACGGAAAGAAGTCCATCGGTGTAATGTCAGGCGACCTCGGAGGCCAGGGATACGATCATCCCTGCCAGTCCAGCGATCTGGAAACACGTGGTCTAGCCGTATGGCACAATCTGAGCTTAATGTGACGGTGTTTACAATATTTCCAGCTTCCTCCAAGCGGTGAAGAACGCCCACTGCGCATTGCGCACGTTGTGGCTTGTCGTCTGGTTTCAATGCGTGCAAGAGAACTTGCAGTCGGTATGAATACCTGTATAAACGTTTCCGAAGCACCCGGTGCAAGAGGGCCATACGGATTTGCAGTGCCTGCAGCGCTCACCGACCAGACTTCTGCGGTGAATGTTGAAAATCCAACAGTATCCGTTCTGCGTCGGCTCTACCAGTTCCAAGTTGTCTAGTATGAAGATTCACATCAACGCTTCTTGTCTGTATAAAATTTCTGTACCTCTGTCGTTGCTTCCCATACTGAGACTGCAAAGTCTTTTGAAGTAGCGTCTCCAATTTGGTCTGAGTAAACCATTCCACACACTGAGCCTTTTCTTGGACAATTGTCATTATGCTTCACTCACGACAACCTGGGACACACACAAACAAATCATTCTGATTTTTTTACGTAAACCAAACATTGGGTTAGTGAATAAGTACATAGCGTTTTCCCATAGGTTTAATAAACACAACACATACGCATAGGAGATACTTTCGTCATCAATAATGTATTCTCCTTTATTATTTACAACAGTCTGCCAACTCAGGGATAACTATTCGACTTGGCGACTGTAGATAACGCGTGGTTTTGAGGCGAAGAACTCGTCGGGCCACCTTCAGAGCGCATTTTCACCCGAAAAGGAAGTTGCATGAAGTTTTTTCGATAGAGAGCGGAAAAGGTGAAAATCTAAGGACGTAAGTTCAAGTGAATAAGGTGGATGCGGAAAGGCTTCCACACCTAACTAATGTATAGTGTATTTTGTCAGTCTATCACAGGGGCGGGCAGAAATCCTGCACATGTGCGGTGCACTTGCACGCGTGCAGTTAACAGGTGTTCCGCATGCACACAGGGGCAAGCTGGGCACCCGCTTATCTCCCATCCCCACCATACCTTCTGACCGCTCCTTCCTCTGTAATGCGTTTTGTTTCCTAACTTGCTTTATTGAGTGAATGAATAAGGTTAGTAGGAGTGCTTGAAAGAAATAATGTTGTGAAAGAGTACCTATTACCTACGATACGTTTTATTTAATTATCACAGGTGAAGTTTACAATACGTTTAATATCTGGAACAAAGCCGGCCGGTGTGGCCAAGCGGTTAAAGGCGCTACAGTCTGGAACCACGTGACCGCAACGGTCGCAGGTTCGAATCCTGCCTCGGGTATGGATGTGTGTGATGTCCTTAGGTTTGTTAGGTTTAAGTAGTTCTAAGTTGTAGGGGACTGATGACCTTAGAAGTTAAGTCCCATAGTGCTCAGAGCCATTTGATTTGGAACAAAATTTCTGCATACAGACAAACACAAACAGTTACGTAAATTTTCATCACTGATGTTTGCTCTTAACCGAGACTTATTAATTCAGCAAATGGTTTTCCAGCTCTCGCTATATTAAGCGCAGTCTTATAACTTGCACATACCGCTGGGCTATTATTGTTGTCGTCCTGAAAACTTGAAAACAGTGCTCCATAAAATGTTAAATCAGTTAGATGAGAGACATGACGAGAGAAAGTCGCAGATCTCTCGTGACAACAGCGGCTACGACAAATTCAAATGGCTCTGAGCACTATGGGACTTAACTGCTGTGGTCATCAGTCCCCTAGAACTTAGAACTACTTAAACCTAACTAACCTAAGGACATCCCACACATACATGCCCGAGGCAGGATTCGAACCTGCGACCGTAGCGGTCGTGCGGTTCCAGACTGTAGTACCTAGAACCGCTCGGCCACTCCGGCCGGCCATCTACGACAGATTCATCTGGTATCGTCAGATCCCTCTTCTTAAGCTCAGTCAATTCCCCTCCGCTCAGAATCCGACAATAAATTTTACTCGTCCTTGTGAAATTTATTATAATGGCCTTCAATACTAAACTTCCGTTGACCAGCGAGAATCTGCCACATATTAAACATTTCGAATTTTCACGTTTTTGCACAAAGAAAAAATGATTCTCCCATTACTTTTTAAAAGATAGCAAATCTCCACTTCTCCGTTTCTTGAAATACAACGTTCACTACATAGTGCTCGCTTCGCATCAACGTCCGCAGCTTAGACTGGCACTACACTGCCGAAACCTGCCGGCTGTCGCCACAGCCCCGGTCGACGCCTGCACGCGAGCAGCACACGTGCAGCGCTGTGCGCTCATGAGCCGCGTGCAACGTTTGCCCGCCCCTGGTCTATCAGAATGCGGGCCGACGTTATGGTGGAGTACCATCACTTCACGTTCTCTTCCTGGTCGTTGTTCTTCGACTGTGCCTGCAAGGTGTCTCAGTTGTTGGCAATACATGTCAGCAGTGGTGGTTACACCTCGGGGAAGCAATTCATAGTACACCAGACCCCTGCTGTTCCGCCAGATTTATAACATTATCTTTTGCGGATGCGCGCAGTTCTTTGTACAGGGAGTTGCTGCTTTGTTTGTGCTCAACCATTCCTTTCTTTTCCTTACGTTAGCATAAAGACACCACTTCTCGTCACCGGAAACAATAGAGGATAGCAAAGGTCGATGCTGTTCCGAGCCAATTGATGACGAGCAAGCACAGATGTACACATGGCCAGCCGCAGATTTTTGTGATTTTGGCTTAGAGCATGCGGTAAACATACACCGCATTTTGTTTCCTTCCCCATTGCACTGAAATATCTCACTATGGTAAAGTGATGACAGTTCATTGGATTTCACAGTTGACGAGTACATTGACGTGTATCATTGTGAATTAATGCATTTAAACAAACTTCTTCAAATCCCGAAGATATTCCTGGTCGTGGAGCCTCACTAATGTCAAAACGATCCTCCTTAAAACGATAAAAGCATTTTCTCGCGGCACTCTGTGCAGTAGCATTATCCCCATATACGAAGCAAATGTTTCTGGCAGGCTCCTTTACTGTCACCCCTCTGCTTACTGAAGTCAAACAGAAGAATATGTCGGAAATGTTTCGATTTCTCCCCTTGGAACTCCATTTTCTAGCGTCCACAGCTCCACTCAATATCTCCTTATGACAAAATGACAATATGTAAACTCATACAGCAACAGTGAACTGCAAACGAAAAATGACAATTGATAAATAAACCCATAGTAAACGGAATACCAACAACTAAATAAAAACGCTACAAACGTATGCACCGACCTAACAGTTTGGGTGCTATAAAACGTTTAAATTGTTGCGTACCTTTTTGGACTCACTGTATTTACCGATACCATCCATTATCAGGTACCTCTGGCTCGCGTGGTACCATAGTAACTGATAAATTAAATAAAATAAATAATGTTTCTAAACCGGACGGATCTGTTGATAAGTAAGTTGTAATCATAATGGTCATTAGAGAATTAGGAACAAAAGAATTATAGAATTAATGCAACACGGAAAAAACAGAGTATAAGAATAAATAACACATTTAAAAGAGAACTTCTTAGCTTCTGTGATGAACTGCTGTAGGCAACTGAAGGAGTGAACTACAAGGAAACATTTCAAAAGATGGCAATACTTAGCACTCATGACTATTTTTTCAGTTCTATTAGAAGCGTATTGAAGATGAAACCTTACCATTCTGTACAGTGCTTACAGAAGTGTTACCGGAGAGCATATCGCTTTCCTTTTAGTGTCCACTGAATGAATACTCCAGTTTCTTCTGACTGAGTCAATACTGTTTACAACAAATGACATGACGGAATATACGTGAGGGGATGGAAGAGTTAGAATTCCGGAGACACCCTTACAACGGCCTAAATGAAGTTCTCGAACTTTTCTGGTCTGAGAGTATTCTTGGTGAGCGGGCGGAATAGCCCCAAACCATGACACCGTATGAGATGAAACGGTGAAAGTAAGCAAACTAAATAAGCCTTGCGCTTTAGTGCTAGGGACAGTGGAGATCATTCCTATACTGAAGACAGCAGTATACAGTTTCTTCACAAGGTCTTGAATATGTAACTTACGTCTCCCATCTATCCTCAGATCTGAGAATTTAAAGTGGTAGGATTCGCAGACTGTTTGGCCGCCCTGGGACGGTAAGATTTCACTTTTACACCACCTGTTAAGCGTCAATATGTCCTCTGAAAGCAACATAGTGATTTTGCTGATTATCTTGCTAGCTACAAAAGTTATGCAGAGTAAAGCAGAACTCCAACGAGCAACTTTTAGAAGTTTATTAACGACACACGGTCTCCGGCGGAACGTTACAAAGTTATGATGTGATTATGATTTCTACATCTAATTTGCATTTACATCTACGTATCTACTCTGCCAGGCCAACGTGGCGGAGGGACCTCTGTACCACTACCGGTCGTTTCATTTCCTGTTCCACTAGCAAACAGAGCGACAGAAAAACGTCTGCAGTCCTTTGTGTGAGCTCTAATGTATAATATCGTTCTGGTATTTGCGCAAGATGTATGTTGGTGGAAGTAGAATAATTCTGCGTTCAGCTTCAGATCCTGATTCTCTAAATTTTCTCAATAGTGTTCTTCAAAAAGAACGTCGCCTTCCCTCCAGCCATTCCAATTTCAGTTTGTGATACCTCTCCACAGTACTTGTGTGTTGTTAGAAACTACCGGTTACAAATCTAACACTCCACCCTTGAACTGATTCGATACCGTCTTTTACTCCGACCCGGTGCGGACCCTAAACACTCGAAAACTACCCAAGAATAGGTCGCACCAGTGTCCTATAAATGGTGTTCTTTGCAGGTGAGCCACATTTCGCTAAAATTCTTCCAACAAACCGAAGTCGACCATTACCCTTCACTTCCACAGTCCTTATGTGCTCATTCCATTTCATATATCTTTTCAACGCTATACCTAGATATTCAATCGACATGAGTGTGTAAAACAGCGCACTATTAATGCTGTACTCGAATGTCATGGAATTGTTTTTGCTACTAATCTGCATTAACTTACATTTTTCTGCATTTAGAGCTAGATATTCTTCATCACAGCAATCAGAAATTCTAAGTCATTTTGTATCCTGCTATAGTCTCTCAACGACACCTTCATATGTATCACAGCATCATCAGCAAACAACCACAGATTGCTGCTTATACTGTCCCTCACATCATTTATTTATATACAGAATAAATTCCGTCTGAAAAGGCCACGGAAGGCCCAACGGTACCGACCTACCGCCGTGTCATCTTCAATCGACTGGCGTCAGTGATTGTGGATATGGAGGGGAATGTGGTCAGCATACCACTCTTCTGGTCATTTCCAGTTTTCGTGATTGGAACCACTACTTCTCAGTCAAGCAGCTCCTCAATTAGCCTCAGAAAGGCTGAGTACACCCCGTTTGCCAACAGCGCTAAGCAAACCGGACCGCAGGCCATCCAAATGCTAGCCAAGCCCGATAGTGTTTCACTTCGGTGATCTGGCGGAAACCTGAGTTACCACTGCGTCAAAGCTGTTGCAATATAAAGAAAAATAGCGGTCATAATTATTGAATTTTTTACCTTTGTTTCTGAGAAAAAAACCATCATAACACTGAAAAATATGTAATCACCATTACGCACCACACGAAGCACATGATTTGGTTTTCTGTAAATGTGGTTGCCGTCATTATGGGTACAGCTCCACTTTGCTTCACTGTGCCGCTCTTCAATTGCATTGAGTGCAACCATATACGGTACCTATGGGCCAACCGTTCATCAGTAAACCTATCCATAATACTGTTGCATATCGCTGTAACTCTGATGGAAAACAAAACCCTAAGCAGAACAGAGAGGTACAGAAGACAAATTTGAGAAAAACTTGTTAAAGAGGGTATTACTGATGTCTACAGCAGGTATGGTGACCGAATAGAAAAGCGACAGACAGTACATACTGTCGACATTGGCAGTGTTGAGTACCAGCGAAATACAGTTACAATGCTATCTGGAGCTGGACACCAAACGAGATGCAGTAGCTCTGTATCAAACTGCTGGAGATCGTGGTAATTTACAGGAAAATACTCACAAGATGTCTCTGAACAATCTTTGAAAGTTTGTCGCTGGAGTTCTGGTTCATCCTGTTCAAACAACTTAAGAGAAAAAAGTTTCAAGTCATTAGAGTTTGACATCATTGATATATATCAAGAAAAGCCGAGAACATTGTGCCATCCTTTTTTTACATGAGCAACATGAGATTCATACCTTGTCCTTATTTGTTGGCCCATTCTGCCTCCTACTTTCTAGATATGAACCACTGTTGACCATTTTCCTATACTTCCCCCATCCCTGTTTGTTGCTCCCTGCAGCTTGATATACTGCTTCGTGATTACTACGTATGAACCATTGCTGAGTATTCTCCAAGACCAATAATATTCCAGTTTATGCAGAAGTAGTACAAGGTCCATACAAACAATAACTTGTCTTACAGCAAAGTAAAAATACCTATCAGTAAACATTTTCTGTACAATAGATATCTGAAGCTGACGCAGGATTTTAGCAGAAGTGTTGTTGATTCTGTAGGCCTACAAATTAACAAACCTCAGTTCATCTTACGCGGTCAACATTTCAACATTGGTCTTTCCTATGTACAACAAAATTTCTACACAGAGATACCGAACAATGTTAGCGTACTAGCATAGCGACAAAGATTTTGTCAAGAAACTGATGTTCATGTTACGTCTTTTGATTATAAGACCGCTGTGATTAGAATTTCAACTTCCTGTGATAGGTTAAATACCCACCAGGGTGTATTATTGTTGTTCGTGTTCAGTATTGTTGCCAGACCTGGTAGGGTGTATAAGGGACGTGAACAGAATCAAAAGTTGAATAACCACTGCGAATGACGCAGATATGTCACATACTCGTTTGAGCCAGCGTTATCAGAACCGTCAAAATTTTAAAGTAGCCACATTATGGGATTCTATTTGGTCACTTGACGAATCGTGCAGTTTTCATTTTTTGGGGCATTCGGATGTGAGAACGTCCCAGTGTTGGACTGTATGGGAACGTAAGCGCAGGCATACCCGTTTTCATCGTTCCGGTCCACTACATCTGCCCACCTCAAAGGAGGAACGCAAACAGCAAGCGCATCGCAACTCCTTCACATCTAAGCGAGGAATCCAAGGACAACTAATAGACTCCCTACAACATTCTCTGTGATGGTGCACCATGGGTCAGCAGCCGGACTAGGGAATTACCATTCCTCGCGAAATCTGCAGCTGACATCACAATGCAAACGGCTGCATTTGGAGTGGCATGGTGACCTGGAAACATGGACTGCAAATGAATGGCATCGCACTGTGATGAGCGAGGAATTGCGGGCCCGTGACGACGATCGTATCTGTATCCAGAAAGGCCCGTACAGGACCTGCAACATGCGGTCGTGCATTATCCTGCTGAAATGTAGGATTTTCCAGTGATCGAATGAAGGGTGAGAGGTCACGTTCAACAAATGTTTTGAAGAGGCACAGTGTACTATTCATGGCGTCGTGGTGACGGGAGCCATCGTGTATGACAAGTCATGGCTGAAGGAGATGGAGGGAACTCTGATGGTACAATGGTGAATCACGGACTTCCTGCACCCCATATATTACCTCCCATGGGACAGTACGTTGGTGCCATTTTTCAGCAGGACAATGCTCGTCACAACACACGGCACGTGTCTCAATGAACTGTCTGGGTGATGTTGAGGTAATCGCGTGGAGAGCAATATCCCCAAGCCTGTCTCCAATAGATGGTCCGCCCGAGCAGTAGTAGCCGGGATATAAACGACCTGTTACAACAGCTGTGGATCATCATGCCTCAGGAGAGGATACAAAGGATTTTTGACACTCTTTCCAACTGAATGCATGCATCCTGACCAGAGAGGTTGTATCGTCATACTGATAAGCAGATGTGTACTGCCAAGTTCTTTGTAAGTATGAGTCGGTTTTGCTATCACTTATATAACAGTAGCTACCCTCTCAATTCGTGAAGTTTTGTATCTTCGTCCACTTCTCGGTGCTTCACTTCTTTTTTGTCAGGCGGTTTACTTACATGCCTCTGTTCGTGTACTAATCTCTCTCGTCCCAATCTCGTGGTTTTTACGTGAGATTTGTGATAGCGTCTGCGGAACTGTCGCTTAGTCTTCCTCCAATACTTGTTCTCCAAATTTAGCCACCATGATTTTATTACAATAACATCACATGCTTTTCTACTTTCGTCTTCCCTCCTTCTCTACATGTACCGCTCACAATTGGTAACGTGTGAATGCCAACATTGTGATATGAAATGTGTCTTGTCTGAAATAACATGGGGCCTGGTGGTTCTAAACTGCAAAAGTGAAGAGGCAAATAAAGAAATGAATATAGATGTTGAACTTATTGGAAATAGCTTCGTTATATACACTACTGGCCATTAAAATTGCTACACCAAGAAGAAATGCAGATGATAAACGGTTATTTATTGGACAAATGTATTACACTAGAACTGACATGTGATTATATTTCACGCAATTTGGGTACATAGATCCTGAGACATCAGTACCCAGAACAACCAACTCTGGCCGTAATAACGACCTTGATACGCCTGGGCATTGAGTCAAACAGAGCTTGGATGGCGCGTACAGGTATAGCTGCCATGCAGCTTCAACACGGTACCACACGGTACCACAGGTATTGTGACGAGCCATTGGTGAGAGAGCTAGAGAATGTGCTGGCCAGGGCAGCAGTCGAACATTTTCTGTACCCAGAAAGGCCCGTACAGGACCTGCAACATGCGGTCGTGCATTATCCTGCTGAAATGTAGGATTTTCCAGTGATCGAATGAAGGGTACAGCCACGGGTTGTAACACATCTGAAATGTAACATCCACTGTTCAGAGTGCCGTCAATGCGAACAAGAGATGACCGAGACGTGTAACCAATGGCACCCCATACCATCACACCGGGTGATACGCCAGTATGGCGATGACGAATACACGATTCCAATGTGCGTTCACCAAGATGTCGCCAAACACGGATGCGACCATCATGATGCTGTAAACAGAACCTAGATTTATCCGAATAAACGACGTTTTGCCATTCGTGCACCCAGGTTCATCGTTGAGTACACCATCGCAGGCGCTACTGTCTGTGATGCAGCGTCAAGGGTAACCGCAGCCATGGTCTCCGAGCTGATAGTCCATGCTGCTGCAAACGCCGTCGAACTGTTCTTGCAGATGGTTGTTGTGTTGCAAACGTCCCTATCTGTTGACTCAGGGATCGAGACGTGGCTGCACGATCCGTTACAGCCATGCGGAAAGATGCCTGTCATCTAGACTGCTCGTGATACGAGGCCGTTGGGATCCAGCACGGCGTTACGTATTACCCTCCTGAACCCACCGATTCCATATTCTGCTAACAGTCATTGAATCTCGACCAACGCGAGCAGCAATGTCGCGATGCGATAAACCGCAATCGCGATACGCTACAACCCGACCTTTATCGAAGTCGGAAACGTGGTGGTACGCATTTCTCCTCCTTACCCGAGGCATCACAAGAACGTTTCACCAGGCAATACCGGTCAAATGCTGTTTGTCTATGAGAAATCGATTGGAAACTTTCCTCATGTGAGCACGTTGTAGGTGTCACCTTGTGTGAATGCTCCAGAAAGCTAATCATTTGCATAACACTGCATCGTCTTCCTGTCGGTTAAATTTCGCGTCTGTAGCACGTCATTTTCGTGGTGTAGCAATTTTAATGGCCAGTAGTATATAACATTTTCATCTGTGTGTTACTCTTCCTCATGGTCAAGCAATCAATGCGACTTTTACCTCAACCTTTAAACTGAATGATGAAAAATCTTTCGTCCTTTAGCTTCAAAAGATAATACGATTTTATCCCAGAACTGATGTTTAATGAGTAAGTATGAGTCGTAATTTTTTTTCTTATAAAGAAGGTGTACATTTATATGCTGCAACCGACCTCCAAAATGACATAAAAACAAGCAAACAGTAAACCTCTTAGCGCGTAAAATGCGCTAGCTGCGACATACCTAGTCATGAATTTAACCAGTACAAAAATTATCCGCCCTTAGCTGCACGTGTATGGAGTGGAAGTACGGAAGGCCGATTCTGTCAGCACGTAAAATATTTATGGCGGCATAACTTGGCTGACGCAATATTTATGTCTTCCTGCGCACAGAAAAGGGATTTCTGCCAGCTATAAATCAGGCAGGAAGCAGTTTAAGAGCGCATTCACGACTGTCCGTCTTAAATTTGATTTTTAGTTGCACGGTGAATCCTGTCGGGATGAGGGGAGCTATTTCAGGCCAGCACGTCTCTGGAAGATAGGGACGGATATTGCTCCCTTCTGCGTATATACAGAGGAAACTGTGTTGTTCAGCACAATATAGAAAAATGACGTTTGACTCGTAGTGCTTCACTACAGTGTTCGATTGACAGTGAACTCCAATGCAGGCAGAATTACAGACGTGATGGTACTAAGAATTTTTCTTTCTTTGGTGATATTGTTTATGGACAAATCGTTGGGCTTAGCGTTATTTCATTTTTATATCTGTCTAAAGACTGTAGTAACGTGAAGACGAGTTTTGGTTTTTTCATATGCTCAAAGTCCAGTGTGGACAAAAGTGAACTGTCTTACTGATCATGAATCGAAAGTGCATTTAACTGCTGCCTTCCCACGACTAAACCACTGAAACGATTGTCATGAAATTTGGCATGGAGAAAGCTTGAAAATTGGTTGCTTTAGAAAGGGTACAGAAAAAATTATTTATGGATTTGAAGAATATTACGCGAATAAGGACAAACATTTATTCTTTGAAATGCTATATACTCTTTGACCTTTGAAGTTTATCATATTTGTGAAAACGGCTTTATTGGTTGATAAGCTCTACGCAGTACGATTCACAGTAGTAAATACAATGCTGATACAATCCTTAACGTGTTAAATCCGTACTTCCTTGCTAATATTATACGGGCGTAAGTAACTCTGTTGCATTAACACTACTAAACTACTTAACCGATTTCATTGTGCAAGGGACGTTCAGTAAGTAAAGCAACACATTTTTTTCTCGGCCAGTTCCGGTTGAAAAAATGCGCAATTTCTTGTGGGACATTGTGGAATATTCTCGCTTCAGCCCAAGCAGTTTCATGAAGCAGGCCTAAAAATTTGGGCTATTCATCGTTTAACTGAAATATCTTTTAGCATAGATGTTGTCGACCTCACACTATTTTGTGTAGAGTGAACTGTAACGGTCTTGGTACCGTAGTTTCTTTGCAATTGGTTTTGATCTTCCGATGACTTTCCTCGTATAAATTGCGAACACTGTAAGGGGACTGCTCTGATTGCCTCCTAAATCATTTACATAGACTGGGAACAGGATAGGGCCTATAACACGTCCCTGAAAAATCCCAGATATCATTCACTACTTCCTGTTATTAAAGAGCCACTTTACCTCGTTCGGCTTGGACTGGATGTTGAAACATACGTAACTGTACTTCACTTTTGCACGTTTAGGGTGCTTGAAGATATTACCTCCAGTTTCTTTCAAAATCATGTACTTTTTTAGCCACTGAATTTAGCTAATTTCGTATGTTCAGAAATCAAGGAAAGCAAAGTCATTAAAATTAAATTTAATGAATATATATAAAAAGAAAAATACGCATCACATCTTTAATGCGATGCCGGTCGTCTAATTACGGTATGAATACGTACGCACGTTGTTTACTATTTAGTGAAGGCACTTCCATTTTTTATTTCACATTTGGCTTGTCATAAGAAGTAAAATACATCGTACAATTTTTAACAGATAAAAGAGTTTTTCTTGCACAACTTTCCACGGTAAAAGACGTATTACGCATGATGTGTCACGTACAGATGATTACAGGGAAATGAGATGTATACGAAAACGTTTAGTGCGCAGTTGGAAGTATGTCATAAACACTGTTTTCCAGAATGTAGAAACTATACTGTAAAATTAATTTTTATGTCGACGTCCGGTTTCTACGCCAGTGAAAATTCTAATTAAAGTATTGTATCTTTGTGTCGTTACAAAAATCTAAGAATAAAGATAGTAATAAAAGGTATTTCATATTGTCATGAAATAAAAATTTATAAACTTCGAAATATGTCACGTGTAAAGGTTTGTTTATATGATGTAATACTAACGTTTCACATCAAGATAAATTCTTTCTGAGGAATTTAATTGTGTTTTCAAAATAAAGTGATAGTTCTTTATCTAGTAAGCAATGAATTTCTATTTGGCATTACAAAAATTAAATTTGCAAAATAATCAACTGTATGTGACATTTGTTATAAATGATATGGAAAAAATTGAAATAAACTTTCGTTTTTCAAAGATACAAATTCTTTTTCACATATGCTTCTCTAAAGCGAAATCCGTAGGATGACCAATTTTCGTAATGTTACATTCTCACAGAGCAAGTTCGTAGAGAAAGTGTTATTGAGTCAGAGACAAATTTATAAAACAATACAATTTTCTAAATACTTCAGCGTATAGCGTAATTACGTAATTTCCTTACTCTATGACCGAAATTTGAATAAACGTTATCGAAAAGAGGGTCGAATCGTATCTTTCAATTGACCCAGAGTCGTACCGTTAGGTTCGGTTGATTCAGAAACCCCAAGATCTAGGTTTGCTATACACTCGACGGATTCGCAACTATGATTCTGGGTACGGATGGGCCATCTTTCTCGAGTAGAGTTGCGACTGTGTGCCTACTGTAAACGCAAAGTTTGAACGGAGAGTGACGCTAGAGCTCCTTGAGACAGGTTTGTGTGTGTGTATGTGTGTGCGGGTGCGGTGGGCGCGATAATGCGAGAGCAAGAGTCGCCTAGTAATGGCGCTGCTTGCGAAGTTGGTCCTTAAGCGGCCTGCGCCGGCTATCAATCCCTCACGGTGGCAGGTGAGCGGCAGGGGTGCCAACTTTACCCCGGAGTTCCGCTGAAGCAGGACGGAATTCTTCGCGTTACTGGAGACTCCAAGCGCCAGCGGGCTGCTCTTCTGGAACGACGACCGCGGGTAGCGGGTAGGTTATTGGCGCCCACGCTTTTCCATTAATCTCCTTCCAACGTATGCACTACGAAGGAATTGCGTGTCATATTCCAGAATTTCTTAATGGAATCAGAACACCAACGCTGCGCCTAATTACCACCATCATTTCTCATCCACAGACAAGTTAAAACCCTCCGGGAGTCTTTACCCGACGTAATTCGTAGAAGTATGTTTTGCTTGTTCCTGTTATTCAAGATCACTCATCATCATGAGTCCCTAACAATATCAACATATCTTCCACTCAGCTGGTTACAGGTGGTGTGGCCGGCCGCTGTGGCCGAGCGGTTCTAGACGCTTCAGTCCGGAACCGCACTGCTGCTAGGGTCGCGGGTTCGAATCCTGCCTATGGCATGGATGTTTGTGATGTCCTTAGGTTAGTTAGGGTTAAGTAGTTCTAAGCCAAGGGGACTGATGACCTCAGATGTTAAGTCCCATAGTGGTTAGAGCCATTTGAACAGGTGGTATGCAAACAGACGTTAAACTGTCATGAAATGAAACTGCTGCTTGGATGTGAAGATGATTTCCATTTGAGTGCAGTCGCAGTAATTAGTTAGGACTAAAGTCGCCTGCATTCTCTATATACGGAAATACACTCATATGCAAAACTTACGGAAGAAGGCAACTTTCGCTTGATGTGTCATTGCCAAGTATCATAGTTCAATGAAACCTGAACCGTACGTAGAAAAAACAGCTGCTGCAGTGCGGTACAGAAGACAAATGAAATAAATACGCAGTTAGACGAACAGAAATTACACTTAATCATCTTGGAACAAATACCACGGACACTGACAAATATAGCAAATGTGGTATATACCAACTAGCTTGCAACTGCTGCCAATCTGTATATGTGGGTCAAACATGCAGGAATTTCAGAACCAGGTACACAGAACATCTCAGAGTCCTGAAAAGCAATAGCTCACACTCAACATTAGCAGACCACGTGATAGCACAGAATCACCACCTAACAAAGATTCTTAAATCTAGTAACAGCTTATACGAAAAATTAACTGTAGAAGAAAACTGTCACATCAAAGAATCAACAGCCCACGAAAAGAAAGTACTAAATGAATACACATCACTATGCAATAAAACTCTCTTTGCTACAATTGAAGAACTGCACCCACACCAAAACTTCACACGTTCAGCCAGCATTAAATTTCCCTCTCCACTTTCTCCCTCCCCCCCTGCTCCCTCACAGTCCTGAACACACACACAACCCCCCTCCCCCCTCCCCCTCCCTCCTTCCCCCTTCCCTCACAGACAAACAAACCAAACACTATGAACGTCAATAACACTTCAGATCTGCGCGTGTCACCCACACAAACGTGCCGCTAAACAAATGATCGCCACACAGCCTCAACAACACGTAATGAAGGCGACAAAAAATCGCAGAAAATGCCTGTGAAACGACCAAAGTGATAGAAATCAGCGTGTTACCACATCACAAACAAAGGAGACAAACACCACACACAAACAAAGGAGATAAACACCACAATGTGAAAGCTGTATGTAACACGCGAAATTATGCGATACATACTCCTTTTCGTTCGGAAATGCGCAATAAACAAAAATAAAAGTTACGTTTCGCTGTTTGGGGAAGTCAAATTTTAGATTGCGTAGCAAACTTACAGCTGTCAACATAAACATTCAATAATTTCACGTAAGATACGTATGTAAACTAGGTCATACATCCACCCTCCTTCGAATTAAACTATAAAACTACAACTTATATTGTTATGAACTACGTACAGTGCATCAACCCAGTAATACACATCTCAACTGTGAAATTCAAAACAAACCATGTATAATATTTGACAACAATCGCTTCATTTACAGGTGTAAACATTTTGTACCAAATGCCTTCTAAGTAGTTCAAATGACTCTGAGCACTATGGGACTTAACTTCTGAAGTCATCAGTCCCCAAGAACTTAGAACTATTTAAACCTAACTAACCTAAGGGAATCACACAACACCCAGTCATCACGAGGCAGAGAAAATCGCTGACCCCGCCGGGAATCGAACCCGGGAACCCTGGCGTCAAATGCCTTCTCTAAACGTTAATATGTAATAACAATTTCAGAGAAAGGAAATAAAGAAATCCACTGAAGACAGCAGAAAAAGCGCTGAAACACGTCTGGGTAAAACAAGGCTCCAAAGGTGTCTTACACAAGGTGGAATTTCTCATAGAAGAAATTACACTTTTATTGGAAGACAATAATTACACTGATATCACCACGAATCACCTGGACATTGCAAAAAGCGGTTCATTGTTGTTAATGGGGTGTGTGACTGCTACAGACAGCGGTGCACACTGTGTAACATGCTTTCCCACTGGCCACAAGGTTGGTGAGGGGTTCTTTTGATAGGGCGTACTGTTTCTTCACCAGCGCGGTTGACAAATGCTGGACGGTCGCTGGTGAATGTTGACGTGCTGCATTATGTCTGCTTAATACATCCCAGAGATATCCGATGGGATGCAAGTCGGGGAAACGGGCAGGCCAATCCATTCGACGAATATTCTCTAGTTCCAAGAGCTGCGCCATCTGCACTGTTCGATGCTGCCGCACATTGTAATCCATAAAAATGTATCCAAGGGTGAGTGCAACCATGGTGAGACGCACATGGGAAAGGAGTACAGTGTCCGAATAACATTGACCAGTGTGTATATCGTGTTCAAACATTTATAGGCCAGTACGCCCATGCAACGCTATGTCCTCTGACACCAAAACACCATAACACCACCAAAAAAGTCGTGTGCGACAATACTGGAAGTACTGTCATATGACGGGAAGAGGGAACTCGCAATGCACCAAATAGTGCCGCAAACGACGAACGCGCCTTATGTGCTGTACCATGGGCGCTGGCCTGTGGGTGAACCTTGTATTCCTCCACCTAGCACCGAAAAATGGCGATCCTTCCTAAAGCACTAAGACTTCTGAAGCAATTTTTTTGCACTTATTTCCGACATTAGTTCAAATGGTTGAAATGGCTCTAAACACTATGATACTTAAAATCTGAGGTCATCAGTCCCCTAGATTTAGAACTACTTAAACCTAACTAACAAAAGGACATCACACACACATCCATGCCCTGCGACTGTAGCAGCAGCGCGGTTCCGGACTGAAGCGCCTAGAATCGCTCGGCCATAGCGGCCGGCGCGACATTAGTCTTAAAGTGAATATCTGCACCATCTATGTCGTCTTAATGGGACGAAAGTACGAGGATTGTTCAATAAGTAGTGCCCCACCTTTTTTTAAAAGCCGTTCATATACCTAGACAAACGTCTTTGTTGATGCTTCACATGTGATGTTTATTCTGTGCGCCTGTGAAGTTTCTAACCGTTCTGGAAGATATCAGAGCCGTAGTAGAGCGTCAAAATAGCGTCTACATACGACTCATGTTACAGGCAGCGTGCTGTTATTGAATTCTTGTGCGCAGAAAAAGAAACCGTGGTGAACGTCCATAAACGTTTGTGTGCAGTGTACAGCATTGCTGCAGTTGAGAGCAGTTGGGCGATGGGTGAAGAAAGTTACAGCCTCAGAAAATGCAGAAACAGAGCTCCATGATCAGCCACGCTCGGGACGTCCTGTCGCAGCCACTGCTCCAGACATGCTGAATCGTTCGGATGCCATTACTCGTGCCTACCGGCGCATCACAACTCGAGAATATATTCTGCAGTTGTCGGTCAGCATTGGAAGTGCGTCTGCAATGGTCGAGACTCTCTGCTACGCTGCGTGCACGCTGCAACAGTGCCCTCAAAAGGAGAATTTTTTATCCCCCCTTGTAAGAAAAAACTATGGAGGTGTAAGCGCATCAAAACAACTTGAAAGCTAAAATATATCCAGTGTCAGTCAAGTACAATGTTCCAAAAAATCTAGCACTTACACTATGTGATCAAAAGTATCCGGACACCTGGCTGAAAATGACTTGCAAGTGCGCGGCGCCCTCCTTCGGTAATGCTGGTATTAAATATGGTGTTGGCCACCCTTAGTCTTGATGACAGCTTCCTCTTTCGCAGGCATACGTACAATCAGGTGCTGGAAGGTATCGTGGGGAATGACAGGCCATTCTTCACAGAGTGCTGCACTGAGGAGAGGTATCAATGTCGGTCGGTGAGGCCTGGCAGGAAGTCGTCGCTCCAAAACATCCCAAAGGTGTTCTATAGGATTCAGGGCAGGACTCCGTGGAGGCCAGTCCATTACAGGGGTGTTACTGTCGTGCAACCACTTCGGCACAGGCCGAGCATAGGGAACAGGTGCTCAATCGTGCTGAAAGATGCAGTCGCCATCCCCTAATTGTTCCTCAACAGTGGGAAGCAAGACGGTGCTTAAAACATCAATATAGGCCTGTGCTGTGATAGTTCCACGCAAAACAACAAAACCACACCATAAACCACCGTCTCCGAATTTTACTGTTGGCACTACACACGCTCGCAGATGACATTCACCGGCATCCTCCATACCCACACCCTGCCACCGAATCACCACATTGTGAACCGTAATTCGTCACTCCACACAGCATTTTTACACTGTTCAATCGAACAATATTTACGTTCCTTACGCCAAGCGAGGCGTCGTTTGGCATTTACCGATGTGATGTGTGGCTTATGAATAGCCGCTCTACCATGAAATCCAAGTTTTCTCACCTTCCTCATAACTATCATAGTGCTTGCAGTGGATCCTGATGCAGTTTGGAATTCCTGCGTGACGGTCTGGATAGATGTCTGCCTATTACACGTTACGACTCTCTTCAACTGTTAGCGGTCTCTGTCAGTGAACAGACGAGGTCGGCCTGTACGCTTTTGTGCTGTACGTGTCCTTTCACGTTTCTACTTCATTATCACATCAGAAACGGTGGACCTAGGGATGTTTAGGAACGTGGAAATCTCGTGTACAAATGTATGACACAAGTGACACCCAATCACCTAATCACGTTCGAAGTGCGTGAGTTCCACGGAGCGTCTCATTCTGCTTTCTCACGATGTCTAATGACTACTGAGGTCGCTGATAGGGAGTACCTGGCAGTAGGTAGCAGTACGATGCACCTAATATGAAAAATGTATGGTTTTGGGCGTATCCGGATTCTTCTGATCACATAGTGCACGTATGGAGAAACATTAGGAATGAAGCACGAAGCAAAAAACGTGACATCTGAAGATGCTTTGAAATAAAGGGAAACGCCTATTGCCTAAATAAGACTCTTATTGCAGTCGCTAAAGACGGCAAAAATGTCGTGTGAGTAGGGCCTCCCGACGGGTAGACCGTTCGCCGGGTGCAAGTCTTTCGATTTGACGACACTTTGGCGACTTGCGCGTCGGTGGGGATGAAATGGTGACGATTAGGGCAATACAACAATCAGTCTCTCAGCGGAGAAAATCTACGACCCAGGAATCGAACCCGGGTCATTAGGATTGACATTCTGTCGCGCTGACCCTCAGCTACCTGGGCGGATCGCTAAAGACGGTATTATTGTATAACTGCACCTCCGGCAAAAGGAATACAAGAAACGAAATTATTTTTACCTTTTATTGACTGATTAAAGTTTGATACTTCAAGGATAAAGTAACCTTCTTTTAATGTTCGTTTTGACTGATTAGTATCACGTAAAAACTTCTTGTTACGAATTTTTCCGGTTGTTATTCATTTCCTCCGCACGTTCTCTTTCCTTCCATCTCTCTTTGTTGTTTCTGATTTCTTGCTTCGTATGCCTTGATAACCTTCTAAATGTATTAGTCTCAAAGAGGTTTGTTTGTTCTATTTCAGATCCTTCGTTGTACCTTTCTAGTTATTGTCTGATTACTGTAATCCATCCTGTTGTCGTTTCTTTTTGTAGAAATACGGGAATATTTGTTTCGTTAACTTGTTATCATTAGTTCGGTACAGGTGTCCACAGAGAATGAGACCACCGCTCGTGGTATAGTGGCTAGCGTTGCTACCTCTGGCTCCTGGGCTCCAGGGTTCGATTATCGGACGGGATGGGAATTTCCTCCGCCCGGGGAGTGGATGTTTGTGTTGTTCTCAATATTTCATTATCATGCGGCAAAAAGTGGCGGTACTGGACAGTGCAGAGACAGGAATTTCATACGGGCGCTGATAACCACGCAGTTGAGCGCTCCACAAACCAAATATCATCACCATCAGCAGCATCTTCGTCATCATCAAAGAGGATGAATCTCCACTTTGCCGTTGCTTCTGATGTTTTCTCAGTATTTTCATAGATCTCCTTGTTATGTCTTATTTTCCAACCATATGTAGTTTGCATTGCAAAAATTATTATTCTTATAATCCGTCTTTCAAATATCTCTGTTCTCTCCAGCCTACGGTTCATCGTTAAGCCTTCACATACATATACACATTCTGATCCTACCGTAGCGTTTTAGTTTTGTTTCTAGATATACGTTTGTTGTTCTAGTCATTTTCTGTCAAACCATATCCTGTTTTCATTTCTTTAACTCCTATACAATGTCCAGTCATATTAACGTGATCACCTGTCAAAAGCAGGAATAACCACTTTTGGAGCGCGAGACACGCAGAAAGTAAGTCAATGAGGTTTTTGAAGGTACCGATAGGGATGTGTGCCATGGCGACTCCGGCGCCGTGGTCAACAGTGCTGAATATCTCGGTTGACGATCCAACGCGGTACAGCCCGATCGAGGTGGATTGAAATCTGGGGAGTCTGGTGGTAAGGGAAGTACAGCGAGCTCCTTCCGGTGCTCTTTGAACAACGCACGTATACTACGAGCCGTGTGACGTGTTGCATTGTCTTACTGGTAGATACCTTCGTGCTGAGGAAAAACAACTTGCACGTAGGAGTGGACATGGTACCCAAGAATGGATGCATACATTTGTTGATACTTTAAGCTTTCAAGAATGACGAGATCACCCAGTGAATGACACGAAGACATTTCCCAGACCATAACGCTCCATCCTGATTACAGGATGTTTTCTTTGAGGCGTTTTACGTCATACACGGCAACAGCCATATCTCTGATGAAGCATAAAACATGATTCATCTGAAAAGGCTACCTATCGCCACTCAGTGTACGTCCTGTTACGATACAGGCTTACAAACTGCAGCCTTCGTCGGCTATGAAGACAGAATGGATGCATGAACCAGGCGCCTTCTGCGGAGCCTCATACGCGATAACGTTCGCTGAATGTTCGTTGAGGAGGCGCTACTTGTTGTTAGCGCCTAGGTCCCTCTGGGCGGCCAACTGCTCAGCAGTTGCACGTCTCTTCTCCCGTACTCATCTCCTAGCCCGCGGTGCACCTCAAATGCCTCGGTGCCGGTTTCAGGTAGGATCTTTTGCCATGCACTATACAGGGTGTTACAAAAAGGTACGGCCAAACTTTCAGGAAACATTCCTCACACACAAATAAAGAAAAGATGTTATGTAGACATGTGTCCGGAAACGCTTAATTTCCATGTTAGAGCTCATTTTAGTTTCGTCAGTATGTACTGTGCTCCCTCGATTCACCGCCAGTTGGCCCAATTGAAGGAAGGTAATGTTGACTTCGGTGCTTGTGTTGACATGCGACTCATTGCTCTACAGTACTAGCATCGAGCACATCAGTACGTAGCATCAACAGGTTAGTGTTCATCACGAACGTGGTTTTGCAGTCAGTGCAATGTTTACAAATGCGGAGTTGGCAGATGCCCATTTGATGTATGGATTAGCGCGGCGCAACAGCCGTGGCGCGGTACGTTAGTATCGAGACAGATTTCCAGAACGAAGGTGTCCCGATAGGAAGACGTTCGAAGCAATTGATCGGCGCCTTAGGGAGCACGGAACATTCCAGCCTATGACTCGCGACTGGGGAAGACCTAGAACGACGAGGACACCTGCAATGGACGAGGCAATTCTTCGTGCAGTTGACGACAACCCTAATGTCAGCGTCAGAGAAGTTGCTACTGTACAAGGTAACGTTGGCCACGTCACTGTATGGAGAGTGCTACTGGAGAACGAGTTGTTTCCGTACCATTTACAGCGAGTATAGGCACTATCAGCAGCTGATTGGCCTCCATGGGTACACTTCTGCGAATAGTTCATCCAGCAATGTGTCAATACTCATTTCAGTGCAAATGTTCTCTTTACGGATGAGACTTCATTCCAACGTGGTCAAATTGTAAATTTTCACAATCAACAATGTGTGGGCTGACGAGAATCCGCACGCAATTCTGCGATCACATCAACACAGATTTTCTGTGAACGTTTGGGCAGGCATCGTTGGTGATGTCTTGATTGGGCCCCATATTCTTCCACCTACGCTCAATGGAGCACGTTATCATGATTTCATTCGGGATACTCTACCTATGCTGCTAGAACATGTGCCTTTACAAATACGACACAACATGTGGTTCTTGCACGATGGAGCTCCTGCACATTTCAGTCGAAGTGCTCGTACGCTTCTCAACAACAGATTCGGTGACCGATGGATTGGTAGAGGCGGACCAATTCCATGGCCTCCACGCTCTCCTGACTTCAACCCTCTTGACTTTCATTTATGGGGGCATTTGAAAGCTCTTGTCTATGCAACCCCGGTACCAAATGTAGAGACTCTTCGTGCTCGTATTGTGGACGGCTGTGATACAATACGCCATTTTCCAGGGCTGCATCAACACATCAGGGATTCCATACGACGGAGGGTGGATACATGTATCCTCGCTAACGCAGGACATTTTGAACATTTCCTGTAACAAAGTGTTTGAAGTCACGCTGGTACGTTCTGTTGCTTTGTATTTCCATTCCATGATTAATGTGATTTGAAGAGAAGTAATAAAATGAGATGTAACATGGAAAGTAAGCGTTTCCGGACACATGTCCACATAGCATATTTTCTTTCTTTGTGTGTGAGGAATGTTTCCTGAAAGTTTGGCCGTACCTTTTTATAATACCCTGTATACTTCAACCAAAGCGGCTCGACAAGAATTTACGAACTTAGCCTTTCCCGAAATGCTTTCACCATTGGCCCGGAAGCCAATGATCATACCCTTTCGGACTTCACATAAATCGCTCCTTTCCCACGTCCAACGCGCTTCGTACACTCTCATCTACATCTACATCTACATCTACGTGATTACTCTGCTATTCACAATAAAGTCCCTGACAGAGGGTTCAGTGAACCACCTTCATGCTGTCTCTCTACCGTTCCACTCTCGAACGGCACCCGGGAAAAACGAGCACTTAAATTTTTCCGTGCGAGCACTGATTTCTCTTATTTTGTCTTGCTGATCATTTCTCCCTATGTAGGTGGGTGCCATCAGAATGTTTTCGCAATCGGAGGAGAAAACTGGGGATTGAAATTTCATGAGAAGATCCCGTCGCAACGAAAAACGCCTTTGTTTTAATGATCGCCGCTCCAATTCAAGTATCATGTCTGTGACACTATCTCCCCTATTTCGCGATAATACAAAACGAGCTGCCCTTCTTTGTACTTTTTAGATGTCAAACGTCAGTCTCACCTGATGCGGATCCCACACCGCACAGCAACACTCCAGAATATGGCGGACAAGCGTGGTGTAAGCAGTCTCTTTAGCAGACCTGATGCACCTTCTAAGTGCTCTGCCAATGAATCGCAGTCTTTGATTTGCTCTACCGACAACATTGTCTATGTGATCGTTCCAATTTAGGTTATTTGTAATTGTTATACCTAAGTATTTAGCTGAATTTACAGCCCTCATATTTGTGTAACTTATCGAGTAATCAAAGTTTAGCGGATTCCTTTTAGTACTCATGCGAATAATTTCACTCTTTTCTTTATTCAGGTCAATTGCCACTTTTCGTACGATACAGATATCTTATCTAAATCATTTTACAATAAGCTTTGGTCATCTGATGACTTTACAAGACGGCAAATGATAGAATCATGTGCAAACAATCAAAGACGGCTACTTATATTGTCTCCTATGTCGTTAATGAAGATGAGGAACAATAGAGGGCCTATAAAACTTCCTTGGGGACCGCCGGATATTACTTCTGTTTCACTCGATGACTTTCCGTCTATTACTATGGACAGGAAATCACGAATCCAGTCGCACAACTGAGGCGATACTCCGTAGGCACGCAGTTTGATTAGAAGACGCTTGTGAGGAACGGTATCGAAAGCTTTCTGGAAATCTAAAAATATTGAATCAATTTGACATCTCCTGTCGATAGCACTTATTATTTCATGACTATAAAGAGCTAGTTGTGTTTCAAAAGAACGATATTTTCTGAATCTGTGCTGACTATATGTCAATATATGGTTTTCTTCGAGATAATTCATAATGTTCGAATACAGTATATGTTCTAAAACCCTACTGCAAATCGACGTTAGTGATATAGGTCTGTAATTCAGCGGATTACTCCTACTTCCCTTTTTGGGTATTGGTGTGACTTGAGCAATTTTCCAGTCTTTAGGTACGGATCTTTCTGTGAGAGCGTGATTGTATGTAATTACTAAATATACTCTGAGAGGAACCTGACTGGTATACAAAATGGACCGGAGGCCTTGCCTTTATTAAGTGAGTTAAGCTGCTTTGTTACACAGAGGATATCTACTTCTATGTTTCTCATCTTGGCAGTTGTTCTTGATTGTAATTCAGGAATATTTACTTCGTCTTCTTTGGTGAAGGAGTTTCGGAAAACCGTGTTAAATAACTCTGCTTTAGTGGCACTGTCATCAGTGACTTCACCGTTGTTATCGCGCAGTGAAGGTATTGATTGTGTCTTGCCACTGGTGTGCTTTATGTATGACCAGAATCTCTTTGGGTTTTCTGTCAGTTTTTGAGATAGAATTTCGTTGTGGAAATTATTAAAAGCATCTCGCATTGAAGTACGCGCCATATTTCGAACGTCTGTAAGACTTTGCCAATCTTGGGGATTTGGCGTTCTTTTGAATTTGGCATGCTGTTTTCGTCGCATTTTCCACTGCTAGTGTTGCTCCCTGCGACCTGTGAGTGGTTAGTGCACGTTGACGTCGAACAAAGACGATGGTGACATTAATGTGACTGGACTGTGTATATATAGCAGATTATTCTAGCCCATTTTGCTGTATAATTTCCCCAAGATATTTAAATTTAGTAACTGATTCTACACTGAAGCGCCAGAGAAACTGGTATAGGCAAACGTATTCAAACACAGAGAGATATGTGAACAGACAGAATACGGCGCTACGGTCGGCAACTCCTATATAAGATGCAAGTGTCTGGTGCGGTTGTTAGACTGGTTACTGTTGCTACAATGGCAGGTTGTCAAGATTTAAGTGAGTTTTGAACGTGATATTATAGTCGGCGCATGAGCGATGGGACACAGAATATGCGAGGCTGCGATGAAGTGGTGATTTTCCCATACGACCATTACACGAGTGTACCGCGAATATCAGAAATCCGTTGAAACATCAAATCTCCGTCATCGCTGCGGCCGGGAAAAGATCCTGCAAGAACGAGACCAACGACGACTGAAGAGTATCGTGGTACAGTGTCAGCAAGCGAACAATTCAACGAAGCATAATCGGTATGGGCTTTCGGAGTCGAAGGCCCATTCGTGCACCTTTGATGACTGCACGACACAAAGCTTTACTCCTCGCCTTGGACCGTCAACACCGACTTTGGACTGTTGATGAGTGGAAACATGTTGTCTGGTCGGACGAGTCTCGTTTCAAATTGTATCGAGCGGATGGACATGCACGGGTTTGGAGACAGCCTCATGAACCCGTGGACCCTGCATGTCAGCAGGGGGCTCTGCAAGCTGTTAGCGGCTCTATAGTGGTGTGGGACTTGTGCACCTGATACGTCTAGATACGACCCTGACGGGTGAGACGTATGTATTTTTTTAAGAGACCAAACAGCGAGGTCATCGGTCTCATCGGATTGGAGAAGAATGGGGAAGGAAGTCGGCAGTGCCCTTTCAAAGGAACCATCCCAGCATTTGCCTGGAGCGATTTAGGGAAATCACGGAAAACCTAAATCAGGATGGTCGGACGCGGGATTGAACCATCGTCCTCCCGAATGCGAGTCCAGTGTGCTACCACTGCGCCACCCCGCTCGGTGAGACGTATGTAAGCATCTTTTCTGATCATCTGCATTCATTCATGTTCATTGTGTATTCCGGCGGACTTGGGCAATTACAGCAGGACAATGCGACACTCCACACGTGTAGAATTGCTACAGAGTGGCTCCAGGAACACTGTTCAGAGTTTAAACGCTTCCGCTGGCCACCAAACTCCCCAGACATGAACATTATTGAGCATATCTGGGACGCCTTGCAACGTGGTGTTCAGAAGAGATCTCCACCGCCTCGTATTCCTACGGATTTATGCACACCCCTGCAGGATTCATGGTTTCAGTTCCTTCCAGAACTGCTTTAGACATTAGTCGAGACCACCCCACGTCGTGGTGCAGCACTTCTGCGTGCTTGCGGTTGCCCTATACGATATTAGGCAAGTGTACCAGTTTCTTTGATTCTTCAGTGTTTTTTTGACCTGTTATTTTATGTTTCTGTGTATTTTACGTTAGGAATTTTTAAGGAGAGAGGGGCAGCTGCTATGACCCGTTTTGGAATCGTTGTGCAACAAATGTTACATGTATTCCATGAGACCAAGTTGCGTTTCCTCTGTAAAGTGATTTGACTTAATTTTCTATCCTGCAGTTCTGTGTTAAGATCGGAGACCAACTTAAAACTATTCCAGTGGAGTCGTGTAAGCGCCAGCGTAGAATCTCACGCTTTCCCTTCTTTCTCATTGTCGCCAACGAAGCAAACGCAGAATTGGAACTCCACACGCACTATTCGAGCGCAAGTGTAACTTACCAATTCGGGAAAACTGATTCTTGGAGCTCCATCATATTTACATCCTACGTAGATCCCATCTACGCATGTCGCTAACAGGAGATTGTGATCGTCCCTGGGGTGGAGTTGCGCGCTTTTCGTCGCTGCAATCCGACCTCCACCGCCCCCAGTTGCCGGGGGCGGCGTTTAATTAAGGCTGGCTCGTCGTATCTCAGCGCTCCCCTCCCCTCCCCTCCCCTCCCCTCCCCTCCCCTCCCCGCCCCTCACCGCTCGCTCTTCCCTGGTGCCTTTTGGTGTGATAAGCCCGGCTCCTAGCCGGCGAGGACTGGTACACCGTCTCTTGGCACACTTGGTCCGTATCGTAGATACACCAGATATCTGCTGCAATTTATTGTGCTTGATGCAGGCGTCGTCAAAAGCAGTTTTCCGCCAGAGCTGTCTTTGGTATTTTCGACGCGAACCTAACACATCTTCAACTATTTTCTGTGACAGACATTCATTAAATAGACTATCCAGTGTCATGTACTGCTCTTGTAGGCTCTCTGGGGGACGTATAAATTAGCATATAAAAAGTACCACAGCTAAGACTATGGTGTTTTTAGTGCCGCATAGATAAGGAATAAAAGTACGATACAGGGAGCCTCAACATAAAAAATAGTTACGGCATAATAGTAAATGTAATGGAACTGGTAAGTGTCTCACGTTTCGCTATATATTGTACTTGTAGATTCAAAATCATTCTTATTTCACATTTCATACAGTTTTAATAACATGACTCATACGAGTTTCATTAGTTTTGAAATGTACTGATTATTTTTCATATTTTGGATACATTTCAGAATTTATTTACTAAATGTTGTGTTAATTTGAAGAAATTGTTAATTATAAACTTTCAAAATAACTTCAAGAAAACGTAACATAAGTAACGCATTTTTTACACGGAACTTTGTCCTTCTTAGTGAGGAGGTGGAAATAAGGTATAGTTGTTGCAGTGTACTGTGATCATGGACTGTTCTGATTTCACTTTACGCTTGGGAACTAATTCAGATGTCTCTGCATGATGCAAATTGTGAGTGTCACTGCGCACTAACGGACTGTTTTCCTTATGTCATCATCATCATCATCATCATCATCACCACCATCGTTTTCCAACTCCAGTTTCCCAGGTGTGGTGTACAAGCGCTCGCCATCTCGTTCTGTCTTCGTAGACCTTCTGTTCCAGGACAACTTCCCAATTGTGTCCTTTCTCCTCCACATATGACCTATCAGTCTGCATATAGCGTTTTCTTGGTCTTCCCCATGGGATTCTTCCTTCGAGACTCAGGTTCATATACTTTTGGCAAGTCTTTGACTGCTCATTCTCGTTATGTGACCATACCACTGAAGCCTGCGTTTCTTTATGACACTGGTAACAGGGACGTCAATACCAGCTACTTTACTGTTCAACTCATCCTGATTTTGTCCTTTCGGTTATTTGATTCATAGTTCTAATGACTCTCACTTCGTTTAGCACGGCACATGTTTCTAAACCATATGTTAAGACTGGTACAAAATAGGTCTGGTACATGGTCGCTTTAGCTTTTCGTGGCATTTTATCATCCCAGAGAAGATTTCTAATTTGACTATAAAAGTTGGATGCTTTCTGTGTTCTGCTGAGTATTTCCTGCTTAATGGTGTTGTCTTTCGAGTTCATGCTTCCTAGGTAGTTGAAATGTGAAACAGATTCTGCTTTGACTCCTACTGGAAATATATTTAAGGTTGTTCCTTTTATGTTGATGGTCATCTCTACGGTCCTTGTTTTGCTTATATTTAGTCCGAAATTTTTGAATGTATTAATCCAATCATTAAGTTTCTTCTGTGCTTCAGTTTCTGTCTCTCCCCATACTATCAAATCATCGCTGTCTATTTTATTGATAGATTTTATTATTTTGTCCATTACCAATACAAACTGGAGTAATGATAGGGCACTTCCTTGTTGGACGTCTCTCTTTGTTTCAAACCATTCTGATCGTCCGTTGCCTATCTGAACACAGCTGTAAGACTTTTGATATAGCATCTTGACTTGATCGATTAGGTACTTTGGCACCTTTAGGTCTTCCAAACATTCCCATATCTTTTTTCGAGGAACATTGTCATACGCTTTTTCAATGTCCACAAATACAATCACAAGATTTCGTTCTTATTCCCAGAACTTTTCTGTCAACACTCTTACTGCAAAAATAAGACCCGTAGTACCTCGAACTTTTCTGAATCCATGTTGTTTTTCCTCAAGTGAACGTTCTGCTACACTATGTGATCAAAAATATCTGGTCACCTGGCTGAAAATGACTTACAAGTTCGTGGCACCCTCCATCGGTAATGCTGGATTTCAATATGGTGTTGGCCCACCCTTAGCCTTGATGACAGCTTCCACTCTCAAAGGCATACGTTAAATCAGGTGCTGGAGGGTTTCTTGGGGAATGGCAGCTCATTCTCCACGGAGTACTGCACTGAGGAGAGGTATCGATGTCGGTTGGTGAGGCCTGGACCGAAATCGGCGTTCCAAAACATCTCAAAGGTGTTCTATAGGTTTCACGTCAGGACTCTGTGCAGGCGAGTCCATTACAGGGATTTTATTGTCGTTTAACCACTCCGCCACAGGCTGTGCATTGTGAACAGTTGCTCGATCGTGTTGAAAGATATAATCGCCATCGCTAAATTGCTCTTCAACAATGGGTAGCAAGAAGGTGCTTGAAACATCAATTTAGGCCTGTGCTGAGATACTGCCACACAAAACAAGAGGTGCAAGCTCCCTCCATGAAAAACGCGACCATACCATAACAGCACCGCCTCCGAATTTTACTATTGGCACTACACATGGTGGCAGATCCGCCATACCCACACCCTGCCATCGGATCGCCACATTGTGTACCGTGATTCGTCACTCCACACAACATTTTTCCACTGTTCAGTCGTTCAATGTTTACGCTCCTTACACGAAGTGAGGTGTCGTTTGCCATTTACCGGCGTGATGTGTGGCTTATGAACAGCCACTCGACCATGAAATGCAAGTTTTCTCACCGCCCGCCTAACTTTCATAGTACTTGCAGTGGATGCTGATGCAGTTTGGAATTCCTGTGGGACGATCTGGATAGATGTCTACCTATTCCACATTACGACCCTCTTCAACTGTCGGCGGTCTCTGCCATTCAATAGACGAGGTAGGCCTGTACGCTTTTGTGCTGTACGTGCCCCCTCACGTTTCCACTTCACTATTACATCGGAAACAGTGGACCTAATGGTGTTTCTGAGTGTGGAAATCTCGCGTACAGACGTATGACACAAGTGACACCCAATCACCTGACCACGCTCGAAGTCCGTGAGTTCCGCGGAGCGCCCCATTCTGCTCTCTCACGATCTCTATTGGCTACTGAGGTCGCTGATCAGGAGTACCTGGCAGTAGTTGGCAGCACAATGCACCTAGTATGAAAAACACATGTTTTTGGGGGTGTTCGGATACTTTTAATCACATAGTGTATCATTCTAACTCTCTTTTCTATGATCTTTCCTAACAGCTTCAAGGTGTGTGACAGCAGCGTGATGACTCTGTAATTACTTCATTTTCGTCGATTGCCGTCTTTGAACTGAGGGATGATGACTACTTTACTCCAGTCTTCAGTCTTCTGGGCTTTTATTTTCTTCTCAAACCACTAATAACACTCTATACACGCCATTTAAGCCTAACATATCAGCTGCCTTTATCATGTCTGAGCCGAGATAATCAAAGCCTGTCGATTTTCCATTCCGCATGCTCTTTAACGCTGTTTCTACCTCACACCACGTTAACGGATGTCTGTTGGTTTGGACTTCATTAGTTACTCTACAATCGTTGATGGTTGTGTTGTCCCCATCTCTATCTAGCAGCTTGATGAAGTACTTTTTCACTTCACTCCTGATCCATTCCTCTGTTCGTATTAAGTTACCGTCATCTGTTCCCAGGGAAAGTATATTTATATAATCATTTCGTTTACTCTTTAGTTCTTTGTATAGTAATTTGCTGCTTCCCTGACAGTCTTCCTCTATCCTCGTAGTAAAGTCTCCCCAGCGCTTTCCCTTTTCTTTATGCATCAGTCTTTTTACAGACTCTTTCTGCCTCCAGTATTCGTGAGCTTGATACACAATTGCTAATTCATTTCGTCTATCTTCTCTTTTCCAGTAAGTTCCTATCTCTTACTGCCGTCTTTACCCGATAATTCCACCAATGTGTCTCCTTCTATTTTGGCGTGGAACTCGTTTTTCCACAGATGTCCGTGTCTTCTCTAACAAGGGTTTCTTTGAATAAGGACCATTTTTCTTCTACTCCCCCTTTCTCATTTTTGGATAATTTAGCTGCTATTCGTCCTTTAAACTTACTTATGTAAATCTATGAGAAAGTATAATTTTTGGTTTGCGGAACAGTTGTGTCTGACTATAATGACAACGTTCTAAGTTTGAAGAGCATGTGGAAACATTAAAATTACTGTATGTCAAATACAGGCAACACATCAACACGAAAATGCATTTTAACCACGCGGTGTTCTTATCTCAGAATAAAAATCTGTATCATACTACCTAGACGCAAAATTACTCTTTCAGCATGCCACAATTATATCAAGGAGACACAGGAAAGAGATGAGTAATGAAATTTTTATCGTGCGACCTTTTTTCTCACTCATTTTGGCTTATCTCACGTTGCCATAGCTGGAAGAGAGTGTGCTTGATTTAAGCAATAACTAAAGACAGCACTCAGGTTCAAACATTTACTTGTTTCACTCATTGATAGAGGTGAGGGTAGTAAAAAAATTAAAAAAAAAATGAGGTTACCGAGGTAACTCACTGCATATCTGGGGTACTGCAGTTAACGCAACCTGCTGTTTTACCACTCAACTAAGAGATAGGTTTCTAGTGTTGGAATACCTTTCGTCGATTTGGAGTGTCCAACGAGGTGGTAGGCCGTTGTGGCCGAGCTGTTCTAGGCGCTTCAGTCGGGAACCGCGCTACCGCTATGGTCGCAGGTTCGAATCCTGCCTCGGGCATGGATGTGTGTGATGTCCTTAGTTTAGGTAGGTCTAAGTGCTAGGGGACTGATGACCTCAGATGTTAAGTCCCATAGCGCTCACAGCGATTTGAACCCAACGAGGTGAGGAGAAGGCATAGTGAAATAGCAAACCTCTCTGCAACGAAGGCACGTGACTGTAGCAATGGTCTTATATCTGTCTGTGGGGACGTTACCCTCGGCGGCAACCACTGCTGCGTTTGAAGAAGAGTATGGTATCTGCTGGCACTGGATTTTATGTCTCCTTTCTCTCTAGTCATGACAAAAAGTCGATAAGAACTGCTTTTACTGATCCTAGTCATCAACACTGTTTAGTAAGTTGCTGGTGAATCTTCCAGGTGTACAGTCGTGGTCCATAAAACTGTTTTGCGCTGACGTTTCGTCCAGAGCACGTGAGACATCTGGTCATACTGAGTGTTGCTGACTGAAGGTTCGGACGGCCAGTCGGGAACTTTGCAGGAGTAGAGCTGCCCCCCCCCCCCCCCTCGTCCTTCCTCATGTTCTCGGACTCATCAATAGCTCATCTTCCGCCATGCATAGTACCTGTCGACACACTGAAAGAAATGGATTATTCGACATACGGGATCCCGTCTGATAAGAAACGAAGATTTGATGGGTAATAAAGGCAATTACCTATAAACGAATTCCCATTAACATCCTGCCTCTACAGCTAAAAACCCCTTTAATTAAAAACTTAACCAGTGCCAAATAACAAAATCTTAACAAAAAATTAAGTAACGAACAGCCACAGCTCTTCAAAAATTAAACATAGCTAGCACCAAGTGATGAAATTTAAGGAAATTTCACCACATGGACAACGGCCGTTCAGCGCCCTGCAAGAAATTAACTCAGAAGAATGAAACTCTTAAACTCACATTAATTAAAACCGAGATAGGATGTCTCTTTCAAAAAAGGAGAAGGAAACAAAGTAATACAACTATTGCGACAAGAGCCGTTAGCAAAGTTACTTAATTCTCTGCGGCGATGAGATAATGTAGGAAGCGGCAGGATGGGCGAAGACGATGTCGGCGGCCAATGCACGAAGGCTTACAGTCTACAAAAGAACTATGGGGCCAACAGCTTCGGTGTCCTCTGCATGTGTCACAAAACTGTAAGACCAGAAAAAACTACGAAAGCGTCTAAGTTGCGGCACCACTAGCCCCTTTCACAATCTCCTTCTTGTCCGCATCTAGTGTAGTGGCTAGATCACGGGGTCCCGGATTCGACTGCCAGCCGGATTGGGGATTTTCTCTTCCCAGGGACTGGGTGTTTGTGTTGTTCTCATCATTTCATCATCATTAGTGAAAGTGGCTGGACTGGACTGAGTAAAGCTTGTACGGGCGCTGATGACTGCGCAATTGAGCACCAACAAACCAGACATCATCATCATCATCATCATCATCAAACAATCCCCTTTAAACGGGTGTTAAGTCATGAAAGGATTCCCTTTGTAGGCGCAGCCTCCACCAAAATCAACTGTTCTCCGCACATGGAATCAGCAATCATTTATTTATTTATTTTATTTTTGGTCATCAGTCTACTGACTGGTTTGATGCGGCCCGCCACGAATTCCTTTCCTGTGCTAACCTCTTCATCTCAGAGTAGCACTTGCAACCTACGTCCTCAATTATTTGCTTGACGTATTCCAATCTCTGTCTACCTCTACAGTTTTTGCCCTCGACATCTCCCTCTAGTACCATGGAAGTCATTCCCTCATGTCTTAGCAGATGTCCTATCATCCTGTCCCTTCTCCTTATCAGTGTTTTCCACATATTCCTTTCCTCTCCGATTCTGCGTAGAACCTCCTCATTCCTTACCTTATCAGTCCACCTAATTTTCAACATTCGTCTATAGCACCACATCTCAAATGCTTCGATTCTCTTCTGTTCCGGTTTTCCCATAGTCCATGTTTCACTACCATACAATGCTGTACTCCAGACGTACATCCTCAGAAATTTCTTCCTCAAATTAAGGCCGGTATTTGATATTAGTAGACTTCTCTTGGCCAGAAATGCCTTTTTTGCCATAGCGAGTCTGCTTTTGATGTCATCCTTGCTCGTCCGTCATTGGTTATTTTACTGCCTAGGTAGCAGAATTCCTTAACTTCATTGACTTCGTGACCATCAATCCTGATGTTAAGTTTCTCGCTGTTCTCATTTCTACTACTTCTCATTACCTTCGTCTTTCTCCGATTTACTCTCAAACCATACTATGTACTCATTAGACTGTTCATTCCGTTCAGCAGATCATTTAATTCTTCTTCACTTTCACTCAGGATAGCAATGTCATCAGCGAATCGTATCATTGATATCCTTTCACCTTGTATTTTAATTCCACTCCTGAACCTTTCTTTTATTTCCATCATTGCTTCCTCAATGTACAGATTGAAGAGTAGGGGCGAAAGGCTACAGCCTTGTATTACACCCTTCTTAACATCCACCAAAATCAACTGTTCTCCGCACATGGAATCAGCAATCATTTATAACAAGATTAAAAACTTTTGTCCCGTCAGGTTTGCTACTAAACATACGCTTACTAGTGCAGCCCCTTCATTCTGCTCAACACCGAGAGGCAAGATAACTGGACAGAAAATAAATCCAGAAACCACCAGTATCGCCTTCTCTTGCCATATTCCGTCTAACGTGCTTAACCAGCCCTAAGCTCATTGGGTCATTGCACAGCACAGTAATCGCATGAACCAAAGACCAAAGCACCTAATGAATCAGACTCTCCAAGACACGAGAATCTCAGTACTTTAGTTCATACAAACTGAATGCCCACATGAGAGGAAGATGACTTGTTGTTGTTGTTGTTGTCTTCAGTCCGGAGACAGGTTTGATGCAGCTCTGTATGCTACTGTATCCTCTGCGAGCGTCTTCATCTAGCCGCACGGGGTAGCCGAGCGGTCTGGGGAGTCTTGTCACGGTCCGCGCGGCTCCCTCCGCCCGAGGTTCGAGTCCTCCCTCAATCATGGGTGTGTTTGTCGTCCGTAGCGTAAGGTAGTTTAAGTTAGATTAAGTAGTGTGTAAGCTTTTTGACCGACGACCTCAGCAGTTTGATCCCATAAGACCTTACCACAAATTTCCAATTTTTTTTCCTCTTCATCTTCGGATAACTAGTAAAAAAATCACATCTTTCTGCATCAGCTTACTGTATTCATCTCTTTGTCTCCCTGTACGATTTTCATGCCCCATGATGCCCTCCAGTACTAAACTGGTGACCCCTTGATGCCTCAGAATGTGTCATATCAACCGATCCCTTTTTTGGTCAAATTGTGCCACAAATGTCTTGTATCCCCAATCCTATTTAGTGCTTCATTAGTTACGTGATCGACCCACCTAATCTTCAGCATTCTTCTGTAGCACCACATTTCGAAAGGCTCTATTCTGTTTTTATCTAAACTGTTAGTCCATGTTTCACTTCCATACATGACTACAATGCAGACAAATACCTTGAGAAAAGGCTTCCTAACACTTAAATCTATGTTCAGCGTTAACAAATTTCTCTTGTTTGGAATTGCTTTTATTACCATTGCCAGTCTACATTTTATGTCATCACTATGTCGGTCATCATCAGTTAATTTGCTACCGAAATAGCAAGATTCATCTACTATTTAAGTGCCTCAGTTCCTAATCTGATTCCATTAGCATCACCTGATTTAATTCGACTACATTTCAATTAACCTTTTTTTTTCTTTTGTGCTTTCGTTGATGAAAATGAAATGGTCGTATGGCATTTATTGGTCGGGATATCCCCTTCGGGGTTCGGCCGCCATATTGCAAGGCTTTTTAGTTGACGCCACTTCAGCGACTTGCTTGTCAATGATGATGAAAATGGTAATGAAGGACACCCAACACCGAGTCCCCTGCCGGGAATCGAACCCGGGCCCCCTTGCGTGATAGGCAGTAACGCTACGGAGGCGGACGCTTTCGTTGATGTTCATCTTATATGCCCCTTTCAAGACACTGTCCATTCCGTTCAGCTGCTCTCCGCAATCCTTCGCTGACTGTGACACAATTACAATGTCATCGGCAAGCTTCAACGTTTTTATTTCTTCTCTCTGAACTTTAATTCCTGTTCCAAATTTTTCTTTGGTTTCCTTTACTGTTTGTTCAATGTACATGTTGAATAAGATCGGGGGTAGGCTACAACTCTGCCTCCTTCTCAACCACTGCTTCCCATTCATACCTCTCGACTCCGGCTTCTGTACAAGTTGTAAATAGCCCTTCCCCCTGTATTTACCGCTGCTACCTTCAAAATTTCAAAAAGAATATCCCAGTCAACGTTGTCAAAATCTTTCGGACAGTAAAAAAATGATATAAATGTAGTTTGGCCTTTCCTTAAACTATCTTCCAAGCGAAGTCTTAGGCTCAGTCACTATTGCCTCGTGTGTATCTACATTTCTCCGGAATTGAAAATAATCTTCCACGAGGTCGGCTTCTACCATTTTTCCATCTGTATCTAAGGAATTCGTTTAGTATTTTGCAACCGTGACTTATTAAACTGATATTTCGTCATTTCAGAATTATGGAGAACAGCAATCAGTCGTCCTTTTCTTTCAGGGTTTATTAAAGCAAATCTAGACTTCTGCTAGTAACTAGTCATTATCAATACAGTATTTCAAAGTTTCGATACATGCCCTAGTACTTCAATCGCCTGGTTTTCGGGTCCCTGTGACAGTTCATTCACGACGGCTTTAATAACGCCGAAAGGAAAGCACGGCTGATTGCTGTTCTCCATCATTTTGAAAGTCGTATCACAGTCGTCGAGTGGATTCCACATTCCTAATGGACGATAACTTGATGATAGTACGGTAATTTTCACACCTGTAAATAACTGATTTCTTTGAAATTGGAATTAGTACGTTCTTCTTGAAGCCTTAGGGTCTCACACATCTTGCTCACCAGATGGAAGAATTTAGTCATGTCTGGCTCTCCCAACGCTTTCAGTGGTCCTGACAGAGTATCGTCTACATCCGGGGCACTGATTCGACTTAGAGCTTCCAGAGCTTTGTCAAACACTTCTCGCAGTATCATATCTCCCATCTCAACTTCATCTACGTCCACTTCCCTTTCTATAATATTGCTTTCACGTTCATCTCTGTTGTACAGGGACTCTATATGCTCCTCCCATCTCTCAGTTTTTCCTCCTTTGCCTAGGATTCATTTGCCATCTGAGCTCTTGATGGAATGACTTAAAGATGCTAATGAAATAAATTTAGGCCCTCATGGAACACACAGAGTCAAGATCGTTACAATAGTGCTCACTCGGGACTAACGTGGAAGAATCGCCCTGCCAACAGGCCTCATACCAAATCCTAACAGTCAACGTGACCAAATGCGATCCCCACACAACGCATCACTCCTAGCGGAGCCGAGTCCGACTTGACGCCACAAAGCACACCGTCCCTGACAGCAACATTGGAAGGCGCTCTCTGTGGCAAGGAACCGCTAGTTCTGTGTTGTGCACGGCGGGAGACTTGAAACAAGGAAGCCGCCACAACTCAAAAACTCTACTACTTCGTCCGGTTTCGGCTCACACGGAAGAATGGCCGGCCATGCCAACCTTTACACTCAACCCCCTCACTGGAAGCGTCTCCGGTGGAGTTCAAGCTGTCATAAAGGCGAAGGGTGGACTCACGCCACATTAAGGGGACACGCCCCTGAACGTGCTGCATTTTTAGCATTATCTTCACGCTCACAGTGCAGCTGATCTATAAATGAGAGATAGCTCAAAATTCTTACACACAATTAGGGTCATTAGTCAAAGCATTTCCCAAAAATCATTGAGATATTTATTATATTTTGGTACTGACGACAATATTTATAGTAGTATAAAAACGGAACACTATTTCACTGCAGTACCATTTTCTTTGGAACTACTGACTGCATAACTTGGAAAAAGAATCAGAGTACAGACAACATTCACGTAAGTGTTTTATGCCTTCAGTTTCCTTCCCTGATGCTGATCTGCGAAAAAGATAAGTAATTTATTTTACTACAACAAAAATATTTAAAATGTAGCTCAGATATCACCGAAATTATCATCATGTTAGAAATTTTTCAGGAAATAGTAGGCACGGGAGGTCATTCTAAATATCTGTGCCAATTTTTGTGAGTTTAACTTCAGCCATTCAGGAGAAAAGTGTACCTCAAAATTCAAGTTTTCGATAAATCGGAAAAGAAGATTTACAGATTTATTAACTTACCCTTATGCCCGTTTAGAATATTCCAGCTGCATAGTCCAGTTGTCCTCGTGTTTCCTTATCCTCCATACTCTTTCTCTTCTTTCTTTTCTTTATCCTTGAGTCCTTGTAGCAGTTTCTGCAGCTGTCTCTGATTCGGTTACCCACCGCTCATCAATAGCAGTTAGAGCTGAAGCCATATTCCTGCCCATCTGGATGTTCAATTTCTTCATAACATTGATCCTTGAAATTGTACCATCATTGAATGTTATTATTGCATCCATTACACCAATCTTCAGCATTGTCAGCCCAACAAATACAGTTTTGGGTATTCACTCCCATATACAGCTGTTGAAGCTTTCATTTGCAGTCTGAGAGAGACCATGCATACATTTCCTAAGTAGATTTTTATTTGCCAGATCCCTATATATAGGCCTAATTGCCTCCATTACAGCAAGTGGAAAGGAATGCTTGTCGGTGTATTGTATGCTTGTAGCATTGCTCAACCAGTACTTGCACCACGAATCTTCCCCTTTTGGACAGAAACCATGCTGTGGGGTTTCATCTGTTGACACTCTGTGAAACCATGTTGCCCAAACACCTCCTCTCACCTTCTTCAATTCCCCTACATTTTTCTTTATTGCTAGTCCATAATATTGAGTCAAAGAATCAATTTCACTGTTTGTTTCCCGTCTGACAGTTTTTCCACTGATGTTTTTACATAATTTTCTCGGCCGAGCCCCCATTCTCTTTCGCTCATGCCCAATACATTCAAGCTTTTCTATCAGAGTGTCCCTATATTGTCTGTCGTTAGCAACAGTAGTGTGTCCTTTACACTCTCCACCCCCAAGGTAGCCTACATACCTCACACCACGATTGAACTCTGATCTTCTAAAAATGTTTACTACTCCTTTCGTTTCCCTGTTTCCACTTGGGCCATCAAGGTTCTTTACACAAACTTGGGTGCCAATACATTTACTTGAGCAACTCTGGCAATGCTTTGTTAGACATTGATAATCTAGTTTTTATCAGTTTCAATAAAAGTGGCAGTTAAAACCCCATTCAGAGAAGTATGACCTATCTCCTGCCAAGATCCATCAAATGCTGCTACAGTGTCTGTATTCTCAGACAAGGCTACTGCTTTTTCCATTGAATGTTCACTTACATCTTATAAGGCATTATGTATTAACTTGTTGTATCTGTCAAACCTCAGTGGAGGAGGAGGCTAATCCACCATTGCACAAAAAGTCTGTGCACCTTTCCTTCCCCTTCCAGTACATCGCATTACATAAGCAAGCTGAATATTTACACTGTAATGTGTACCGTCAGTTACTGGCGATGTCATCGTATCACTGTACATGTTACTCAAGTTACTAGCAATCACTAACCGACTTGAAAGAACCTTCTTTGCTGAAATGTCCTCAGAAACGTCAATATTATCTTCACAATTGCAGTAATTACATTTCACAGCATTCTTCAAAAGTCTTGACAGCATATTTAGGTTCACAACAACATTTCCGTCGTTATTGCTGCTCACAATACTACTAGGCTTGTTCTTGTTACGTTCAGAAAGCGAAAGTTTACGCCTAGAAGCACTGCCTGTAGATACAGTTTTCGAGGGCGACTTTTGAAGCAACTGATGCGTATTATTCGGTTGTATTTGGAACTGGTTGCCACGAAACTTTCGTTTGGGGCTAAATTTCTTTACTCTCGGCATTTGTAGCACAGGGAACACACACACAGAAACAAAATAACACATGATAACTACAAAACCACACACGTATGAAATTCCGAAATCATGTATTCTCAGATCTTTGTTTACATTCGAATCATCGCCTTCTAGACATGCCTGTACTTCGGTTCTGGGAGTTAGTGCCTTCTAGAATACATCTGTGTTAACGATCCGTAACTAATGATGGAAAAAATGGAAGAACAAAATAATGCATCACGTATTCTGACGCACTTCAAACTGACAGATGGGTGTGGCCCCTGTGCAACATCACGTTCAACCTCAATTTTAGAACGAACGGAAAATGATAATACCCATAAACTACACATTTTGAAATCAGTTGAAAATGCTCATTTCTATAGACTAAGAAATTTTTTTCAAATTTTTGATCATTTTCAAGAGCATATCCCCTTAATGTACACTATTAGATGCCCAGATACTTTTGATCAGGTAAAGTATATATCCATCACTGCAGTCTAAAATACGCCATGATCTAGGTAGACCGTTGCGGCTGACGAGAAGACAGGTGTTATACTCACTCATATAACCACTCGCAACTCTCCTTTTGTAACCGCACATATTAAAAATATACAGGGTCTATCAAAATGAATCACTCGATTTGGCACGTCTATATATCTGAAACTACTAAACGTACACAATGAATTTAGTTTTTTTTTAATGAATGGGAAACTCAAAAAGTTCTTTTCGTACCGTTTCGTAGGTGTTCAATACGCCCCCTTTGAGATGCACGGCATATGTCAGTGCGGTATTGAAATTGTTCCTAGACTGCAGCGAGCATGCCTTGAGTTACAGTTTCCATAGCTACTGTTATGCGATGCCTCAGTTCATTCTTAGTTGTTCGTAATGCAGGCACATAAAGAAAGTTTTTTCTATAAACCCCCACAAGAAATAATCACATACAGTCAGGTCAGGTGATCTGGGGGGCCTGTAATGTAATGCTGAATCATTAGTCCCTGTGCGACCGATCTATCATTCAATAATCCTTCGATTTAAAAGTTGCCGTACTTCCAGGTGGCAATGTGGCGATGCCCCATCCCGTCGGCAAATGAAGTCGTTGGAAGCAGTCTCCAACCGTGGAAAGTTCTCAAGCATATTGAGATATGTGCTTCCTGTAACAGTGTTCTCGGCAAAGGAACATTAATTGTACACTGTTTCCTGTGAAACTGCGCAAAACACATTAAATTTTTGTGAGTCCATCTCATGTTGTACAACTTCATGTAGTTGTTCCGTATGCCATATTCTCAAATGCGACGGTTCGCCTTTCCATTTAAATGGCATATTGCCTCGTCACTAAACACAAAGCGTGGGAGCAAACTCCGCACGTTGTTATTTATCACCTTCATGAAGAGTTTGTACTAGCTGAATTCTGTATGGTTTCATGTGTAAATGTCGACTCAACACCCGCCTTGTGATTTGCCTTTACACAAACAATCTGTTGCTTGGAATTGATCACACCATCTTCTAATTCTCTGTGCTCTAGGGGGATCCACACCGTACCTAGTATGAAAATCACGCTGAACAGTTATTACTGACCCGCACTGCGAAAAACGTAGAACACAAAACGCTTTCTGTTGTCCCGACATCATTTTTACTATAACTGAAGTGGGCGCACACTGCCCCGAGCTAGCGGGAACCATGTAAAACTCATGAGTTTTCTCTTTCCAACAGTACGTTATTCACGAAGATATCTCAAATAACATTAGAGGTTTTTTTTTTTTTTTAATATATAAATCGGATGGTTCTTTTTGATACACCCCGTACTTCCAACTGGCTGAAGCGGTGTACTCTTTGTTACGTGTCGCCTATATAACGGCTTTCAGCGACAACAGAAATTTGATTATGGTTATTTATACAATTATTTATCGAACTTAAAAATTTAAAATTCAGTCACAATCTACTCATTAAGAGGAATAATCTTATGCTAAGGGTTAACACAATAAGTATTAAAGTTAGAAACTATGCATATGTCTCCAGCCAGCAAAACTCACGGTACGCAGATTACCCACACTATTCTCATCCAGTATTTGAGAATTAGTGCAACAAGCGACTTCCAACAATCTTTAACCATGATTTCTAACATTTTCGGAACCTTTGCTGTCTGACACCCCACACGCAATAACGAAACGAGAGAAGTTTATTGCTTACGACAATCTCGTGGTTCATGCGCTAAAACTTCAGCGTCATACATAACGTTTTAATTTATTACTTCTCTATTGCTAAGTCTATTCATAATGCATTTGCAGACATTGTACCTACAAAATTACACTGACGAGCCAAAGAATGTTGTAGCCTGCCTACTATCGTGTAGGATCCCCACGAACGCACAGAAGTGCTGCAACACGACGTGGCGTGCACTCGACAAATGTCTGAAGTAGTGGTAGAAGGAACTGACACCATCAATCGTGCAGGGCTGTCCATAAATCCGTAAGAGTACGAGGAGGTGGAGATCTCCTCTGAACAGCACGTTGCAACGCATCCCAGCCATGCTCAGTGATGTTCATATCTGGGGAGTTTGGTGGCCAGTGAAGGTACATAAAGTCAGAAGACTCTTCCTGGAGCCACTCTGTAGTAATTCAGAGCGAGTGGGGTGTCGCATTGTCCTGCTGGAATTGCCCAAGTCCGTCGTAATGCACAACGGACATGAATGGATGCAGGTGATCAGGCAGGGAGCCTACTTACGCGTCACCTGTCAGAGTCGTATCTAGACGTATCAATGGACCCATATCAATCCAACTGCACACGCCCCACTCCATAACAGAGTCTTCAACAGTTTGAACAGTTCTCTGTTGACACGCAGTGTCCATGGACTCATGAGGTTGCTTCCATACCCACACATATGCTTCCGCTCGACACAATTTGTAAGGAGACTCGTCCGACTAGACATGTTTCCAGTCATCAACAGCCAAGTGTCGCTGTTGAAGGCCCAGGCAGATGCAGAGCTTTGTGTTGTGCAGTCATCCAGTGTACACGACAGGACCTTCGACTCCGAAAGCCCACATCTATGATGTTTAGCTGAACGGTTCTCACGCTGACACTTGTTGGTGGACCTGCGTTGAAATCTGCAGCAATTTGCGGAATGGTTGCGCCTCTGTCACGTCTCTTCTGTCGCCGTTGGTTCCGTTCTTGCAGGATCTTTTTCCGGCCGCAGCGATGTTGGACGTTTTATATTTTACCGGAAAGTCGTGAAACGGTCGTATGGGAAAATCCCCACCTCATCGCTACCTCGGAGATGCAGTGTCCCATCGTCGTTCAAACTCACTTAAATCTTTATAACCTGCCATTGTAGCAGCAGTAACCGATCTAACAGACATTAATAGTCTATATAGGCCTTGCCGACCGCAGCGCCGTATTCTGCCTATTTACTTATCTCTGTATTTGAATACGTATGCCTTTACTAGTTTCTTTGCCGCTTCAGTGTATATCATTGAGTGTGCCATAGTTCAGGAGATATGATATCAAGTATTGACATGCATGAAAAATTAGCTTTTCTTACAACGGAAGGCAAATTTCTCAGCCTACATTAATCCAGTGAATAATACAAAACTAATAAAACCAACGTAGTCGCAGGGTTTTGCGAATCGTGGGAGGGTGGCGCTGGGCATTGCTATTACTGTTATTCTTGAGAGTCTGCTCGTATCGAAGTCGATATGGTCAGCCGCTCCCTTTCTACCACAACTCAGCGGAAGAAAAAAAAAACTAACTTCACTGCGAACAGAACTCTCGACTCTTCTACCTCCGCAATTGATCTGCGTCTATGCACATTCTCTGCAGGCCACCATACGGTGCGTGGCGGACGGCACATTTCTGTAACACTACCAAATGGAGTGACTGAAAAACGAATGTCTGTATGTAATTTCCCTTCTCTTCCTGGTCCTTACAGGAAGTGTACGTTGGCAGCATTAGAATCGTTCTGCACTCAGCCGCAAATATCCGGTACGTCGTTTCCACTTCAGAGATTCCCACGGAGTGTTTCCGTAATATTCGCCTGCCAATCGAATCTGCAGTTTACAACCTAAATTGCTTCGAAGTTTTCCTTTTGCCCTACATGGTGAGGATCCGAAATACTCGAGCAGTACTCAGGAATGGATCGCGGAAGTGTCTTCTATACGTGGTCTCCTTACAGGTAGCTATGCTTTCTTTAAATTCTTCCAAAATGCCGAAGCCGCCCATTCGCCTTACCAAGTACCGACCTTACATGCTAGTTTCTTTTCACATCGCTTTGCAACGTACGACTACATATTTAATCAGCTGGTCTGTATCAAGAAAAGAATCGCCATTACTTTATTCGAAAATCACAGGATTTGTTGTTCCTCGTCATCTGCATCAACTTACATTTTTCTACATTTAGAGTAACCTTCAATTCATCACAACAAATAGAAATTCCGTCCTACTGTCATACAGTGACGGTAACTTCCTGTACACTATAGTGTCATCAGCAAATAGTCACCATATTCGCCAGATCGCTTATGTATTTATAGAGTGCCGGAAAATTTGTGAGAAATTTCGAGAGACTGCACACGGTGCCTTGAGGAACAAATCGAGGATAGGAACCTGTGACCAAAAACGTCATCTAACAAACTTACGGAGCGTCGAAGTCATAGGCCACACCTTCGTCAGCAAACTTGACTTTGTACGCTAACGGACTGTATGCGGAACGCCTCGCAAAGTTGTCTGTTATTCAGTCATCGCGATTGATTGCCGCCATCGCCAGTGACTAACACGGTGCTAACTGCTGCTTAGAAAGGCCTTGTATCATACGATTAGAAATGCTCTGTTTCCTCAGTGGATGTCAGTTGTTTACATGGGTTTCCACTCGCAGGTTATATTTCTCCTGGCATCCTCTAAAATATCCAATGCTTTTCAGTTCAGAGGGAAGCTGTGTCTGAAACCGACGTCCACGGAGGCAACAGAGCATTCCATTCATAGCAGACAAGGCCTGTCTAGGCAGTAGCTAGGTCCATCTTCTCCACTGGCGATCGTGGCAAATCATTCGCGGTTACTGAATAACAAACAACATGGTGAGACCTTCCCCCTACGATCCGCCATTGCACTGAGTCACGTTTGCTGCCGAAAGGGTGGCCTATTGGCAGGCGCTAGCCCCTATAACTTGGACACTCTGTAGCGCCGTTGGATGACGTTGCGATTTCAGAGTTCCTATCCTCGATTTGTTCATCAAGACACCCTTACAACACCTTTGAGCTAGTCGTAACATTTCTTGGACGCCCTGTGCAGAAACAAAGAGTAGCCCTGCCACATTTCACTGGGGTGTATTCTTGACGGTACTGTGGTGCATGATGAGCACTCACTACCTGCAACAACATACTGGGTTCTGTTAGTTAAGAAGTCTTCGAGACATTCATATATCTGGGAACCTATTCTGCATGAGACCCTCACCCTCAATCCGCAGTGGGGAACTGTGTTAAGCGTTTTCAGGAAACTAGGAAAATTGAATCTATCTGTTGCCCTTTATCCATGGTTCGTAGGATACCATGATATAAAAGCGAAGCTGAGTTTCGCATGAGCGATGATTTCTAAATCCGTGCTGATTTGTGGACAAAATCTTTTCCATCTAAAAGAAAAAATTAATATATTCAAACTCAAAATATGTTCAAGAATTCTGCAGCAAACTGAAGTCAAGGTTACTGGTCTGTACTTTTGCGGGTCCGTTTTTTTATGATTCTTATATACAAGAATGACCTGCTCCTATTTCCAGTCGCTTGAGATTGAGTTGACACCTGTACATACTAGTGACCCATGTGAAAAAACAATCAGTTGAGCATAATAAGGGATCAGAATCACCTTAAAGGTGTCAAAAATTGCTTTATAGTTCTTATTTATTTTTTATTTTTTTAACAAGCACTGATGCAGGTATCCTTATCGCACGACAAAGGCACAGGGGATGGTAAACGGTCCGCCTTATTCCCGCAATATAGTAGGAGGCGGTATTACGCTGAACTGATGGCCCAGTCGTGGCGCTGTGCGTCACGATAAGCTGATTCATGGCTGGCCTGGCCAGAGCTCGCGAAGCGCGCGTTCCGTCCCAAGTATAAGGTAGGATTCCGGAGGCGCTGTGTGATGGGAGCGAGGCTTGTGGTGGGTATAGGGAGGGAGGGAGGGGGGAGGGGGTGGTCTCAAAAATACGGCCGTGGTGCCCAGGGCGCTGCCAGACCGTGGCTTCCCTACCTCTCTCCCCCACTCCCCTCCCCTCTCACTGACTCCTTCGCTGGTGCAGATAACCGGGTCCCCGGAGGCCGCCTGTCTAAAGAGACGGCGGAGGTAGAGAGAGCCTGGGGAACCGCTGCGCAGCCTCCTGCAATATCGTCCTCCTCCCTGAAGCCAAGCGCTCTGTTTAGGGCTCATGAGGGAGACGGTGCGGACTGGCTTTCTTACATTTCCTGCTTGGTTATGCAGTGGTCAAAATGAATGCTCCCGAAACTTTAATGTTGAACCTTCTGCTCCAGAAATACGTTTTGATATCAATAGAGTGGTTTTTTTTTTTTAGTATAATTCAATTCTAGCGGACCAGATGGAAGTTATAAGAGTCGAGAGGCATCAAAGGGAAGCAGTGGTTGGGAAGGGAGTGAGACAGGGTTATAGCCTAGCCCCGATGATATTCAATCTGTATATTGAGCAAGCAGTGAAGGAAACAAAAGAAAAATTCGGAGTAGGAAAAAAAATCCACGGAGAAGAAATAAAAACATTGAGGTTTGCCGATGACATTGTGATTCTGCCAGAGACAGCAAACGACTTGGAAGATCAGCTGAAAGGAATGGTCAGTGTCTTGGAATGAGAATATTAGATGAACATCAACAAAAGCAAAACGAGGATAAGGGAATGTAGTCGAATTAAGTCGGGTGATGCTGCGGGAATTAGATTAGGAAATGAGACGCTTAAAGTAGTAAATGAGTTTTGCTACTTGGAGATCAAAATAACTGATGACGGTCGAAGTAGAGATGATATAAAATGTAGACTGGCAATGGCAAGGAAAGCGTTTCTGAAGAAGAGAAGTTTGTTAACATCGAGTATAGGTTTAAGTGTCAGGAAGTTGTTCCTGAAAGTATTTGTATGGAGTGTGGCCATGTATGGAAGTGAAACGTGGACGATAAATAGTTTGGACAAGAAGAGAATAGAAGCTTTCGAAGTGTGGAGCTACAGAAGAATGCTGAAGATTAGATGGGTAGATCACATAACTAATGAGGAGGTATTGAATAGAATTGAAGAGAAGAGAAATTTGTGGCACAACTTGACTAGAAGAAGGGATCAGTTAGTAGGGCATATTCTGAAGCATCAAGGGATCACCAATTTAGTATTGGAGGGCAGCTTGGAGGGTAAAAATCGTAGAGGGAGACCAAGAGATGAATACACTAAACAGATTCAGAAGGCTGTAGGTTGCAGTAGGTACTGGTAGATGAAGAAGCTTGCACAGGATAGAGTAGCATGGAAAGCTGCACCAAATCAGTCTCTGGACTGAAGACCACAACAACAACAACAACAACAATTCCAGCGGAGTTAGTCCTTGTTTCTACCGTGAGGGGGCAGTATGCCCATTCTATGGTAACCGTATCTCCTGTAAACATTGCATTACCTTCGCTGTGTGACATTACGAAATTTGTGTTCCTTAAGGATGGTTCGGCCAACAATAACGTACGATCAGAGGCTTCATATAGTCACTCTATTGGAGCAGGGGAATGAGACAGGTGCACGTTGCAGGAAATATCGCTGTGAGTCAAAGTGCTGTCTCTAGAATCTGGAACAAGTGTCTGGCGACAAGATCATTTGAGAATCGTCAGAGAAATGGCCTTGAACGAAAAACAACATCAAGTGTGCAGAATCAATATCTGTGTGTAACAGCAATCAGAAACCCTCAATACTGAGCGAGGTGGCGCAGTGGACTCGCATTCGGGAGGACGACGGTTGAAACCCGCGTCTGGCCATCCTGGTTTAGGTTTTCCGTGATTTCCCTAGTAGCTCCAGACAAATGACGAAATGGTTCCTTTGAAAGGGTACGGCTGACTTCCTTCCCTTTCCTTCCCTAAGCCGTTGGGACCGATGACCTCGCTGTTCGGTACCCTCCATCAGATCAACCAACCAAGCCCTCAACGCACTGCGACAGATCCACAGCGGCAGTTCCAAACAGCTACAGAAGTGCAGGTGTCAACATAAAAGAAACGAAATATGCCTCATGATCAGGGATTAAGAGTTAGAAGACCTCTCATGCCTTCTTTCCTAAATCGAGTTCGGAGAGGGTCTCATGCCATATGGACTCTAAAGGACTCTTTGTAGACTAGACAGCAGCTGGATATACCGCTGTTTTCTGATAAGATTGTCAGTCTCCACTCTCACATTACTGATATTCGTGTGCGGGGCAACGAGGACAACGCTTACAACCCCTTTGTATCACAGACCGCCTCCTCTATCAAGGCGCTTCAGTCAAATTTTCGGGTGGCATCATGTATGGGCGGAGGACACCCCTTGTGCCAATATGTAGGAGAATGTCTTACGTGAAGTATTCGGACGACATCCATGCACGCCTTGTGGCTCCATTTGGTGAACTTATTGGAGCGGGATTCACATTGATGGACGGCATTACGCGCCCTCATCGCCACAATCTTGCGAACACCTTCCTATTAGAGCATAAAATCAGTCGGATGGAATGACCTCTCCTTCTCCCAGCTGCATTGGGAATGCATGGACCATGCTATAACGAGCAGTTTGCAATCGTCCTGTTCCACCAGAGACCCTACAGGGCATAGGACATCATAGCTGTCACTGTGCAGGAATTCCACAGGCTAATTTGCGCAATTTGACAAACAGTATGCCTAACTGGATTCAGAAGTGTCTCTAGTTACGAGTGCCAAGCGGCTCATAAGCAATGCTTTACTCAAGATGACAGTGAGAAGAAATTGTAGTGTTTGAAGTGGAATCTTCTGTCCGGTCTGTATTTTTTTTATGTTTGTCTAGAGTAAATGTGTTTATCTTCTTTTTCCTTTGTTTTCAACTTGGGAATCACATAGCCAACCGCTAACATAAAGTGCTGGATTTTGGTGACGGCCTTCCCCAGTGTAGTGTCTTGTTTCGATAGTCAGGTGCTTACCGACGTCATATTCTAGGACGTCACAGGAAAATTTGCAATAAATATTGCTATGGGGAGGCAGATGGATAGTGGCTCAATGGTAGGTTACTGCCTGTGCTTCTTTGGCAGGTGACTGATAGACAATATCTAATAGTCAGCTTGTAACCATGGGTAGTGTTTTCTGCAGCGAGAGGTTGATACCATACTGAGTTTCTCTTGTGGCCACTTGTTTATTTTGCTGAAACCTTGTTACGTGGAACTACTGGCTGGGGAAAACACGCAGCCCGTTGGTCTGGTACCGCTGGCAGGCAGGATGTAGCCAAGTTGCAGCCATCCTTCCTGTTCATGCTGTTAGGGCGTTTAATTATTTCAGTAGCCTCTTTCACAATGACGTGGCAAAAGTCATGGAGTACCTCCTTACATCGTATCAGACCACCTTTTCCCTGCGTATTGCAGCAACTCGACGTGGCATGGACTCAACAAGTCCTTGGGAGACCCCTGCAGAAATATTGAGCCATGTTGCCTCTAGAGTCGTCCATAATTGGGAAAGTGTTTCTGGTGCGGGATTTTGTGAACAAAGTGAACTCTCGATTATTATTATTATTCTGGATTTACAATGTGAGTACATTTTTCCAGCACCTATTCTAGATTACAGTAAGTCACTAATTATTGTTCTCCACTCTTCTCTATTTGTCCATAAATCTTCAGGAATGTTGTTCTTCCTCATTGCTGACTGAACTCCCTGTTTCCATGTATCAGGTGGTCGTCCCCTTTTTCTTCTTCCAATTGGTACCCAGTCGATTATGCATTTTGGTAGCCTTTCCTGTTCCATTCGTCTGATGTGTTCATACCATTTAAGTTGTTTGTGCTCGATGAAATCAATAATTGAATTTTTACATTTCATCTTGTCTCTGATTACTTCATTTCTTATTCTTTCTCGTCTTGATATTCTTGCTGAACGTCTCGAGAAATCCATTTCTGTGGCTAATAATTTTGATTTCAGTTGCCATTTTGTTGTCCACACTTCTGAACCATATGTAATAATGCTCCTAACTATTGTTTTAAAAATCCTTATTTTGTTATCACTTGTTATGTGTTTGTCCCAGAGAATTCCATTCAATAAAGAGATTGTCGTCTTTCCAGAATTTATTCTTGATCTAATTTCTTTGTCCTGTTTCCCATCATTTGTAATTTTCACACCTAAATATTTATATTCCTCAGTAGCTGTTATTGTTCCCATCCCTTCTTCTAATATTAAGTCTCCATTCACTCCACCAATTACCATGTACTTTGTTTTATTCATGTTTACATTTAGACCTGATTTTTTATATTCTTGAATCAATTTTCTGGTCATATACTCTATGTCCTCATAGTCTTGGGCTATAATCAGTTGGTCATCTGCAAATTGTAACGAGTATATTGTTCTATCATTTATTGGTATTCCCATAGCGTGACATTTTTTCTTCCAATTCTGTAAAGTTACTTCTGTATATATTTTATACAATGTAGGTGAGATGCTACATCCTTGACGTAATCCTTTTGTGACTTGGAATCCATGTGATAGATATTTACCAATTTTTATTTTTGAAATGGAATTGTTATATAAATTTTGAATTGCTCTCTCTCGATTATGTCCCAAAATATTAGATGGGCCAAACCATTCGTTAGTTTGTTCAGAATGTTCTTCAAAACAATCGCGAACTATTGAGGCCCAGTGACTTGGCGCATTGTAATCCACAAAAATTCGATTATTGTTTCGGAACCTGGAGTCTATGAATGGCTGTCAATGGCCTCCAAGTAGCCGAACACAACCATTTTCAGTCAATAATCATTCAGTTGGACCAGGGGACGGAGTCCGTTTCATGTAAACATAGCCCACATAACTATGGAGTCGCCACCACCTTGCAGAGGGCCTTGTTGACATCTTGGGTCCATGGCCTCTCGAACTCTACCATCCTCTCTTACCAACTTAAGTCGGAACTCGTCTGATCACGTCACGGTTTTTCAGTCGTTTATACCTTGTGTACGTGATACTTCCGCCACCTGTATATGTGGATATATTTGTCACCTCAGTGCACTTTCACCGCGCGGGATTAGCCGAGTGGTGTAAGGCGCTACAGTCATGGTCTGTGCGGCTGGTCCCGGCGGAGGTTCGAGTCCTCCCTCGGTCATGGGTGTGTGTGTGTGTGTTTGTCCTTAGGATAATTTAGGTTAAGTAGTGTGTAAGCTTAGGGACTGATGACCTTGGCAATTAAGTCCCATAAGATTTCACACACATTTTTTTCAGTGCACTTTTCCTTTCCGCATTCATGAGTGCCGAGGAAGCATGCGTATATCTTGGAAGTTAAGTGATCTGCCACAGTCCTGGTGGCGTTCACCTACAGCTCATCTGTTGTGTTGACGTTGTGAATGAAAGAATGTTTGCAGATGGATTAGGAACGTGACGGGCACAGAATAGGTTAAACAAGTGAGAAAGCCATAATGCTGGTTTTGTTATAACTGCCACTTGCACGGTTTGTTCAATATGAACACCGGAGACGTGGCTGAGATAATGTACGCTCCAGATTTGCACCTAACGGTCAAAGCTGGAAGTATTTTTTTTACAGCGTCAATCGGTTCCGCATTAATGCTAGTCTATCAAGTTTACGTGTCATATGATAATTATAGCGCTGTACTTTAATTATAGTCACCAACTTTGAGTAAAATGCATAAATTTGTTGTGGAAACTATACATGAATAGGTATAATTTTAACCTGAAAATACTGCCCTGAAACACAATGTTTTTAAACAATATCACACGAAAAATTATTTATGCTAAGTAAGTATTCATTGGAGAAAAGCTTTTACTTTGTGGACCACTGAAAATACCTAAAAAGCCTGAATGAAAGGTGATTGCTTAACAAAAATGCTAATTTGCAGCTGACAGGTAAAACACATCTATATCTGCAAGCTAAACAGCGTAATTACTTGTATTTCCCTTTCGGTTGTATCGAAACTTTTCATTCTCAATCGATGCTCTCTATTTATTAATTTAAATCCTTACCAGAGAATGATTAATATGAAATGACATACAATTTGGCGATATGAGACTAATCGGTGATTTTTTATTCTTAGTTTTCATAATGATTGGCGATGGATGTGACTAAGGATAGCATTTTATTTTCGACTGCTTAGATATTATATCCGAAGTCTATGTGGGACATGGGGATGATCAACTGGAAAGAAATGATGATTTTTTCATTTGTTTGCTTCCATCCCTAACACATACACACACACACACACACACACACACACACACACACACACGCACACACACATATATATATATATATATATATATATATATATATATATATATATATATATATATATATATAATGTTCATGTGTATGTTCAATATCTCCACCTAAGACAATGAAACAATTTTAAACAAATTTGGTACCCACGACCTACTGTCTAGAAAGAAATAGTGTGGTGTTATCTCTTTTGGGTAGTGGTGGGGATGGCAACGGAGTGGAGCAGAAGATGGATAGAGAAAGTGGGGAGCAAATAGAGAGGAGGGAAGGAGATAAACAGAGAAAGAGGGGGAAAACAGATGAAAGACAAAGGTGAGAGGAGGAGATAGAAGTGTGGGAGGAGGAGGGAGTGGAGGACTGAAAGAGAAAATGGACAGCTAGATGGTGGAGGATGGAACATGTAGAAGGCAAGTGGAGCTTCGATAGGGCTAGTGGGCAGGTGGATAAGGAAAAAGGGTGTGAGGAGGAAACTGGAAGGGGAAGAGGGTGTGGTATAGAAGAAGGAGAGAGAGTTTGGATGCTGGTGGAAGTGGGAGAGATTGTGGTGTGGCAGCTGGAAGATGGACAGGATGTGAAGAGGAAAGTGAGAAAGGCACAATGTGTGATGAAGCAGGTGGAAGAGGGGAGAGAGAAATACAAGGAGGAATATAGATTTTGGGAGAGGTGACACAAGTATATGTGCATTCGTACGAGGGTGAAGGTGTGGATAAGAAGCCAGTATAGAAATGAATAAAAAACTGAAATGCCGTTTTCATGTACACCCGTGCTGGTGCAAGCATTTCGATCTCACTGGAAAGGCTAAGAAAAGTTGACATGTGCGATAAATTCTCTGCACTTTTTATTTCAGGACAATTTAATTCAGATGCAGCTTTCTTTTTAGTTAATGTGTGACACGGCACTGTAGCTGGGGAGAGAGTCGATGGCGTGATACTGGTGTCGACGGTATGTGTGACTATCTGATCAATATTCATCTCGTAATGAAAGAGACACCAATCTAAACGTCACTGCGGGATGGAGCGCTACGGAATTTAGCAACGGACAAAATCGCAAGGGGCGGCAAAAAGCTGACAAGTCTTCCTCTTTTTCTCTCTTCCTTTTTCTCCTTCCGCTTAAATTGTGAATATGCAGATGAGTCGCTGAATATTTATTCGAACACGGGAGCGTGGTGGTTCGCGCGAATGAATGCTGAAGCGCCACTGCTGTAGCAACGCAGAACTACACGCGAGCCCTAACGTGCGCAGCGGGACGGTATTTATCCAATTTTCTGGGTCTCCAGTTACGGCGACTGAGCCAGCCGTGAGTGAGCTTAGTCGCGCTCTGACAGGCTCCCTCCAGAAGCCCCTACTACCCCTCTAACAGCCACTATTTCTCCCCTCCCCTGCCCCCCTCCGCACACACCCATCACAGACACCACCTTCTAACCTTTCTGTGAAAGCTGCTCATTCCAGGCCGGTTCTAGAATAGGACGATCATCACTGGTGCGGAAAAACACTTAAAACTCGGCGCGCCGTACTTTATCCGGATTACACCGTTTCAGTAATTAAACCTGCTTATTTTCTTGGGCGGGCACTCAAGTCTAAGCCGTGAAAAACGCACGGGGTTATCTGTGTTCAGGGCTTCCGACTGAAGCGCTCACCACGAGACGAGCCACTCGGAGGAAATTATCTATCTTCTGCTTCCATTTACGTTTCGTAATTACATTTTCCGTGGTTGCTGTTGGGAGTCCACAAAGGCCACATTGCTTGAGTCTGCTTTCACGTGGCTTTGCACAGCGCAGTTACAGAAGTATTTAGGAACTGGAAATGAGGATACGATCTCCGGCAGCAGGAAGTTCTACATCTACATCTGGATCTACATCATTATCCATACATTAGAAGCAGCCTTGCGGTGTGTGGTACAGTGTGTTTCTGGTACCACAAACGGATCTCCCTTCTCCATTCCATTTGCGAATGACGCTTGGGAAGGATGATTGTCTGTAAAAATTAGTGTGAGCTCTAACTTCTGTGATCTTCTCGTCATTTCAAGAGGCATACGTGGGAGGGATAAATATGTTACTCCGGTTTTCCAGGAGGATACGCTCTCGGAATGTCAACTGTGAACTTCTCTGTAACGCAGAACGCCTCTCTTGTAGTGTATGCCTTCGAAGCTTGCTAACACTTGTGCACAGACCGAAGGAACCCGTAACCAATCACGCCGCTCGTCTTTGGAACTTCTCTACCTGCTCTATGAACCCGTTCTTCTAAGAAGAGACCCACAATGATGAACAGGCAAAATATTTTTGTGAGGTAAAAACTTTAAAATTTTTAATTTTTTGTGCAGGAAAAATACAAAAAGCATGTATAAAAATCCAAAAATATATTGTTTCAATATTAGAAACCTTTAAATAAGAAAAGTGAAAGACTTATTTTAAAAATGACTCACCAAGCATCCTGATGCAGTGGTGGATTTAGACAACTCGTTGTTGCAGTGAACCACGAAAACTTTCACCAAGATTTCCATCATAAGTCGATGCCAGTTGTCTCGAAACAATGCACGATACCTGGAGAAGGACCTCTCAACATCACACGATGATTGTCTTGTATTTTTCAACAAACTGGAACACTCATTTTCAGTTTCACCATCGTCTGCCTCCCCTTCCAAAACCTTTGTAAGTTTACACTTAGAATGAGACCCACCATTATCTTGTGAAACATACTTTCAATTTGCTGTTTCATAACTTCCACTTTTGGAACTTCGAATGAATGGATTTTTTTTGTCATCGTCACGCAATTCATTAACTGCCTCAGTTAAGCTGGTTGGTGTTTCTAAATTTTTTATAGAGTGAAACAAAGAAAAACAAAAAAACAAATTTGCAAATAAATAAGAAAGCTCATTTTTAATGTACTGCGGTTGACGAAATTCTGAAGAATTTAAACTGAAGAAGTGTCACCCTTATTTAATCCATCAATCATCGATTTTAAATTTTCAAAATTATTCGAACAATACTCTGTTGCTTCCAGCCACGGCCCCCGTCGACGAACTACGGTGTAGGTGGATGTGTAAGATTTGGATATTTGGCTCTCAACAAATCAGTTCTTGTCGGTGCTTTCACAACAGCCTGTTCGCCGTTTGAGATGAATTTGTCCACTTTGGGAGACAATGTATCTATCTGCTCACATGCTCTGTGTAAACCATGTACTATACAAGTTACGTGTATAATGTCTGGGTGCAGAAAGACCTCCGGCTACATTTTTCATTTATGTTACAAAATTAGTAAGCAAGAGGAAAACATTATCAAATTTCTCCTCTATCGTATATATATAAAAAAATAGAAAAAAATACTGCAGAGATTCATTGAATAAGCGAGCCATTGCCACATCATCCGATGCTAATATCTCTTTACTTGACACTAGAAAACACCTCTTGGAGACTATTTCAACATTTTATGGAACACCTATTATATTTCCCACTTTCTTACCGGTAGAGGCTGATGATTCTTCAGTGCTTAAGCAGATTTTCAAACTTTTTTTAAATTTTAACGTTTTTCTCTGATCTTTCCTCGCATTTTCTGGTAGCAGGCAGGCACATACTATTTTATTAATATTGATTCTAGTGTTTCAGAATATCGTGAGAAAATTTCTGAGCGCTGGAAATCTCAATTTATGTAAAGGAATATCACACGAAAGAAAAGTATAAATCTGCAAAATATTCGGAGCTTTTCAAAACTAGGGTACGTAGAGAATTGTACGTGAAGCGGCTATTCTGTGTTAACTGCCTGCTAAATGCTGCAAGACTTTATACCGCTGGTCTGCATTTACTGATTTCTCACATTTTGAGAGAATAGAACTCTAACATTACTTGTCAAGCTGGCATTAAATTCGACAACATATTGTTGCAAACCAGAGCGAACACTTTACTTCGCTTTCGTCATTACATCGCCAGTCACTCCACATAAGATGTTGTTCCATAAAAACGCTATGCTTTAAACAAGACGAGGGCAACGATTTAAGACTGTTGAGTACATTGCCTCAGCCGTCCACATGAGAAATAAGGGATTTCGCGTTGCGATAGCAAGGCAGCGCCTGCAGTGCAAATCACTCACAACGCAATACATTTACGACTGAAGATCATTGAAACTACATCATCATAATGTGACAAGACACGAGATTTTTTTGTAAAATTTAAACATTATTCCAAAGAAAAGTGACAAATTACGTGCTTTTTTGGAATTATTTAAAATATGAGACAACGTCATGTATCCATGGACCCTGCGTGTCAGCAGGGAACTGTTAAAGCTAGTGAAGGTTCTGTAATGGTGTGGGGAGTGTGCAGTTGGAGTGATATGGGACCTCTCGTACGTCTAGATACGACTCTGACAGGTGACACGTACTATCCTGTCTGATCACCTGCATCCATTGATGTCCATTATGCATTCCGACGGACTTGGGTAATTTCTGCAGGACAATGCACCACGCGACACGTCCAGAATTGTTACAGAGTGGCTGCAGGAACACTCATCTAAGTTTAAACACTTCTGCTGGTCACCAATCTCACCAGACATGAACATTATTGAGCGTGTATGGGATGCCCTGCGACGTGCTGTTAAAAAGAGATCTCCACCACCTCGTACTTTTACGATGGACGGGCCTGCAGTATTCATGGTGTCAGTTGCCCCCATCATTATTTCAGGCATTGTATTGTACTGTATTGTAATGCATATTGACTAGGGTCCTAGAAACGACGGAGAGGCTCCGTCCCCGCCGCAACCCCAGTGGTCCACAACCCCATGACGACCACAACAGTCTACTTCACCCCTCCGCCGCCCCACACCGAACCCAGGGTTATTGTGCGATTCGGCCCCCGGTGGACACCCCCAGGGAACGTCTCACACCAGACGAGTGTAACCCATATGTTTGCGTGGTAGAGTAATGGTGGTGTGCGCAGCAATCGCCGACATAGTGTAGCTGATGCGGAACAGGGGGAACCAGCCCGCATTCGCCGAGAAAGATGGAAAACCGCCTGAAAACCATCCACAGACTGGCCGGCTCACCGATCCTCGACACAAGTCCGCCTGCCAGATACGTGCCAGGGACCAGGCGCTCCTTCCCACTTTGGAAAGCGGTGCGTTAGATCGCTCGGCTAACTGGGCGGGCTATTTCAGGCATTAGTGGGGGGGGGGCATGCCATGTCGTGTTGCGGCAATTCTGCGTGCTCGCGGGGGCCCTACACGGTATTAGGCAGGTGTAAGGGTTTGTTTGGCTCTTCAGTGTAATAAGGGGAAACCAAAAGCTGTATTTTTCTGATAAGCGACATGTAGTCAGCGTGAGAGGAGCGGGGCTTTTTCTTTTTGTAAGACAGTGCCAGCAGGTAGCGACACACGCGCGGGGTGCCGTAAACCCGACCGCTAAGCGGATTCACTCTCTGTAGCGTGGCCGGCGCTACAGAAGGATGCAGAAATTATTCTGCACATTATTACTTCCATATTAAGCAATATTAGCGAGTTATACTGCTAAATATTGTCCCTTTAGTAGTTAAAAAGCATTCCTTTCCCTGCTATGTAATGTTAAAAAATAGTTCGATTACCCGCGATTGCCGGCTTAGTGGCCGAGCGGTTCTAGGCTCTACAGTCTGGAACCGCACAACCAGTACGGTCGCAGGTTCGAATCCTGCTTCGGGCACGGATGTGTGTGATGTCCTTAGGTTTGTTAGGTTTAAGTAGTTCTAAGTTGTAGGGGACTGATGACCTCAGAAGTTAAGTCCCATAGTGCTCAGAGCCATTTTTTACAGGCGATTCGGACATTTAAAGTACCTGGTGATCAAACAGTCCGTATAAATTTGAAAACTGAATAAATCGCGGAATAATGTAGATAGAGAGGTACAAATTGACACACATGCTTGGAATGACACGGGGTTGTATTAGAACCAAAAAAATACAAAAGTTCAAAAAATATCCGACAGATGACGCTTCATCTGATCAGAATAGCAATAATTAGCATAACAAAGTAAGACAAAGCAAAGTTGATGTTCTTTACAGGAAATGCTCAATATGTCCACCATCATTGCTCAACAATAGCTGTAGTCGAGGAATAATGTTGTGAACAGCACTGTAAAACATGTCCGGAGTTATGGTGAGGCATTGGCGTCGGATGTTGTCTTTCGGCATCCCTAGAGATGTTGGTCGTACACGATTCACTTGCGACTTCAGGTAACCCCAAAGCCAATAATAGCACGGACTGATGTCTGGGGACCTGGGAGGCCAAGCATGACGAAAGTGGCGGCTGAGCACACGATCATCACCAAACGACGCGAGCAAGATATCTTCACGCGTCTAGCAATATGGGGTGGAGCGCCATCCTGCATGAACATCGTACGTTCCAGCAGGTGTTTATCAGCCAGGCTGGGGATGATGCGATTCTGTAACATATCGGCGTACCTCTCACCCGTCACGGTAGCAGTTACATAACCAGAATCACGCATTTTCTAGAAGAAAAAAGGCCCGATAACGGTAGATGTGGTAAATCCAACCCATACTGGACTTTCTCGTCGTGCAATGGAGTTTCCACGACAGTTCTAGGATTTTCGGTAACCCAAATTCTGCAGTTGTGGGCGTTGACAGACCCTCGGAGCGTGAAATGAGCTTCGTTGGTCCACAACACGTTACTCAACCAATCGTCATCTTCCGCCATCTCATAAACGCCCACACCGCAAATGCCATCCGCTTCACTAAATCGCCAGGTAACAGTTCATGATGCCGATGGATTTTGTACGGATAGCATCTGAGGGTACGCCTAAGTGTCAGCCAAACAGTAGTGTATGGACTGCCGGTGCGACGTGCGACTGCAGGAGCGCTGACATCCCCGTGTATAGACGAAACCGCTACAGTCTCCATTTCTTCCTGAACTGTCTCAGCAGCATTACGCCTTGTGCTCGGTCGGCCACTACGGGGTCTATCGTCTAAATAACCCGTGGCTTCGAACTTCGAAACCATTCTCGCCACAGCTGCATTTGTCAACGGACCTTTACGTGTTCGAATCCGCTTCCTATGGCGATAGGATCGTAACGCTGAACTAGCACATTCCCCATTCTGATAATATAGCTTCACTAAAAGCGCCTTTTCAGGTAACGTCAACATGGTGCGACTGCTGGCGCATCTGATTCTCTCTTTTTTTTCTTTATTGTTATTTTTAAACCCGTGCAAACAGGCAGGCTGTCAGAGGGAGCTGGCGGAAGCCACCTTGGAAGAGGGTGAGGAGGGTGGAGAGATGGAGACCGGGTGGGACGTGGGAATACAGGCGCGGCAACGGGCGGGGGTGGGAGAGGATGGGGGAGACAAGCGGGTGAGGAGGATCGAGTTTTCGGGAGGTGTACAGGATCCGTATCCGGTCAAGGAAAAGGAGGTGAGGGAATGGAATGAGGTCGTATAGGATCCGCGTGGGGGAGGGTGACGGATGCGATAGGCGAGGTGGAGAGCATGGCGTTCCTTTTATACAGGCAGGCTGTCAGCAGCATGTTACGCTGCTCTTCAGCCATAGAATATACAAAGAAACAACAGAAACAATACACATAAGTTACATATCAGTGGGTAATAAACCAGTAGACACATAAAGACAAACACGGAGCCGTTCACACTCGACGATAATCCACACTACAAACTGTTGACACGACGCACAAACACTGAAGATGTCGATGGCACAGGTGAACGATGGAGTGCGACGGTGAACACTGAACACTAAACACTAAACACGACGGCACATACGAGACACTGATGGCGATGATCTCCGGCGCGCGAATGTCCACGTAGCGTGTGCGAGTCCGGGGACCTGCCAAGAGGGGAAGAAGGGTGAGGGGGGAGAGTTGGGAACATAGATGTCAATGGCTGAGGAGATGGGAGGAGGAGTAGAGGTACAGGGGAGGGGAAGCCCGGGGAAGGAGTGGGGAGAAATGGAGGAGGGAGGGAAGGGGGAGAGAAGGGAAGGAAGGTACCCAAAGGAGCAAACACAGGAAGAGGGAGGGAGGGAGGATCAAAGTTGGTAGGAGGGGTAGATGGAGGGGAGGAGGGCATCATCAGGGAGAGGGAGCTGGCGGAAGCCACCTTGGAAGAGGGTGAGGAGGGTGGAGAGATGGAGACCGGGTGGGACGTGGGAATACAGGCGCGGCAACGGGCGGGGGTGGGAGAGGATGGGGGAGACAAGCGGGTGAGGAGGATCGAGTTTTCGGGAGGTGTACAGGATCCGTATCCGGTCAAGGAAAAGGAGGTGAGGGAATGGAATGAGGTCGTATAGGATCCGCGTGGGGGAGGGTGACGGATGCGATAGGCGAGGTGGAGAGCATGGCGTTCAAGGATCTGAAGGGATTTGTAAAAGGAAGGGGGGGGGGGCGGAGATCCAGGCAGGATGGGCGTAACAGAGGATAGGGCGGATGAGGGATTTATAGGTGTGGAGCACGGTGGAGGGGTCCAGACCCCACGTACGGCTTGAGGAGACGGAGTCGGGAGCGTGCCTTGGCTTGTATTGTCCGGAGATTGGGGGGGGGGGGGGGGGTCCAGGAGAGGCGACGGTCGAGGGTGACGTCAAGGTACTTAAGGGTGGGGGTGAGGGCGATAGGACGGCCGTAGGTGGTGAGATAGAAATCAAGGAGGCGGAAGGAAGGGGTGGTTTTGCCTACAATTCTGATTCTCTCTCTCATTCAGCTCCTTTTATACACAATTGACACGCGCAGTCACTCACGTTTTGGTGTCCAGTGCCATCTGTCGGACATTTTGTGAACTTTATTATGTTTTTGTTTTGGTTGTAATAAAACCCCATATCATTCCAAGCATGTGTGTCAATTTCTACCTCTCTATATACATTATTCCGTGGTTCATTAAGTTTTCAAATTTATACTGACTTTTTGATCACCCTGTATATTGTTTCAATATATTAAAAGCATTAGACCTATCTTTTTCCCCACACTCTTCCCATTCATAGTGATGGAGAGGGATAAAACTACAGTACAGTGAGTGAGTGTGGTTTCCTTTGTGTGCCGGCAGGTGACGCCCGACTGCGAGGGCGAGGAGGTGGAGGAGGGCGGCGACTGCGCGCCCGTCTCCGTCAGCTGGGAGGGCGGCGCCGAGCTGCAGAGCGGCGACGTGCTGCTGGTGCGCATCGACGATACCAGGCTGGTGGCCGGCCGACAGGACAGCGCCAGGACCCGGCCGGGGCACCTGCCCGGAGACCGCTACGGCCCGCCGCAGGACGACAGGTAGCGCGCACCGGGCTAGTCTAGCGCGGCGCCTGCAGCCGCTCTGCACTCGGCGCCCGTAGAGAGCCTGCATTGGGAGAGACTGGCCAACCGGAAGATACGGCTGCCATTTTTCTGCCAAACTACGGGTGGGACTTTAGAATGCCCAGTAGTGGAGAAGTGGAGTACACACTCACCGAATCAAAAGCACAAGACAATATCGCGAAATCATTCGTTAAACGACTTTCTTTACAGCTATAATATACTCATAGTAACCTACTACGTACAGCACAGGGAAAGTTGATACAGTGGCTGTAAAAATTATTCGTTACTTGCATTTATCTACTTTAAAGTTCATTTACTAGACATATTGCAATGAAAGTAACGTAAATAATAAAATATATAGTGTACAGCATTTGATTTGTATCGGAAGTGCATAACGCCAAAGATTTAACGTACCTGGATTATGTCAGATGAATGATTGTCGTAAGCAGTTGTTTACTTGTGACATGCAAAAAGTGTGAGACGTATTAGTACTTCTTGTCACTTCTTCAAACTTCTGCCGCGCGGGATTAGCCGAGCGGTCTCAGGCGCTGCAGTCTTGGTCCCAGCGGAGGTTCGAGTCCTCCCTCGGGCATGTGTGTGTGTTTGTCCTTAGGATAATTTAGGTTAGGGACTGATGGCCTTAGCACTTAAGTCCCATAAGATTTCACACACATTTGAACTTTTTTTTGAAACTTTTTGCATGTCAAAAGTAAACAACTGCTTACGACTTTCTTTCACACACACATACACTATATATATATATATATATATATATATATATATATATATATATATATATATACACTGAATACCTCTCGTAGATAACAAACGAAAAAGATTACAAAAATCCCTTCTACTCCACAGTAACTAGGCCTATTAAAAACTGTCTTCAAGAGTACCTACAATTATTTACTACGAATAATGTTTCAGCAACCACGACAACTGCGGAAAACGTGCTTACAACTTTCCTGCGTCAACAGTCAGGCAATAATACTGAAACCAAAATAATGCCTAGTGTACTGAATCGGAACGAAATAAAGTTTGAGTCCGCATCTCGTGGTCGTGCGGTAGCGTTCTCGGGTTCCCGGGTTCGATTCACGGCGGGGTCAGGGATTTTCTCTGCCTCGTGATGACTGGGTGTTGTGTGATGTCCTTAGGTTAGTTAGGTTTAAGTAGTTCTAAGTTCTAGGGGACTGATGACCATAGATGTTAAGTCCCATAGTGCTCAGAGCCATTTGAACCAAATACAGTTTGACGCTATAAAGTCGAATGAGCATGGCACAACAATTACAGGAACTTTCCGTTTCCAGCAAGGAGTGTCAGATATTGGCTTCAGAAAAGCTTGTGATGCTCCCAGTATGCACGAACTGTTAAAGATATAAGAGCTTAAAGAACGATATACAACGAAATCGAACATGCATGCACAACGCATAACAAGTCTCTCAATAATTCAAATACCTTTTAATCGTTTCCAAAAGTCCTCTGAACTTCAATTCAACTCAAAAGCACGGCGAACATAGGAAGCGCGAGAGACGTTTGGCACCATTTTTCTGCCAAAACTAATCAACCAATCACGGGCAACTTCGCTTATGGCCACTCTCTCTGTATACAGGCTCTCTAGGCGCCCGTTGGCCGTAGCGCCACTAGCGGGAGCCCTCGGAACTACGGCTCAGCGTGTAACTGTGAAAGGCGCCTACAACCTTCCTCTGTAATGGTGAGAAACCCTCGGGCTCGGCAACGTTTCAAACAGCAAGGAATCATCGACACATACGAAAGGAAGACCAGTGCTCAGAAGCTAACACGTTAGGTGTACAGTGGGCTAGTGGTGTAACGTTAGCATCAAATTACATCACAATTCTGCCCAACGGCACCGTGAATGTGACACAAGATAGGAAGGTATTTACATCCCCTCTTACCCACATTTAAATCGTTATTTTGATGTCTCTGTCAGGACCGCGAGCCCACCGTTGAAACCCCACGCTTGAGCTCAGCGACAGTTCAAACTTCAAGTTGTCAACATGTGCGAAAAAAAGACCACAACTCAGAATTTTATGTGACGTGTAATTTGGGTTGATGATGTCACATTGATACCAAATTTTACCACAATATTCAGCCATGGACGTGTCACAAGCACTCTTACCCATATTTCACCCCTCCTTTGGCGTCTCTGCGATTTAGTCAGTACCGTGACGCCTGGTGTTGGATTTACGTGCTTTTCTTATGGATGGCCAGGGAGAACATTTCCGACTCACTGTTGCTCAAAATCAATACAGAAACGCTTGGAGGGGTGTAATCAATCTCCTATCAGTGGAACATTTCCAGACTGTCAAAAATATGTTGAAGTTAAGCGTCTTTACAAGAAGGGGTATAAAGAGGTACCATCAAACTATCAACCAATTTCGCTTTTGCCAGCTTTTTCAAAAATAGTTGAAAAGGTTGTGTTCCAGTGTCTCCTTAAGCAACTGAGTAAAAATAATATATTGTCCAATTCACAGTTTGGATTTCTTAAGGGTTCTGATGTAGAGAAAAATATTTACACTTACAGTGAGAATCTACTTAATTCATTAGATAATGGATTAGATTCTACTGGCATTTTATGTAACCTGTCAAAAGCCTTTGACTGTGTGAATCACAGCATTCTCTTAAGTAAATTAGAATATTATGGTGTTACCGGCAATGTTGCGAAATGGTTTGTGCCTGCTGGGCTGTGCAGTAAGCAGTCAGTCTTCATCTGACTGGTAATTAACTACATGTAGTGTTCCTCAAGTTTCCATCTTGGGTCCATTGCTTTTTCTTGTGTACATCAATGTCCTCTCGTCTATTACATTACCAGATGCTAAGTTTGTTTTGCTTGCAGATGATACAAACATTGCAATAAGTAGCAAGTTAAGTACAGATTTAGAAATAGCTGCTAATCAAATTTTCACTGACATTAATAAATGGCTTAAAGCTAATTCACTGTCATTAAACTTTAAGAAGACCCAGTACATGCAGTTCAGAATCTGTAAGAGATTACCTTCCACCACATGTATAACATATGAAGACAGGCAGATCGAAGAGGTTAACAGTGTTAAACTTCTGGGATTAAAACTTGATAATGAATTCAGTGGGGAAGGGCATACTACAGAATTGCTTTAGCGCCTAAACGAGTCTGTTTTTGCAATGGGAATGATGACAGATGTAGGAGATATAAAGATAAAAAAATTGCATACTTTGCTTACTTTCATTCTATTATGTCATATGGGATAATATTCTGGGGTAACTCATCAAACTCAGCAAAATTTTTAGGATACAAAAGCGTGTAATAAGAATCATTTGTGGTGTAAATTCAAGAACATCTTGTGGAAACCTGTTCAACTAACTTTGTATTCTAACCATTGATTCTCAGTATATTTATTCCTTAATGAAATTTATTGCAAGTAATGTGTCTCTATTTCCAACCAATAGCTCAATACGTAGTATCAATACTAGGAATAAGAACAATCTACATAAAGACCTGAAATCCCTTACCTTGGTCCAAAAAGGGGTCCAATATTCAGGAACACACATTTTCAATAAATTGCCAGTAGTTATTAAAAACTTGGTTTCAGATAAAGCACAGTTTAAACAGAGTTTGAAAGGCTTTTTGATAACTCCTTTTACTCTATAGATGAGTATGTTAACAGAGACTGCTAAGCCAGCTTAAGTAAATGTGTCTATCCCATTTCAGTTTTGATATCACTTGGTCTCAACAATCAAGATTAGGTATTTTGTTTATATAAATTTATTGATAGTGCATAACAATGTTTCATTCTGACAGAGTGCTAATTCTGTAAATATTAGCTGTTCCAGTTTATCACATTGTAATCACCTACTTCGAGAATCACTTGACAAATGATCAGGGTAGCAACTATTATATTCAAATGTTTTATGTTATATTTTCTGACATGTTCCACACCCAGGAGAATCATCTCATTTTTTTGGGTCTATGGAAGGAAAACTGAATCTAATCTAATCTAATCCCATAAAGGGGTTCAATGAAACGATCAGATCCTTTGCAGCGTCGATTCCCACACATTTCGCGGTCGAAATCGACAGTTTGCTGCAACAGGAGGACTTTCTTGATAACCCTCTACACTACTCAAGTCCCCTGACAGTTCAGCCATATTGTAAGAACATCGTTGCCAGCAACACCATTTAACGTGATCGCTCCCCTTAGGAGTGCATTGCGAGTGCAATGTTTGCTCTGGAAATAGGGGATGGAACCACTAGGGACCATTCCAAACAATTCGGCTTAATTTGAACGTGATTCCAAGCAGCAAGTGGTGTTTATGCTTTTTCCATCCCTCCTGTTCCTCAGATTCTAGTGATCACAGAGGGGCTGTGACACAGACACACGCATGAATAAAGCTACTAAATTTCCTTCCCCTCCCCCCCCCCCAGATGGGCAGTTCCTCCGTGCCACCCACCCACCTTTGCTGTGCACTTTACAAATATTCTTGAACAGAGACGACCTATGTCGAAATATTAAACTTTTGCAGACAGTCAACCCCTGGGACACCCTTCTGATTCTGTATCGCCTACTATCAGGAACAAGACTAGCAGTGGAACCTGCCAGGATGCACCTAACACTCTCGTTACAAGTTCCATCTCTACAAATATATCTTTAAAGTCCTCGGCAAAGCTGGATATGTGGCACTGAGCTTTTGCTGAACTGGTGGTCCCAGGGGACTCTTTGTCGTTTTATTCACGCAGTTGTCTATGTAGCACCCCTTCGCGATCAGTAACTGGAGAACTAAAAATATGCAGACTTTTCTGCTTCGGCCACGTTAGGTTTACGTCAAATGATTTTCGACGGTCCCAGATGCTTGCCCCCTTTACATCAGAGCAAAAATTACGTTCACACTGCACAACAAATGGTGCACACACGTTCACTGGCGTTACAGCCCCATGATGTCCTTAGAGTACGGCTGAATCGTCCATTGGTGTCAAAAGTATCAACTCTTCAAGAACGTCTTCCTGTTGCCTACAGGTATTACACTGCAAACTGTCGATTCAGAGCGCGAGGTGTGTGGGAAGCGAGGGAGTGAATTCATTGACGCCCTTTATGCATCGTCCCGAGACCTATATCTGTCGATTCTGAGCGGCGGTGGGTCTGAAATGTTTTCCTCGGCCGTCCATAAGAAAACAATTGGCTTCGCGATTCTGACTACATCTCAGAGACGTCATTAGAAGTGGTCAATTATAGGTAACAGGGGTTGTGACGACCTTCTCATAGTCTGACGCGTCCACATGCTGAATTGAAGTGAAATTTGGCGCGAATGTGACATCATCATCTCAATTTACGTTTCACATGAACTTCTGAGATTTTTCTAGCATGTGTCAACATCTTGCTGTTTGAACTATCGCCGAGCCCAAGAGTGAGGTCGCAGGTCGCCACCTTTACACCATACAGAGGAAGGTTGTACACACCTTTGAGCTACATTTCAAATTTATTCGTCTTAGTGCGAGATAACTGCGGAGTTTCGAAAAAATTTTAATTTAATTTTGTTGCATAGTATAGAAACTGAAACTACTAATACTGTTATGTCTATTAGGAGGTCTGAATTATCTTACTAGATTGCGTTACGCTCAACTACAAGTCCTGGTATCGTTGAAATTATTAGCTGATAAAGTAGAGCACTACACTACCTACAAAACTATAGGTTTATATTCATTCTTATTCTACTTCATACTTCTTAAGGTTGAACAAGAGAGTTGTAGAAGGTTACACAAAGTTGATACAAGAATAAGGGAAAACAAAATCATTAATGTAGTCCCCTTAAACACAACTGGTACAGTGCATCATAATCTCGCGCATGGGGAGCGCAAGGAGGAACAAGTGCCTCCTGTGTATAAGAAGGATAAAACAATAGACTAGCAACATTATAGACCAGTATCCTGAACATCAGTTTGCTGCAAAATTCTCGAAAACATTTTCAGTTGGAATATAACAAAATTTCCTTGAAACGGAAAAGATTCTGTTCGCAAATCAGCATGCGTTTAGAAAACATCACAGGGTATCCTGCGAAACATGAATGGAGGACAACAGGCAGATTCCGTGAAAGACTGGTTTGATGCAGCTCTCCATGCTACTCTATCCTGGGCTAGCCCCCTCAGTTTTGGAAATTTGTGGTAAGTTCATATGGGACCAAACTGCTGAGGTCATCGGTCCCTAAACTTATGCACTGCTGCATCTAACTTAAACTAACTTACGCTAAGGACAACACTCACACCCATGCCCTAGGGAGGACTCGAACCTCCTACGCGGACCGTGACAAGGGGCTTCATACCGCGTGGCTACCCCGCGCGGCGCTAGTCCCTTCATCTCCAGTAACTACTGCAACCTACATCCCTCTGAAACTGCTTACTGCATTCATCTCTCGGTCTCCCTCTACTATTTTTACCACCCTCCCCCCCCCCACGCTTCCCTCCAATACTAAATTGGTGATCCCTTGATGGCTCAGAACGTATTGTATCAACCGATCCCTTCTTCCAGTCAAGTTGTGCCACAAATTCCTCCTCTCCCCAATTCGACTCGGTATCTCCTCATTAGTTACGCGATCTACCCATCTGATCTTCAGCATTCTTTTGTAGCACCACATTTCAAAAGCTTGTAGTCTCTTCCTGTCTAAACTGCTTATCGTCCACATTTCACGTCTGTGCGCCTACACTCCATATAAATACTTTCAGAAAAGCCCTCCTTATACTTAAATCTACACGCGATGTCAACAAATGTCTCTTCTCCAGAAACGCTTTCCTTGCCATTACCAGTCAACCTTTTATATTCTTTCTACTTCGGCCATCATCAGTTATTTTGATGCCCAAATAGCAAAACTCATTTACTACTTTAAGTACCTCATTTCCTGATCTAATTCTCCCAGCAACACCCGATTTAATTCGACTACATTCCATTGTCCTCGTTTTGCCTTTGTTGATGTTAAGTTAGAAAATTGTAATTTCTCGATGTGTCGCAGGTGGAATATGAAGTGCGCTGTTTTGGCGGCTGTCCGTGTAGTGGTAAATCTGTTGCAGTCATGGAATGGCTTAAAGTTTGATGCCGCGGTATTTGTTTCGGGCAAGTGACACAGATATTGTTCTGTTTGTCAGACTGAGTATTTGGTTACTAGTTTACACAATGTATGCGACCGTTTGACACAGAATTGTGTGCCCCAGAGTGTCTGGTTCACTGGACGTGTCACAGGCGTCTGTCAGAATCACGTGTTTGTCTGTAGGTTTTTCATTGGTCGCTATCGTCCTGTTAATGACTTAGCATCACGTACTGCGAAGTTCCGGTGAGAAGAAACGCCCCGAGACATTTTGCTATACGGCGTTGCACCAGTACGGCGGAAGTTTTGACTGAATGGTCTGACAGCATCGTATAGCTTCTTTACAGCTTCCACTCTGGGATTTAGGGCTGTTCCTGTGTGTAGTGTTGTTGCAAGAAGCCGAGTTTATATAAAATCTTCGTTTGCTCGTTGGGTCCTGTTTGTACGTGTGAGACTGGCCGGGTTGTTTTTTATGAGTCTAGAAGTCCTGTGTATCATCACAGCAGTGCATTTTGACGTAAAGTCGATCAATCCGAGACGTCCTCCTGGTATCATAGTGCATATTGTGCCCGTAATTTTTGATTGAGTCACTTACATCTCAAGTGGTGCAACTTAATTTCCTCCTGTTTTTGAGATAGGGGCGAGATCGTGTTCAGAAAGTGGCATTTTGTTAATAGAGAAAATGGCGTAATTTTTAACTCGCACAGCAACCTCATCGATAGTGCTACAAGTTTCTGTGTTAAATATCCCGAAACAAATTACTCCACTCGCGTTGTAAAAGGCTTTATGTGTCCATGCCACATTACGCAAGAGACCGCTTATCTTGTAGCTTGTTCCAGTTGCTCGGACAGGTCTAGAATGAGTCATGTACCACGATTTTTCGAGTGAAAATAATTTTATTAGATTTACTTTTTTCTCAATGGCAGGGTTCCTGATGCGTTTGCTTTAGTTAGCGCTCTGGTAAAATACACTATTGTTCGCTTGTTGTGAATTGCGATTCCTTGAATGTTGGCTTGGACGTGTGCTCCAAGGACTTTATGTTTCTCGTTTATTACGAATCAAAGCCGCTTCTAATTGCGATGTCGCTATGGGTATGTCTCTAGCAATGTGAGTTGTTTTCAACGACCTGCACTGTGGAGGATACACGCAAGGCTAACCAAAACGCACTGTACATGGCCAACTTTTGGTCCAAGACAACACAGTCTAAAGCAACAATTAGCAGGGTAAATTATATGTTGGCATGGAGGCTGTTCAAGTGTCTTAGAAGTCACCGAGCTGTTCCTCCCTATGGCTCCACAGAAGTGCAGAGATGTACTGACGAAGTTTCTTGTCATTGTCAACCAGAGATACGGGATCTCTTGTAAATTTTTTATTAATGACAGTGACTGAAAATCAATGATTGCAAATGGAATCTTCTTCATTTGGGTTGATTACTAGTTTCGCCTAACACAGTAGCCATCTTCAGATGATAAAACATTCTCGATTAGTGTTGGTGCCTCTATGGCTTCACATATCGTTATAATCTTTCTTAAAATGACAACATTCATACATGACATAATTAAAATAGCTTTATATCGTTCGTGGCCAGTGCAATTGAGTAATGGTCATAAAACAAAGATGTTATGCCGTTAAACCTTTGTAAGTGACACAGTCAATATTCACATTTACCACGTTATAGCAACATATAAATGATCTCTGTTACGAAATTATGTAAATACTGATTGTGTCAGTTGCCAAGAGCTAACCGTGAAACGCCTCTGTTTTATGACCATCGTTCCATTACATCGGCAATGAATGATGAAAAGCTCTTTTTAACTATGTCATATATGGAAGTTGTCATTTTAACAAAGATGTGTGAAGCCATAGCGGCACAAACACTAATGTGCAACCTTTACTTCAAGTGCTTTCAATCCCTAACATAAATTAAAAAAAAATTGTATTGAAGTTAACGGTGAGATATTCCAATATTTAAATTTATTGCGAAATGTTGAACAGCTGTAGAGGTGAATGTGTTAATACACGTATTTTTCAATTTATATTTTGTAAAATGCATGTTTTAATGTTTACTAACTCTTGTACTTGTGTAAACCTGACAGTGTATAGAATAATACAGAATGTAAGTAACAACGTACATTATATTTGTTCTATCTCGGAAGCCATTCGGCTCTTTTGCTTCAAATGATTGTTCCTGTCGTATCTGTGAATAATGAACATTCTTCCTGGGACGCCCTGCACATTTGGTGCGTTTTACTTTTTCATTCATTGTATGACAGCTGTGATACTTCTGATACGGATGACTAAATGAAGAAATGAATTAATCACAATAGTTTCTGCTGTGGCTTAACAAATGGGTGTAGCCAGAGAACCACTGCCCTCTAGGTTGAAAAATTTTCACATTGCAGAGTAACATTTTTAAACTGTTCATCCGATTTTCCCAGCATCTTAGAGACACAGGTTCTCTATCAGCACAAAACGTTTACAGCGGAAGTGCTCGTTCAGTACAAACGCCTGAAATGGTATGGCTTTGACGAAGACCTGCAGTAAAACTCAGCTGACTGCAGACTACCCAGCTGAAGCAAAGCAATGCTCTGGTCCCTAATGGGACAACAGGGACCCAAGGACTGCCGTGTCAGCCTCTGTCAATGGCGAAAACAGATGGGAAAAAATCCTATGCAGTACTGCGTATCGAACTTGTGTGCTGTGTTTAGCAGTGAGACACGTTGACCATTGAACCAGGGAACTACCTCTCAGACTTAAAAAACATGGCTCTGAGCGCTATGGGACTTAACTTCTGAGGTCATCAGTCCCCTAGAACTTAGAACTACTTAAACCTACCTAAGGACATCACACACATCCATGCCCGCGGCAGGATTCGAACCTGCGACCGTAGTGGTCACGCGGTTCCAGACTGTAGCGCCTAGAACCGCTCGGCCACACCGGCCGGCTACCTCTCAGACTACTGTATATTTTGGGTACTGGGGTACAGACAGACATCTCAACAGTGTTGACCGCGCCACAACGCAACGACTATGCTCATATCCAGAACACAACCAATTGTCTTTTAGCCGCGCCTATGAACAGGTGTAGTTGCCTAAGAAAGTTTTCGAATGCACCTTCAGTGGATTCTCTTGTCTTAGTTCGATGAGTACTAACATCTCACAAAATATTCGACACTGTATTTTGACACCCTTCTATATGCGTCCTGTACCAGTGATACCTGACGGGCCCACGCACGTGCTCTGTGCTTCAGGCGGCGCCAGCCCGAGACGGCCGTGTACCAGGTCACCCGGCCGGGACACGACCACTGTGACGTCACGGAGGGCGTGCTGCTCGACATCACGCCGCTCATCGTTGACGGCCGCAAGGTCGTGACGCTGTACGACAAGGACCTCACCGAGGGCATCAATCTGCTCATCGGTGAGTCCCGCCGGCCGCGTTCCCTCTTCCTCTGTGCGTACTGGAAACACGTAGGTATTGAAAATCCGAGGCAGAAACCATCTCTACGGACATGCAACACGCTGCAGATGAAAAACGTGTTTGCAACTATTTGAGTTCTCTGTTGTCTGCCCTATGAGGTCTATTTACTGTAGGGTAGTCGGCCACAGGGGAACTTTTTGTACAGTTTCTCCTGTATTGTTACGACTACGATACGGACGTGTAACAATATTTATTTCAGAAACAGTATCGTCACTTACCTCTGAAGAAGCAAAGCCTCAACATAACAACAAAGCTGAACGTTTTATGAGACTAACTGGACACATTCATGCCTGTCTTACATTACAGTATCGACAGCGACCGCTCTGCGAGTAATATCACTCGCGAAAATTCTTTAATGTTGCTTGTGTTTATTCCTGAATGTTACCTGTGACCAGAACATTAAGATATCTTATTTACTCTAAGAGGTCTTGATGAGTTGGATAATGACTTTCAGAAAGCCAGAGTACGATGTCAGGATCGTATGACAAAGGTACAGATTTATTTTCTACGTCCAAGGTTCCTCTTTAAACATCAAAGATACATTTGGATGTCATGAGTAACTCCAAGAACTTAACAAAACCAAACGATTTACTTTCGAGGGAGTAAACATGCACAGCGGTTGGACAAAATTTCGGAGACACTGCGAGAAGTGCATGCTCGATCACAAATGCAGATGACGGACATGCCTGCAGGTGGGCTGTTGTATTTGACCACGAACGGCACATGTGCAACGTCCTCAGTACGTTTCAAGTGTGAGCCGTGGTCAGAACTGCGTTCCATTCCATTGTTGTTGTTGTTGTGGTTTCAGTCCAGAGAATAGTTTGATGCAGCTATCCATGCTACTCTATCCCCTGCAAGCTGCTTCATCTCCCAGTACCTACTGCAACCTACATCCTTCTGAATCTATTTTTTTATTCATCTCTTGGTCTTCTTCTACGATTTTTACCCTCCACTCTGCCCTCCAATACTAAATTGGTTATCCCTTGATCCCTCAGAATATGCCCTACCAAACGATCCCATCTTCTAGTCAAGTTGTGCCACAAATTTCTCTTCTCTCCAATTCTGTTCATTACCTCCTCATTAGTTATGTGATCTACCCATCTAATCTTCAGCATTCTTCTGTAGCACCACATTCCGAAAGCTTCTATTCTCTTCTTGTCTAAATTATTTACAGTCCACGTTACACTTCCATACATGGCTACACTCCATATAAATACTTTCAGAAACGACTTCCTGAAACTTAAATTTGTACTCGAAGTTAACAAATTTCTCTTCTTCAGAAACGCTTTCCTTACCATTGCCAGTCTACATTTTATAACCTCTCTACTTTGACCATCATCAGTTATTTTGCTCCCCAAATAGCAAAACTCCATTTCCTAATCTAATTCCCTCAGCATCACCCGTCTTAATTCGACTACATTCCATTATCTTCGTTTTGCTTTTGTTGATGTTCATCTTATATTCTCCTTTCAAGACACTGTCCATCCCTTTCAGCTGCTCTTCCAGGTCCTTTGCTGTCTCTGGCAGAATTACAATGTCATCGGCGAACCTCAAAGTTTTTTATTTCTTCTCCATGGATTTTAATTCTTACTCCGAATTTTTCATTTGTTTCCTTTACTGCTTGCTCAATATAAAGATTGAATAACATTGGGAATAGGCTACAATCCTGTCTCACTCCCTTCCCAACCACTGCTTCCCTTTCATGCCCCTCGACTCTTACAACTGCCAGCTGGTTTCTGTACAAATTGTAAATAGCCTTTCGCTCCCTGTATGTTACCCCTGCCACCTTCAGGATTTGAAAGAGAGTATTCCAGTCAACATTGTCAAAAGCTTTCTCTAAGTCTACAAATGCTAGAAACGTAGTATTGCCTTTTCTTAATCTATTTTCTAAGATAAGTCGTAGGGTCAGTATTGCCTCACGTGTACCAACATTTTTACGGAATCTAAACTGATCTTCCCCGAGGTCGGCTTCTACCAGTTTTTACATTCGTCTGTAAAGAATTCGTGTTGATATTATGCAGCCGTGGCTTATTAAACTGATTGGTAATTTTCACATCTGTCGACATTTTGAGTCGTAAATAACTGAACGTGGGCAAATTGTTAGTGCTCGTGTGATGGGCTATTCTATAACCAAGGTAGGCGAAGTGTTTGGTGTTTCAAGAGGCACTGCATCGAAGAGTTATAACGCATACGGGGAAAGTGATAAAACATTGCCCGCTAAGTCACAACACTGTCTAACGTGTGTTCTGAGTGATCCTGACAGACAGACATTGAAGAGGACTGCGATAAAAAATAAGAGGGCAACAGCTGCATGAGGCACTGCAGAACTGAAAGTCGCACTAGTGAACCAAAAAAAAAACCGGAGAGAGCTCCAGCAGCACCAGCAGCAGCAGCAGGGAATTGCGCGGAGAGCTAAACGTCACTGAATGCCCGTAGCAAGGGAACGTAGTGCCGAAGCCACAACACCTGGATTATGGAGCAATGGAAGAAATTCATTAGCTCGGGTGAGTCTAGTTTCACATCTGGCTGAGTTAACGTTCGCCGTATTCCGTCGCAAGCCTGTGGTGCAGACTGCTTCCTGCCAAGAAGGAAACCGGTCGGGGTTTCGGTGCCGATATTGGCTGCCATATGATACACTACTGGCCATTAAAATTTCTACACAACGAAGATGCCGTGCTACAGACGCGAAATTTAACCGACAGGTGGAAGATGCTGTGATATGCAAATGATCAGCTTTCCAGAGCATTCACACACGGTTGACGCAGGTGGTGACACCTACAACTTGCTGACATGAGGAAAGTTTCCAACCGATTTCTCATACACAAAAACAGCAGTTGACCGGCGTTGACTGGTGAAACGTTGTTGTGATGCCTCGTGTAAGGAGGAGACATGCGTACCATCACGTTTCCGACTTTGATAAAGATCGGATTGTAGCCTATCGCGATTGCGGTTTATCGTATCGCGACATTGGTGCTCGCGTCGGTCGAGAATCAATGACTGTTAGCAGAATACGGAAGCGGTGGGTTCAGGAGGGTAATACGGAACGCAGTCATGATGACAGGCATCGTATCCGCATGGCTGTAACGGATCGTGCAGCCACCTCTCGATCCCTGAGTCAACAGACGGGGACGTTTGCGAGACAATAACCATCTGCATGAAGTGTTTGACGACGTTTGCTGCAGCATGGAGTATCAGCTCGGAGATAATGTTTGCGGTTACCCTTGACGCTGCATCACAGATAGGAGCACCTGGGTGCACGAATGGCAAAACGTCATTTATTTCGGATGAATCCAGATTCTATTTACAGCATCATGAAAATCGCATCCGTGTTTGGCGTCATCGAGGTGGACGCACATTGGAAGCGTGTATTCGACATCGCCATACTGGCGTATCACCCGTCGTGATGGCATGGGGTGCCATTGGTTACACGTCTCGGTCACCTCTTGTTCGCACTGACGGCACTTTGAACAGTGGACGTTACATTTCAGATGTGTTACGACCCGTGGCACTACCCTGCATTCGATCCCTGCGAAACCCTACATTTCAGCAGGATAATGCACGACCGCATGCTGCAGGTCCTGTACGGGCCTTTCTGGATATAGAAAATGTTCGACTGCTGCCCTGGCCAGCTCATTCTCCAGATGTTTCACCAATTGAAAACGTCTGGTCAATGGTGACCGAGCAGCTGGCTCGTCACAATACGCCAGTCACTACTCTTGATGAAGTGTAGTATCGTGCTGAAGCTGCATGGGCAGCTCTACCTGTAGACGCCATCCAAGCTCTGTTTGACTCAATTCCCAGGCGTATAAAGGCCGTTATTTCGGCCAGAGGTGGGTGTTCTGGATACTGATTTCTCAGGATCTATGCACCCAAATTGCGTGAAAATGTAATCACATGTCAGTTCTAGTATAATTTATTTGTCCAATGAATACCTGTTTATCATCTGCATTTCTTATTGGTGTAGCAATTTTTCCGATGAGCACCATGGTTGCCCTGCAAGATTGCATTACTGCCAAGGATTATTTGTCTATTTTGACTGATAAAGTCCATCCCATGGTACAGTGTTAATTCCCCAGTGGTGATTGCGTGCTCCAAGACAAGACCCCTGTTCACGCAGCTCGCATTGTCCAGCACTGGTTTTGTGTTCTGTGAGTACGAGGATCCATCGCATCCGTGGCCACCACAGTCACCAGATCTAAATACTGTTGTGCCTTTGTAGCCTATATTGCATGATCGCTATCCGCCTCCATCATCGGTAACCGCTGAAGAGCAGATTACAGTTACAAGAATGGAAGGTCATAAAAGAGTGTTCGCAGTTGATAAAAATGGAGAAAAGTTGTAACCTATCTTTCATGTATCTCAGTCTGTTCCCTGAGAAATCAAAGAGAAATTTTAATATGGAATTAAATGCAGAAAGAAGAAAAGAAGTGGAAGGTGATAATTTAATTCTGTTAGAGGAAGCAAAGGATTGGAAGACCCGTTGAACAGAATATATAGTCTGTTAAAAATAGATTAGAAAATGAGCAACAACAACAGTCAAGCAACAGGAATGTGATGTAGTCCAATTAAATCAGGCAGTACTGAGGGACGTACAAGACAAAGACCTCAGAAACAGTCTACCAATTAGGTTCATATTTGGCAAGTCGCTTGCGTGCTACCTGAAATGACAGAAGGTGAGGTTCTTTTTCCTAATACCTCTTCTTATTTGAGAAAACTACACGTACAGTTCAGTATGCGCAGTCGACTCAAAATTGATGGGTTCGACAGATATTTGAAAACTTAGCATATTTAACCATCATATATAGTGTCCGCAAACGCACATTTTCCTAGAATCCGAGGAAAGAAACTGTCAGGACTGCCACTTACATACCTGTAAGCTACACCACGCTGGTGAAAGAAAGAACCGCTGGCGTGGCAACAACGTATTTTGTTGGAAGTGGACAATTCCCCATGGAACTTGGCTGATTTTGTTTTATTTGTACCTTTTTCCCATACGAACATTGAGATAAATAGAAAGGTTAATGAGGGAAGTCAGTCAATAAGAAATAATAATAAGTTATAGTATTTGAAGAAATATTTCAGAGCAAAGATCGAATTTAAATTTTTATTCTGAAAAGAAAAAAAGAGTTAGGCAAATAAGTTTCTCAAATTGCGAGTATTTTGATCAGTAGGGAATTAAAATTTTAAGCCTCATTGTATTAAACAATTCCAAGTAAAAATGCTCCGAATTTGTCACAAGGAACTATAAACAACCAACCCCATGATGCTTGTTTACGATCAGGCATTGGACATATTTTTGGTTCGAGGCTTCATAATTGCAATGTTTTTCTGGAAACCCAGCGAGAATTGGCCAACCGCACAAATGGACTAACGATCCGAATCATAATTCGTCCTCAACAGTGAGCACCGATTTTACAGTTACAAATGAAAGTTAATTTCCGAGAAACAAATATTTTAAATGGAAACCACGTCTGTTTTTCGCTGAATTTTCATGAGGAAGAATATAGGTGCACGAAGATTATATTCATTAGATATTCTTGATGTTGCAAATATATTTGCTGCGGGTGTTAATATGCCAAGTACCATTCATGTAGTTGTTTGGGAGAAACTGACCACACGTAACAAAATGAATGAAGCAGTTGTTGTAAGGCGACCATGATTAAAATTTTCATATTCTTTACTAATCAAATCGTTTGAGAGATTTATTCGACTACTTTGTTATTATTCATTGTTGTTTTACTTACATTATTAACCACCCAGTTCCTACCAAATTACGAAAAATACAATTAAATAATACAGCAGTTTTCCCTCAGAAATGGAGAATGGGTTCTCCGCTCCCAGCCAAATTCCTTGGTTGCTATCCAAGCGGCCCTTTCGCTCGCCAGTGTGTACGTTAGATGCCTGAAGTGGCAGTCATAACAATGTCTTTCCTCGATTTCTAGGAAAACATGCGTTTGTGGATCCTGAATATAGTGATGATGAAAAATGACCAGTTTTCAATTACCTACCGATCCCGTCAATACTGAGACGATTGAATTCCGCGTGTTCTTCTCAAAAACGGAGAAGTGTTGAGCCAAAAAAATCTTATATTCATTTATTTTATATTGTACACAAGCGACGTGCCAAATACGAGCCGATCCGGTTGGTCGTGTTTAAGGCCTTCCCCTTGTTACATTAGGAAATGAGATACTGGAGGAAAAAATCGTGACTATGGCAGAAATAAAGAGAAAATAAAATTAGAACTCATATAGCAAAAAAGAGAGAGGTAATAAAAATTTAAGTGTTAGAAGAGTTTCACGAAAATATTGGCATGGAATGTAGCCTCATATGGAAGGGAATCTGAGCAATAAACAATATAGACAAGAGGCGAGTAGAAGTTTTTGAATACGGCGCTATAGTAGAATGCTGAGTGCTAGACAGGTAGACGGGATAACTAATGAAGAGGTAATAAATAGAATTATGACAAAAAGACGTTTGTGGCACATCATGGCTAAAAGAAGGGATCAGATGAAGGAACACCTACTGAGGCATCAAGGTAAAGTTGATTCTATTGTGGAGGGAGGTGTCGAGGACTAAAATTTAAGGCCAAAGCTTCACTAAAGGAAAGAGGTTTCAAGTTTATGCAGTTTAACAGCAGTGCAAAGATGAAGAGGCTTGTACGGGAGCCGGCTGGTGTGGTCGAGCGGTTCTAGGCGCTTCTGTCTGGAACTGCGCAACCGCTACGGTCGCTGGTTCGAATCCTGCCTTGGGCATGGATGTGTGTGCTGTCCTTAGGTTAGTTAGGTTTAAGTAGTTCTAAGTTCTAGGGGGCTGATGACCTCAGATTTAAGTCCCATAGTGCTCAGAGCTATTTGAACCATTTTTGCTTCTACAGGGAAATTGCGTCACATTTTTCATTTATCTACCCATGGCCGTAGAAGATCACCGCACGAATGTTTGGCAATGTGTATTAAAATAACTTTGTTCATATCCAACTACTATTTGCATGTATGGTTAATGAAAGAAAAAACAATAAGTGATTGGGAAAACTATTTATAATTGTTTTCGGTGAAATTTCTGGGATGTATTTCGATTTATAATGAATTGCGAACGCCAATTTTCGGTAAAGTGATCCGTTATTCGCGGTTTGCCGCGAAATTATTGCCAATGTCTGAAACGCTCAGCAGTGTTAGTGAAGTTTATTTCCCGAGTGAGATACACACGAAGGAATGTCACTGTAGCAAAACTGCCTTCGCGTGATGCTCGTCTTGTAGCGAATTTCTGTCTTTAGATTGTTTCTTCAACCGGTATCATCCAAGGGAATGGAGTAAAACTTGCTGAAGAATAGCCATAATAATAAAATATAAGAATTCATATAAGAACTGATACATGAATGAAATATAAGAATATGAGTATTAAACAGGATAATCTCTGAAATTCCATATACACATATATTATGCAATAAATGCGTGACGTCTATTGCCAGACAGTGTTAATTTCACAGTTAGTATAACGCCTGTCTCCTCTGTCATGATGAGAAACATTCTTGTAGTAAACTGCTAGGGACATGGGTAGGTACACGGAAATAAATTAATAAATAAAATGAAATAAAAGAAATAAAACAATAATTTGATTTCGAAAACGGGGCACGGCGCTAGCCTCTGCACCACCCTTTCAGCCGCGACTACTGCATCCAAATTACGTCAACTTTGGCTTTCGTTTACTCAGAAACGTTCGAATATCCACGAATAAGGCGATGCACCTGTCTGCTTATCTTAACTCCTCTTTCACTGATCGAAGTTTTTGTGAAAACGGGTTACGGCACTTGTCGTGTTCTTCTCACTACTGAAACAAAAAGCACAAAAAGGAAGCAATATCTATCGCAGAGTTGCATCACAGCAGCTCGTCGGACGGTGGAGGGAGAGGCATCTGCCGCAGGCCCTGTGTCAGGAGTGTCCAGGAGGGTTCGTGCTTTCTCGGCCACTTCCCGTGGGCCTGATGGCAGATAGCTTTCGGGCGAGATGCGCTCCGAGATAGCCCACGCTGGACAAAGCACGCGGACGGCCACTCTCGCCGGAGAGCCATGTCGCAGGCCGGCCGCCCCTCTGACGTCACCCCCACCCTGCTGACGCGGACCACTCAGGGGACTACCTGCTTTCAGCCTGTCCCGTGCTGTGCTGCATACATTACTCTGGGACCACGTTTTGGCGGCGAGATGCTTATAAAACGGCGAAGCCTGCAGATGCCACACATTGTGTGACAGAAGATAATCCGAGTAGAGCTATAGTTCCGCACCATCCTCGTAGTTATCTGTGAGTGAACAAATCTGATAAGTATGGTGATGACACAATTAGCTGTTATATGCAAATAATTATCCGCAGATGTAGCCACTTATCATTACAGCAAAAGCGACTGGATAAAAATAAAATAGGTGTTTTGAAGTGGGTGCAATTCAGTTTTTTTCCGTAGCTTTTTTATTTTTTTAAAGCCTTTGATGCAGATTCACACATGCTGTCAACAGATTATTTACTTACAGGCAATTGCAAATGGCTGAAGTACATAACTTCTGTAAATCACCCTTTAGCATTCTTTTTATTATTATACAGGTAGTTATGACAATACAAACAAATTCAGTGATCGTGAGATAAGCGATTTTAATAGAAATAAAAGTAGTTGAGGAAGGAAAGAAAAACAAAAATATTGATTATTTGGAAAGAGAAACAAGAAGTAAATAATGATTATTTGCTACGGACTTGGACTGAGATAGAAGAGATATCATTGCATCCATCAAAAATATAATAGAAAAATATTTTTGCATGTAAGCATGAAAGATAAGTTATAGTAATGTTTTAGCAAGTAAATTAAATATTGTATTATACTTTCCCTCTCTATATGTATGAACTGAAGTCCTGTGCTCGGTTCTTTTGTATATCTGGTCTACCCACAGGAACTACTGTAGGTATGTTGTTACAGTCTTGGAATTAATTCGTCGGACTACATCTTGCAGTGTATCATGCGATAAAAGAAATTATTCAGATAGTTAAGGGAGACAAAAATGTAGTAGTCATTGGTGACTGGAATTCAATAGTAGGAAAAGGAAGACAAGGAAAAGTAGTAGGTGAATATGGAATGGGGGTATGGAATGAAAGAGGAAGCCGCCTGGCAGAATTCTGCATGACTTAATCATAGCTAACACTTGGTTTAAGGTCCGCAGCTCGTGGTCGTGCGGTAGCGTTCTCGCTTCCCACGCCCGGGTTCACGGGTTCGATTCCCGGCGGGGTCAGGGATTTTCTCTGCCTCGTGATGACTGGGTGTTGTGTGCTGTCCTTAGGTTAGTTAGGTTTAAGTAGTTCTAAGTTCTAGGGGACTGATGACCATAGATGTTAAGTCTCATACTGCTCAGAGCCATTTGAACGATTTTGAACTTGGTTTAAGAATCATGAAAGAAGGCTGTATACGTGGAAGGGGCCTGGAGACAATGGAAGGTTTCACATAGATTTTATGATGGTAAGACAGAGATTTAGAATGAGGTTTTAAATTGTAAAATATTTCCAAAGGCAGATGTGGTCTCTGACCACAGTCTATTGGTTATGAACTATAGATTAAAACTGAGAAAATGAGGAAATTTAAGGAGATGGGACCTGGATAAACTGAAAGAACCAGATATTGTAGAGAGTTTCAGGGAGAGCATTAGGGAACGATTGACAAGCACAGAGGAAAGAAATAGAGTAGAAGATGAATGGGTAACTTTGAAAGATGAAGTAGTGAAGGCAGCAGAGGATCAAGTAGGCAAAAAGACGAGGGCTAGTAGAAATCCTTGGTAAACAGAAGAGATACTGACTTTAATTGATGAAAGGAGAAAATATAAAAATGGAGTAAATGAAGAAGGCGAAAAGAAATACAAACGTCTCAAAAATGATATCGACTAGGTGCAATGTGACTAAGCAGGGATGGCTAGAGGACAAATGTGAGGATGTAGAGGCATATATCACTACGGGTAAGATAGAACCTGCATACAGGAAAATTAAAGAGAGCTTTGGAGACAAGAGAACCACCTGTATGAATATCAAGAGCTCAGATGGAAAACCGGTTCTAAGCAAAGAACGGATAGCAGAAAGGTGCAAGTAGTACATATAGGGTCTATACCAGGGCAATGTAATTGAGGGCAGTGTTATGGAAATGGAAGAGGACGTAGATGAAGATGAAATGGGTGATATGAATTGGATTGTTTTGGGGTAGGAGACCAGACAGTGAGGTCATCGGTCTTATCGGATTTAGGAAGGACGGGGAAGGAAGCCAGCCGTGCCCTTTCAAAGGAACCATCCCGGCATTTGCCTGGAGCGATTTAGGGAAATTACGGAAAACCTAAATCACGATGGCCGGACGCGGGATTGAACCGTCGTCGTTCCGAATTCGAGTCCAGTGTGCTAGCCATTGCACCACCTCGCTCGGTGGGTGATACGATACCGCGAGAATTTGATAGAGCACTGAAAGACCAAAGTCGAAACAAGGCCCTGGTAGTAGACAACATTCCATTAGAACTGCTCATAGCCTTGGGAGAGCCAGCCATGACAGAGCTCTGGTGAACAAGATGTATGAGACAGGAGAAATACAATCAGACTTCAAGAAGAATGTAATAATTCCAATCCCAAAGAAAGCAGGTGTTGACAGGTGTGAAAATTACCGAACTAACAAGTTAATACGTCTCGGCTGCAGAATATTAACACGAATTCTCTACAGAGGAATGGAAAAACTGGTAGAAGCTGGCCTTGGGGAAGATCAGTCATGATTCTGTAGAAATATTGGAACATGCGAGGCAATACTGACCCTACGATTTATCTTAGGAGACACTGTAGATCAAGGACAGACAAACCTAAGTTTCTAGCATTTGTAGATCTAGAGAAAGCTTTTGACAATGTTGACTGGGATACTCTCTTCCAAATTCTGAAGATTGCAGGGATCAAATACAGGGAATGAAAGGCTATTTACAACCTGTACTTATACCAGACGTCAGTTATAATACTTGAGAGGCATAAAAAGGAAGGAGTGGTTGGAAAGGGAGTGTGCCAGGGTTGTAGACTATCCCCGATGATATTCAATCTGTATACTGAGCAAGCAGTAAAGAAAACAAAAGAAAAATTTGGAGTAGGAATTAAAATACATGGAGAAGAAATAAAAACTTTGAAATTTGCCGATGACACTGTGATTCTGTCAGAGACAGCAAAGGACTTGGAAGGTCAGCTGTACGTAATAGACAGAGCCTTGAAAGGAGGATATAAGATGAATATCAACAAAAGCGAAATGCGGATGATGAAATGTAGTTGAATTAGGTGTTCCTTAGGGAATTAGATAAGGAAATGAGACACTTAAAGTAGCAGACGAGTATTGCCATTTGAAGAGCAAAAGAGCCGATGATGGTCGAAGTGGAGAGGATATAAAACGTATACTGGCAATGACAAGAAGAAGAGAAATTTGTTAACATTGAGTATAGATTTACGTGTCAGAAAGTCTTTTCTGAAAGTATTTGTACGGAGTGCAGCCATGTATGGAAGCGAAACATGGGAGATAAATACTTTAGACAAGAAGAGACTAGAAGCTTTCGAAATGCGGTGCTACAGAAGAATGCTGAAATTTAGATGGGTAGATCTCGAAACTAATGAGGAGGTACTGGATAGAGTTGGGGATAAAAGGAATTTGTGGCACAAATGCTCTAGAAGAAGGGATCAGTTGGTAGGACACGCTCTGAGGCATCAAGGCATAACCAATGTAGTATTGGAGGGAAGAGAGGAGAGTAAAAACTATAGAGGGAGACCAAGGGATGAATACCTTAAGCAGATTCAGAAGGACGGACGTTGTAGTAGTTACTCGGAGATGAAGAAGCTTGGATACGATAGAGTAGCATAGAGAGCTGCATCAAACCAGTCTCTGGACTGAAGACCACAACAACAACAACAACAACAGCAACAACACCTTGCAAGTATAGATATCGATAACTGGCCAAAATCGGCGAGATTATCATTCTCAGGATGGATGAACTATCTATATATATAATTAAGTTTATACATAGCCATCAATGCGTGATACCTACTAGCACTGGGCCAATTTTTTCATATGTACTTTATTTTTATTTTGTATAGCGCGGTGTTTCACCTGCGTAGCTATTTTCAAGTAAAACGTTTAACCTGTTAAATACATATGTTTTGCGTTACAGTCATATAATTCCATGAGCAATGCTTGATTGGCTGGGCTTAATAGTTGCATGCATGGTATCCAGACGTATATAAACAGTATCTCACAGATAGGCCATTTACAGATGTGAGGAAGCAAATACACAGTGTGCACCACTTATGAAGATATTTGACAGTAACCAAAAACATATGTGTTTACTGGGTTAAAAGTTTTGAAGATGGCTGGAAAGCCGAAACGTCGTGGTATACAAAAAAAGAAAAAAGCTAACATAAAAAGAACACCCAATGCATGAAAATAATTCCTACAAGAAATTTCAGTTCATTTACAAAATTATCATTGACCAAAAGGGAGACTCAATTGGCCTCAAGTATTTGCCTTTGCGAATGTTCTTTACCAGATAGAAATACTACAGAACTGGCGCGGTAACAAGAACAGTTCGGTAGACACTGCTTTAGCTTACAAAGTGTGAATACGCGTAGATGAAGAATGAGGAAAGTCAGAAGTTCACAGAACATTAAATCAAAATCACAGATCGTGACTGCAGCCTGAAGAACAATCCCGAAAACATATGAAGCTGGCGTTTGCTGTGGACCTCTTTTTTTTCCTCTCTTTCTTTTTTTACCCCGCTATTGCAGATCATTGCTCATGTGTGTTACAAAGGGAAACTAAAAAGAAGGGTCACTTGGCGGCCGTTTTATCGAGCTGGCTTTATTGTGTCGGCGCGTGCACGCCACCGCAGTTAATGGAGTTTGTGTGTAGTGCGTCCCACCGGCACCGCAACACATCTGGCAACGGAAAAACTGCAATATCGCGGCGGTAACAGCCGTTTCTCTGTCTCACAAAGCATTTTTACTGCCCAAAATCAGCGTAGTGGGCATTGTAGCATTGTATCTCGCCCGGGACTAGCACGTAACTCCCGCATCCACGTTGTAGAAAAATCTCCAGTGAAAACACTGCTGAGAAACACTGATCTATTTCCAAATTGAACTAAAAAAAACTTAGGTTGAAAGGGTACAGTACCGCCCGACATTGAAAATAGGTAAAACATACTTCATTATTCTTGTCAGGACAACATATTTTTTTCTAATAATAACTCAATTTCAATTAATACAGCGAAGCCGGATACCAGTGTCTGAAAGAATGACAATTTATTTATTTAATTGATCACATGTGCACTCCCACAAAATAAATCCCTACATTCAGTTTGGTGAGATCTGTGAAATGAATGAATGTATGGTCGTCTGCTAACCGCAGATAGTGTGTGGGAATATATGATCATCTTTGAGACGATCCTTTGGCCACCTTTGGTGGAACCAAAGAGATGAAACGTACCGGAGCTTTGATCGCCTGAAATGTGGCTGACCAATACGGTAGCATGGTCTTCCCCCACCTCGACAGAGGTGCGAGATGACCTGAAGAACGGCCATGTTTCAGCACTCTGCCGCTGGATCTAGTGTTGGTAAGACCTGTCTTAGGCGTGCTCCGTAAGGTGAAATACTTAAGAGTAGTTTAGAATACTAATTTCTCTATTTCAGGAACTTTTGTGGGGAGAATTAAATGTCAGGCAGGTAATATTAATGGGATCGTAGTAATCTTCGGAAGTGACCAAAGGTCACAATGAAACCACGTGTAGCAATAAGTTGAAATACTTCCGAGTGCTTAAGTTAAGCTGAATTACTAGCGTGTGTACTATAAGTTGGAAATATTTAAGAAATGGCGTGTGCAGGACTTGAAATTAGAGACGAGTACTTCCACGTGGTGAGTACTGTGTGAGTCTCAATCTGTGTATGAGACAAAGGATAAAGAGAAGTACTCGTCCATGGCATCAGTTGACGACTCGCGTGTGTGATGAATAAGTTCTTAATATTACTTTGCGTGTTGTGTTTCCGTGTGACGCTTGATTCAAACTATAATACTCTGAGAGAGAAGCAAGGTGAGTCAGCCGTCTATCCAGCAACGCCACTTGGCTTGCATTGCACAGGAAGACGTGCATATAACGTCCAGAGTTCGTAGTAGGAAAGAAAAGTTACGAAGTGGGGCAGTGTCGTGTGAAACTGGGATGAATTTTAATTGAAGTGGGAAAGCTGAAAGTGATGTGATTATAACGTTGTGACTATTCCTTGTTTTGTATTGTATGTTGCCAGTGTGATGTATTTAATGAAATTTAAGTATGTGTGGTTTGCATGGGAGAGTAGCAAGGTAGTTTCGGAGGTAGTGGGTTATGCATGTTCCTTTTGTACCGCTCGGTCTTGAGGAAAGTTTCATGATGATGGTTGTGAGAGTCGAAGTGTGAGATATAGCAAAAGATCCACCATCCTATCCAGAAAGTGCACTGTAGCATTAAATAATTACGAGACCATAAGTTAGAGAATCACCAATGTAAAGCCATGCCCACTGGGCGGAATTTCGCATGTGTTATTGTTGTAGGTTATAGAATTTGTGTGTTTAGGTTATAGAATTTATCGGAATAAATAAGATAGTGAAAAGAAAAAGATTGGTGGCCTTTTCCTTCGAATTGTATCTTGCCATGATATCCAGAATTTATAATGTGTGCGCCATTCATATTGAGTGCGATGGCCACGTGTTGATCAAAGCCGTTAAATAAAAAAGAAAATGTGGTATTGCCAGTGCGTAGTGAACAGTCAGAGTTGTGTAAATTACTAATAGTCAGATGTGCGTTTCCGTTGCGTAATATTCATACAGAAGAATAATTTGTAACTTAATTGTGAGTACTGGAGTTCATGTTACTCGATAAATAAGAATGAATCCACTCGCTTGGCAGACCACTAATCTTGCAGGCCTGACTGCTTGATGCCACAGTATGAGCAAGGCATGTGGGTGCCTCTCAAGGTGAGGTCCCAGTAAGAACGAAAAGCTTAACATATTCTGATCGTATGCACCAATGTTTTACTGGCGTAATTACGTGAAATATTTCTGTCTTTACGTAAGCAGTGTTTGCTTTCATAATAGTTGAAACAGACACAAGCTACAATAATATTTCTGAAATAAATTAACCCTCTGTGGAAAACGATTACGTAACATTATTACACCTTTTGCAGTAATAAGTAATTGTTTCGATTACTTTAACAATATTAATAATTATTGTGCAACTTTCAGTAGAAAAACTTTCTTTAGTATCTTTAAGGGAAAGACTGAATAGAGTATGACAAATTTATCACAGCAACGAAGTGGCTATAGGGCTGACAGATAATGATTACATAACATCCACTGTCATAGAGGTAAAAACGAGCAGAGCTATTAACAGGAAAATGCACATTACTTTTGTCGATTTGGAAAAAGCGTAAGACAACATCCCAAGATCTGAGATTATAAGTGCCATGAAGAGAATAAAATTACAAGATAAATGCCTTGAAATAGTTATGAGAATGGACAAAGGTACAGAACCAATAGTAAAGATGCGTAAAAGAAGAACACGGAGCTTCAAAGCCACCAATGGCATTAAGAAATTTTCCAGTCTAGCTCCCATTACTTTTTGACGTAACATATACATAGACCAAGCGTTGGAGGCACGGTTCCAAAAACTGTTGAGGAATGAGTGTGTTAATTGGACAGGACAGAATGCATTCATTACTTCTTGAAAATGGCCAGCTAATTTTCGAAAATAACAGACAAGGTATGAAGCACGTTCTGGATAAATTCCAAAAGGAATACAGAAGATACGATCTAAAAATTGATTTCCTTAAGACAGAGTACATGTGTATCGGCAGACCAGGTAGGGATTTAATTCTCAAAACTAAAAAAATAAAAAAAATTGTGAATTGTTTATATTTAGTTTCTATTATATACTCTGACGGCACATATGACAAAAATATTGAGACCAAAGCAATGTATATACTCTGATCGTAATACTGTTTTCGCCATTCTTATTGTAACAAATACTGCACCAATTAGCATGTTTTCCGGCTAATTACTTCTCTTAATGTTATTATGCTTAATTTTTAATTCGTAGAGTTATCAAATTGATCATGTAGAGTGCTACGACACCGCACTGCCACGTCTCGGATCCCCGGCAGACAGGAACAGAACATAAAGCGGCAGGGTGTCTGCTTGACGGGACGCACGCAAGAGTCGCACAGTGAGGGCCTCCGTGATAACGCGCGGATGTCGTAGCCGTTTCGTCCGGAAGCGTGGCTACAGTAGAGAATGAGGGGCCCACGAATCCGCCTGCGGTGCCACGTAAATTTTCCGCTGTACATCCACCGTCAGCAATGAAGGCCGTAAGGCACATCCTCTGCCCATACCTCTCAATGGCGGGCGCGTACTCAGCGTCGTTCATCACCTGGCCGTGCAGAAAAAGCTCTGCAGTGTGAAATATAGAAGGGGGCTATCTAAATACAAATGTACACCTATGAGTGGCACTCATTAAGTAATGCAACACATTTTTTTCTTTCATGAAGCAGGTTGGTTTCATTCAGGATTCCAATAACAATATTATTCCCCACTCGTCTGGCTACAAAACCATATTTTGCAACATGATTTCCGTTCAGTACGACTGCATTACGCCACCTTATTGGAAGGGCCTGTATGCCTGGATGGTACCACAGTACTGTCGGAGCTAAAGTCTTGTTGCATCAATAACCTTTCCATCATACAAGTATTGCTTTCTGCTGAGTGCACTCTTCATTGAGCCAAACAGATGAGAGTCGGAAGGCGCGAGATGTGGGCGTCCCAGTTGGTGAACGACTGTGTCAGTGCTACCAACAGAGACGCCCAGTTCCGCAGCGAGGTTTCAGTCTGACCTGTCGATCACCTTGAATGAGAGTGTCTGCAAGTTCCAACACTGCTGTCACGAGAGTTATCGGACGGCTTTGTGCGACATTGTTAGATCTCGCTCAAAGACTCGTCGTGCTTTTGTTGGCTACCAGGTCTCCGTACACATTCTGCAACCACCTGTGAATATCAGCGATGCTCTGGTTTTCCATCAAAAGAAACTCAATGACGGTTTTCAACTTGGAACGCAATTCTGTTACAGACGCCATTTTGAAAGATACATGTAGCACCGCCTTCTATCGGAAATTGATGAAACTATAGGGTCTGAAGTGTGAATATTCCAGGAAGTCCCACAGCAAATTCTGAATTTTTTCAACCCACATTAGCAGCGAAAAAAGTGTTGCATTACTTTTCGTACACCCGTCGCCACGTATAGAAGTACAGAGGTTGGACAAAAATGTGGATACACAGGGAGATATGTATGGTTGAACATAAATACAGATCATGTTACCTTCCATTAGGAAAGTGGGTGCACTCAGCGACTGTGTTGTGATTTATAAGAAATAAGTCGTACTTTTTTGCAGGTTTTATTTGGCAAATCCAGATTTCGGCTAGTGCCTTGCCATTATCAGTGCACTACATTCTAGTGTCGATGCATGTCAGCTACCTCTTGTTCGTGCGTCAGTCATAGTTCTTTGAATACTTTGAGTATTGAAAGAACTGTGACGACGCCCGAACAACAGGGAACTGATTTGCATCGAGACTTGAAACTAGTGCATTGATAATGGCTAGGCATTAGACAAAATCTGGATTTGCCAAATGAAACCTACAAAAAAAGGACGAATGATTGCTGCGCTCTGTAATTTATAAATAAATACAGATGTTAAGCATGACTACAGGTGATACTGTAGTATTGACCACAAACGACACATGTGCAATGTCCTCTATACTTCGCAAGTATCACTCGTGGTTAGAACAGTCCTCTTTGTAGCTGTGGGCGCATTAGGACAGAGATAAGTGAATTAGAACTTTGAAAAATTGTTAGTGTTCATATGGTGGGAGCTTCCGTAATCAAGGTAGCTGAAGTGTTTGGTGCTTCAAGGAAAGCCGCATCAAAGATTTACACCGCACACAGAGAAAGTGCAAAACATCACCCGCTAAGACACAACGCGGACAAAGTGTGTGTTGAGTGATTGTGATAGATGGTAACTGAAGAGGATTGGGACGAAATCTGTGAGGACGACTGCTGAAAAGGTCACTGCAGAACTTAATGTCTCACTCGTGAACCCTGTCAGCACTAAAAGTACACGAAGGGATCTCGATAAGCTGGGAACTGCAACGACGATCTGGAATTCCAAAACTACTCATCAGTGATGCAAATGACCATAATAGGAAAAAGTGGTTCCGAGACCATGAAAGCCGCACAATGGAAAAATTAAAGAAAGTCGTTTGGTCGAATGAGTCTTGAAACTTCCTGGTAGATTAAAACTGTGCTCCGGACTGCAACTCAGTTGTCTTTCGCGGACAAGTGGTCTAACAACTGAGCTTCCCCCGCAGACACACGGCCCATACTCACAGCTTTACTTCTGCCAGTAGCTCACTTCCTGCCTTCCAGACTCAGTTGCTAGAGCTGTTGCCTGCAAAAGATAGCGGTCCCAGGTTACATTCCTGGTTTGGCACACTATTTTAATTTCCCAGTAAGTTTCATATCAACACGCACTCCGCTGCAGAGTGAAAATTCGTTCCAGATGAGTCTTGTTTCACACGTGCAGCTCCTGGCCGAGTTTGCGTATGGCTTATGCCACCTGTGTTACACCAATGCACTTATTTTTGTGGAGTTACGTCGAAGATGTCGTGTACGCAACACTGGTCAATGACATTGTTAGACTTCATGCGCCAAAGAGAGAAAAGATCAGAACAGTTGCCTGTGCATTGGCAGGACTCGAATGTCGTCTTGATCTTCCACGAGCGACAACTGTGGCACGTAATGAAATTGTGGCTTAACAGAAATTCTAAGAGCTTGTAGGCGTATTACAAGCCGTAATGCCCTATCCCTAATAGTTTCCAAGTAATGGTATTTTGAAATGTCTTTATCGCCACTCTGTACATGAAACGATTTAGTTTGGTCAGAGGATTATGAAACTGAAATTAGATTTTGTTCACCATTATTTTGATTGAGTAATAGTAAGAAAAGCATCGTTTTCTAAGTAAAAAAAATTCTGCATGGAGTATGAGGGGCAGTCAAATGAAAACGGAACACCTGACAGTCAGAGCTAGAAGTCGGCCGCTGACGGATCCAGAATAGTATGCACTCTCGCATTCCTCTTCCGATTGAAAGCGACGTTCATGTACGTCTTTTTTCAGGTTTTCAAATATGTGAAAACCACACTGTGAAAGATCAGGGTTGTATAGAAGATGTCGCAGTTTTTCCCAACTAGATTACTGAAGTGAAGGCGACGTCCAACTGACAGCGTGGAGTGAGCGTTGTCGTGCAACAGGATGAGTCTGTTCGACAGCATTCGGAGAAGGCAAACGGCAAAGCCAAATCTCTCCCGGTAAGGAAATACAAAATTAACACGCAAAGGAATTACGACATTGGCTGCGAGTGGGGTTTTATCGAAATCATTGGGCGAAGTTGAAAATTTGTGCTGGACCGGTATTCGAATCCGAGCCTCCTGCTTATTGGGGAGCTGCTATGACCACTAAGCCATCTCGACATAGTGGCCACTGAAACCGTTCGGACTACCCGAGCATGCTCCCGTCAGATACAAATTCTCAACTTATCCACACGCCACTAATGTAGTGCCCATTGCCCATTATGCTCCTTACTCGCGACATTTCGTGCCTATCGTGCGGCTGCACTGAAGAGATCATTTACAGTCTCGCCTTAATATATACAGAGCGAACAATATTAAAGCCGACATACTGCATGGATGGATTACTGACCGGAAATCAAGGAAAAAAGGTCCTATCAACATATGTCTGGAAATGAATCGTTGCCAAAGTGGATGGGGCTGACGAATGAAAGTTCCTCCGATAGCGCGCCGTGTGTTCTTCTTTTTTGCAGGCTGTGTGACTGATGAAGCGTACTGTAACCAGCAGAATGGTCCGGAATTCATATCGGGAACAAGCCGAGATGGTGGTTGTGTACGGCCAAGCACATGGAAACGATCAGGAGGCAGCACGGCTATACCAGAAAAAGCCCTTCTTCGGGCGTCTGTGTGATCATGTGTCCATTCAGACAAACGAACTGCAGGAAGGTGGCGGACTGTGCGTACACCACGTTTGAAGAACCGGGTGCTAGAGGATATCGAGATCAACCCTAGTACAAGCTTCAGGCAAGTGACCTGACAACATGGGGTAGACCGGACTTTGATTATGCATATCCTGCGTGACAAACGCTTATATCTCTATCACCTGCAACAAATATTATCAGCAGTGGTTTTCCCAATATGCAAAGGATTTTTTGAATGTTTTTTTCTCCAGACCATCACGATTGTGGGATTTCTGTCATCATTCCTCTTCATCGACGAAGCAACCTTTACCAGAACTGGCACCATCAATCTGGATGATCGTCATCTGTTGGCCACAGACAATGCTCGCGGAGTGGCTGAGGCATCTCATCAGCACGGTTCAGCATCAATGCGTGGGCAGGGATCCGGACCATTGTTTCACAACGCCGTGACGGGGGAACATAACCTGGACTTCCTGCGGATTCTTCTCCTTGGCTCCTTGAGAATGTGCATTTAGCAATACGACAGGTTTGATTTGTGTATGACGGAGCGCCACCCAATTTCTGCGTTACAGTTCACTGACACCTCATCAACATCTTGTCCAGACGCTGGATAGGATGTGGAGACCCTGTAGCCTGGCCTGATAGATCAACTTATTTAAACCAGCGGTATTTTTACCTCCGAGCTCATTGTCAAAAGCTTTCTCTAAGTCTACAAATGCTAGAAACGTAGGTTTGCCTTTTCTTAATCTTTCTTCTAAGATAAGTCGTAATGTCAGTGTTGCCTCACGTGTTCCAAAATTTCTACGGAATCCAAACTGATCTTCCCCGAGGTCGGCTTCTACCAGTTTTTCCATTCGTCTGAGAAAGAATTCGCGTTAGTATTTTGCAGCTGTGACTTATTAAACTGATAGTTCGGTAATTTTCACATCTGTCAACACCTGCTTTCTTTGGGATTGGAATTATTACATTCTTCTTGAAGTCTGAGGGTATTTCGCCTATCTCATACATCGTGCTCACCAGATGGTAGAGTTTTGTCATGACTGGCTCTCCCGAGGCCATCAGTAGTTCAAATGGAATGTTGTCTACTCCCGGGGCCTTGTTTCGACTCAGGTCTTTCAGTGCTCTGTCAAACTCTTCACGCAGTATCTTATCTCCCATTTCGTCTTCATCTACATCCTCTTCCATTTCCATAATATTGTCCTCAAGTACATCGCCCTTGTATAAACCCTCTATATACTCCTTCCACCTTTCTGCCTTCCCTTCTTTGCTTAGAACTGGGTTACCATCTGAGCTCTTGATATTCATACAAGTGGTTCTCTTCTCTCCAAAGGTCTCTTTAATTTTCCTGTAGGCAGTATCTATCTTACCCCTGGTGAGACAAGCCTCTACATCCTTACATTTGTCCTCTAGCCATCCCTGCTTAGCCATTTTGCACTTCCTGTTGATCTCATTTTTGAGACGTTTGTATTCCTTTTTGCCTGCTTCATTTACTGCATTTTTATATTTTTTCCTTTCATCAATTAAATTCAATATTTCTTCTGTTACCCAAGGATTTTTACTAGCCCTCGTCTTTTTACCTACTTGATCCTCTGCTGCCTTCACTACTTCATCCCTCAGAGCTACCCATTCTTCTTCTACTGTATTTCTTTCCCCCATTCCTGTCAATTGTTCCCTTATGCTCTCCCTGAGACTCTCTACAACCTCTGGTTCTTTCAGTTTATCCAGGTCCCATCTCTTTAAATTCCCACCTTTTTGCAGTTTCTTCAGTTTCAATCTGCAGTTCATAACCAATAGATTGTGGTCAGAATCCACATCTGCCCCAGGAAATTTCTTGCAATTTAAAACCTGGTTCCTAAATCTCTGTCTACCATTATATAATCTATCTGATACCTTTTAGTATCTCCAGGATTCTTCCAGGTATACAACCTTCTTTTATGATTCTTGAACCAAGTGTTGGCTATGATTAAGTTATGCTCTGTGCAAAATTCTACCAGACGGCTTCCTCTTTCATTCCTTCCCCCCAATCCATATTCACCTACTATGTTTCCTTCTCTCCCCTTTCCTACTGACGAATTCCAGTCACCCATGACTATTAAATTTTCGTCTCCCTTCACTACCTGAATAATTTCTTTTATCTCGTCATACATTTCATCTATTTCTTCATCATCTGCAGAGGTAGTTGGCATATAAACTTGTACTACTGTAGTAGGCATGGGCTTTGTGTCTATCTTGGCCACCATACTCGCGACATTTCGCTAACTCCCGTGAGAGTTCCAACCTGGTCATTAGCAGTCTCGCCTTACGAAGCACCGCAAAGTCAAAACCTTCAGGACTGATGCACTATGACACCCGCCCCTACACTGCCAATTGGAGGGTAGCTACGATTCGGCGATTTGTTTGGGAAATACTGCAGCATTCCCCGTACAACTCGGATCTTTCAAGGTGTGGTTTTCACATCTTTGACAACTTGAAGAAAGACATGTTTAGACGTCGGCTTCAGACGGCGAAGGAAGTGCAAGAATGGGTGCGGTTGTGGATCCGTCAACGGCCGAGAGCATACCACTAAGCAGGAATTGATCGTCTCACGTCCAGGTGGAATAAATGTCTTAACAAGTGTGGTGATTACTTTTGAATAGGACCATTTCGAGGTCTCATTGTGGTGTGTTCGGAATTCATATCACTTTCCATTTTAATTCTGAAATCGTGCCTATATTGAAATATATCAGTTTCTAGAATGAGATTTTCACTCTGCAGCGGAGTGTGCTCTGATATGAAACTTCCTGGCAGATTAAAACTGTGTGCCGGGCCGAGACTCGAACTCGGGACCTTTGCCTTTCGCTGGCAAGTGCCCTACTAACAGAGCTACCCAAGCACGACTCACGCCCCGTCCTCACAGCTTTACGTCTGCCAGTACCTCGTCTCCTACTTTCTAAACTTTACAGAAGCTCTCCTGCGATCCTTGCAGAACCAGCACTCCTGAAAGAAAGGATATTGCGGAGACATGGCGTAGCCACAGCCTGGGGGATGTTTCCAGGATGAGATTTTCACTCTGCAGCGGAGTGTGCCCTGATATGAAACTTGCTGGCAGATTAAAACTGTGTGCCGGTCCCGAGTTCGAGTCTCGGTCCGGCACACAGTTTTAATCTGACAGGAAGTTTCAATATATCAGTTGTTTCATAAGGCTTTTCAGAAACAGTGTCAAAATTACGATGAGTAGTGTCCTCATATCAACATTTGCAAGCATTAGTAGATGCAAGCTGTCGCTCACAGGACCTATTACGTCACTGCGAATAAGATGTGGTTCTGACTTACATTGCTGGGGATAATTTGTACAAAGGAGACGAATAAAGAAGAAAACTGATGAAGTAAATATAATAAAAAAAGGTCGGTATGGAAGGGAACGGATAATTTTAAGTTGCCAAACCAACTACTATCACTGAGATTTTTAGGTCATGTATTTCAATGGAATCTTCGTCTGAAGCAATTGAATAAGAACAGATCGTGTGATCCCGGATGTACGAAAAGAAGAGCGAGTTCAATAAGAAAATATTATAAATAAACTAAGTATTTATGTATATACACTGAAGCGCGAAAGAAACTGGTACAGGTACGCGTATTAGAATACTGAGATACGTAATGTAAACAGGCAGAAGACGGCGCTGCGGCAAAAAATGTCTGACAAAGTTGTTAAATCGGTTACTGCTGCTATAATGGAAGGTTATCAAGTTTTAAGCGAGTTTGAACATGGTGTTACAGTTGGCGCATGAGCAATGGGACGCAGAATCTCCGAGGCAGCAATGAAGTGAGGATTTCCCGTACGACCATTTCACGACTGTACCGTGAATATCAGGAATCCGGTAAAACATCAGTTCTCCGACATCGCTGCTGCCGGAGAAAGATCCTGCAAAGAACGGGACCAACGATGACTGAAGATAACAGTCATCGTGACAGAAGTACAACCCTTCCACAAATCGCTGCAGATTTTAATGCTGGGCCATCAACAAGTGTCAGCGTACGACCCATTCAAAGAAACGTCATTGATATGCGCTTTGGGAGCCGGAGGTTCATTCGTGTACCTTTGACGACAGCACAGCACAAACTTTACGCCTCGCCTGTGCTCGTCACACCAACAGTGGATTGTTCATGATTGGAAACATGTTGCTGGTCAGACGAGTCTCGTTTCAAATTGTATCGAGCGGATGGATTTGTGCGGGTATGAAGACAACCTTATGAATCCATGGACCCTGCAAGTCAGCAGGGGACTGTTAAAGCTGGTGGAAGTGGGGCGTGTGCAATTGTAGTGATATGGAACCCCTGACACGTCTAGATACGACTCTGACAGGTGACACGTACGTAAGCATTCTGTCTGATCACTTGCATCCATTCATGTCCATTGTGCATTCCGATGGACTTGGGAAATTCCAGCAGGACAATGCAACACCCCACACGTTCCGAATTGCTACAGGGTGGCTTCAGGAAGGATCTTCTGAGTTTAACCACTTCCGCTGGCCACCAAACTCCCCAGACACGAACATTATTGAGCATATCTGGGATGCCTTGCAACGTGCTGTTCAGAGGAGATCTCCGCCCCTCGTATACTTAAGGATTTATGGACGGCGCTGCAGGATTCATGGTGTCAATTCCGTCCAGCACTCCTTCAGACATTAATCGAGTCCATTCTACGTCGTTTTACAACACTTCTGCGTGATCGCGGGGTCCCTACACGATATTAGGCAGTTATACCAGTTTCTTTGGCTCTTCAGTGTATGTATGTATGTTCCATGTCTCCTCCTGAACTACTCTATCGAATTTAGCCAAACTTGGAAAGAAAGACTGTGGAGGTAAGAACCACCTACCTATGACTTTCGCTGTTCATGCTGTAAAACTGCGGCATCAGGAATGATGCTTTAATTTATTTCTTCTTTAAAACCAACTCCATTCGTGACACACTTTGCACACAGGATTCACATATAACATTGTACGACACGTAGTTAAGGAGATAAAACGTCATAAATTCTGAGCTACGTAAAAAACTGCCTCGTGATGCATGACGCTAGAATTTATTGCACCTTTAGTACTAAATCTACAAGCAACACATTACGCAGAAAGTATCTACTTATACCACTAAATGTACGTGCAAAATTACATCGTTTTAAGATACATAATTCAAGAGATATGACGTAATAAACATTGATTTGCGAGGAAACGAAACTAAAAGGCGAAATTCACTAAAGATACAGATGAAAGCGTTTGACAGTGTTGACCGGAATACTCTCTTAGGAATTTTGAGGGTAGCAGGGGTAAAATACAGGGAGTAAAAGGTTATTTACAATTACAGCAACAACAAGATGGTAGGCATAAGAGACGAGGAGCATGAAAGGGAAGCAGTGGTTGAGAAGGGAGCAAGACATGGTTGTAGCCAACCCCGATGTTATTCAATCCGTACATTGAGCAAGCAGTAAAGGAAACAAAAGAAAATCTGGAGCAAGAACTAAAGTCCAGGGAGAAGAAATAAAAATTTTGAGTTTTTGCGATGACATTTTAGTTCTGTCAGAGACAGTAAAGGACTTGGAAGAGCCATTGAATGGAATGGACAGTGTCTTGGAAGAGGAATACAAGAGGAACATCAACAAAAGTAAAACGAGGATGGAATAGAGTCGAATTACACCAAGTGATGTTGAGGGATGTAGATTAGGAAACGAGACACTTCAAATTGTAGATGATTTTTGGTATTTGAGGAGCAAAATAACTGACGATGGCCGAAGTAGGGAGGATATAAAATGTAGACTGGCAATGGGAAGAAAAGCATTTCTGAAGAACAGACATCTGTTACATCGAATAGAGATTTAAGTGCTAGCAAGACGTTTCTGAAGACATGTGTCTCGAGTGTAGGCATGTATGGATGTGAAAGATGTACAGTGAAATGAAACGTCGTGTGGTGAGGGCCTACCGACGGGTGGACCTGATCGCAAGTCTTTTGAGGTGACGCCACTTCGGCGACTTGCGCGTCGATGAGGATGAAATGATGATGGTGAAGACGACATAAATACCCAGTCCCTGAGCGGAGAATATCTTCAACCCAGCCGGGAATCGAAACCGGGGCCCCCGGCATGACAAGCCGGAGCGCAGCCACTCAGCTGCGGTGGCGGACAACATGTACGATAACCAGGCTTGGATAACAAGAGAATAGAAATTTTCGACATGTAGTGGTGAAGATTAGACAGGTCGATCATTTAACTAATGAGGAAGTGATGAACAGAACTGAGGAGACACGATTTGGAGCACAACTTGACCAAAAAGGGTCAAATGGCTCTCAGACCTATGGGACTTAACATTTGAGGTCATCAGTACCCTAGACTTAGAACTACTTAAACCTAACTAAGGACATCACACACGTCCACTCCCGAGGCAGGATTAGAACCAGCGACCGTAGCAGCAGCGCGGTTCAGGACTGAAGCGCCTAGAACCGCTCGGCCACAACGGCCGGCACTTGACCAAAAGAAGGGTTCGGTTGATAGGGCAGATTCTGAGATATCAAGTGATGTAGGTTGCAGTAGCTACTCGGAGATGAAGAGTCTTGCACAGGTTGGAGTAGTATGGAGAGCTACATCAAAGCAGTCTACGGACTGGAGACAACAACAATAACAGATGAAATATGTGTACAAATATGTGTGAAATATATTAAATACCGGGTAGTCAGAAACCGCCTGAAAAGCTTGCAAGGGCGCAATGTGGTAGTTTGTGCTTAGAAATATCTATGAAGAAATAAGTCGACAAGCTGAGCTGTCTCCCAGTGACTTAGCATAGAAGTTAAGCAATCAGTTATTTGCGCGCATATTCAAGCGGCCACCAGATAGGATTAGTGTCAGCTATTCTACTAGCGTAGGTGATAGCGAACGAGTCAGCTCTGTCCTTGGCTCGCGTTCGATCGTTACTACCGTCCTTTATACAGTTTTTGTATCGCTGTCTTGCTAAGTTTTACGAAATCTAACTAAGAACAAGTAGGATTCATAGTCTCTGATGGGGTGCTTGAATTTGCGAGCGCAACGGCCTGACAAGCTAACTTCAATGCTAATTAACTGGGAAACGGCGCAAGGCATGGAACTTTTTTCTTAAAAGTTATTTCTAGCATCACCTTTTCAGACTGTTTCTGAACCCCCCTCCCATGTGTGAGAGATGTGTGTACACGATTGAAGCGATACGTAAAAAGGTACTCCTAATTCCCTGTACCGATTTCAATCAAACTTGGTAAACATATTACTTACTGTCCAAAAAGGAATACTGTGGGGTAAGAACCACCAACCTCGTATTGAAGTGGAGGTGAGGCACAAAGTAAGATGGGGAGGAAGAGGTGGACTGAGAATATGGGGGAGTAGGAGTTGTAGAGAGATAGAAGGGGAAAGGTGGATAGAGGAAGAGAAGAGGAATCAGTGGACAAGAGGAGATGTGGAAGAAGGAGATGGACACATGAGAGAAGGATATGGCCAGATGGGGGGTGGAGATGCACAGAGAGGAGAGCAGGAGGAGATGTACACAGAAAGGTGGGTTGAAGAGGTAGACAGGGAGAGAGAGGGCAGGAGAAAATGGGCAGACAGAGGGGGCAGTTTGAAATGGACAGGCATAGCAGGAGGGAGAAATGAACAGGGAGGGGGTGGAGGTGATGGATAGAGAGAGAGAGAGACAGAGAGAGAAAGAGAGAGAGAGAGAGATAGATAGAGAGAGAGAGAGAGAGAGAGGAAAAGGGACAGTGAGGGGGTGGGGAGGAGGAGATGTAGTAATAGATGATTAGAATAAACACTTATCCAGGCAAAGGCAGGGTGTTCAGCTAGTAGAATTATGCAAGAGTACATTAACAGTGTGTTTGGGAATAGTTCTCGGTAAGCACGACAGCGTGAACGTCTCGCAGGTGTTTAGCGTGTTGTAGCTCAGTAGTGGCCTTTCGCACAGTGCAGGGGCGGCGCCGTGGGTACCGTCAGCTGGTAGATGGAGCCGGCAGCTGCTGCCTCGCTAAGCTGCTTACAGTGGGCGGCCCACGCACCGGCAGCGCTGGATCAGGCGCTCACACAGTGTTAGTTAGCGGCGATGCAACAAAAAGCGGAAGGGGCCGGGCGGTTCTCAACTCTGCCCCGGCTGCAGACACGCAAGGCGTGTACAGCCTCTCACGCACCCGTCAAACAACTATGGCTAGCATGTACGTCAGTGTATGCACTGTCAAGCCAAAACATTGTGACAACTGCCCACCACGACACCGGATGCTGCCTGATGGATTTGTAGGCATGTGTCGCCATAACAAAACTCTGTAAGTGGAGCACACATGGACGGGTGGTCACTCTAGCCAACAGACGGGCTGCACATGGAGCAATCCATTCAGATAAGGGACTCTGACAAAGGGCAGATTATTATTACGCACAGCCTGTGAACGAAGCAGATCGAATGTTCACGTGCTACTGTTGTGATCATCTACGGACGGATGTAGAAGGACAGTGAAACTACCAACAGGGCCTAAATGCTTCGACGTTCACGACTCTTCACAGAACACAAGTTTCGGAGGCTTGTCTGCTCTGTAAAGTAGGATACACAGTGATCTGTGGCGTCTCTGTCGAAAGAGCACGACGCTGGGCACGCACAAGTTTTTCGGAACGCACTATTCATCGTACATTGCTGAGCCTGGAGCTCCGCAGCAGACCACCCCTATGTGTTCAAATGTTTACACTGGGTCGATGGTCCTCTCCACAAACGCCGTATATATATTTCCTATGGCTTGAAGGTACAGTGTATTGTTACAAGTTACGATTTCATATTTACAAAGATACACAGGTTTAGACCTCGATCTACACTCCTGGAAATGGAAAACAGAACACATTGACACCGGTGTGTCAGACCCACCATACTTGCTCCGGACACTGCGAGAGGGCTGTACAAGCAATGATCACACGCACGGCACAGCGGACACACCAGGAACCGCGGTGTTGGCCGTCGAATGGCGCTAGCTGCGCAGCATTTGTGCACCGCCGCCGTCAGTGTCAGCCAGTTTGCCGTGGCATACGGAGCTCCATCGCAGTCTTTAACACTGGTAGCATGCCGCGACAGCGTGGAAGTGAACCGTATGTGCAGTTGGCGGACTTTGAGCGAGGGCGTATAGTGGGCATGCGGGAGGCCGGGTGGACGTACCGCCGAATTGCTCAACACGTGGGGCGTGAGATCTCCACAGTACATCGATGTTGTCGCCATTTGTCGGCGGAAGGTGCACGTGCCCGTCGACCTGGGACCGGACCGCAGCGACGCACGGATGCACGCCAAGACCGTAGGATCCTACGCAGTGCCGTAGGGGACCGCACCGCCACTTCCCAGCAAATTAGGGACACTGTTGCTCCTGGGGTATCGGCGAGGACCATTCGCAACCGTCTCCATGAAGCTGGGCTACGGTCCCGCACACCGTTAGGCCGTCTTCCGCTCACGCCCCAACATCGTGCAGCCCGCCTCCAGTGGTGTCGCGACAGGCGTGAATGGAGGGACGAATGGAGACGTGTCGTCTTCAGCGATGAGAGTCGCTTCTGCCTTGGTGCCAATGATGGTCGTATGCGTGTTTGGCGCCGTGCAGGTGAGCGCCACAATCAGGACTGCATACGACCGAGGCACACAGGGCCAACACCCGGCATCATGGTGTGGGGAGCGATCTCCTACACTGGCCGTACACCACTGGTGATCGTCGAGGGGACACTGAATAGTGCACGGTACATCCAAACCGTCATCGAACCCATCGTTCTACCATTCCTAGACCGGCAAGGGAACTTGCTGTTCCGACAGGACAATGCACGTCCGCATGTATCCCGTGCCACCCAACGTGCTCTAGAAGGTGTAAGTCAACTACCCTGGCCAGCAAGATCTCCGGATCTGTCCCCCATTGAGCATGTTTGGGACTGGATGAAGCGTCTTCTCACGCGGTCTGCACGTCCAGCACGAACGCTGGTCCAACTGAGGCGCCAGGTGGAAATGGCATGGCAAGCCGTTCCACAGGACTACATCCAGCATCTCTACGATCGTCTCCATGGGAGAATAGCAGCCTGCATTGCTGCGAAAGGTGGATATACACTGTACTAGTGCCGACATTGTGCATGCTCTGTTGCCTGTGTCTATGTGCCTGTGGTTCTGTCAGTGTGATCATGTGATGTATCTGACCCCAGGAATGTGTCAATAAAGTTTCCCCTTCCTGGGACAATGAATTCACGATGTTCTTATTTCAATTTCCAGGAGTGTATTAGTAACATCAGTATTATTACAGATGGTTGTCCAGTGTCCTTAACCACTCCACAGCTTCCTCACTGGCCTGATGGATATCCTCCATCGAACCACTGAACATTCGAATGGGGCAGTCCATAATGAGGTGGCTCATGGTCTGAGGCACGTCTGAACAGTCACAAAAAAGGCTATCAGCAGTCTTCCACTTGTGCTTTCAAAACTGACATCTGCTATGTTGGGTTCTTATCCGGTTATGTGATGTCCAGATTTTCCAGGGATGGTTGAAACCAGGAGGTTGATTGGTTGGGTCCGAGATCAGTGCAAATCTGTCTGGGTTTGAAGACATCCAGTCACTGCGCCAAGCCTCACTTACTGTAAACTGATCTTGCAGGTTCTTTCCTAGATTTCAAGAAGGGTTCCGAGATTTCAGCCTGAGATATTTATGTAGACAGTCTTCATGTATTGGTAGGAGAGTGTTGTCACAGCACTTGTGCCATTCTTTCTTCAGTGCTAATGCTCTTCGGAGATGAGGAGGTGGAATGTTAGAAAGTACCGGTAGCCACTTCTGAGGAGTAGACTGGATGGTGCCTGATATAATCCTCATTGTGTCATTCAGTTGGACATCTACCTTCTTTGTATGGGTACTGTTAAGCCATACTGGACTGCAGTATTCAGCTACTGGGTATACTAGGCCACCGAGCGAGGTGGCGCAGTGCTTAGAGACTGGACTCGCATTCGGGCGGACGACGGTTCAATCCCGCGTGCGGCCATCCTGATTTAGGTTTTCCGTGATTTCCCTAAATCACTCCAGGAAAATGCCGGGATGGTTCCTTTGAAAGGGCACGGCCGACTTCCTTCCCCGTCCTTCCCTAATCCGATGAGACCGATGACCTCGCTGTCTGGTCTCCTTCCCCAAAATAACCAACTATACTAGGCCAAGTGCTGTAGTTCTGAGAGTAGATACAGAGGGACCCCAGCCTGTACCTGTGAGTTTTTGTAGGATGTTGTTATGGCTTTTGATTTTAGCCGTCATCTAGGGGAACGGTGTCTCTAAACTTGCTGCGTGACTCGAATGCAGGCTTGTAGGACCTATATTATGCAATGGGAGACACTCACCTGCTCTTGCATGAGACCTGTGAAACAGTACTGGCCATTAAAATTGCTGCACCAAGGAGAAATGCAGATGATAAACGGGTATTCATTGGACAAATATATTATACTAGAACTGACATTTGATTATATTTTCAATCAATTTGGGTGCATAGATCCCGAGAAATAAGTACCCAGAACAACCACCACTGGCCATAATAACGGCCTTTATACACCTGGGCATTGAGTCAAACAGAGCTTGGATGGCGTGTACAGGTAGAGCTGCCCATGCAGCTTCAACACGATACCACAGTTCATCAAGAATAGTGACTGGCGTATCGTGACGAGCCAGTTGCTCGGCCACCATTGACCAGACGTTTTCAATTGGTCAGAGATCTGGAGAATGTGCTGGCCAGTGCAGCAGTCGAATATTTTCTGTATCCAGAAAGGCCCGTACATGACCTGCAACATGCGGTCGTGCATTATCCTGCTGAAATGTAGGGTTTCACAGGGATCGAGTGACGGGTAGAGCGACGGGTCGTAACACATCTGAAATGTAACTTCAACTGTTCAAAGTGCCGTCAATGCGAACAACAGGTGACCGAGACGTGTAACCAATGGCATACCCCATTCCATCACGCCGGGTGATACGGCAATATGGCGATGACGAATACACGCTTCCAATGTGCGTTCACCGCGATGTCGACAAACACGGATGCTGTAAACAGAACCTGGATTCATCCGAAGAAATGACGTTTTGCCATTCGTGCACTCAGGTTCGTCGTTGAGTACACCATCGCAGGCGCTCCGGTCTGCGATGCAGCATCAAGGGTAACCGCAGCCATGGTCTCCGAGGTGATAGTCCATGCTGCTGGAAACGTCGTCGAACTGTTCGTTCAGATGGTTGTTGGCTTGCAAACGTCCCCATCTGTTGACTCAGGGATCGAGACGTGGCTGCACGATCCGTTACTGCCGTGCGGATAAGATGCCTGTCATCTCGACTGCTAGTGATACGAGGCCGTTGGGATCCAGGACGGCGTTCCGTATTACCCTCCTCAACCCACCGATTCCATATTCTGCTAACAGTCTTTGGATCCCGACCAACGCGAGCAGCAATGTCGCGATACGATAAACCGCAATCGCGACAGGCTACAATCCGACCTTTATCAAAGTCGGAAACGTGATGATACGTATTTCTCCTTCTTACACGAGGCATCACAACAACGTTTCACCAGGCAACGCCGGTCAACTGCTGTTTGTGTATGAGAAATCGATTGGAAACTTTGCACATGTCAGCACATTGTAGGTGTCGCCACCGGCGCCAACCTCGTGTGAATGCTCTGAAAAGCTAATCGTTTGCATATCAAAGCATCTTCTCCCCGTCGGTTAAATTTTGCGTCTGTAGCACGTCAGCTTCGTACTGTAGCAATTTTAATGGCCAGTAGTATAGTAATCGAAGACACACAGAAAGCTGCGAGCCACCTGCGTCCCTCCTCTACATCTACATCTACATCCATACTCCGCAAGCTACCTGACGGTGTGTGGCGGAGGGTACCTTCAGAACCTCTATCGGTTCTCCCTTCTATTCCAGTCTCGTATTGTTCGTGGAAAGAAGGATTGTCGGTATGCCTCTGTGTGGGCTCTAATCTCTCTGATTTTATCCTCATGGTCTCTTCCCGAGATATACGTAGGAGGGAGCAATATACTGCTTGACTCTTCGGTGAAGGTATGTTCTCGAAACTTTGACATGCTTGATACCTTCCCCGACGGCGATGTTTTCTTTCAGCAGTATAATTATCCCTGCTACAGTGCTTCGAGGGGCATTATAGTGAACTCACATTGCTCACGTTGATGTACCGGCGATCAAATTCGCCTCATGTAAATCCTATGCAACCCATCTGGATCGCTATAGGTCACCGTCACCGAGTACGCAAATCAAAGGCCCCTTATTTACCCGAATTACGACCTGTGCTTAAACATCTGACGCCACATACATGCAGAAACCTACAGCAAACTGCCAGTTCCCGGTTCCGCAGGACCAATGATGTATTTCGTTCCAAAACGGACAAACAAGCTATTAAGCAGGTGGTCATAATGTTTCCGCTCATCAGTATACTTTTATATAATATTTGCGCCGGCTCCATCTCAGAACTTATGAAACACACTGAAATTCAACATTAGTCAGGCATGGAATTTACACTGTGACAAGGAGCTGTTTTATACATAAAGCAATTTTATGAATCAACAACACACTGAATATACATTTATAAACACAATGATGCGCAAACACCTCATAGCAATTCAGAGGTCACTTTCTTTCTTGCTCATCCAGCAGGTCATAATTCAGGCGGAAATGATAACAAAGCATGCAGTAAGAGCGTAGCAAAGAATACTGACAACCTGTAATATTATGTCCCCTGCCCACCGCGAAGCAGGATGCCACCTGGTGATGTGACGCCGTAACAAAAATATGGAAGCGGAGCAGACATGCACGGACGGGGGATCACCCTAGCAAAGATATTGACTGAAAATGGGGAAATCCACTGAGAAAAGCTACTTAGACAAAGGAAAGATTGTTATTACTCAAAGCCTGTGAACGAGTTTCTCGAAAACGGTGAAGCTGGACGAATGTACACGTGCTACTGTCGTCAGCTTCTACACAAAGAGGTAGGACAGTGAAACTGCCACTAAGCGCTAAATGGTTGGACGTCCACAACTCTTCACAGAATGTGGGGTTCGGAGCTTTATCTGCTACAGGTAGGATAGCTGGTGATCTGTGGCATCTCTGCCGAAAGAGCACAATGCTGGTCCACCCACAAGTGTTTCGGTGCACAGCGTTAATCGTACATTGCTGAACGTGAAGTTCCGGAGCAGACCACCCCTATATGTCTACACGTTAAACCAACGACATCGTCGATTACGACAGCAGTGGGCACGAGGACCATCGGAATTCCACTGTCGATCAGTGTATAAATGTGTTGGGTCTTTGGGTGAAACACATTTTTGCTGTGCTAAGTGGTCTCCACAAACGCCGTCATTGAGGTGAACGGTGGCTCGAAAAGTACAGCGCGCCACAGAGTGGAACCTGTGGTAGTAATCGAAGTCTCGCTGACAGCTGTGACCATCTGTATCCCTTCAAGCTTGATGTTTTCCCTGAAGTTGATGTCATATTTCAGCAGTATAATTGTCCATTTCTGGGAGCCAGGACCGCGCTGCAGTGGTTCGAGGAGCATTATAGTCAGCTCACGTTGGTGTCTCGGCGACCAAATTCGCCTGAGTAAATCTTATAGAACCCATCTTGGTCGCTATCGGGCGCCATCACCAGGTACGCAAATCAGTGGCTCGTTATTTATGCAAATTACATGACCTGTGCGTAGATATCTAATGTCACATAGCTTCACAAATCTATTAACAAACTGTCGGATCTCTGACACGCAGGATCAGTGATGTATTTCGTTCCAAAGACGGGCAAACAAGCTATTGAGCAGATGGTCGTAATGTTTTGGCTCGTAGTGTATTCCACATACAGAATGCGGAACAGAACTTCCTTCCGTCTTCAGGAAGACTCTGTACGGTATTTGCGGTTAGTGGAGTTAAAATTCAACAAGGCTCTACCAACATTTATTCCCTCTCAAATACGTCTGTTTAAAATGACTCAGTCTGGAAATGAGAGTATTTGATGTTCATACTGGACAACCACTCCCTTTCCACTAAACATTCGCAGGCATGTCGCTGCAGTCATCTGATATTGCAGCCTCCGTAAACAGAATTATTGGCGTTAGAAAGCTCCTGAAGCGATGTAGATGTTGCTGAAACGTTTATTTTGAGACTCATGGGCCCGCAAATGTCGGGAAATACCTGAAAAGTGGAAGATAAATGTTGAATATGTGACGTCACTAAGTCATGTATCGCAGCGTACGTACAGCAATTGAGCCTATCAGACGGTCGCAACTGTTCATCCCAAGTCACGTAATCACGCTCGTTGGCTCTGGGGTTACGTGCGCTTATCGCGGGGATCAGGATTCGAGTCTTGCCTCTGGCAGGCAGTATGTTTCTGCACTGCGATAGGCAGTTATGTGTTTATTGTGTTGTAAGATTTATTATTGTATTTGCCACTCTCATACTTTCCATTGGTTTATTGCAAAGTACAGTACAAGGAAAACCTACCGTGTTGAGAAGTAAATGGGTATAAGCCTCCGAATTGCGCCGCTACTAGTAAATGACCTACGTTTCGTTTACTAAGTAAAGTCATTAAAAAAAAGGAAAGAAATACTAAACGAGAACAGCTTTTGCATGGCTACTGTGAGGACAAGGCCCGCATCTCGTGGTCGTGCGGTAGCGTTCTCGCTTCCCACGCTCGGGTTCCCGGGTTCGATTCCCGGCGGGGTCAGGGATTTTCTCTGCCTCGTGATGGCTGGGTGTTGTGTGATGTCCTTAAGTTAGTTAGGTTTAAGTAGTTCTAAGTTCTAGGGGACTGATGACCATAGATGTTAAGTCCCATAGTGCTCAGAGCCGTGAGGACAATGATTTTTTAACCTATGCATTTATAGCAGATCACAGTTACGAAAGGTGTTCGAAATTTGGACCATTTGCTTCAATGCAAGTTTTACTTCGCTCAATGATCCATTCATGCAGACACTCGAAAATATTCCCCGTATTTTGGGCCACCTCTGTAGGAGCTGGGAGTTATGTCATCTAGTGACGACATATCTTCAACATTTGTCATCCACTTTTGGGGTATTTCCCAAAATTTGCAGCGCCATGTGTCTTATATTAAATTACTTGTCTCAGCATCACGGCATCATCTACGTCACTTCGGGGGCTTTTAAACGGAAATAATCACCCTGTATACATTGGCCACACGGGACGTCCACGTGCAACGTTATACGGTCTATGAGGAACCTCCAATGTTAGAAGACTGCGGCGAAATGCTTGAGAATGGAAAGAGAATTATTATCGTGAAGTCCTGGTATGACCATGTATTTCTCTCATTTTCACTCTGAGGTTATTTAAACAGACTTAAAGCAGGGGAAATACACGTCGGCAGAGGCGTGTTCGAATTTAAAATATACTCTAACGTTCAGAAAAACGGAACACCTTGAACGACTAGAGACAGGACGTTCATATTCACGGGGCATGAACATTAGTATGTTCTGCAGAAATGATTAGCATTTGAGCCATGTCGCCCCGCGGGTTCAAGGTTAGCACTGATATCGCGGCGCAACACTACCTACCGGTAGAACGTGCCTGCCGAAGGCAATGGATCAGTATGACTTGAGCAGACATGCAGGATACCTCGCACATGTATGTGCGAACCATACCGTCAAATCAGTGAGTTTGAAAGTGGGCGCATTATTGGTACGAGAGAATGTGATGCAACCATCCGGAAAATTGCTGCTCATGTGGGACGAAATGTTGCGGCAGTGCAACGGGTATGTACGAAATGGTTCTCGAAGGCCTTAGAACACGACGAGATGGGTCAATTCGCTCCACCCAGACTACCTCCTGAAAAGATCAACACTTGATCCAAATGGCATTGCACGACGGATGTGCGACGTCGACGGCTCGGGCACAACGTACACTATCATGTGTTACAGTCTGTTGCCGTTTATTAACTCCGAATTTCTTTGACAAATGAGCAGAAACATGCTAGACGGTAATGGAGTATGGAAGACGTCACTGAGGACAGGAATGGCACGAGCTAGTGTTTTCGGAAGAATCCAGGTTCTGTTTGTTTGAAAATGAAAGCCGCATTTTGAATCGCCTCAGACAGGGGGAGTGGCATCACAGTGACCGCATTCGCACAAGGCATACAGTGCCGACTCAGCGCCTTATGGTGTGGGATACTATTGGGAACAACCACAAATCACAGTCGGTGAGTGTTCAGGGAACTGTGACCAGTGTGAGCTACATCCTGCGCTCTGTAGCCATACAATTTCTGCACAACACCCCAGACGTCGTTTTTCAGCAAGACAATGCACGAACACATGTTGCTGCACAAATACGTGCCTTCTTGGTGTCACCGGATGTCAGCCTGTTGCCCTGCCCCGCCATATCACCAGAGTTGCCGCCAATCGAAAACATGTGGGATTTAGTGAAATGACGGCTGTAGTGCTGTGACCCAATGTCAACCACCACAGATGAACTTTGGAACCAGGTGAACGCAGCATGGATGGCTATACCATTTGACGTCATTCGAGGCTTTTACGCATCGATGCCAACACCCATGGAACAAATTATAAGGGCCCTTGGCGGACCCTGTGCTTGATAGACAACAGGACACGTTCTGAAGTGAAGAGGCTAGTCATTTCTGCTGAACGTACTAATGTACATCTCCTGTGAATATGAATGACGTGTCTCTAGTCGTTCAAAGTGTTTTGCTTTTTTTGCTTCTGAACGTGAGTAAACATAAATACCGTTGTGCAAAACTTCAGGACAAGATAAATAATGTAACATACTAACTACTCGGTGGAAACGAATAAAAATGCGGGAGCAAGTAGACGAAGGTCTCCCAATCCTGCACAGAAAGCTGGGTGAGAAATGGCGGGACATTGAGTGCGGTCTGCATGACTATAATGCCAAATGGGGCTGGCCTCGCAACGTGAAGCTGTTGAAGGAACGGGGAAATACTGTGTGTGTGAGGAGTTACAGTGCAGTGTGGCAGTGTTCTTCATCACAATGTGATCTGCAGACAACATCTGGGATGAGTTCACATGGGGCAGAGTCTTCGGGAATCTGGCAGAAGAATAAATTGTCTTGAGTGTAGCTCAGGAGTTTGGTACTGCTCACAGCATTGTTTCATATATCTCAGGAGCATTCCAAACCACGGGCACTGCTGCCTGAAGGAGAGGAGATGGTCGACCACGGCCAGCAGATGAACTCTACATTGTGCAACAGGCAAGAAGGGACCTGAGCCATGGCGGTGTCGCTTCGCCCCTCGGATTCCTGTCGCCACTAGCTCGATTTTTCATGTGATATCCTTCCGGTTTGAGGCCACTAAGGTCTTTGAACGAGGTTTTTGATGGGTATGGAGCGTGTTGTAGCATGGCGGGGTTGGGATTGGTAGTAGAGAGTGGTTGCACTCCCCAACTCGCCACATCAAAACACTCCCTGTCCCCGTCAGCAGCCTCAAGCAAAGAATGTCAGTGGCCTCAAACCAGAGGTACATCACACGACAGATCGAGCTAGTGGCTAGTGACGCCAGCAACGTCGCCACGCCTCAGGACCTACATCAAACGTCGGGGACAACTGCAACCACGTTTAACAGGACAACAAGGCACGCAGTCTCATGCTCAACAGTGGCACGGCGAATGCATGTGGCGGTGGGGGGTTCTCTTTGCCCCATGGCCAGTACATAGCGTTCCGTTGACACCCTCACTACGGCGCCACAGTTTGCCAGGGTGCCAAGAACTTAGTGACCGGACCAGTGTGTAATCCTCTCAGATGAGACCACATTCACTTCGAATACCGATTTTGGACAGTCCGGCAAATGGCGAGAGTTAGGAGCACATAATATACCCAGGAACATAGTCGATCATGATCGTTATTCTGGTTCAAGTATTTTGGTGTGGGAGGGCTTACTTGATGCCAGATATTTCAGTACGGTAGACTTACAGGTCGACGTTATTGTGACGCTGGACTTCTCCCCCCTGTGCGTCTGTCCAGGGTTGAATTCTGTCCAGACCACATTCTTATGGATGATAATGTGCAACAGCTTCGAACTGCGCATGCGACGGGGCTCTTTGAACGATAGGATATTCGGCTAATGGACTGGTCTGTCCGTTCCCTCCAATTAAATCCCATCGAGCACATATGTAATGCATCGTGGGAGACGTATTTGAGCGTGCCAGAATACAACAAACATCCAGCAGTTGTCAACGGCGCTGGTGGAGGAATGAAACGCCCTACCTTTAGAACTCCTTACCAACCTTGTATCCAGGATGGGAGCAAGTTGTAGGGCGTGAACTGCCGTCCGTGGTGATCACAGACACTATTAAGAACCATGTCCATGATTTCTTAATGCACAGGGGGCTACCATAAATCGTCAGTGTATAGAACTTCCGTTTCTGTTCGTTTCACTGCGTAGCAGATCTTTCTACATGCAGTCGCAGATTCATCGAGTTATATTACTTGGCACTGATTTTCGTCCTTTAGACTTGGACACCAGCATATACAGGACGAAACACTTAAAACCTGCACAGCAAACTTTGCGGAAATGGGGAGTGTAATTGATGTGCGATTTTCACAGAATAGATTGGTATTCAGGAGCTCGTAGTGTCAGCAAGTAAACAGATAGTATCAATACTTTTTGTTGAGACATACACTTTTTTTAAATGCGACGGAGCCTATTGCCATTAACAAACTAAAATTAGTATAAATTAGAAAATCAGTGGTATTTGTTGCAGGATTCTACGTGAGTCGCTTGCGCAATATCGTATTTTGAAAAGTTCCGCCACCGACACTTGTTAGTGCCATTCCGCCTGCGCTTTTCTAGGGCTAATCTTGGATGAGAAGCTAACTTGGACACTTCACATTAAGAGCATCTGCTCAAAGGCAAAAAGTACTCTAGTGAGTACTAGGAAGGCTTGTGGCAAAAACTGGGACCTAAGCCCCAGGGGTATGCACTGGATATACACCACAGTGGTTAGACCTAGGATTTCCTATGTGGCCGTAGTGTAGTGGAAGTAGGTAGAAAAGCAGTTGCTGCTAAGGAGCTTGCTAAGGTGCAGAGATTGGCCTGCTTAGCCATGACGGGCGGAACTAGCAGCACGCCAACCGCTGGAATGGGAGCCATCCTGGATATGCCTCCACTTCACCTTTGGGTCAAGATGGAGACAGCAGCTGGGGCACACAGACTTTAAACTGGCAAAAACTGAGACTCATTCGGATATCCAGAATCACACAGTAACATAGTGAGTGAGGTAAATATAGGAGTGGCGAGGGAAATGCCTGCCGACTATATAATAACTCCCAACTGCTTCGACAAGCCTTACAACAGCAGGGAGCAGTGGGAAAAAAACTGTTCCACAACGTATGGGGGGCATCGTTTGGTTCACCGGTGGGTCGAAAACAGACCAAGGGGTTGGGGTAGGGGTGTACGGGGTTCAGCCAAGACAGGAGAGCATCATCTCTCTAGGAAAACTGGCCTCTGTATTCCAAGCTGAAATTACTGCAATTAGGAGAGTATGCGTAGGCGCTACAATGACCGTAGCATCTACATCTATTCAGACAGCCAGGCAGCCCAGGAATAATTGGCAGCTCTTTCAACAAGATCTAAGATTGTTGCAGATTGACACAGGGCTCTGGTGAAGCTAGGGGGAAGCAATAGGGTAAACCTAGTGTGGGTCCCTGGCCACTCAGGGATCTGTAGCCGATAGATTGGCTAGAATGAGGGCAACCACTCCATTTATTGGACCGGAACCTGTCCTGACAATCACCACGGCTATGATCAAATTAGAACTACGGAACTGGCTTAGGAAACAGTACGTAGGATAGTGGACCAAGATCCATAAACAAAAACATGGTAAGGTAATGGTGCCCAAGCCATGTTTTAAAAGAAGCTCTGTTATCCTGGGATTGAAGAGGAAATAGATAAAGCGCATGACTGGACCGACGATTGGCCATGGGGATTTCAAAAAACACCTACACACAATGGGTATAACGGAAGAGGGCCCTAAATGTAGGATCTGTGATGAGGATGAAGAAAATGCATCACACATAATCTTCGAATGCATGGCATTGGAGAGTAAAAGATACAGAATCTTCGAGACAACTAGACCTGAAGAAACTGTGTCTAACAAAAAACTGGTAGAGCGACTCCTCGCACCATTTAAGGGCACTGGTTGGCTTTACTAGAGATACCGCACAATAAACCTGGATTCGGTTATGAGAATCGTGTTAATTTCTGTACATAGGCACTGTGACAGGACATTTCAGATGTATCACCTATCTTGTTCTGCGATGAACCCACATTTACCAGTCATGGCCAGGTGAACCGCCGAAACATGCACTACTGGTTCATTGACAATCCCCATTGAGCCAGGTAGAACGCCAGAGTCAATGGAGTGTAAATGTGTGGTGCTGGGTAGTGAACGAACACCTCATAGCCCCGTTTTCCATAGACTGAACACTGAAAGCGCACAAACATCGCAGCCTACTAACAGATCATCTTCCACGAATGCTAGAAAATGTTCCTGGACAGACTAGGAGGAATTTGTGGTACGATCATGATGGCTGCCCAGCCCATAGTGCGCAAAGTACTACAGCTTGTCTTAACAAATTGTTTTCAAATTGCTGTACTGGACACAGAACACCTATATTTTGGCCGGCCCATTCCGCGGATTCGACGCCTGTAGACTTTTTTTTGTGGGGAATACTGAAAGACGCTGTCTACGAGGACGTACTAACTACACCCGATCATATGAAACGACGTATTACTGCAGCCTGCTCGGACATCTCCACTGAAATGCTAGCACGTGTTTTGCCGCTGCAGGTGTTCGTTTTGAGCACAACCTGTGACGATCAAGTGTCTCGTTGCCGGTCAGAAGCCACATAACTAATTTCTTCATTTAACCAACTGTTTTTCGATCTTAAAGTAAATCAAAATGTAAATAACTCAATTACAGACCACTGATGATGCTTTACCTCAATAAAGCGAAAGGCGTCTGGTGAAAAAGGCCACGCATTTTTGTAGTTGCAACGACAGAACAAAACTACCCTAAAGAATCACATAACTAGTGTGTGCATTTATGTTGTTCTTTGTCGTGTGCTACCACAGGTACTGTACAAGTGTCAGTGTGGGAACGTTTTCAAATTCTAAAGCTCGTAAACGACTCGCACTACAGCTCTGAAACAAACACGATTCACATTGTAATTTAGTTTGCTTTTAGTTATTTTTTAATATCAGTAGTCATTGTTCCATTTAAATAAGTGTATATTTGCACAAAAAATACACTAAATATTATTACAGTGTCTGTATTGGCTAATATTATGAGCCCCTGACTACCAGTCCACTGTGTGAAAACCGCACATCAATAGAGCCAATTTCCATTACCGCAATATATGCGGTGAAAGTTTCAGGTAATTCACCTTCATATATATATATATATAAGGTGAATTACCCTAATCGTATTCATCCCTTTAATATATATATATATATATATATATACACTCCTGGAAATGGAAAAAAGAACACATTGACACCGGTGTGTCAGACCCACCATACTTGCTCCGGACACTGCGAGAGGGCTGTACAAGCAATGATCACACGCACGGCACAGCGGACACACCAGGAACCGCGGTGTTGGCCGTCGAATGGCGCTAGCTGCGCAGCATTTGTGCACCGCCGCCGTCAGTGTCAGCCAGTTTGCCGTGGCATACGGAGCTCCATCGCAGTCTTTAACACTGGTAGCATGCCGCGACAGCGTGGACGTGAACCGTATGTGCAGTTGACGGACTTTGAGCGAGGGCGTATAGTGGGCATGCGGGAGGCCGGGTGGACGTACCGCCGAATTGCTCAACACGTGGGGCGTGAGGTCTCCACAGTACATCGATGTTGTCGCCAGTGGTCGGCGGAAGGTGCACGTGCCCGTCGACCTGGGACCGGACCGCAGCGACGCACGGATGCACGCCAAGACCGTAGGATCCTACGCAGTGCCGTAGGGGACCGCACCGCCACTTCCCAGCAAATTAGGGACACTGTTGCTCCTGGGGTATCGGCGAGGACCATTCGCAACCGTCTCCATGAAGCTGGGCTACGGTCCCGCACACCGTTAGGCCGTCTTCCGCTCACGCCCCAACATCGTGCAGCCCGCCTCCAGTGGTGTCGCGACAAGCGTGAATGGAGGGACGAATGGAGACGTGTCGTCTTCAGCGATGAGAGTCGCTTCTGCCTTGGTGCCAATGATGGTCGTATGCGTGTTTGGCGCCGTGCAGGTGAGCGCCACAATCAGGACTGCATACGACCGAGGCACACAGGGCCAACACCCGGCGTCATGGTGTGGGGAGCGATCTCCTACACTGGCCGTACACCACTGGTGATCGTCGAGGGGACACTGAATAGTGCACGGTACATCCAAACCGTCATCGAACCCATCGTTCTACCATTCCTAGACCGGCAAGGGAACTTGCTGTTCCAACAGGACAATGCACGTCCGCATGTATCCCGTGCCACCCAACGTGCTCTAGAAGGTGTAAGTCAACTACCCTGGCCAGCAAGATCTCCGGATCTGTCCCCCATTGAGCATGCTTGGGACTGGATGAAGCGTCGTCTCACGCGGTCTGCACGTCCAGCACGAACGCTGGTCCAACTGAGGCGCCAGGTGGAAATGGCATGGCAAGCCGTTCCACAGGACTACATCCAGCATCTCTACGATCGTCTCCATGGGAGAATAGCAGCCTGCATTGCTGCGAAAGGTGGATATACACTGTACTAGTGCCGACATTGTGCATGCTCTGTTGCCTGTGTCTATGTGCCTGTGGTTCTGTCAGTGTGATGTATGTGACCCCAGGAATGTGTCAATAAAGTTTCCCCTTCCTGGGACAATGAATTCACGGTGTTCTTATTTCAATTTCCAGGAGTATATATATATATATATATATATATATATATATATATATATATATATATATATATATATATATTCAGGACGTGGTTGTTAGACTAACACTAGAACCTAGAACGCCCAAAAGGATTCAGAATAAACTTATTTTGCTTTGAAGTGATATCTGTGTTTCACGGAATGATTGGAGCAACATTTCCTTTTATGTACTTTTATTCATTTGGAATGTAATTTCATTACAGTAAAAAACAGCGAATTTCACGCAACTGATCATGAGTTTTTGCAGACTTCCCCTTTAACCCTGAGAATAATCGTCTTCATCCCTTTAAGATAAAATTTTTGTTCATTGGTATGCCTTAAATTTATTTCATGAACTTCAAAACTCCAGTTTTGATGCAATAATTGATATAATTATAATTAATATTAATATTATAATGGCACGAATTGACAACAATGGACTCAAGACAATTAACCTTTGTTTGTCATTCCCGTGCAGAGACCAGCATATTTCCTGCACTGCCTTACTGAAGCCATTTTACTTTATGATGTATTAATTAACTTTTATTCATCTTGTTGTGGTATAAACCAACAAGCATGGTCACTTTACAACGTATTTTTGTTTATCATTTCCCTGCAGAAATGAATTTTATAAAGATGATAGTGAGATGGAGGCTGAAATGTAAATGAAACATTATTTACGTGAAGATAAGATAATTGCAGAGTAACAAAGAGTTATGGAAGACGATTCAGATGGCGGTGAATTTTTTCTGAGGACTGAGAGGAAAGGTTTATACCACAGACAACTAGAGAAGATGAATCATCTAATAGTAGTGATATTTATTCTTCAGATATTGAAACTGGAAGTATATAGTCTGGCAAGTATAGAAGCAGAACCTAATTCAAAAGATGAGCGTCTTCTTGATCATAATGTTTTGAGAGAACCTCCTGACTTACAGTACATTAAAAGAATGTAATTGATGAACATAAATCAAGCACTTGTATGTGGACAGCTATATAATCAAACATATTTTAAAATGTGCTATAACAGAGCCACACAGAGTACTAGCAAATCATAGGTAGTCAATGACTATGGAAGAAACAGACGCATTTTTTCCAAACGTTTCTGCTTGTGGTGTGAGTGGTTGCAGAAATGCAGAGGTCCACATTTTATGGTCAGACTCCTGGGATCTACCATTTTGTGTGGAAACCAAAATAGATATATATTCTGTGAAATTATGAAATTCATGAGGTTAGAAGGAATTCTACACGGTATGTACGTGCGTGGACTAATAAATTTGTAGTGGGTTCTGCTTTTTGCAACAAATTCATAGAAAACTGCACCGTGTATTGTAAACCCAGATCTGACGTAACTATAGAAAATCATGTTCTCCTCAGTAAAACTGGGCTCACGTTCATTTAGTTTATTGCTTCGAAGCCTGGTAAGTAAGGACAAATGTATTAATTAGCTATAGACGCTGTCAGCAAGTGTATTCTCAGTAGTGTCCCAAGATGAAACACATTCAGATAATATAGTGACGCATCTTATGGAAAAACTCGTATCCAAAGGCAGAAACGTCACTGCAGATTATTACTTCAGTTCACTCAAACTTCCCAAGAAACTGTAAGAAAAGTCAAACTCCATCGTAGGAGCAGTAGCTAGATCAAGAAGAGAAATACCACGTGCTTTGATGTCTTAGAAGGACCCGCTGTATTAGACAAAAATTTTAAAACCTCGTGATATTTCCCTGAAACTATCACGGAACAAAGTGAGAAATGTGCTGCGGATCAGATGCCTTCATCCCTGTGTTACTCTAAATAGAAATTGGGGAAAACTCCAGAAACTGTAGCTCATACAACTAGTATGGTGGATGACGTAATAGACAATATGGTCATACAGTTTTCAGTCAAGTCTTAATGAAGAAGGTGGCCAGTACACTTCATCTCAATATTCTTGAACTAGCGGGAATAAATGCATATTTAACATTCAGGGCTGTTATTGTGAAGAAGATCAAAGGAATATCTTCTATTCAGTAACTTGCTGAGAAACTATGCTCTGAGTATGTGAAGAGTCATTCACTTCATAGGACCGCAAACGATTATGAAGATAATGGAAGTGAAAATTAAGATGAAATGTCATAGATGTGCTGTAAACATGAAGTTCTTAATTTCCTTAAGTACAATAAAACTTCTTCGAAGTGCATAGTTTGTAAGATGATTTATAGAAAACACAGAAATAATTCGGAATACAAGTATATCAGTTGTGTAGAAATATGAAATCTGAACTAGTTAAATTGCTGTAGACATGAATAGTTCAATTTTTCTATGCATTTAAATCTAGTAAACCCTTACTTACTCATGTTGAGGTTTACTACTTTCAGATTTATTTTTTTATTTTTTAAAATAATGATGTTATTTATGTTGTGTTCCATTTTATTCTCAATTCTGAATGTTAAATGGCATATAAATAATCTATAACATTAAAATTTAATAAATGCATGCAATTTTGAAATAATAATTCAGAATATTATTCTTATATAGTAGGCGTCAAAGTGACCCATCTGGGCCCTAGAGAGGACAAGGAGAGGCTGGGCGTGCTAGTGTTAATTCAAATGATACTTTCCATATAACATGCGTCCAGTTTTATTCGGTTACACTTGAAGGGTTTATTTCAATAGTGGTACAAGTCTATTACCTCCACTTTTCTGTCTATAATGCTTCTGAAATTAATGACCCAAACAAACAGAAAGAATGGTTCATCTCTAGCAAGAAGCCATATGCTTGAATATTTCTGGTATCTCAACTGCAGAGTTTTCAGCGCTCATTTAACGTTAGGACTTTGTATCTCAATATGAACAAAAATGGTCTTGTACCACTATTGAAATAAGCACTTCACTTGTCAGAATAGGGCCAAAAGAAATACTCACAAATGGTGTCAAGGAATCGATGCTGATTTTCATAAATTCCCCTGTGACTGCAATGTACAATCGAATTCTCTTTACAGTGCTATGTGCAGCTCTGCAGAGGTCATTAAGCTGTTGTATTATGAAGGGCCACTATTCATAATCCGCTGAATTTTCACTTGCTTTTGATTTTTATTTGTGTGTTTCACCTTTCAGTGAGTCCCATAGGCAAAATTCTAAATGGTAGAGTCACAGGGGATTGATGGTCAATAAACATGACCATTTCTGTCGATCCATTTTGCGGGCAATGTTAAGTTTAGAATGTACAGGTCACCATCATTGAGGAAGCATATACCCATCCTTGTTGTCAAAGGAACGTCTTCCAGTAACATTGAAAGTTCGTTCTCATAAAAGTTTAGAAAACGGGACTCTGTAAGGCAATTTGGTAACACAACGGCCACAATCGTCTATCGTACCACGCTACCCATTTGCTGATAGACGTTCTTGAAAATATGTCTCCACTGCTCCTCCCATCAGAGATAAGAGTGTTACTGCAATCATCACGAGTGAAAGTGGTTCCATCAATAAACAGTGTTAATGGAATTACTAAGCGATTTTCAATTGGCCAAGGACAAAATTCTAATCATCTACTCATCTTCTTCTCGATGGTATTGAATCCGTTGTAAATGCTAAAGGATACAGATTTGCATACTTAATGCCCATCATATTATTGTGTGTAGAATATTGACACTTATGGAAATTATGCGTGTCCTTGTTGAAGGACGACGTTATATAATCAGAATACTGTCTTCTACTTCATCCACACTCTGTTTATTTGCAAGTTCTGCTGAGATATGACTGCTGGGCGCTTCTCAGTCTCAGTTGAGCGCAACCTCGAGTAAACAGTTGGGAATCTTGTACTCTGCACTTAGGGAATGCTTTACCGTATTCTTTGCAGGCAGCCCCATCATTTCTATTAAAAAACCGTACACATACATAACACCTCCACATATAGCCATTGTAAATACGTGCGGAGTACTTAGCTACAGTGGAGTTAGCCAACAAATCACAGTAACACATGAAAAATTGAGTTATGTAAACTAAAATACAGCTTCACAACTTAAACTTCAAATAAAAAGTAACAGTCGCTGAATAAACCCATAGCAATTGGAGTAATAACACGCGAAAGAAACTTAGCTATGTAACCAGCTGTGTCTTTCAAATTTAAACACATATTACAGGCACTGACTTATTCCAGTTGGTCTGTAGCAACAGACACCAAAATATTTACTATCCCTCATCGGGTAAAAGCCCAACCCATCCAAACCCCAAGCTGTATTGTTTAGTCATTCTACGTTCATTAGATGATTCAGTATCGAGAATTCCTTCCATCTCTAACCGTAAACGGGACAAATATCAACTTCTCTCCTTCAGCAAAGAGTCTAGGGGTAATAATAGAAGACAATCTAAATTGGCCTGAGCACGTAACAGCATTGTGCAGGAAAGCATCTCACTATGCCCTACAAAGATATAAAAAGCTTTTCCTTTGAGAGCTGAAAAATAAATTTTTAAGAACACAATTACTGATTACAGTGATGTTATCCTGCAAGGACTTTGTAAGGAAAGCTCATGGCGCCAGGAAGTGTTTACGAATGGTTGTTCGTTCTATTTGTGATGTTCGACTCTTTGGTCATATTTCACTATCATATGCTCAACTATCCTGGCTGCATGCACGCAATCCCATAGATTTCCGCATCCTCTGTCTTCACTACTGTCTTATCAAGATACAGTCCCTCATATCTGCCCCTGATCTTAACGTTCTTATCTGAACAACTTCGAAGAAACACCTGTTCCAATCACACTAAAGTCCTTTCTCTCCCACTCCGTCGTTCAGCCACTATCTCGTAGCCCATCACAGTAACAGGAACACGACCCTACAAAAAATCTCCCACATTATCTTAGATAACTGAATAACGACACCAGCTTCAAGAGACAATCACATATCTAAGAAACAACGATAATGACTACCATCGTCCCGCAATTCACTCGTAATCCTTGTATATTCTTCGTTTAAACCACATCTTCCTCATTTCCCAGTATTATTAGCTGATACGTATAGAAACAATGGTGACAGGTGACATGTACTTAAGCGTCCTGTCTGATCATCTGCATCCATTCATGTCTATTAAGCATTCCGACGGACTTGGGCAATTCTAGCAGGACAATGCGACACCCCAAACGTCCAGAATTGCTACGGAGGGGCTCCAGGGGTACTCTTCGGAGTTTAAACACTCCCGCTGGTCACCAAACTCCGGAGAAATGAACATTACTGAGCAGATCTGGGGTGCCTTGCAACGTGTATTCAGAAGAGGTCTCCACCCCTCGTACTCTTAAGGATTTATGGACAGCCCTGCAGGATTCACGGTAAGTTCCCTCCGGCACTACTTCAGACATTAGTCGAGTCCACGCCACGTCGTGTTGCGCCACTTCTGCGTGCTCGCGGGGCCCTACACGATCTTAGGGCGGTGTACCAGTTTCTTTGCCTCTTCAGAGTAAATTTTTAAAACAAAAGCCTGTTTGCACTATTTCTGTTTATAGTTGATGTCTTCATTCTTCTTCTGTCTTCCCTCAGGCTGCGTACCAAAATTTTGTCTTCAGTTAGTCATTTTATTTGATTAGGATTCAGAAGCTTTCGGTCTGCCATTGTAATATGTAACTTAGCTTTTGGAAGTCCCTTGTAAATGTGACAAGGCTGTCTCTACTGGGTTTGGCAATGTTGATTGTTTGGGCAACGTAAATAGTTGACACTAAGTCAATTAACTATGTGCGAAAAAACTCTTAAGTCGTGTTAAGGTTACGCATAGAATAATATATAAGTATTTAGAAAGTGTGAGGCCACAGATGTTCGTTTAAGCTCATTGTCTCGCCACATCTCTGTGTCTTGTAGGTTATACTCTACTGGCCTGGCGTAATCGAGAACGATAGGGTTTCAGACGATGCGAGGAGAAAGCTTTTAATAGGATAGCGCGGATAATACCGCGGCGAAACGGCGACCGAGCAGAGAGTGGGTGAGAGAGAGAGAGGGGGGGAGAGGTTAGGTACGTGCCCAGCCAGCTACGCCGCGCCATTAAGCCGGCGCACAAGGGCGGGCCTGCAGGGTGTTTGCACTGCGGGATTACATACTCACGAGCTTCGCAGGCGCTCCCAGCAAGTCTTCCAGAGGGTGCCTTACCTTACGACGCCACGGGCGCACAGCTCACTGTGGCGCCGAGTGCTTCCTCGTCGGGCCCCTTCCCTTTTCGCAGTAATAGATCATAGATTAGGAATTCCTGTGTAATGAGCGTAACGTACTGCATATGTTGCCAGTATCAAATAGAAATTGTCAAGTCACTTCGGTAATATGCTGTTTGGCCACATTTTGCGTTATTAAGGGGACTTTGCGCCCTGTGTCCCTGTGTAACGGGACATCTTCCTCTGGCATTACTTTTCCTCAACAGTAATTGTCGATACCAGTATTATTTTTTCGAACTTTGGACAGGTCAATATTATCTCAGCTGCTTTTCAGAGAACTTTAATTTAATTTTATACACGATATGTTATATTTCAAGCTAAAATTTATGAAAAGGAATTCCTTTATTTTCAATGTTACAATCAATAAGACTTGCTCTGAACGTACAGTTAAAATTATTTTTTTAGAGAAATTTGAAATTACCAATTATTTGGCACACTTAAAATTTCTATTATTAATTACGCAATCTAGTACTGTTTGCTATGTTTATTTTAGGATTCATTTATGAAATAATAATCGAAATTAATAGAAATTCATTTGTCAAGAAAAATTTTAAGCCCTTTGGAATATGGTCATTACTGCAGAGTGAAGTAGTAGTAAGCATGCCTGTGATGTGATCGGATGTATTTTTCTATTTGGAGCGAACAATGTAATTTCGACTTCGTAATGTGAAAATTCAGAAGACTGTATGATTTACTAAAATGTGACAAAGTATATTAACGTAACAACATAAATTCTGCAACAACAGTCTTCAAATTTATTTAAATCAATTCATCCACGTGGACTTAAAATGTGAGAATTTCAGCTTCAAATATCAGACCGCTATACAAGAAGAACTGGAGCCAACTCTACACGAAAAACTAAGTAAACTAGAATTGTTAATTGTAATCTTCGCTCCTCTCAAATTTTACACGTGGCTACCTTCGATTTTCTTCATACCAACAAATGTTTTATCTTATTAATAAAGATGTCAGTAGTCAAGCAGCGCAGTGCAGCAGTTCCATGACCATAAAGTTGGTGGTACGAATCTCGCTAAAAGTAACTTTCGCCTTTACAGAAAATAAATTAATATTTTTAACAAGTAGAAATGTTTATTAACAAACAGTACACCATGACGTTTTCATAAAAAATACATCTTTATATGCTTCGATACTCATTATATGAAAGAACTAAAATTTGATGCAGAATATCAAATGGCTTGTTAAATGAAAAACATATAGACCAATAATATTGTTTAGTCTCTAGAAATACAAAAGTATTCGTTTTACATCTTGCATTTTTGAACTAATTCAATTTATTGTTGATACTGGAGTTTGAAAATTATTATTTTTATTAAAAATTATGATGCAGTATTTATTAATAAATATTATTTTAAATAGAAGAATGACTTTACCCATCTCAAGAGTGATAAGCACACCCTCAAAAGTGGCTCTGAGCACTATGGGATTTAACATCTTTGGTCATCAGTCCCCTAGAACTTAGAACTACTTAAACCTAACTAACCTAAGGACAGCACACAACACCCAGCCATCACGAGGCAGAGAAAATCCCTGACCCCGCCGGGAATCGAACCCGGGAACCCGGGATACACACCCTCAGCTACCAACAATTTTATCTGTAAGGTACAGTACTCAGCAGTGGCGATTTTTAACAATTGTTCCTTACTGCTTTAGGAAAGTGATGTCAGCGTTCTGACCTTTAGATGGTAGTAGATCAGTCCGTAAGATCCAGTACTTTGACTTTACACAATTATTTATTAGAAACAGCACTTATGAGTAACTGTTGCTGCAATGGATGAAAATTGAAATTCGCCGAAGCAGGAAAAGTTGCTTTTCGTAGGCAGTAGCTACCAAGGTCTAATGATAGTAATCATTGTAGTAATATGCAACTTACATGAGGAAAAATATTGGTACATAGTATAGTGAAGAATTGATACCATAGAGATAATATGTGGAAATAATAAACACAAATATTGTCTGGCTAACTGTTTTATTAATAATTACAAGTTTCAATCACGCTAGAAAATCATGCTGAGATCAGGTACTGCAAACTGGAGCTTGTCTGCAGTGACTGCATCTTGCAGTACCAGGTCTCACGATCTGAATGACACTAGTTATACTACACCTAATATAATGAAATCGGAATAACTTTGTTGTCTCTTGGCAGTCTATGATATTGTCAGTGTAACTGATAGTAATGATGTGGGCACTATGGGTTGTGCTACCATTCTGGAAATAGCGACAGCCAAGTTTGAGTGTAGTCTTGCACAGAACTGTGCTGTGCTGGCCTCAGCACTGAACTGACCTGTCTAACTGCTGGACAGGAACTGACCGAGTGTCTGCGACGTGTCGTGTTTTGATGCCTATCAGCGGAAGAATTTGCATGTCCGCCACTGCGAGGCACGGGCATTGCAGTCCACAGTTGATGGCGAACTGTTTGGTGGCAGTTCACACCATTGGCTCAAGCGCTGAAGGGCGTACCCAAGAAGTGGGAAGAGGTTCCGATTGTGAGCGCCGTCTGGCGGCTGCTACCCAGAACTGAGAGACGCTGGGTGAGTGGTTGAGTCCGTGTCGCGGCAGTCTCTCACGGTATTTCTTGTGCACACTTAAGCCTGACACACAACATATGCTTCGGTTAACTGTGGATTTTCTGAAGCAAGTTTATGGTACTTTTGTATTATAAATAGTGCTTGAGTGGTTCAGATATTTTAAGAGGGGATTAATTTGCTTCTGTTTATCTGGAATATATTACTTAATAATTTTGTCTAATGTAATCTGGCAACGTGATTGCTTTAAGACAGAAAATGCAGGTTATCGTAGATCAAAATCGAAAGCTGATTGACTGCTTTGGGATGGAACCAGCCAGAAGTGAGCGATTGCGTGCGCATTTGGCTTGTGACTGGGAGTCAGGAGGGGTCTGTTCTGTATTTGATGTGATCGGACATATTACATTGAGCCCTATAAAAATGTATTATTCATGACTAATCTGAAATTTGGGAGACCAAAACGTACCAGAAATTCTTTAAGAACGAACTTAAATGACAATTAGCAGAATTCTGGAATTTTCCCTTGTAAACTGTGACTTTATCTCGTATAATTTAAATTGGGTGCAGTGTGATGTCCAATTATGGCCGAGAACTGGCACCGAAGTGACAATATGCCAAGCATTGTGTGAGCATTCTAACCACAGAAATCCCTTTGTCTATTCTGTATCATTTCAGGGTACTAAACCTTCAACAGGCTACTAGAGGCTGTGTGTGTTGAGCGTGTAAAAGTCCTGTTTCCAGGACGGACTTGGTGGCGTAAATCTGTACATCGAGTTGGTAGTACATCGTTGCTTTCATTCACTGACTTCCGCGCGTGCGGTAGTTTCGTTACACCTGGAACTTTTTGTCGACACGTTTTGTGCGGCTACTTTGCGTCACCCACACTTGAGTGAGCTTTCCCACTCTAGGCCGCAGTAGAAGTCATTCACATGGAAAATAGTGCGTGTTAACAATTCTCACCTACTGAATGTCAGGCAATAAAGATCGTAGTGTATTAAATGAAAGTTTTCCAAGTAGAGATTAACGTTCAAGATAATGACATCAAAGACAAAGTATTTCCAACCTCGTGATGTGTACTAGCTAGGCAATATAAATTCTACAAGAGAAACATTGTTTGATTTTGTAAGACAATGCGAAAAACCACAAGTAAAGCTACAGTTGTCATTTCACCATCAGACTTCACTCTGTGCTACTGAAAGCATTACAGCTTTCATTAGAGTTGATCGTACCAACTGGATACGGTGGCCCTCACAACCGGTCTTGGTTTAGCCCCAGCCAAGCCGACCAGTCACTTAGAAATTCAGCCACTCTGCTCCAGCTGACAGCTCTCTATCTTACATGTTATCTTACAACTTCCCTTGCAAGGTAAACAAAACGGTTTTCATTCAAAATCCGGTAAACTATGTCTTGTAAAAGGTACATTCAGAGAGCGTACTGGTTCTTTAATACAACACCCTCTCCCGTGCTCGTCAAGTATTGTATCTCGTGAACTACTCATTCCCGAAGCGGGAAAAGGATCTAAAAGGAAGGGCTTTCCTCATGGGTTTTATTTTCAACAACCTTTACCGTTTTACCGGAAATACAAATACGACTTTATTACACCAACAGACAAATTTCGGAAATAAAACACAACAGATTAAATAGCTGAAATAATTCAAAAGGGCCCTTGTAACAATTAACTGGGCCAAACTTTCTGACAAGGAAGATTTTAAAGGCATCTAAACATTCTGAGCAAATAGACGCTCTCTTTTAAGGAAAGACAGAACCATGTTTTCATTACTTGGAATTAAGTTAAGAATTTGATAAAAGACTTTTTCTGTCCTTAACAATAGAAAATCACATCTCTGAAATCGTGAGTGAATTCACTTACGTTTTCTTCTTGTGTAAGATACAGTACAATACAACGTTTCTTACAGAAGATTACCAGATATACAGAGTAAAAGATCCTGACACTTTTTATTTTATTTTTTACTTTTTTATTTTGCCACCACTGCTAATCCCTCAAGACTTTCAAAAGCCAAGACTCCTTCAAGGAGCAAAAAATACGATTAACATGGACACACAGGTCAGACAGTCAGCTAGGAATTCAAATTTAATTTAACTTGTCTGTAGAGCCGCAGATTAGAAGCATCAGAGTTTATACAGAATGGAATATATACGATTAGCTGGAGTCCCTCGACCATGCAACAGGATGGCATCCATAATTTGAGAATGGGGACCCCTCACCACCGTTACATGTGCCGGATGACACTTGCAGTGCGTGGGTTGTCTGACCGGATGTCACGGCGCCGTGATAAACAATCGATCGCTCCTGATGGCAGCCGTACATGCTCAGTCACTTGCAAGGTCCGGTCAGGCCAAACACGCGGCTGACCAAACTCTACCAAGACCTCCAATAACAAAAACGGGAGAAGCGCCTGAAGTACAGGCAGACTTATTAGTGCAAGTACAAATATCATGTGACCATCTGAGACAATCGGTAGCCAATGCACGAATTTCCATTACGAACTATTGCCCAAATAAGCAGCAAGGAGCGGAAATATAGGTTCACAACTACTATCTATCAACAGTGACACTGAAACAAGGTTTCGTGCCTAATGCTTACGGGCGGGCGAACAAGGATGTCAAACAAATAGACGTAAGTGCATCCCCAGTTTAAGGACTTTAGCACTATGTAGCGATTAATCAACACAAAACAACCACATCTCTTAAACATTATCCGCCTGAACAGCACGGAAAAACATGAACGGCAATTACAAGTACGTAGTTTTCTTAGCAACTGGGAATTAAAAGTAACTTCATAAAACACTAAAACTACTAACAGCTCTGAGCGCAGAGCGGGCGTATATCACAGACTGAAATTGAGTAAGGTTTAAATTCTCAATGTAGTAGCAAATGTGCCTCTAGCTTACAGATTGCCCCGCTCCCGCCAGCACGCATAGGCAAAATAACACAACCAGAACATCAACCGGCGTAACCTCACGGTAAGGGAGCACTCAGTCTTACGGGAGAACCGTGGGAAACACTAAAACACACTGAAATGCAACATTAGTTGATCCAGAGCATGGAATTTGTATTCAACACAAGGAGCTGGTCCTTACGTAAAGAAAAAGGCTTGTAAGAAGCAATAACACACAAAACGTATACACACATCAAAAAAAGTTTTGCATCAACCCAGTTACAAGAACTCCAGGAGATAGACGTTGACTGCGGATATTGTATCACAGACACAGTACCTTTGACTGTTCACGATGTCACTAAATCCTCCCAAAGAAGAAATCAACTATCCATGAGCAGCACCTATTAGACGGAGGGGTCCGACAGCCGATCAGTTCCAGTTATTCCACCAGGAAGGACGTACACGGCTCGTGTTGTCAGTAGTTCAACCGTGCCTAGATGGTCAATACCGCAATTCGATCGAGCCCGCATTGTTACTTTGTGCCAAGAAGGGCTCTCAAGAAGGGAAGTACCCAGGAGTCTCGGAGTGAACCAAAGCTATGTTTTTCGGACATGGCGGAGATACAGAGAGGCAGGAGCTTTCGATGACATGCCTCGCTCAGGCTGCCCAAGGGCTACTAGTGCAGTGGATGACCGCTACCTAAGAATTATGCTCGGAGAACCCTGACAGCAATGCCACCATGTTGAATAATGCTTTTTGTGTAGCCACAGGACGTCGTGTTATGACTCAAACTGTGCGCAATAGGCTCCATGATGCGCAAGTTCAAAATGGTTCAAATGGCTCTGAGCACTACAGGACTTAACATCTGAGGTCATCAGTTCCCTAGAACGTAGAACTACTTAAACCTAACTAACCTAAGGCATCACACACATCCATGCGCGAGGCAGGATTCGAACCTGCGACCGTAGGAGTCGAACGTTACGCAACTTCACTCCCAACGTCCATGGCGACGTCCACCTTTGCAAACCGTGACACCATGCAGTGCGGTACAGATGGGCCCAACAACATGCCAAATCGACCGCTCAGGATTGGCATCACGTTCTCTTCACCAATGAGTGTTGCATATGCCTTCAGCCACAAAATCGTCGGAGGCTTGTTTGGAGACAACTGGTCATGTTGAATGTCTTAGACACACTGTCCAGTGAGTGCGGCTAGGTGGAGGTTCCCTGCTGTTTTGGGGTGGCATTATGTGGGGCCGACGTACGTCGCTGGTGGTCATGGAAGGCGCCGTAACGGCTGTACGATACGTGAATGCCACCCTCCGACCGATAGTGCAACCATAGCAGCAGCATATTGGCGAGGCATTCGTCTTCGTGGATGACAATTCGCGCGCGCGTCTTGCACATCTTGTGAATGACTTCCTTCAGAATAACGACATCGCTCGACTAGAGTGGCCACCATGTTCTCCAGACATGAACCCTATGGAACATAACTGGGATGGATTGAAAAGGGCTGTTTATAAACGACGTGACCTACCAACCACTCTGAGCTCTGAGGGATTTACGCCGAATCGCCGTTGAGGAGTGGGATAATCTGGACCAACAGTGCCTTCATGAACTTGTGGATAGTATGCCACGACCATTACAGGCATGCATTACTGCCAGAGGAAGTGCTACTGTGTACAGCAATCTGGACCACCACCTTGACGGTCTCGCTGTGTGGTGGTACAACATGCAATGTTTGATTTTCATGAGCAATAAAAGTGGCGGAAGTGATGTTTACGTTGATCTCTATTCCAATTTCCTGTAGAGATTCCGGAACTCTCTGAACTGAGATGATGCAAAACTTTTTTTGATGTCTGTATTTATTAATATTTCTGTGCGCAAACCCCTCATAGCAATTCGGAGGTCACCTTCTTTTTTGAATATCTAGCAAGGCACAATTCAGGCCGAAACGACCGCAGAGCGTGCAGTAGGAATATATCAACGTACACTGATAAACCAAAACTTTATGACCACTGCCCATCGCGACGCTGAATTCCTCCTGACGGCGTTGCGGGCACGTGACGCGGTAACAAAAGTATGTAAAAGGTGCAGAATGTCACGGGGCGTCACCCTAGCAAAGATGTGGGCTGCCAAATGGGGAAATCCATTGAGATAAGCGACTTTGACAAAGGGCAAATTATTATTATGCAGAGCCTGTGAAAGAGCATCTCGAAAACGGCGAAGCTGGTTGAATGTTTTCTTGCTACTGTCGTAAGCATCTACGGAAAGACGTAAAAGGACAGTGAAGATACCACTACGTGGTAAATGATTGGACGTCTACGACTCTTCACAGAACGCGGGGTTCGGAGTCTTGTCTGCTCTGTATAGTAGGATCTATGGCATCTCTGCCGAAAGAGCATAACGCTGCAGCATACACAAGTGTTTCAGAGCAAACCGTTAATTTTGCATTGTTGAACGTGGAGCTCTGCAGCAGACAACCCTACGTGTTCACATTGTAATGGTCGCCTAGTCGTAGATATTCCTAATTGCTATAATAGCACTATTTCACTCCCCTTTACGGAGTTTGTTAGCACTTGATGTTAGGTTGGCACCATTAAAATGCATTGTGGTAATCGCTGCTGCTTGCCGGATCGCTGCTGTGCCTCGATGCTGATGCTGGCTCTAAATCTGGTTGTCTAGGGTTAAACACATGAGGTCCCCTGTTTTTTATGTGCTTTTGATGATAAAGAACGAGCGAAACCAACAAATATGTAAACTTCAAATATTTATTACTTTGGTGGCCATCTTAATTCCACTGTCCACCAAAGACCATGACACAACACAAAGTAGTACTTCCTTTACATGTTCTTTGCATTGTTTATCCACCTCAAACAATAACACACAAACACACTTTACCAAAGTGACATTCCGACTGCGCCCCCGACCCTTCTTGCTGCTGGTATTTATAACATTGTCAAAGAGCTACTAAAAAGAGATATAGTTTATAAGTCACATGTACATCTGTTATCATAATTTGTGCAGAAAAGTTATTAATTTGCATCGAGTGACATAATTTAACATGTTATTAAAATGACAGACAGGTTTGTTGACTTGACAGAATAATTCTTTGTTACAAAGAGGCCGTTTTCTAGAAGTTTGTCAACTGACTTTCCTAATTTGCATAAATAAGTAAATAACATGAATTATTAAGAATTACATTGAGTGAAAACGCTCCTAGTGAACAAATAGGTTTCACTGGGTGATTTTTATTTAAGGAGATCCAAAATACCTAAGTTGGCCACTATTTTTCGTACTTCATATTAATTATTTATGATGAACTTAGTGTTTTTACATGATGACATTTGCTGTATCAGTGATCAAGTGATATTAACTTTTGTGTGCGTCAGTTATTCAGTATAATTTAATGGGTTGACTGTTTATGGAGACATGTTATGCAATCATTGTTAACATACACAATAACTTTTCTGTAATCATAAATACTCGTTAAACTGGTTGAATTTGGAGGGTATCGCATACTTCGGTAAAGTAAAGCCTTTAATATGTTCCGTTACATGTTGACCCAATAGCATTTCATTTACGATTGCATGGGGCTATCCGTACCGTCGATCGGTGGAAACTCTTCGAGTGAATCAGATTTTTCCTACATTAGGTCTATGGTCGTCCTCACAATCGCCGTTATCGAGGTGAGGGGTGGCTCGAAACGTGCAGCGCGCCATGGACGCAGGCTGATGGGAGCAGTGTTAAGCTATGCGAGACATTCACCAGCGCCTGCATGGGACGTGTGGTAGTAATCGAAGACACACTGACAGCTTCGAACTACCAGCAAAACCTTCATGCTTCTCCGACGGCGGTGTCGTCTTTCAGCAGTGTCTAGATGGGCAATGGATCCACCTTCTTCAGTGCGGATGCGCAAGTACGTCCAATCTCCTGCGGGAATCTCAGAGTAGTGAGCATGGAGGAAATGGATAGGGATTGCGAATAGGAATGTGGGTCTGCCATGAGGCGTGCCGAGATGGTCCGCGCAGGGAGGGCTGACCAAGAGTGCGTGTTATTGGCAGGACACTTAGAAAATGTAACACACCTACTAAGGAGACTGCCTACACTGCGCTTGTCCGTCGTCTTTTGAATACTGCTGCGTGGTGTAGGATCCCTACCAGACAGGACTGACGGTGTACACCCAAAAACTTCAAAAAAAGGCAGCACGTTTTGTATTATCGCGAAATATGGGAGAGAGTGTCACACAAATGATACAGGATTTGGGCTGGAAATCATTAAAAGAAAGGCGTTTTTCGTTGCGACGGAATCTTCTCACGAAATTCCAATCACCAACTTTCTCCTCCGAATGCGAAAATATTTTCTTGACACCGACCTACACAGGGAGGAACGATCACCACGATAAAATAACGGAAATCAGAGCTCGTACGGAAAGACATAGGTGTTCTTTCTTTCCGCGCGCTATACGAGATTGGAATAATAGAGAGTTGTGAAGGTGATTCGATGAAACCTCTGACAGGCACTTAAATGTGATTTGCAGAGTATCCATGTAGACGTAGATGTAGATCTAGCGATACACACTTTGTCCCAGATGGCACAGTGGTTAACGCACATGCCTAGTAAGCAGGAGATCCCGCTTCCGAAACCCATTTCGGTACACATTTTCAGTCGTCGCCGCTGATCCCTCGAAATTTCCCTATGCAGATGACATCAGAAATTCGTTCCTTTCCTTGTACCTTCCTTTCTCGCCCCTCCGCCATCGTTTTAAATATAATGTATCACAGCTGCGGATTCAGCATGGTGTCTGTTCCTTCGGATGTGTTTGACAGAACACACACCACACATTTATATCAGCTTTCATTATGACTTGCCTGATTTGCTTTTCTCGTGAAGGATACGTGAATTACGACGAAATCGGTATCACACCTTTCCCCATCAGAGATGAGAAATGCGCTGCTAATAAATTGCAAGTGCTTACAGAACCAGTGCTCAATTCCCTTCTCTGCGTTACCACAGACGGCACGTTACTGTTCTCGTACTGCGGTAGCAGAATATATAAGGGGCGAAGTTGTATCTTAGTGAAAACAAGAAACTAAAGTTCTAAAAGTTTCGCCAATGAGGAGTTCCCTTGGGATGCCATTGTCTCAGCACGGAAGCAGATCGTAGGCGTTCGGTCTGTCGCTTTTCATTAGAGGCTCCGTGGGACTGCGGTGAAATAATGTAAATAATGAAGTCGCTAGCTTACAGACGCACCAGCTATTTTTACTATAAACATATTCCGCCACAGAAACTAGCAAACTAATTTCTACCATATGCTACTGCTGTGTCTTTATTATGGTACAAATGATTGATGACACATAGAAGTTTGGCTCTGGCAGTGTGTGGTGCTCGCATTGCCTACGGGTAAAGGGGGCCGCTCGCGATAAGCCATAAATCCGGGTTCGAGACTCGGTCCGGCACAACTTTTTCATTGTCATTCCATTACAAAGCATTACACATTCGCAACTGTTAATACACTTCATGGATTTCTACAATGTAGCGTAACCGTGTGTATGCCAGCCATGTTTAGACGATAAATCATCCATCAGTTTCACTAGTCAAAATTCGGTTTTATCGCACTTTCTAACATAAAAGTAATACACTGAGCTGCAACGAAAGTAATATTGGCATGATGTTTAGCTCCCGGGTAACATTATGAAACTTGGACTATACATAGAACGAATTGGTGTGAAGAGGTTGAAATATTCAGCCAAACAGTTGCGACCAAAGGTTTATTGAGCCCTTGACCTAGGTTTCGATATTTATAGAATTATCTTCTTCAGAAGGAGACATCCCGCGAAAGGCAAAGATCTCGAGTTCGAGTCTCGGTCCGGCACACAGTTTTAATCTGCCAGGAAGTTTCATATCAGCGCACACTCCGCTGCAGAGTGAAAATCTCATTCTGTTCTTCAGAAGGAGTTGGCCTCATTACATCTTATGGTGGTATATTACATTAGTTGAAGCTGAGCAGCTCTTGTCATATATAACACTGATATAAAAACCAGGATCATCACATGCCATGACTTAAGACAGCAGCCAGATTACATTCAGCGTAAATCAGAATAAATATACAAATGTATTCGCCCACTGGTAAATGCTCTTGTTTACATAAAATTGTAACAGGAGTCCAAAGAGTAAAATGTTTGCATAAAGTTAATATTCACCATGCCAGAGGCAAAGGCCAGCTCTGTCTCAAACCTTTGGTTTGCAACTAGTAGGCTGATTTTTTCAACCTCTACAAATTTATACAGTTGCTGAATCGCAACCGTGTTTAAAATTTTAAGAGCTGCTGTAATAGAGTCCAGTTCAGAAGGTATTGTATTGTATTGTATGTTAACGGGGGACCTAGAAACAACGGAGAGGCTCCGTCCCTGCCGGAGCCGCAGTGGACCACAACCCCACGACGACTACCGCAGTCCACTTCACCCCTCCGCGCCCCACACCGAACCCAGGGTTATTGTGCTTTTCGGTCCCCGGTGGACCCCCACCAGACGAGTATAGCCCCTATGTTTGCGTGGTAGAGTAATGGTGGTGCACGCGTTACGTGGAGAACTTGTTTGCACAGCAGTCGCCGGCTTGTATCTGAGTTGGAATATGGGGAACCAGCCCGTGTTCGCCGACGCAGATGGAAAACCGCCTAAAAACCATCCACAGACTGGCCGGATCACCGGACCTCGACACAAGTCCGCCGGTCGGATTCGTGCCGGGGACCAGGCGCTCCTTCCCATTCCGGAAAGCCGTGCGCTAGACCGCTCGGCTAGCCGGGCGGGCTGTGCAGAAGTTAACTGAAATAAATACGCAGTATGACGAACAGGAATAGCACTTTTATTCAAAGACAGTAATGACACTGATGTCACGGTGTTTTATGATGGTGCCCGGATACTACAAGGGGGGAAGAGGGGGGACGAGGGCTTGATTCTTAAAAAGATGTGTGATCACCACCCACCCACGCAATGCATGCTTAGCCACGTGCCACCACGCTGGCCACAAGGTTGGTAAGGATTCCTTGTAGTGGGACTTTCCATTCCTCCACCAGCGCGGTTGGCAGCAGTTGGATGGGTGTTGGCCTCTGTGGACTTGCTGTAATACGCCTCCCCAACGCATTCCAAACGTGCTCGATAGGATTTAAGTCGAGGGAACAGTGAGGTCGATCCATTCGCCGAATATCCGCTCGTTCCAAACGCTCCTCCACCTGTGAATTTCAAAGTGGTCATGCATTATTGTCAAAAAAAAAAAAAAAAAAAAAAAATAAGGCAGATTACACCGCTGGAAACACACAAACCCGGAAGGAGTACAGTGTCCTAATAGCGGTGACAGTTCAATGTACCGTTTTCAAAGATCTGGAGGTCTGCACTATCGTGTAACATTCTGCTTCCCCACAGTATAACATCTAGACCACCAAAACGATGACGCTCGTTCATGTTCCAAGGTGCCTTTGTGTCCCCACCTCTCTCCATATGAGGGTACGCCCAGCGCTGTCGATCATGATCATTTTTGTGTTGCATGGGTGCACAGCCGTCCAAATCTTACCGGCCTACCTTGTGACCAGTAAGGGAGCACGTTCCAGAGCATGCATCGCCGCCCGCAGTGATCACACGTCCTATCAAGAACAATGTCCCACCGTTTGTAATGTCCAGGGAACCATCACGAATCGCGGTAACTTCAGTGTTATTATTGCCATTGAATAAATATGTCATTTCTGTTCGGCTGTTTCACTGAGCTACGAGGGCCGTTCAGTAAGTAATGCCCCACATTTCTTTTTAAAAAGCCATTACTATACATAGTGAAACGTCCTTGTTTGTTCTTCACATTTGATGTTTGTTCTGCGCGCCGGTGAAGTTTGGAACCGTTCTGGCAGATGGCAGGGCCGTAGTACAGTGTAAAAGTGGCGGCTACATACGACTCACGTTACAAGCAGCGTGCTGTTATAGAATTCTTGTGTGCATAAAAACAAACCTCGGTAATCGTCCATAAACGTTTGTGTGCAGTGTACGGTGATGCTGCAGTTGATAGGAGTACTGTTGGGCGATGGGTAAAGAAAGATACAGCCTGAGGAAATGCAGAATTAGACCTCCATGATCAGCCACGCTCGGTACGTCCTGTCACAGCCACTGCTGAATCGTGCGGATGCCATTATTCGTACCGATCGGCGCATCACAGCTCGACAATTGGATTTACAGTTGTCGGTCAGCATCAGAAGTGCTTCTGCAGTGATCGAGACTCTCGGATATTCAAAGAGGTGTTCACGATGGGTTCCACGAATGCTCACAGCGGACCACAAGGTTCAAAGAAAAAGACATTTCATCTGAATTGTTGGAGCTTAAAGATTCTTTACGGGGAACACACTTTGAAGATGACGAGAGTGTCAGTCATGCAGTCAAAATATGGCTACGCATACAGGACAAGAGCTTTGACGCAGGGAATACATGCTCTTCCACAAAGTTGGCGTACGATCATACAACGTGATGGAGACTACGTAGAAAAATAGGACATGGACAAGACATGTTGATTTATACTGTCACCAAAGTCTGACTCTTAAAAACAAATATGTTCTCAGAAAAAAAGTGGGGCATTACGTATTGAACGACCCTCGTATGTTATCTGGGACGGATACATCACGCAAGAATTCTTTATTCCTCAACTTTTGCACGCCATTGTGTTATTAGCATATCGCAAGTCAAATTAGGTATTCCAAAACTCTTAATATGCTCTCCTTTGATCACAGATGACTGAACTTAACCGCACACGTCTTAACGCCTTGCCTTTATATCTAGCACAGGTTGGTAGTTGCGAACCACTTCAAAAATGGCTCAAATGGCTCTGAGAACTATGGGACTCAACTGCTGTGGTCATAAGTCCCCTAGAACTTAGAACTACTTAAACTTAATTAACCTAAGGACATCACACACATCCATGCCCGAGGCAGGATTCGAACCTGCGACCGTAGCGGTCGTGCGGTTCCAGACTGTAGCGCCTTTAACCGCTCGGCCACTCCGGCCGGCGCGAACCACTTCAATGGGTGACTATTCACTTTATTGACGATAACGCACATCTTATTTCTATTTGGTATATCAATTATTTATCTAAAAATAATTATAAAATCATGGTCTAAATACTTCATAATAATAAAGCACTCATCCTACGTGATGTATTAAACAGAATCATCCGATTAAAAAAAAAGTTCATAACTATTATGATGCCGGCCACTGTGGCCGAGCGGTTCTAGGCGCTACAGTCTGGAACCGCGCTACCGCTACGGTCGCAGGTTCGAATCCTGCCTCGGGCATGGATGTTTGTGATGTCCTTAGGCTGGCTCTGAGCACTATGGGACTTAACATCTCAGGTCATCAGTACCCTAGAACTCAGAACTACTTAAACCTAACTAACCTAAGGACAACACACACATCCATGCCCGAGGCAGGATTCGAACCTGCGACCGTAGCGGTCGCGCGGTTCCAGACTGAAGCGCCCAGAACCGCTCGGCCACCAGCGGCCGGCGATTTCTTAGGTTAGTTAGGTTTAAGTAGTTCTAAGTTCTAGGGGACTGATGACCTCAGATGTTAAGTCCCATAGTGCCCAGAGCCATTTGAACCATTTGAACTATTATGATACTTGAGATGTATGTGCGAACAACGTACTGCTGGATAGAGCAAATTCTCGAGTTTCCCGCTAGGTAGCAGCAGTGTGCTGCCACTTCAGTTCTAGTAAAAAAGGTGTTGGGACAACAGAAAGCGTATTGTGGTCTACGTTTCACGTAATGCGGGTCAGTAATAACTGTTCAGCGTGACTTTTGCGCTAGGTATGGTGTGGATCCTCCTACAGTACAGAGCATTAGACGATGGTATGAAAAGTTCCTTGAAACATGTTGTTTGTGCAGAGGCAACCGCCGGGCTGTCCCCGAGTGTCTGACAAAGACGTCGAAAGCATTCGTCATAGTTTCGCAAGGAGTCCGCAGAAATCCGTTCGCCGTGCAGCTCAACATGCACCCGATGTCCGCCTGGCGTGTGTTGCGTCGACGTTTACACATGACACCACACTAAATTCAGTTACTGCAAGCTCTTCGTGAAGGTGACAAACAACGTGTGGGGTTCTGTAATTTCGTTCTTGGCAAGATGGAGGATGATAGTTTTCTTCCACGCTTAGTGTTTAGTAACGAGACAACATTCGATTTAAATAGAAAAGTGAACCGCTATAATGTATATGGGGTACGGAACAACCACATGAACTTGTGCAGCATGAGAGGGACTCTCCAAAATTTAATGTGTTTAATGCTATTTCACGGGAAGAGGTGTGTGGTCCATTTTTCTCTGAAGAGAACACTGTTGCAGGAAGCACTTACATCGATACGCTTGAGAACTTTCTTTCCCCACAGTTGGAGACTTCAGCGACTTCATTTACCAACAGGACGGGGTACCGCCACACTGGCATCTGGAAGTGTGGGAATTTTTAAATCAAAGTATTACTGAACGATGGATCGGTCGCAGTGGACCAAATGATTGACCCTTACATTACTGGCCTCCAATATCACCGGACGTAACTATATGTGATTATTTCGTAGAAGGTTTATGAACTGAGACATCGCGTAACAGCAGCTGTGGAAGCTGTAACTCAAGACATCCTCCCTGCAGCTTGGGAACAATCTGAATACCGCATTGACATATGCCGTGTATCGCAAGGGGTCGATTGAACACCTATGAAAATGTACGAAAGAAAACTTTTTGTGTTTTCCGTTCATCAAAAACAATATTCATTATATATGTTTATAAGTTTCATAAATATAGATGTGCCAAGTCGGATATTCTTTTTGATAGACCCTGTATTTCGGAAACTATCTGGAGATTAGTTTAGGTGCTATTAACTAGGCAAAAGGATAATCGCCTCTAGTTTATACCGTTGTTCAGCAATAATATTTGTCTCGCCAAACATATGTAAATCATGTTTGACAAAGAAAATACAGCAGCTACTCAGAACACAAGCAGTTTCTGTTGGCGCAATTTTCAACGAGTGCTGTATTCTGTCCGTCGTTGCCTAAATCCCAGTTCGTGACGTCATACGTCTGCTGTTTTAGCCCGACTCACATTTTAACTGTAGGACTAAGGTAATGGCTCGAAGCGCCAGAAATGCTACAGAATGTACGTATCGCAAGTCTAGGGCACTTGTAATACTCGCTTTACACTGGAAACAAGAAAAATAGAGTTGCGTAATAATTCATACTATAGCGTTATTTTGCTTAGCGCTTTCACATTCCTTCATACGAAACCAAACAGTCTGCTATTCAACTTAATTATTCTTGAAATATGTTCGTTCGTGAAATTTTTCTAGGATATTTTGCAATGTTGGGCTGCACAGAGTTTGTAATCCTTTTGTTAATTACTTGTTGTGCGAATACTCGTCTACTGGAATTTCAGCGCTGAGATTCCCCGTGCGGGCGACGTCCATGATCCATACACAGGAGGGAGGAGGTAATTAGCGCTGAACACGCGCCACCACTCCTTGCTAATTAATTATTTTCCACTAATTAGAATTAATTTGCAGAGACCGCGAGAAATATTTGTTGCGCGTCCCCGAATACGGTGGAGCGAAATGGCGCTGCTACTGAATTTCGGTGACGCAAATAAGGGTTGGATTTCGTTAGGAGACTCACGAATTTCCCGGAGATGATCTAATTACCTCTTGTTTGCGCAAACGTGTTAACAGCGCTTCACTGGTAAAGGCTGGCGGGAACTGGATGTGCAGAGCGTGGGCAGTGACATCCAAATGGATGTTTTATGGCCGACAGTCGAAATGCTAGCATCGTATTCAGTAGGTGCTTCGTGTTCCACGTTGTATATGTTTCCTGTGTCGGACCAAGCTACACTATATGGTGGCACAAACGCACCGTTACTACGAGAACATACGGTTACTGAATAATGGTGATCTAGTTACGTCAAAAGTTCAGTAATTCCAAATTACGACTGCCAGTCCATCAGCATGTAACGAAAAATTCTTACGTTTGTAAAAATGAACAATTTCGATTGCTTAGGTGCTTCCACAGAACATTTACTGATCGACAGCAATTGTGATGACGGTTCACACTAGTGAACAATCGAAGACTGTTATATTACTTTAGACAAAGAGTCTCTCAAAATATATGCGACCATCTTTTGTATTGAATGGTAATAAACTTGTCTGGTCAAAAAATATAATTGTTATTTATCAACTCATTACGCAGTTCTGGATGAAATCATTAAATGTGTGATATGCTAAATACAATGTAAAACTAGATATTAAAATACATACATTGCAACAACGTAGGGAAACAGTGTAACAGATCTGTCAAAAATCGATAAAAAGTGCCCTGTCGCATCTATTCCATTTCGTAATACTATCGGTGCCCAAACTGACTCAAGCAGTCCTCCTCACACAGAGTTAACAATTGTGTTAGTAGGTGGTGTTAGTGACAGTATGCCCATGACAACAGACAAACTATTGTATGAGAACGCTTATTAAAAAAGAGTATCTGTGATTCAACTTATATATGAATAAAATTTTTGTTAATAAAGGACTCATAGGACACAGTAACAATACCGCAGGTGTTGTATTAAGAGCTCTCAAATTTAGAGGTATGGAAATGTACACTCCTGGAAATGGAAAAAAGAACACATTGACACCGGTGTGTCAGACCCACCATACTTGCTCAGGACACTGTGAGAGGGCTGTACAAGCAATGATCACACGCACGGCACAGCGGACACACCAGGAACCGCGGTGTTGGCCGTCGAATGGCGCTAGCTGCGCAGCATTTGTGCACCGCCGCCGTCAGTGTCAGCCAGTTTGCCGTGGCATACGGAGCTCCATCGCAGTCTTTAACACTGGTAGCATGCCGCGACAGCGTGGACGTGAACCGTATGTGCAGTTGACGGAATTGAGCGAGGGCGTATAGTGGGCATGCGGGAGGCCGGGTGGACGTACCGCCGAATTACTCAACACGTGGGGCGTGAGGTCTCCACAGTACATCGATGTTGACGCCAGTGGTCGGCGGAAGGTGCACGTGCCCGTCGACCTGGGACCGGACCGCAGCGACGCACGGATGCACGCCAAGACCGTAGGATCGTACGCAGTGCCGTAGGGGACCGCACTGCCACTTCCCAGCAAATTAGGGACACTGTTGCTCCTGGGGTATCGGCGAGGACCATTCGCAACCGTCTCCATGAAGCTGGGCTACGGTCCCGCACACCGTTAGGCTGTCTTCCGCTCACGCCCCAACATCGTGCAGCCCGCCTCCAGTGGTGTCGCGACAGGCGTGAATGGAGGGACGAATGGAGACGTGTCGTCTTCAGCGATGAGAGTCGCTTCTGCCTTGGTGCCAATGATGGTCGTATGCGTGTTTGGCGCCGTGCAGGTGAGCGCCACAATCAGGACTGCATACGACCGAGGCACACAGGGCCAACACCCGGCATCATGGTGTGGGGAGCGATCTCCTACACTGGCCGTACACCACTGGTGATCGTCGAGGGGACACTGAATAGTGAACGGTACATTCAAACCGTCATCGAACCCATCGTTCTACCATTCCTAGACCGGCAAGGGAACTTGCTGCTCCAACAGGACAATGCACGTCCGCATGTATCCCGTGCCACCCAACGTGCTCTAGAAGGTGCAAGTCAACTACCCTGGCCAGCAAGATCTCCGGATCTGTCCCCCATTGAGCATGTTTGGGACTGGATGAAGCGTCGTCTCACGCGGTCTGCACGTCCAGCACGAACGCTGGTCCAACTGAGGCGCCAGGTGGAAATGGCATGGCAAGCCGTTCCACAGGACTACATCCAGCATCTCTACGATCGTCTCCATGGGAGAATAGCAGCCTGCATTGCTGCGAAAGGTGGATATACACTGTACTAGTGCCGACATTGTGCATGCTCTGTTGCCTGAGTCTATGTGCCTGTGGTTCTGTCAGTGTGATCATGTGATGTATCTGACCCCAGGAATGTGTCAATAAAGTTTCCCCTCCTGGGACAATGAATTCACGGTGTTCTTATTTCAATTTCCAGGAATGTAGATTAGATTCAAAGAAATCGATCAAGAGCAGTGGAGGGGTTTATACTAAATAAATTAATAATAGGCGGTACTGACGCTCCATGATACGCAAAACAGATTAGAACATCGTAGCAGACGATTCGAAAGTAGCATGCCACATTTAAAGGAACGCAAAATCTCGAAGATTGGTGAAGTTTTACAGAGGATAGAATTTAGCACGAACTTCAGTGAGAGATTAGGAATCGGCTTTAAATAGTAATATCCCCCCAGATAGTAACAAAGCTGCACTTAAACAGCAGGGCTCAAAAATAATAATTATCCCCACACAATAATAATGAGAATAGCTTATGCCAATTAGTTTTTTAAATAGTTTAAAATTGAAACAGTTACCAGCTGATCGCGGTATATTACAATAGGTGCACGTACACTCAAGATTAGAAAAGCAGAACAACTCTCTGGACATGTAGACTAGTATGCTCTGCAGAAATGATTAGCATTTCAGTCACAATGGTCCAGCATGTGTCCTGTTGGCTAGTATGCACAGGTTCAGCCATTGGCACTGTAAAATTGTTCCATGAGTGATAGAATCGACGCGTAAAAGGCACGAATGACTTAGTATGGTATAGCAATCCATGCTGCATTGATCTGGTTCCAAAGTTCAACTATTGTGATTGGCATTGGGTCACGGTGCTGCACCCGTCGTTTCACCATATCCCACACATTTTCGATTGGCGTGAAGTATGGTGATCTGGTGGGCCAGGGCAAAAGGCTGACATCCTGTGACACCAAGAATAGTCGTGCGTTGTCTTGTTGAAATATGGCGTCTTGGGTGTTGTGCAGAAAGGGTATGGCTCTGGGCCGCAGAATGTCATTCACGTAGGTCTCACTGGTCACAGTGCCCTGGATACACGCGTTGCACTGCCGAAACACTTCATCCCACACATTCTCTCATGCCAATAATGCGCCCTCTTTCAGACTCATTGATCTGACAGTACGGTTCGCGCATACATCTGCGAGTCATCTTGCACGTTTGCTCCAGTCACGCTGATCCATTCATTACCTTCGGTTTGTAGCGACATCGATGTTTAACTTGAACCCCAGAGTGTCGACATGGTTCAAATGCTAACCATTTCTGCAGAAGTTGTACTGTTTGTTTTGTATGTTAACCGGGGACCTAGAAAGGACGGAGAGGCTCAGTCCCCGCCGCAGTCGCAGTGGTCCACAACCCCACGACGACTACCGCAGTCCTCTTCACCCCTCCACCGCCCCACACCGAACCCAGGGCTATTGTGCGGTTCGGCCCCCGGTGGACCCCCAGGGAACGTCTCACACCAGACGAGTGTAACCCCTATGTTTGCGTGGTAGAGTAATGGTGGTGTATGCGTACGTGGAGAACTTGTTTGCGCAGCAATCGCCCGACATAATGTAACTGAGGCGGAATAATGGGAACCAGCCCGCATTCGCCGAGGCAGATGAAAAACCGGCTAAAAACCATCCACATACTGGCCGATTCACCGGACCTCGACACAAATCCGCCGGGCGGATTCGTGCCAGGGACCGGCGCTCCTCCCCGCCCGGAAAGCCGTGCGTCAGAGAGCACGGCCAACCGTGCGGGCTCTGCAGAACTTACTAATGTACGTGCACTATGAATATGAGCGTCCTATCTCTAGTCGTTCAAGGAGTTCTGCTTTTTTCTGAACATGAGTGTATATACAACACGTGGCCCCACAAAAAGGTACACGGAGGCCCCCGCTTCCGGGCTCGATATACGTCACAGCTTCGCTAAACAGGCTACTGGCAGGAAACCCAAATAGAACCATATCCATAACTCACTAAGATTCCCAAAGAGCGACCAATAATGGAACGAAACAGTGTAGACATAAATGTACATGTACAGGACTCTGCATATAGTACTTCTCCTCCTCTTGTGTCCTTGTTCTTTTTAGGCAATTTGTGGAAACGGGGGATGTCCAGTGTCAGTGAGCAAGCCCACTTCACATACATACAATGCGACAATTATTGTACTATATGAAAAAACGTAAATTACTTATAAAGTACGGCGTGCACACACTTTTTCAACATGTGTATGTCACTACAGGTATTCGGATTTAGGTTATGACATGTTCGATGTGCCTGCTATCATTGGCGATGATGTTGCGCAGGCGAATACCGAAATTCTGTACGACCCGCTGAAGTGTCGAAACATCGACGCTGTGGATGACCTGAATGGCTGTTCCCAGTTCAGAAATGGTTTTCTGGTTTTTTCTGTACACCTTGTCTTTAATATGGCCCCACAAAATGGAGTCGCATGGGTTCATATCTGGAGAATATGGCGGTCAATCGTGGCCCATGCCAGTGGCCTCTCGTTACCCCAGAGCCACAATTCGCTTCCAAAAATTGCTCCTCCAGGACATCAAATACTCTTCTGCTTCTATGGGGCCGATTACCGCCTTGTCGAAATCGTCACTTTGAATATAGGGGATGAAATCATATTCCGAAACCATCACGTATCGTTCGGTAGTCACCGTGCCATAACGAATATCACGCCGATTATTTCATGACTGAACACTGCCCAGTACACAAAAAAAATGGTTCAAATGGCTCTGAGCACTATGGGACTCAACATCTGTGGTCATCAGTCCCCTAGAACTTAGAACTACTTAAACCTAACTAACCTAAGGACATCACACACACCCATGCCCGAGGCAGGATTCGAACCTGCGACCGTAGCAGTCCCGCGGTTCCGGACTGCAGCGCCCAGTACACAGTCAACCTGTAGGGAAGCAGCCTACTCACGCTGTAGTAAATTCACATCAGTTTCCATTGTGTGCCAGCCAGTCTGCTGTAACTAGCTCTGACGTCATAAATGTTGCGCAATACCTTAAAAATCAAGCAAATGACCTAAAACTTTTCTAGCATGTCAGGAATAATACTAAATTAATGTGTGTTAAATATCAATTCTATAACTCCAGCCATTTTCGAAATTTGGACGTTTTTCTAAAAAATCATTGGCGCAACAGAAAAGAGCTAGAGACTTCCAAATTTATATTTAGATTCATCTTTCATAATGATTTAATAAAAACAGTACTTTGGATTTCATAGATTAAGACTTTAGTGGAAATTCATGATTTTCTGGTTTTCGTCTCAAAACTGAAGGAAACAAGATAGATTAAGTAGGCTAATAAATAAGGCTAGGATGTTTAGATTTAAATAGGTTGGAGGTCCGCTATGACTGTGAAGATGTGAAAAGTTTCTTTTGAATACCTATAAAATTATAGCGATAGCGGGTCTCAAAAGGGCCAGTTCAGAGCTCATCTTCTGCGTGCAGTGTAATTTAATTAATTCTCTCGCCCAAAATATTTAACTTAGCCACGTCAAAATTTTATTACCAATACTTACCTGCGTGCTGAATGCACGCTAAATTAAGAGCTACATCGGCCATCAGCAAAAGAAGCTATAAATTATTATGTAACTTGAAGTGGTGCGTTACTAGCCCAGCGGCTAGTCGGGAGAGCCGATTTGATCAGGCGTTCCCTTAGCCGTCCGCACCGCGGCTATATATATAAGAGCGCTGCACGAGGAAGGAAGGCCCCAGTTCTCTCCAGACGCTGAATAGCACACCATCTGTGTCAGGAGTCGCGTCGCATCGGTATCACTGCTACAAACAGCCTCGGGTGCCGTATTAAGTTACTAGAGATACGCGGAACAGTGAAAGCATTTCAAGTGAAGGGTTAATTCTGGGATGATTTTCATTATCTAGCTTCAGTTTGCGTACTGTCGTATTTTCACGTGCCGTCGCGGGACAGACATTCTACCAATTATTTAGCGTGGCGTTTGATGAAATATTCTCATCAAATCTTGGCGAGCATTCTTTTTAACATTTAATTCGGACATTTATAGTTGCATCAGCGCATTAGACTCTGAACTGCTCTGTTAGTTAGGTTGTAGGGATACTTGTGTTTTTATCAGTGAATTTCAGAATATACTCAACTATTTTGGAAAATCATTTTGATTAGAAATCCCGGACAATCTCCTAATTCCTCAGAGCTATAAGCTGCAGCTATAATGGTATTCTCAGGTGAAGTGGGCACTAGGAACTCTAATTACAGGCTCCACGTTTTGTAAATCACTTTCTGGGTGCTAAAAAGTAAATAGAGAGCCAGTGTTGAGAACGGCGAAAGACAGCATTAACAACATTCTAAATGCCTGGAACTGATTCAACATGCAAGCATTTATACAGCAAATTTAATTTTCGCAAGTTAACCGACGCCCCACAAACCGTTGAGGGTGAAGAGACTTTTCGATCGCGAAATGTGGATTCTCAGTCCCCCAAATGCGCCACTTTTCCTTATTGATAAACCCATCCAAATGTGCTTCGATAAGCCAAACCATACAGGGCATACTAATTCCCATCATGCCCGCGACGAACTGTGCAGTTCCAACATCCTAACGCAAACCGTTCAGAAGCTATGGGGATTTAAGTTCATATAGTTCAATAATTGCCACTCTATATGAACAAATAGGACGATAGTGATAGCAGTAGTTCTCAGGGGCCTCATTACGACAAACAAACCGTTCCACGGGAACCAGTATTACCACGGTCACCAAAAGAAATGTATATGCATGGAGCCGTCAGCAGAGTAAGGCATTTATCCTGACCACCCCCAAGCAAAATTCGTCACTTATGGCAAGAACGAGGCTAGCTCACTCCAGGCGAAATTCAGACTTCATCAACGCCTCTGAATGTGAAAATATATTGCTGTAGGGAGAAATGGTCATTGTAATAAACTATGAAATATTTTAAAAGTTCGTTTTTCCGCATGCTGTCAGAGAGTGGAATGACAGAGGAATAGCGTGCAACTGGTTCTACGAAGCCTCTGCCAGGCACTTTAGTGCGAACTGCAGAGTAGTCATGCAGATGTAATATAGAAAGCGACACAAATCGAAACAGCTCAGTGCATAAATTTCAGCCAAAATTTTAAAATGAGTGTTTTGTGGTACATCAAAATTACAAACATCTCAATAAATGTAAACCATAAAAATTTGTAAGGGAAGGAGGGGGGACACGTACGACGATTACGGGGAACCAATGCCAGTTATGGTCGGTAATGCTTGTAACTCCTAGTTCGGTCATTAGAATCCCTCCTAACATGGCCGTAGCTGCATCGTGTCAGAGTGCCTGTGCTAACTTCCTGGCAGATTAAAACTGCGTGCTCGACCGAGACTCGAACTCGGGACCTTTGCCTTTCGCGGGCAAGTCTGGCATCTGAGCTACCGAAGCACGACTCACGCCCGGTACTCACAGCTTTACTTCTGCCAGTACCTCGTCTCCTACCTTCCAAACTTTACAGAAGCTCTCCTGCGAGCTCAGATGGTAGAGTACTTGCCCGCGAAAGGCAAAGGTCCCGAGTTCGAGTCTCGGTCGGGCACACAGTTTTAATCTGTCAGGAAGTTTAATATCAGCGCACACTCCGCTGCAGAGTGAAACTCTCATTCTGGAAACATCCCCCAGGCTGTGGCTAAGCCATGTCTCCGCAATATGCTTTCTTTTCGGAGTGATAGTTCTGCAAGGTTCGCAGGAGAGCTTCTGTAATGTCTGGAAGGTAGGAGACGAGGTACTGGCAGAAGTAAAGCTGTGAGTACCGGGCGTGAGTCGTGCTTCGGTAGCTCAGATGGCAGAGCACTTGCCCGCGAAAGGCAAAGGTCCCGAGTTCGAGTCTCGGTCGGGCACACAGTTTTAATCTGTCAGGAAGTTTCATATCAGCGCACACTCCGCTGCAGAGTGAAAATCTCATTCTGCCTGTGCTAAATCTAGAAACATAGCGCATGTGGGATTATTCGGTATGCCAGTTTCAACCAGCTATTTAAACAATAGTACATGACAGTAAAAATTGTGAAAAATATCTGGTACATAGTAGTCCAAAATTATACCAACCTATTGCAGACAGTAGTTCACAAGAGTCACAATACGGCACAAGGAACAACACAAATTCATGGCTTAGTAGCAAGTTACACTACTAGCATAAAATAGTCTTCAGTAGATTGTGGCACTATAGCACAAAACATCAACCACCAGTCTGGGGAGTTTAATTAATCAGTGAGATGCCGTCCTTGTACAACAAAGAATAGTACAAGAAAGCCACGCTTGAGATGTCATGGCATGAGGAAAACTTTTCTTATTTCTGAATGAAAACTATCAAGAGAGAAAGATTTTGTGCGAGAATATTGTGCCTTATTTCCAACTGTGGTGTTTAGAGAAGGGTCTTATAAACATTAACTATAAGAAATGATGCAGAATTCTATACGTTTCTATTTTTCTGCGCAGTTACAACTTACTGATTTTATTGCTGCTAGGGTGTTTCAATTTCAGTGTGGAAATTCTTGGGACATTATTATAAGCAGCAGGAAATAGGTATTTTGTACTATTTTGTACCATTCGAACTCACATCAAAAGCCAAAAGCTTGCAACATTACTAGAATCACAGTCGAAAAATATCGATTGCGGTTGAAGAACAAAATTCCAGTATTTGTAGGTGCTAACAATCTGACGCGCTCACTATGAATTGCTGCAAAATAATTATCGGAACCCCAACAAATTCCCAGTGTATTTGATGAGTGGAGGTAGCCATACCGGCGCCAGATTTTTGAAGAGATGTCAGCACTTCAGGACGAACGTACTTATAGCTTTGGAGAGATGGAAGTGACCGGTAAGATTCTCTTGTGGCAATGAACCTAAAACAAACTTGATTTATATTAATTGCTTTTATATAACTGCCACGTGATCCATAAATATTATACAGTATGTTAGTATTTATAAATTATAGAGCGCAGCAATCAGTCGTCCTTTTTTGTAGGTTTTAGTTGGCAAATCCATACTTCGGCTAGTGCTTAGACATTACCAATGCACTGTTTTCTGGTCTTCAGTTCCCTGTTGTTCAGGCGCCAGTCACAGTTCTTCGAATCGGGAGCCAGTCTTCTTTGAATTCAAAGAACTGAGACTGGTGCCCTAACAACAGGGAACTGACATGTATCGAGACTAGAAAATAGTGCACTGATAGTGGCTAGGCACTAGCCAAAATCTGGATTTATCAAATAAAACCTACAAAAAAGGACGACTGATTGTTGCGCTTTATAATTTATAAATAATGTCACATTCACTGAGTACACCAACTTTACTAACGGAAGGTAACGTGATGAGTATATTAGTACTTTGATTAAAGTAACAACTCTTTGCACATTCTCCCGACAATGTACGTGTGGACTGAATAACTGTTTTACAGTGGTGTCGAAGCACTGAGGCGGCCAGTGCATGTGACTGCAGGTCCTCGTAGAATGTGACAACTGTTGTTGTTGTTGTTGTTGTTGTTGTTGTTGTTGTTTTAGAGTGTGTGAGCTCCTGGGCGGCTAGTGTGTGCGGATGTGGGTGCTCGTCTGGTCTGACAACTGTTGTTAATGTTGTTTGAGTGGTGTAGGAGCACCTGGGCAGCTAGTGTGTGCAGCTGCAGGTGTTTGACAACTCTGACAAATGTTGTTTTTTTCAGTGGTGTTGGAGCGCTGCGCCATCCTTTTGTGCTGTTGCAGGCGCCCATCAAGTCTGACAGCTGTTGCTTGTAGTAGTAGTTAGTAGGGGTAGTTTTTGTTGTTGCTGATGTTGGTTCCGTGGCGCTGGGACCCTGGGGTTGGGCAGTGTCTGCAGCTGCGTGTGTCCATCGAATCTCATGAACGTTGTTATACTTTTTTCAGTGTTGCTGAAGCATCTGGGCGAGCAGTGTGTGCGACTGCATGTGCTTGACAAGTCTGACAGCTGTTGTTGTTTTTACAGTTTTGCTGGAGGGCTGGAGCGAAATGTGTGTGCGATTGCAGGAACTCATCAAGTCTGACAACTGTTGTTGCTGTTATTTCAGTAGCTAAGGAGCACCAGTGCAGACTGTCCGTGCAGCTGCGGGTTCTTGACATATCTGACATGTGTTGCTGCTGTTGTTGTTGTTTCAGTGGTATCGGAGTGCTGAGTCGGCCTTTGTCTGCTGTTGCAGGTGCCCACCAAGTGATAGTAGTGATAGTAGTAGTAGTAGTGGTAGTAGTAGTAGTAGTAAGTGTAGTAGTAGTGCTGGGAATAGCTTTCTTTGTTGTTTGAGTTGTTTCAATGGTGTCAGAGGGCTGGGCTGTGCAACTGAGGCTGCCTGTGAAGTCTGAACTCTGCTGTTGTTGTCTCAGTGTTGCTGAAGTGCCTGGGAAGTCATTGTGTGCGATAGCAGGAGCTCATCAAGTCTGACAACTGTTGTTGTTGTTTCAGTGGTTTCGGAGCGCTGGGGCGGCCAGTGTGTGCGGCTGAGGGTGCTCGTCAAGTCCGACAACTGCGGCGAGAACCAGGACTGTTCAGCCAAGGGCGTCTGCTTCTCCAACATCTCCATGGTGAGTGTCACCACGTTGTGTAATTCATCGGTTAAGACAATCTTGCAAGGGTGCAGATCAGTGGGATATTTGCTGTTTTTAAGTTTTATTGCGCAACACCCTGGAACGTTCAAGAACGTTTGGAAAGATTCAATAGCATTCGTGCATATTCGTAAAAGGTCGAGAATATTACAGCCCAACCTCGAATTTTGATCTTGGAAAATACACTATTCATGCGAAAGAGACTGACGTCCTGGTGACTTTGTGACCACCACGATGTGCTGGTGATCACTTCAAACACTATCTGCACAGCCACAACAGTCACCACCGCACAACCGCTACAGGGCACTATGGGGGTAGCAAAAGACACTGTGGTGGTTCTTTTTTACGTTTTTTGGTTTTTATACGTTATGTAAAGTTGGAGTTAGTATTACTCTGCCTGCTTAACAATTAGAAAATTATTTACGTCATTCACTCAGTTATGGTACTTCTCGCAGTTAGTTTGCCCGACACGCTGTTTTTATGGTAAAAGATACCAGATATACAGGTGCATTATTATTGTGAAACTGCAATGCTGAGGAGATTCTAGTTATTTCCGTAAATCGGGGATCAACAAACTTACTGACGTCAAGTTACATGAATATGATTAAATGTTGGTAAAGCAGACAACTATTATTGCTCCAAAGGAAGAACCGCTAATCAAGAGAAATCGCCTACATTTACATTTATTTTTGTTATTTGTCAAAATTAGCAAATATTAAAAATATATTTTTAAGACCTTGGGCTGTTATCATCTAGAGAACAATGGTGTTGACCTCGGCACCAATGTTCCCCTGTAAAATTTACATAAATCATTGACATATATCACGTCATGAATACAGGATCTGTTAACAATAAAATATTAGCGACACTTTTAAGTAATATTAGATAATATTTAGTCTAAATATTGCATGAAACTTACACGTTTTCGTGCCTCGTCACAAAATGGCTTCTTACACTACGAAGAAACAAAAGGGAAGTCTAAGCGATCCTTTTTCAAAAGGAAGAGAAATTACAATAACCTTCGCAGATCATATTAGTTTATATAGTCTTTGTGATTTTATTGCGATACTATTTATTTCGTCACGACGTCAGTTTTGCTAAATTTGCGAAATTCTTCAACATTATTTTTTCTTGTTATGTGGCGTACCGCCACAGCGTAATAACCACTTACGGGCAGTTTGTGTTTTCGAGGCAACGTCAACTTCACTCACAAACACTGTAATTTGTACGTATGCTGAATCTTCTCTGCGATGAACAGAACACTTGGAGCGACCAAATAGTGGGAATGTTGACCGAAGTTAAAATCTTGTGGTTTATTAGGCCACGTCGTATTTTCTCTAAAATAATCGACGTTTCGTACCTTCTGCTGGGATCTTCCTCTGGATACACTACTATTGAAACAGTGTTCGATTACTTTAGAGGAAATATCACGCGACCTAATAACCCAGAAGATTTTACACAAGCGGTGGGCTTTTCGACCGTGACCTTTGGGACGTGTGACGTTAACGTAGTATTTCTGACCAGTAATACTTTTGCCGTTGGTTTTCCGACCCTCGAATCAAGCTGCAACAATGTGGGAGGCTCTGACGACCGATTCTAATCAGAACGCCAGATTTCTTTCAGGCTTAGGACTGTCTATGGACGTGGTACATAGGCATGTTTAACCCTAGTAATATCAAGGCATCTTCCATAACGCCAATTACAAGGAGGTTACTTTATACCCACCCCAAAAATAATTTTCTAAGACACAAAGTTCGTTAATTGTTGTTAAATTGTATTAAAAACTTACTTTTTAAAGAGGTACTGATGCGCAAGTGGAGTCCAGAACCTGAAAGTACGTTTTAGCACACTCTTAACAAATCGAAGCTCTTTCGATAATGTGTAGTACTGTCTTTATGACTACCACAAAAAATTTAAGAAGGCCAGCACCATTAGGCTATCCGAGCACGACTGACGGGCCGACCCAAACTTCCAATATGTCGTCAACCATCTGTTTACAACCTGTACTCGTAAATCTATTATGTATATTCCTGTCAGGTGAGACATTTTACATGAAATTTGCTTGTCCGATATCGGCAGATAGATACAGTATTGCAGTGCCTGTGTCATTCCGAGTTGCAACGCAATGTTCCTTTTAGACTTCCATATCCAAGGGAACAGGCACTCCAGCGACTACAGCCGGTCCGAAACAAATTTTCACTGTCGTCATTCCATTGCGCAGTTGACGCTTGTTGATATTCGCGACTTCGAATACATTACACGTATTTCAAAACGGCTACAGTCACCGCAGTGGCTATTCAGGTTCAGTTTAATCGAAAAATTTAAAATGTATATGGAATCTAGTAGACCTCACAAAAACCCACATTTTTTCAAAATTTTGAAATATAAAGTAATTGATTACATTAAAATATTTTCAAAAAGCGGGCATGTAGTAATCTCTTCCGTCCCACCCTAGGCATTGCGAGGGTTGATTTTTTCTATTTTCTGCTTTCAGTTTCTTTTCTGTCTACAACATTATTACAGCAAATGATCAAACCTCTTGTCATAATTTTCCCACCTGACATTTTAAACATCTTCAGTGTGCCGATCCGTTATTTATTACTATAATGCGTTTTAGCCTTTTGGCAAGATCTATGTGTCTTTTTCTCCTTTTTTGAAGTCGTGGAGGTGATTTTGGTAATCTTTTGTACTCATGGTAGATTTTAGTCTTTGCTGAATGTTGCCGAAAAAGAGTACCCGATCTTCTTCCTGTTACTGCTTTATGCAGGGTGAGTCACTAACTTTTGCCACCTACAAGAACTTCGATAGTATGATAGTGGCTGAACAGTTTGTGGGACAAATGTTGCATGAAATAACGGGGGCCATAATATGACGTTGGTTTTTTGTTGCTAGGTGGGGTAGCGTCAGAGAAATGAAGGTCAACTTTTTTTTTAATGGGATACTATAGTTTAGTTCTTATTTTCTGACAGCGGCCATCGAGACGAATCGACTGGAATGGACTGAATGGTATTCCTTATCAATTCGGCACTTACTGAGGCACATACTCTGACAATTATCTCTCGTATATCGTGCAAATAGTAAATATTCGCCTTATACGGGGTATCCATCTAACGTGCCATTGACATGTAAACGCAATTCGACGGTTTCGCAATAAAACGGTAAGACTAATATCGTCGAATCAAGCGGATTTGAATGATGTATTCCTTCGAAGAACAAGTCGATATGCTTCACATCTACGGACAGTGCCATCGCAATTCAGTGAGATCTAGAGACTTATATGCTGAAAGATATCCTCAAGGTGCTCACCCTACACGTCGTATATTTAAATATGTATTTGATGAATTGAGAGCAGCTGGATCTTTAATGCATCGGAAACATAGCCGACAAAGGAAAGTTACTAACGAGGAAACAGAAGTTGGTTCTTTTGCCACTATGGTTCGAGATCCTTGTGTTAGCTCCTGTCAAATCGTAAGGGAATCTCGCATGTGCCAGAGTAGTGTTGATCGTGTTCTGCATCGCCACAAATATCATACTTACCACATCAGCCTCCACCAAAAATTAACTGGTACGGATTGAATGCGTCACATTGAATTCTTCCGATGGGCTCAACTTAATTTGCATAACATGTATTATTGGCAACTGAAAATCCATGTTGGCTGCGACAAGTTGCACACCAAAAACCGTGTCGATGAATGTATGTTGTGGGACTCTTGAGGACAGAATTTTGCACCCCTATTTCATCGAAGGAAATCTTTATGGTAGGAAGTACGTCACATTCCTGCAAGAAACATTAGATCTGTTATTGGAAGAAATTGAATTTTTCTAGTGGGGATTCGTAAAAGACATTGTTTATAAACACGTTCCAACTACGCTTACGAGACAGAATTGTAAGCATGTGCTTCGATGAGTGCCGATGTGATAAGGAATACCACTCAATCTATAATAAGAAGATTGCAGCACTGCACTGATGCCAAAAGTCATCACTTCGAACACCTTCTGTAAATGGACGTTTATGTCCCCTTTTCGACTTTCGTTAACCGTCTCGATAGCCGCTTTCGAAAAATAAGTACCAAACTGTAGCATCCCGTTTAAAAAAAACGAAGTTGACCTTCATATCTCTGACGTGACCCCACCAAGCAACAAAAAACCAACGTCATATCAGTACCCCCATTATCTCATGCAACATTTGTCCCACAAACTTTTCATCTCCTATCATATTTTCAGAATTATTCTAGGTGGCAATAGTTAGTAACTCACCCCATATAATCATTAGCGAACTACAGAAAGAGAATTGCAACACCCAGTACAGTACAAATACAGTTGGAGTGCAGCTGTTTGACACTTGTCCCAAATTGCCAAAAGAAGACCCTATTCACGTAGTACACAGGTTAATCTCAGCAAAAGATTTGCAAGGACCTGTGAAAGTTACCTGACACTTCATTCAGTTTTTGATTGTACAGCACTTCTAGTAGAGTATGAAGAACAGATCATACTACACTGCAGCTGTATTCACCAATATTTCATATGTGCATCAAATACAGAAGAAAGTTTCAAAAAAAGATAAATTTAATTGACTATGTAGATAGTTCATCTATATAGTTTCTGATAACTGATTTTTTGAGTGTCGAAGTATGTGACGTCTTTTGACTGCATTGACTTAAAAGCGCAGATGTTTCGCACCATCAAAGATTCGTCGACCTTCAAATTATACATAAATTTCAACTTGATACCTTTACCCGCTCCTAAAAAAAGGGGGTCTTCAACAGTGGAACAGACAATATTCTAAAAAAGGAGAGACAATCGTAGTGTAGGTACTCTCTTTGGTACATCTGTACATAAAACGCAGTCTTCGATTACCCTTTCCGTCAACATTTTCTATGTGTTTCTTCCAATTTAAGTTGTTCGTAGTTCTAATTCACAAGTATTTAGATGAATTTACGACCTTTAGATTTGCTTGATTTATCGTGTAACCGAAGTTTAACGAATTACTTTTAGCACTCATATGGACCACCTCATACTTTTCGTTATTTCTGGTCAGCTGCCAATTTTCGCACCATTCAGATATCTTTTTTAAATCTTTATGCAATTTGTTTTGATCTTCTAACGACTTTACTAATCGATTAAACGACAGCGTCATCTGCAAACAACCTAAGACGGTTGCTCAGATTGTCTCCCAAATCGTTTACATAGGGGAAAGCCAGAAATCACTTCTGTTTTACTCAACGACTTTCCGTCAATTACAACGAACTGTGACCTCTCTGACAGAAAATCACAAATCCAGTCACATAACTGAGACGATATTCCACAAGTACGCAGTTTCACTAGGAGCCCCTTGTGTCGTACGGTGTCAAAAGCCTCTCGGAGATCAATAAATACGGAATCGATCTGAAATCCCTTGTCAATAGCACTCAGCACTTCATGTGAATAGAGAGCTAGCTAGTTGTGTTTCACAGGAACGATGTTTTCTAAACCAATGTTGACTGTGTTGCAATAGACCGTTTTCTTCGAGGTAATTCATACTGTTCGAACTCAATATATGTTCCAAAATCTTGCTGCATATCGACGTTAACGGTATGGGCCTGTAATTTAGTGGATTACTCCTACTACCTTTCTGGAATATTGGTGTGACCTGTGCAATTTTCCAGTGTTTGGGTACGGATCTTTTGTCGAGCGAACGGTAGTATGTGATTGTTAAGTACGCAGCTATTGTAATACAATACTCTGAAAGGAACCTAACTAGTATAAAATATGGACGGGAAGACTTGCCTTTCTTACGTGATTTAAGTTGCTTCACTAATCCGATGATATCTATCTCTACGTTACTCATGTTGGCAGCTGTTCTAAATTCGAATTCTGGAATACTTACTTCGTTTTCTTTGGTGAAGGCATTTCGGAAGGTTGTGTTTAGTAACTCCGCTTTGGCAGTACTGTCTTCGATAGTATCTCCATTGATATCGCACAGAGAAGACATTGATTGGTTCTTGCCGCTAACATACGTCACATACGACCAGAATCTCTTTGGATTTTCTGCCAGGTTTCGTTGTGGAAACTATTATAAGCATCTCGCATTGAAGTCCGCGCTAAAATTCGAGCTTCTATAAAAGATTGCCAATTTTGGGGATTTTGGGCATGTTTAAATTTCGCACGTTTGTTTTGTTGTTTCTGCAACAGTGTTCTGACCCGTTTTGTGTACCAAGGAGGATCAGCTTGATCTATTGTTAAATTATTTGATATAAACCTCTCAACTGCTGTCGATACTATTTCTTTGGATTCGAGCCGCACCTTACATTGTTAATTTGGAAGTAGTGGAGATTATTTCTCAGGAAGACGTCGAGTGAATTTTTATCTGCTTTATTGAATAGGTATATTTTTCGTTTGTTTTTGGAGGATGTCGCGTTTACAGCGTTCAAACTCGCTACGACAACCCTGTATTCACTAATCCCTGTATTCGTTTTAATGTTTGTTATTAGCTCAGGATTATTTGTTACTAAGAGGTGAAGTGTGTTTTCACAACTGTTTACTGTTCGCGTTGTAGGCTCTCAACTGGCTCCTTCTAACCAATACACGGCCATCATTGGCACCGCGGCAGAAATCAGCTTTCATCAGAAACACAACAGACCTCTACCCTGCCCTCCTAAGAGCTCTCGCTTGACACCGATGAATTCGCAAATGTCGGTGGTTTTAGGTCAGAGGAATGCACGATACTAGGGATCTGACTCGGATCTGTCCTGAAAGTAACCGATCTGCTACAGTTCGTTGTGTCACTGTGGTGCCAAGCGATTCCCTAGCTGCTGCTGCAGATGCAGTACGATGCGCCAGAGCCATTCGCCGAAAACGATGGTCTTCCCTCACGGTAGTGCCACGTGGCCGTCTGGAGCCCGGCCTTCTTGCGGCCGTACATTCTCGTGATCACCGCTGCCAGAAATTACGTACTGTGCCTACATTCCTGTCAAGTCTTTATGCAATATCGCAGAAGGAACTTCCAGCGTCTCGTAGCCCTATTACACGACCTTGTTCGAACCGAGTGAGGTGTTCACATTGGCGTCTTTGTCACCCTAAAGGCATTTTTGACTAAAATCATCTCACTACGTCCAGTCTAAAACGTAAATAACGCTCACGACTGCTACAACGTGTATTTAAAGCACATCTGATTTGTATTTTCATAACGGTGCTACTAAAGTCACCGTTATAGTACTGTCTCGAAATATGAATAGACGTCATCTTTCAGATGTCGAAAGACGCCTACTAGTTTTCATTTATATCGTAAAACTACTTCTTAGTGTTTAAATTATTTTTTGTCATCACTGTTTACTTCACTGAAAAAAAAAGAAAGGTGTTGTACCACAAAAGACTGCTAGTTGTCCAGTGAATATTCTTTTGAAGGTAGATTGCTATTATATTTTCAGGTTAAGCATATTTCATTATTATATTGAAAGTCTCTCAATACTATTAACATGATTGTGGATGGAGGAAGTCTTTGAAACCAGCCGTAAAATTGGAAGGTGCAGTCAACTCTTAATAGCCCAAGACTAATTCAAAATGGTCCTAAACTTCCAGGTTTGATACGTTAATTGTGTAGACATGGCGCCGGCCGCGGTGCTCTAGCGGTTCTAGGCGCTCAGTCCGGAGCCGCGCGACTGCTACGGTCGCAGGTTCGAATCCTGCCTCGGGCATGGATGTGTGTGATGTCCTTAGGTTAGTTAGGTTTAAGTAGTTCTAAGTTCTAGGGGACTGATGACCATAGATATTAAGTCCCATAGTGCTCAGAGCCATTTGAACCATTTTTTTTGTAGACATGGCAACAGGGTTACTAAACTCATACAGGTCGACAGTTATATTAAAAAGAAATCTAAATTTGTTACAAACTGCGGAATTCACACACTTTATTCAACGTGCAAACGCCACTACAGATATTCGGATTTAGATTATGACATGTTCGATATGCCTGCCACCGTTGTCGATGACGTGGCGCAGACGAATAGCGAAAATCTGCATGACTTCACTTGACGCCTTCCTGAGAGACAATCTCCACTAATTCCAAATTAATAATGTAACTGTAGACCAGATGTGGCTTGAATTCAAAGAAATAGTACCGGCAGCAATTGAGAGATTTGTACATAATAACAAATGACTGAGCTGGTCCTTCTTGGTACACAAACACTGTTGAAGAAACAACAAAACAAACATCCCAAATTTAAACAGGCGCAAAATTCCCAAGATATTCGGTCTTTTACAGAAGCTCGAAATTTAGCGCGGATTTCAATGCGAGAGGCTTATAATAGGTTCCATAACGAAACTTTGTCTTGAAACCTGGCAGGAAATCCAAACAGATTCAGGTCGTATGTAAAGTATGTTATCGGCAAGAAACAATCAGCATCTTCTCTGCGCGATAGCAATGGAGATACTATCGAAGACAGTACTGCCAAAGCAGAGATACTTAACACAGCCTTCCGAAATACCTTCACAAAAGAAGACGAGGTAAATATTCCAGAATTAGAATCAAGAACAGCTGCCAACATGAGTAACGTAGAAGTAAATATCCTCGAGTAATGAAGCAACTCAAATCATTTAATAAAACCAAGTCTTCTGGTCCAGACTGTATACCAGTTAGGTTACTTTCAGAGTATTGTGATACAGTAGCTGAGTACTTAACAATCGCATACTACCGTTCGCTCGACAAGAGATCCGTACCCAAAGACTGGAAAGTTGCACAGGTCACACCAATATTCAAGAAAGGTAGTAGGAGTAATCCACTTAATTGCAGGCCCATATCGTTAACGTCGATATGCAGCAGGGTTTTGAAACATATATTGTATTCGAATATTATGAAATACCTCTAAGAAAACGGTCTTTTGACACACAATCAACATGGATGTAGAAAACATCTTTCTTGTGAAACACAACTAGCTCTTTATTCGCATGAAGTGATGAGTGCTATTGACAAGGGATTTCAAATTCATTCCTCATTTCTGGATTTCCGGAAGGCTTTTGACTCTGTACCACGCAAGTGGCTTGTAGTGAAATTGCGTGCTTATGGAATATCGTCTCAATTATGTGACTGAATTTGTAACTTCCTGTCAGAGAGGTCACAGAAAGTCATGGAGTAAAACAGAAGTGATTTCTGGCGCTCCCCAGGGTAGTGTTGTAGGCCCTTTGCTGTTCCTTATATAAACGATTTTGGGAGAGAATCTGAGCAGCCGTTTTAGGTTTTTTGCAGATGCCGCTGTCGTTTGTCGACTCATAAAGTCATCAGAAGATCAAAACAAACTGCAAAACGATTTATAAAAGATATGGTGCGAAAAGTGGCATTTGACCCTAAATAACTAAAAGTGTGAGGTCCTCCATATGGGTGCTAAAAGGAACTCGTTAAACTTCGGTTACACGATAAAGCTGACTAATCTAATAGCCGTAAATACAACTAAATATCTAGGTATTACAATTACGAAAAACTTCAATTGGAAGGAACTCATAGAAAATGTTGTGGGGAAGGCTAACGAAGACTGCGTTTATTGGCAGGACACTTAGAAAATGTAGGAGATCTACTAAGGAGACTGCCTACACTCTGTTTGTCCGCCGTCTTTTACAATACTGCTGGGCATATGGGATCCTAACCAGATAGCACTGACGTAGTACATCGAAAAAGTTCAAAGAAGGGCAGCACTTTTGTACTATCGCGTCACTTGGGAGAGATTGTCACTGAGAATGATACAGGATTTGGACTGGACATCATTAAAAAAAAGGCGTTTTTCGTTGCGACAGAATCTTCTCACGAAATTCCAACCACCAACTTACTCCTCCGAATGCGAAAATATTTTGTCACACAAGGTGTAGGATCCTTACTAAGTAGGATTGACGGAGAACATTGAGAAAGTTCAAAGAAGGCCCCAAGTTTTGTATTATCGCGAAGTATGGGAGAAAGTGTCACTGAAATGAGACAAGATTTAGGGGGGAATCCATTAAAACAAAGGCATTTTTCGTTGCGGCGGAATCTTCTCACGGAATTTCAGTCACCAACTTCCTTCTCCATATATTTCGTTGACACCGACCTACATTGGAAGAAACAATCACCATAATAAAATAAGGGAAATCAGTGTCGCACGGAAAGATATAGGTTTTCGTTCTTTTCGAGCGGTATACGAGATTGGAATTATAGAGAATTGTGGTGGTGGTTTGATGAGCCTTTTGCCAGGATCTTAAATGTGATTTGCAGAGTATCCATGTAGATGTAGATGTAGATGTAACCTGTCAGTGTCCTAGACACGTTGGACAAACACCTCAGTTATGCTCTGGAGAGCAATTTCTTATGACGGCAGGGGCACTCTCGTGGTTACCCCTCTCACCTTAAATGCATATTTGTACGTCGCTCTGGTGATTCTGCCTCTTGTGCTGCCATTCATGAACGGCATTCCATGGAGAGTTTCCCGACCGCTACGGGCGGAGGTTTGAATCCTGCCTCGGGCATGGATGTGTGCGCTGTCCTTAGGTTAGTTAGGTTTAAATAGTTCTAAGTTCTAGGGGAGTGATGACCACCAATGTTAAGTCCCATAGTGCACAGAGCCATTTGAACATTTGGAAAGTTTTCTAACAGGATAACGCTCGCTCACATACCGCTGCTATAACCCAGCAAACTGTACAGGGTGCCGACATGTTGCCGTGACCTGCTCGAACACCAGATCTGTCAGAAATCGATCACATACTGAACATCATCCAATGACAACTCCAATGTCATAAAAAACATTAACCGTCACTGTATTGGCAGACCATGTGCAACAGGCATGGAACTCCATCCCAAAAACTGATATCCGGCACCTATGCAACACAGCACATGCACACCTGCACGATTGCATTCAACATTCTGGCGGTTAAATCGGTTATTAATGTACAAAGATTTCACATTTTCAATGGCTTACTTCGTGCCTACATTAACCTGTGATCTTGCAGTTACCCAGACAAACGTATTCCCATAATTATATTACTCTATTTTTCGTGCTACATTTTTTTTGTTTTTAGTCAGTGTATTTCTCGAGGAATGACACGTTCTCAAACTCATGAAATCAGTTATATAAAATATAACGCACATTTTGGATCTTGCCTCCTCTGGGACAAATTTCTACGGATGCACATCTATCTGACACATACAGTTTCGACTATTTCCGCACTATGATGTTCTTGAGCCAACATAGCGCGCCTGCCTCCCTCGTTACATTTGTAGACGTAACGGGTGGGAATTTTTGAACCATATGAAATAAAATGGTCATAACTTCTGAACGGTTTGCGTTAGGATTTTAAAACTGCACAGTTGGAAGCGAAGCATCATGGGAATTAGTATCGTTTGGCTTTGCGACAAAGCCCACTTTGATTTTGATGGGCTCGTCAATAAGAAAAATTGGCGCATTTGAGGGACTGAGAACCCGGATTTCACGATAGAGAGTTCTCTTCACCCTCAGCGGGTGACTCTGTGGTGAGCAATGTCCAATCACGGAATAATCAGTGCGATATAACTTGATGGCACGTTGAATACCGATCGGTTCGTGAAGGTTTTGGAAGATGATTCTATCCCACGCAACCTGACTGCAAATTCGTATGTCAGTCTGGTGATTCGATCTTTTGTGCTGCCATTAATAAGCAGCATTCCAGCGGGTATTTTCCAACAGGATTATGCTCGCCCTCATACCGCTATTGTAACGCATCATACTCTACAGAGTGTCGACACGTTAAATTGGGCTGCTTGATCACAAAATCTGTCTCCAGTCCAGCGGATGCGGCACATCGTCTAACGGCAGCTCCAGCGTCATTCACGAAAAAACATTAACCGTCCCTGTAGTGACCGATCAATTGGAAGAGACATGGAACTCCACCCCACAAACTGGCATTCGGCACCTGTACAACACAGTGCATGCACGTCTTAGTACTTGCTTACAACAATCTCAACGTTAAATCCGTTATTAAAGTACCAGCTTACCTCGTCCTACATCAACCTGCGGTATTGCAATTTTAATCACTTAAATATGTTAGCTAGAAAAATGTATTCCCGAAATTTCAGTAGTCTACATTAACTATGTTTGGTGTTGCGATTTATTTTTTTCGTCAGTGTGTTTCTTGGGGAATGACACTTTCTCAAACTCATAAAAATCAGTTATATGCCCTATATACACTACTGGACATTAAAATTGCTACACCACGATATGACGTGCTACAGACGCGAAATTTAACCGACAGGAAGAAGAGGCATTGATATGCAAATGATTAGCTTTTCAGAGCATTCACACAACGCTGGCACCGGTGGCGACACCTACAACGTGCTGAGATGAGGAAAGTTCTCAGCCGATTTCTCATACACAAACAGCAGTTGACCGGCGTTGCCTGGTGAAACGTTGTTGTGATGCCTCGTGTAAGAAGGAGAAATGCGTATAATCGCGTTTCCGACTTTAATAAAGGTCGGATTGTAGCGTATCGCAATAGCGGTTTATCGTATAGTGACATTGCTGCTCGCACTGGTCGGGATCCAATGACTGTTAGCAGAATATGGAATCGGTGGGTTCAGGAGGGTTATACGGAACGCCGTGCTGGATCCCAAAGGCCTCGTACCGCTAGGAGTCAAGATGAGAGGCATCTTATCTGCATGGCTGTAGCGGATCGTGCAGCCACGTATCGATCCCAGACTCAACAGATGGGGACGTTTGCAAGACAACAACCATCTGCACGAACAGTTCGACGACGTTTGCAGCGGCATGGACTATGAGCTCGGAGACCATGGCTGCGGTTACCCTTGCCGCTGCATCACAGACAGGAGTGCCTGCTATGGTGTACCCAACGACGAAACTGGGAGCACGAATGGAAAAACGTCATTTTTTCGGATGAATCCATGTTCTGTTTACAGCATCATGATGGTAGCATCCGTGTTTGGCGACATCACGGAGAACGCACATTGGAAGCGTGTATTCGTCATGGCCATACTGGCGTATCACCTGGCGTGATGGTACGGGATGGCATTGGTTACATGTCTCGGTCACCTCTTGTTCACATTGACGGTACTTTGAACAGTGGACGTTACATTTCAGATGTGTTACGACCCGTGGCTCTATCCATCATTCGATCGCTGCGACACCCTGCATTTCAGTAGGATAATGCACGACCGCATGTTGCAGGTACTGTACGGGCCTTTCTGGGTATAGAAAATGCTCGACTGCTGCCCTGGCCAACACATTCTCCATATCTCTCACCAATTGAAAACATCTGGTCAATGGTGGCCGTGCAACTGGCTCGTCACAATACGCCAGTCACTACTCTCGATGAACTGTGGTATCGTGCTGAAGCTGCATGGGCAGCTGTACCTGTATACGGCATCCAAGCTCTGTTTGACTCAATGCCCAGGCTATCAAGGCCGTTATACGGCCAGAGGTGGTTGTTCTGGGTACTGATTTCTCAGGATCTGTGCACCCAAATTTCGTGAAAATGTAATCACATGTCAGTTCTAGTATAATATATTTGTTCAATGAATACCCCTTTATCATCTGCATTTCTTCTTGGTGTAGCAATTTTAATGGCCAGTAGTGTATATATAAATGGTGCTTTTGGGATCTTCCGTCCACTGGGACAAATTTCTGCGAATCCCCATGGAACTGACGCCCAGAATTTCTTTTATTTCCGCACAATGATATTCTTCAGACAACACTGCGCGCATGATTCCTTCGCTACATTTGCAGACACACTTGCACAGGCAATTGTACTGGAGGGGTGTGGTCCGTTTCCGGCTGGTGTAGCGCCGCTGCAGTATCCACGGACATCGGGCGCGCAATGGAGGTAGGGGAGGAATAGGTGGCGGAGCGAGTGCGCCGGGAACCTGTTGTGGCGGCGGGCCGAGGGTCGCGGGTCGATGCCAGGGACGGCTCCCGCTGGTACGGCGGCCGCAACAGTCGCACCGTTGCGCGGCTGCCTGCCCTCGCCAGCCAGCCACACAGACAGCAGCACGTGACCCCGCAACACGCCGCTCCCATCAGGCGGACACGCCGTGTCTGGCGCCGCTACAAAGCCAGGCAGCCGGCCATCTATACGAATGCATGATTCAGCGCCGATTTGTACGGATAACATTCTCCGGAGGAATCATACCATGTAGATGATGATCATGTTCGGTTGGTGGGGCGCTCAACTGCGTGGTTATCAGCGCCCGTACAATTACCCAATCTATGCTCAGTCCAATTTCGCCACTTTCCTGGATGATGATGAAATGATGAGGACAACACAAACACCCAGTCATCTCGAGGCAGGTGAAAATCCCTGACCCCGCCGGGAATCGAACCCGGGACCCCGTGCTCCATACCATGTAGGCTTTCCCGGCCGGCGTCTTCATCAGTAAACACTTCCGGGCTAAGTTGCCGTGGTCGATCTGTAGAACTTCTTCTCCCTACGTTTCGTTCTCAACTACGGAGATCATCAATACAATTTTAATCGTAAAGAAGAAGGATTTTCCGGAGGTTCCAGTCGCGCCAATTGATTTAAATCCACGAGCTTTCGGCCGAGTACTCATCGGCCAGAGTGGCGACTGTCCTTTAGTTTCTGCTGCCGTACTTATACAGCCGTGCTGCCGTCTGCGGCGTCACAGGTGGTCGCTCCAGCGTCCTGTAGGGTTGTATCGCGGCCTACGATAAGCACAGGCCTAAGCGCACTTCTGTGAGACATCAGCAATGTAGTGTTACCACCTGGCCGACCCAAACGCTTGCTTTGTCAAAGATTTCTACATCTACATCTACATATATACTCCGCCAGCCACCAAGCGGTGTATGGCGGAGGGCACAATTCGCGGCAAAGTCATATTTGCCCCCCTCTGTTCCAGTCGCGGATCGCGAGAGGGAAAAACGACTGTCTGGACGCCTCAGTACGAGCTCTAATTTTCCTTATCTTTGAATGGTGATCATTGCGCGATTGGAAGTTGGTGGTAATAATATATGCTCTACATCCTCGTCGAAGATCGGATTTCGGAATTTAGTGAGCAGTCCCTTCCGTTTAGCGCGTCGTCTATCTGCAAGTGTGTCCCACTTCAAACTTTCAATGAGGTTTGTAACGCTCTGCCGATGGCTAAATGTACCAGTCACAAATCTTGTCGCTCTTCTTTGGACCTTTTCAATCTCTTGAATCATACCCAACTAGTAAGGGTCCCATACAGACGAACAGTACTCTAAGACTGGACGAACAAACGTACTGTAAGCAATTTCCTTTGTTGAAGGATTGCATCGCTTCAGGATTCTACCAATAAACCGCAATCTAGAGTTCACCTTGCATGTTGCTTGTGTAATCTAATTATTCCATTTGGTATCATTTCGAATAGTCACGCCCAGATACTTGACGGATGTTACCGCTTCCAAAGACTGGGCATTTATTTTGTACTTCGACATTAATGAGGATTTTCGCCTTGTTAACTGCCAGTCATTACACCACGCATTAATTTGCTGCAAATCCTCATTGACTTGTTCACTACTGTCCTGTAGACTACAGAATCATCGGCAAACAGTCTAATGCCGCTGTCAATTCCATCAACCAGTTCGTTTATGTAAATCGTAAAAAGCAGCGGACCTATTACGCTGCCCTGTGGCACACCTGAAGATACGCTTGTTTCTGTTGAAGTCACCCCATTCAGGACGACATACTGCTCTCTGTCTGTTGGAAAACTTTCTATCCAATCGCACATGTCATCGGATAGACCGTAAGCGAGCACTTTTTGCAGCAAGTGACAGTCGGAACTGAGTCGAACCCTGCTATTACTATGTTCCATTGAAACCGGACGGATTTCTTTTGGCGATTTTCCGAAACACTGCATAAAGTACCTAATTAAATATTTGTAGTTGATTATGAGAATAAATTCTCGCAAAGCCGTGTTCAAATCATAAAAATACGTAACTGGTGCAGTGTTTCATTCTTTAAATAATCAATGCTATTTCTGATAAAGATGGTCTCATGGGTAACTTGTGACTTTTAGCAACAGGCGAAACATATTCAAGCTTTCAATATAGTACTCGGATCCCAAAACGTACCATTTTAGGTACTGTTCCAGAACCAATGAGAAATTAATGATGGTTATGTTAGCTTATTTGGAGAATAGGTAAACACATTTATTTCACATATGTATACTTTGAACACAATTGGCTTTTCACACCTCCATCTCGTTCCACAGCCTTTCCTTTTATATATAAACTTAACATCATCCACAGTGTAACGAATTCGAATGGAGCTGACTGCTGCGGCTATTTCTTTGTAAGACTACAACCGCTTATTACTATTTTTGTAGTCAGCGTGCTTTGCGGTAAGAAGAATTTCGTATTTTTCATTATTTGCAACGGTCAGTGTTGTGCTAGCCACGCAACTAACATATTTCGTCATTTTATGAAACTCACTAAAGCAATGGCCTCACTCAAACTTTTATCAAAGATCTTTACTAAAAGCTTCCCCACTACACTGTAAAATATTTGATCAAAGAGCTTTGGCACAGACATACATACACTGAAGAACGACACAAAATGATACACCTGCCTAATATTCTATATGGCCTCTGAGAGCACGCAGAAATACACGACATGGCATGGGCTCGACTAATGTCTGAAGTAGTGCTGGAGGGAACTGACATCATGAATCCTGCAGGGCTTCCATGAATCCATAAGAGTACGAGGGGGTGGAGAGCTGTTTGTAAGGCATCCCAGATATGCTCGATAATGTTAATTTCTGGGAGTTCGGTAGCCGGCGGAAATGTTTAAACTTAGAAGAGTGTTCCTGGAGCCAATATGTAGCAATTATGGACGTATCGGGTGTCGCACTGTCCTGCTGGAATTGCCAAAGTCCCTCGGAATGCACAATGGACAGACAGTGTGCTTACTTACGTGTCACCTGTCAGAGTCGTTCCTAGATGTATCAGGAGTTCCATGCCACTCCAACCGCACACACTCCACACCATTACAGAGCCTCCACCAGCTTGAACAGTCCCCATCTGGCATGCAGTGTCCATCGATTCATGAGGCTGTCTCCATACCCGTACACGTCCATCCGCTCGATACGATTTAAAACGAGGCTTATCCGACCAGTCAACATGCTTCTAGTCATCAACAGTCCAATGTCGGTGTTGACGGGCCTAGGCGAGGCGTAAAGCTTTGTGTCGTGCAATCGTCATGGGTACATGAAAAGGGCCTTCTACTCCAAAAGCCCACGTCGATGATGTTTCGTTGAATGGTTCGCACACCGACACTTGTTGGTGGCCCAGCATTGAAATCTGCAGAAATTTGGGGAAGGATTGCATTTCTGTCACGTTGAACGATTCTCTTTAGTCGTCGTCGTTGGTCCCGATCTTGCAGGGTCTTTTTCCGTCCTCAGTGATTACGGAGATTTGATGTTTTACCCAATTCCTGATATTCACGGTACACTCGTGAAATGATCGTATGGGAAAATCGCCACTTCATCGCTACCTCGGAGACGCTGTGTCGCATCGCTTGTACGCCGACTATAACACCACGTTCAGACTCATTTAAATCCTGATAACCTGCCATTGTAGCAGCAGAAACCAATCTAACAATTACACAAGACACGTGTCGCCTTGTATGTTTCCGACCACAGCGCCGTATTCTGCCTGTTTACATCTCTCTCTATTTGAATACGCACGCCTATACCAGTTTCTCTGGCGCTTCGGTGTATATCTGTGAACTTTGGAAACAATATCTCTCTTCGAATACAATACGATGTCCATTATCTAGAGCATGATAAGGTACAGCTAATTTCTCAGTCCGTCCGACATAAAACTATCTACGCCCACTTGGTATTTTATACACTCCTGATGTGTGGTTGCGGACAGTTTTTATGTCTGACTGACTGTGCTTACTACAGAACAGCGCTGTGTAGAACACGAGAGATGCTCTTGCCTTCGGTATCTTGGGATATCAGTGGTAGAGCAGCATGTACTAAGAACGGACATCGTATTGCTTTCGAAGAGACATTAGTTATTACCCTGACTAGTAGTTTCTGGTACAGCGTAATTAAAGAAGAGATAGAGATAAAAGTTTATGACCACATCTTCAGTAAAGACGGCGGCCTGCAACTAAGCAAAGCTCGGGACTCGTTCATTGGAAGACTGACGCGGGCGTTCAACGAAAACATTACCTTATATGCCGATGGAACGAGCACCAGTGACGTCACAGAAGACAGCGCGGAGCAACCAAAAGACAGTAAACACATGACAATGATCGAGGAGTACACGGCCGAAAGCTCGTGGATTTTAAACCACTTGAAGCGGCTGGTTATTCGACAGAATATTATCACCTCCCTCATTCATCTTCTTCGGTATTTTGTTGAATGTGGGTGACACTTATTGATTCAAAAAATAATATGGGTGGAGACTTGGTCCAGCACATGGATGTAACAGGTAGCTATAATTATAGTGTAGCTACTCAAGAAGGTGCAGTGTGGGCTGCAATTATCGTATGACAGCGAAAAGTGGCAGATATGCTAATGCCTTAACGCGAAACGGATTTGAGCTTGAAAAAATTATTGGCTAAAAATTGTGGCCACCAGGAGAAAATCTGACGCTGTATACACTTTGTCTGACGGTATGATATCCACGCTGTCATTTTAACAAGCCATAACGTGAGTGAACAGTATGGCTATCGGGAAGCCAGGCCGTGTGCTGTGTGGTTGGTTGGTTGTTTAGAGGAAGGAGACCAGTCAGCGAGGTCATCGGTCTCATCGGATTAGGGAAGGACGGGGAAGGAAGTCGGCCGTGCCCTTTGAAAGGAACCATCCCGGCATTTGCCTAGAGCGATTGAGGGAAATCACGGAAAACCTAAATCAGGATGGCCGGACGCGGGATTGAACCGTCGTCCTCCCGAATGCGAGTCCAGTGTCTAACCACTGCGCCACCTCGCTCGGTCGTGTCCTGATTGAGCGGCAGCAATTGCAGTGCTGCACTGAAGAGTATCGCCGAGTGAAAGGTCTAAGGAGAGCCCCGATGTCAATAAATGTAAGTTGAGAAGAATTACAGCACGCTTAAATAGAATCAACAGTATAACAAGTACAAAATGTTGAGAATAATCTGAAGAAAGACAAAAGTAGTGAGGAAAAGCAGAAGTAAGTTTGTCGATAAACTTAACGTCAAAACTGGGGACCACTTAGTAGACGAAGTTAAGGAATTCTCCCACCTTGGAAGGAAAATAACACATGACGAACGAAACAAAGAGAATATGAAAAGCAGATTAGCACAAACAAAGAGTAAGAAATTTCCGAGGATATACGTTTGGAGCACAGCATTGCATGGTAGTGAAACGGGGCATGTGGTGAGAAGGAGCAGAAGAGACCCGAAGTGTTCTATGAGGAGGCTCCCCGCAGAAACTACGAAGAAAGCATGTAGAGAAGACTGATAAGAAGAAGGCTGGTTCAAATGGCTCTGAGCACAGTGGGACTTAACTTCTAAGGTCATCAGTCCCATAGAACTTAGAACTACTTGAACCTAACTAACCTAAGGAGAGCACACACATCCATGCCAGAGGCAGAATTCGAACCAGCGACCGTAGCGTCGAGCGGTTCCAGACTACAGGGCCTAGAACCGCTCGGGCACCCCAGCCGGCTAAGAAGAAGGGACAGGATGACAAAACATATGTTAAGACATCAGGTAATAACTTTTATGGTAGTACAGGAAGCTTGTAAGGGTAAAACTTGTATGGGAAGACAAATACTGGAATACGTGCATCAAATAATTGTGGGCTTAGGGCACGTTACTCGCAAATGAAGAACTTGGTGCAAGAGAGGAACATTCCTCCCTCCCATACACAAACACTGCCATTACCAGCTTATGCCTCCCTCAAAAGTCAAGTTTTGCCAAAAATTTCTTTTTTCCCTACGTATATTGGGGTTCGTTGGGTTGTTGGGGGAAGGAGACCAGACAGCGAAGTCATCGGTCTCATCGGATTAGGCAAGGACGGGGAAGGAAGTCGGCCGTGCCCTTTCAAAGGAACCATCCCGGCATTTGCCTGTAGCGATGTAGGGAAATCACGGATAACCTTAATCAGGATGGCCGGACACGGGATTGAACCGTCGTCCTCCCGAATGCGAGTCCAGTGCCCCACGTAGATTCAGTACCTCTTCAATAGTTATTTGATGTACCCACATGATCGTCAGTATTTCACTGTAGGACGGTATTTAAAAAGTTTATTTATTAATTTTGACGTCCACATTTCTCTCTCGTTCAGTGTTACACTCCAGATAATTACTTTTGGAAAGAATTTTCTAGCACTTACATTTACATTCGGTGTTAACAACGTCCTCTTGTACCAGACACAGTTTTCTTAATATTTCCTGCCTACATTTGATATATTCTGTATTTCTGTCATCGTAATGTATTATGCTACCCAAAATGCAAAACTCATCTGCTACTTGTAGTGTCTTATTTTCTAATTTAATTCCGTCAGTATCGCATGATGAAATTCGACTACATTCCATTAACCTTGTTTCACTTTTATTCATGTTTATCGAACAATCTCTTTTCAAAACATTACCGATTTCGTTGAAGTGGTCTTCTGAGTCCTTTGGCGTCTCTGAAATAATTACAGTGCCATCAACGAACGTGTAAGTTCGGTCTGCCTTTCTTTAATCTGTCTTTTGAGAAAAGAGATCGTATCAGTATTGTCTCACGTGTTCCTACATTTCTTTTAAACCGAACAGGTCTTCCGTAAATAATTCGTGTCTATATTTTGCAAGCGTGATTTATTAAACTGATGCTTTGGTAATATTCACAGGTGTCAGCACCTACTTCCTCTGGATTTCGAATTATTACATTATTCTTGAAATGTGGGGGTATTTCCCATCTCGCATAAATCTTACCCATCATGTAGAAGAGTTTAGTCATAGCTGGCTCTGGCCATAGTCTCAGCAATTTTTGGCCAATTTCGTCTTCACGAGGGACCTTGTTTCGACTTAGGTATTTCGGTGTTATGTGGATATTTGATCACAGACACAGTCCCTTTGACTGTTCAGAGATCTCACTAAACCCGCCTAAGGATGTAAACAACCATGCATGAGCGGCGCCTTTTAGACGGAAATGGTTCAAATGGCTCTGAGCACTATGCGACTTAACTTCTGAGGTCATCAGTCGCCTAGAACTTAGAACTAATTAAACCTAACTAACCCAAGGACATCACATACATCCATGCCCGAGGCAGGATTCGAACCCGCGACCGTAGCGGTCACGCGGTTCCAGACTGAAGCGCCTTTAACCGCACGGCCACACCGCTTTAGACGGAGGGGGTCCGACAGCCGATCAGTTCCAGTCATTCCACCAGGAAGGAGGTACACGGCTCGTGTTATGTGTAGTTCAACCTTGCCTAAACAGTCAATACCGCTGTTCGATCGCGTCAGCATTGTTACTTTGCGCCAGGAAGTGCTCTCAACAAGGGAAGTGTCAAGGCGTCTCAGAGTGAACAAAAGTGATGTTGTTCGGAAACGGAGGAGATAGGGAGACAGAAACTGTCGATGACATGCGTCGCTCAGGCCGCCCTAGGACTACTATTGCAGTGGATGACCGCTACCTACGGATTATGGCTCGGAGGAATCCTGACAGCAACGCCACCATGTTGAATAACGCTTTTCGTGAAGCCAGAGGACGTCGTGTTATGACTCAAACTGTGCGCAATAGGCTGCATGATGCGCAACTTCACTTCCGACGTCCATGGTGAGGTCCATCTTTGCAACCACGACACCATGCAGCGCACTACAGATGGGCCTAACAACATGCCTAATGGAGCTCTCAGGATTGGCATCACGTTCTCTTCACCGATGAGTGTCGCGTATGCTTTTAACCAGACAATCGTCTGGGACGTGTTTGGAGGCAACCCGGTCAGGCTGAACGCCTTAGGTACACTGTCCATCGAGTGCAGCAAGGTATAGGTTCCCTGCAGTTCTGGGGTGGCATTATGTGGGGCCGCCGTACGCCACTTTTGGTCATGGAAGGCGCCGTAACGGCTGTACGATATGTGAATGCCATCCTACGACCGATAGTGCAACCATATCGGCAGCGTGTTGGCGAGGCATTCGTCTTCATGGACTGCAATTTGCGGCCCCATCGTGCACATCTTGTGAATGACTTTCTTCAGGATAACGACATCGCTCGACTAGAGTGGCCAGCATGTTCTCCAGACATGAACCCTATCGGACATGCCTGGGATAGATTGAAAAGAGCTGTTTATGGACCACGTGGCTGAGAGATCTACGCCGAATCCCCGTTGAAAAGTGGGACAATCTGGACCAACAGTGCCTTCATGAACTTGTGGATAGTATTCCACGACAGATACAGGCTTGCATCAATGCAAGAGGACTTGCTTCTGGGTATTAGAGGTACCATTGTTTACAGAAATCTGGACCACCACCTCTGAAGATCCCGCTGTATGGTGGTACAACATGGAATGTGTGGTTTTCATGAGCAATAATAAGAGCGGAAATGGTGTTTATGTTGATCTCTATTCTAATTTTCCGTACAGGTTCCGGAACTCTCGGAGCCGAGGTGATGCAAAACTTTTTTTTGATGTTTCTTCATTCCTCTTGACGTCTGGGAGAATTTCAGCTGTCTCACACATCTTGCACACGAGATGGAAGAGGTTTCTCATGTCGTACTCTTCTAAGGCTTTTAGTATCTCTGATGGAATGTCGTCTGCTCTGGGGCCTTATTTCGAATAACGTCTTCCAGTGCTCTGTCAAATTCTTGTAGCAGTATCGTCTGTCCCATCTCATCTTGATCTACGTCCCCTTAAATGTCTATGATATTGCCTCCATCTTCCATCTGTAGACCTTCTACATAGTCCTTCTTTGTTCCAGTTTTCCCTTCTTTGCTTAGAATTGGTTTCTCATCTAAGTTCTTGATACTCATACAGCTCCCATAGGCATTATATATCTTTCCTTTACTGATATCTGCATCTAAATCCTTACATTTTCCAATATGATACTCCAGGTGGGTGTAAAATGAATGTGCGCAATGTTTCTGAAGTATTATCCGGTTATCCTTCCGACCCAACTACAAAACCGGCTGGCCGCCGCTGTATTGTGCTTGAGCGCTACGTCTTGGCTACTTCCTGTGTCAAACAGGACCAACACAAATGTGCACAAGTGTGTGGGCTTTTCCACCCAGGGCTTGAGTTACGCCTGCCGTTTCATTTCCACTGGCGTCCCAACCGCTACTAGTGCGGCAATAATTCATTACGCCATTTTGATAATAAAGACACTCCGTCCCCTTTGGTGCAATAAGCTACTATGTACAAGGTGGACGTGACAGTGTCAGTCTTCTTTAATATTCATATATACGATGTATAACCTATCAAATGATACCCAATTCCCGTTGTAAATCACGGCAAACAGGAAACGTAGGCTAATGACTGTTGAGGACATACATAATGTACAATACAATTGGAAAATAGCAGTGGGTCTGCACTAAGTGACAATGTGCCTCAACTTTCTTCTAAACCAAAGATTTGTAGTGGCATGACATTTTCTATGAGCCTACATTTGGAATGTGTATGATGAATGCTGATGGATGACAGTGGAGGTTAGTGAGCATTTACATTATGGTTGTAGATATTTTCAGCATATGCCAATGAACACAGAAGAATGTTTAGCAAGAGTAATAGAAGGCTGATTTCAGACTACCTAACAGATCAAAGCGAAAATTTCTGTTCAGAAACTGACAATGTTGAGTGTTTATGGAATAACTTCAAGGCAATCGTAAAATGCATTTTAGACATGTACGTCCCGAGTAAAACTGTGAGGGACGGGAAAAACTGACCGTGGTTCAACAACAAAGTTAGGAAACTACTGCGAAAACAAAGAGAGCTTCACTGCAAGATTAAACACAGCCAAAACCTCTCAGACAAACAGAAGCTAAATGATGTCAAAGTTGGCGTAAGGAGGGCTATGCGTGAAGTGTTCAGTGAATTTGAAAGTAAAGCTCTATGTACCGACTTGACAGATAATCCTAGGAAGTTCTGGTCTTGCGTTATATCAGTAAGTGGCTCGAAACAGCATATCCAGACACTCCGGGTTGATGATGGCATTGAAACAGAGGAAGACACGCATAAAGCTGAAATACTAAACACCTTTTTCTAAAGCTGTTTCACAGAGGAAGACCGCACTGCAGTTCATTCTCTAAATCCTCGCACAAACGAAAAAATGGCTGATATTGAAATAAGTGTCCAAGGAATAGAAATGCAACTGGAATCACTCAACAGAGGAAAGTCCACTGGACCTGACGGGATACCAATTCGATTCTACACAGAGTATGCAAAAGAACTTGTCCCCCTTCTAACAGCCGTGTACTGCAAGTCTCTAGAGGAACAGAAGGTTCGAAATGATTGGAAAAGAGCACAGGTAGTCCCAGTCTTCAAGAAGGGTCGTCGGGCAGATACGCAAAACTATAGGCCTATATCTCTGACATCGATCTGTTGTAGAATTTTAGAACATGTTTTTTGCTCACGTATCATGTAGTTTCTGGAAACCCAGAATCTAATCTGTATGAATCAACATGGATTCCGGAAACAGTGATCGTGTGTGACCCAACTTCATTTATTTGTTCATGAGACCCAGAAAATATTAGATACAGGCTCCCAGGTAGATGCTATTTTCCTTGACTTCCGGAAGGCGTTTGATACACTTCCGCACTGTCGCTTGATAAACAAAGTAAGAGCTCACGGAATATCAGACCAGCTGTGGGGCTGGATTGAAGAGCTTTTAGCAAACAGAACACAGCATGTTGTTCACAATGGAGAGACGTCTACAGACGTTAAAGTAACCTCTGGCATGCCACAGGGGAGTGTTATGGGACCATTGCTTTTCACTATATATATATATATAAATGACCTGGTAGATAGCGTCGGAAGTTCCATGGGGCTTTTCGCGGATGATGCTGTAGTATACAGAGAAGTTGCAGCATTAGAAAATTGTAGCAAAATGCAGGAAGATCTGCAGTGGATAGGCACTTGGTGCAGGGAGTGGCAACTGACCCTTAACATAGACAAATGTAATGTATTGCGAATACATAGAAAGAAGGATCCTTTATTGTATGATTATATGATAGCGGAACAAACACTGGTAGCAGTTACTTCTGTAAAATATCTGGGAGTATGCGTGCGGAACGATTTGAAGTGGAATGATCATATAAAATTAATTGTTGGTAAGGCGGGTACCAGGTTGAGATTCATTGGGAGAGTCCTTAGAAAATGTAGTCCATCAACAAAGGAGGTGGCTTACAAAACACTCGTTCGACCTATACTTGATTATTGCTTATCAGTGTGGGGTCCGTACCAGGTCGGGTTGACGGAGGAGATAGAGAAGATCCAAAGAAGAGTGCCGCGTTTCGTCACAGGGTTATTTGGTAAGCGTGTTAGCGTTACGGAGATGTTTAGCAAACTCCAGTGGCAGACTCTGCAAGAGAGGCGCTCTGCATCGTGGTGTAGCTTGCTGTCCAGGTTTCGAGAGGGTACAGTTTTGGACGAGGTATCGAATACATTGCTTCCCCCTACTTATACCTCCCGAGGAGATCACGAATGTAAAATTAGAGAGATTCGAGCGCGCACAGAGGCTTTTCGGCAGTCGTTCTTCCCGCGAATCATACGCAACTCGAACCGGAAAGGGAGGTAATGACAGTCGCACGTAAAGTGCCCTCCGCCACACTCCGTTGGGTGGCTTGCGTAGTATAAATGTAGATGTAGAAAGTATGTAGATGAGTGCTTGTAAGGTGCGAAATTATAGCTATCTTACAAATTGTCCTCTGGTCATCCATTCTTAGCGATTTTCCACTTCCTATCAATCTAATTTTTTAGACGTTTGTATTCGCTATCGTCTACTTCATTTGTATGATTTCAGAACGTAATGAAGAACTCAGAGATATTGTGTGTATCTGGTGTAGAAACTTCTCTTTGCTTTTCGGTGCCTGGAGAGCACTGCCGGTCTCAGGACCCCAGCGAATCGACCCGGTCGGGCGTCAGACGCCGTATCACGTTACGGACCCGTTTCAATTCCCATCTTTCGCGAGCGCCATTCCGTCGACATCCGGCCGTGCACATCTTAATGAAATACGGCAGCAAACCATTCGCGCGGCAGTGCGAAAAAAAGGAGAGATTTCTTTCTCTGCGATCCTCTAAGAGAACTCTTTTTGAGAGAGCTTTCATGTGCAATGCTGTGGAAACAGCCGATGCAGATGAGTCGGAGGGCGGCGGCGGGAGGAGCTTCGAAAGCTGACACAGAGGAAGATCGGATGGAGCATCGGAGGAGATGGTCTGCTCGAATCGCCCATATAAACGAAGAGGGTGTGCAGAGGGAGCCATATGGGAGCTGTGATACTGTTTAGGCAATGACATTGGACGAGTAGCTGAGTTGCATTTGCGATTACGATGAGGGCCAGGAACAGTTTTATTTACCTTTTCTACGTTACAGGTATAGCAAACCACTATTCCTTTTACCAGGCAGTTGAATGTCTTACAAAATTTTGGAGAACTGATATCTCTATGGGTGTCCTAAGGACAGCACGTGTTTCTTGTAACTTTAAACGGTGTGGTCTATGTAAACTTTTCCATGCTTGAATAATAATGCAGAGTTAACGTAAAACATTTATTTAACATCCATATTATTCATATTCTCAGCTGCATGAGATGCAACTTTGTGAGGAGATAAATGAGAGGAACTTAAAGGCCGCAACACGTTTGACTGTATGGAACTAAGTGAGCTAAATATTTTTGTCGATAATTCAGATAATGTTTCACTAAGTATCATGTTTGAACTTGACGAATATTCTGAAATAAGCCGGTTCTTAGCATTAGCATTTCTTCAGAATGCCGTCGGAGTTTCTAAAATCCTAGAGGAAGTGACAACAAAACGACTATTCACATTGGTGTGTAGAATTTATGAGTCTGGCGATATAAAATCTGGATTTCAGAAAAATATCACCCACACAGTTACGAAGACTGCAAGAGCTAACAAGTGCGAGAATTATCGCATCAAAGCTGCTGACAAAAATAATATACAAAACAATGCTGAAGAAAAATGAAGACATGTTAGCTGACGATCATTTGGGCTTTAGAAGAGGTAAAGGCACCAGAGATACGGTTATGACGTCACGGATGACAATGGAAGCAAGACTAAAGAAAAATCGAGGCACGTCCATGGGATTTGTCGACCTGCAAAACATTTTCGGCAGTGTAAAATGGTGCAAGATGTTCGAAATTCTGAGCAAAGTGGGAGTAAGCTATAGCAATAAACGGGTAATAGACACTATATAATCTAAAATATCCGGACACTCCCAAAAATATATATTTTTCATCTTAGGCGCATTGTGCTGCCACCTACTGCTAGGTACTCCATATCAGCGACCTCAGAAATCATTAGATATCGTGAGAGAGCAGAATGGGACACTCCGCGGAACTCACTGACTTCGAACATGGTCAGGTGATTGGGTGTCACTTGTGTCATAAATTTGTACGCGACATTTCCATACTCCTAAACATCCCTAGGTTCACTGTTTCCGATGTGATAGTGAAGTGCAAATGTGATGGGACCTGTACGCTACAAAAGAGTGCAGGCCGACCTTGTCTGCTGACTGACACAAACGACCGACTTTTGAAGAGGATCGTAATGTGTAATAGGCAGACATATATCCAGACCATCACACAGGAATTCGAAACTGCATCAGGATTCACTGCAAGAACTATGACAGTTAGGCGGGAGGTGAGAAAACTTGGATTTCATGGTCCAGCGGCTGCTCATAAGACAAACATCATGCTGGTGAATGCCGAACGTCGCATCGATTGGTGTAAGGAGCGTAAATATGGGACGATTGAACAGTGCAAAAACGTGACTATCACGGTACACAAAGTGGCGATCCGACGGCAGGTCGTGGGTATGGCGAATGCCAAGTGAATGTCACTGCCAGCGTGTGTAGTGCCAACCGTAAAATTTGGAGGCGGTGGTATGGTGTGGTCGTGTTGTTCACGGAGGGGGCTTGTACCCATTGTTATTTTGCGTGGTACTATCACAGTACAGGCCTAAATTGATGTTTTAAGCACCTTCTTGCTTCCCACAGTTGAAGAGCAATTCGGGGATGGCAGTTGCATCTATCAACACGACCGAGCACCTACTCATAATACAGAGCCTGTGGCGGAGTGGTTACACGAAAATAACATCCGTGTAATCGAATGGCCTGCACAGAGTCCAGACCTGAATCCTACAGAACACCTTTGGGACATCTTGGAACACCGCCTTCGTACCAGGCCTCACCGACCGACATCGATAACTCGCCTCAGTGCAGCACTCCGTGTAGAAAGGGCCGCCATTCCCCAAGAAATCTTCCAGCATCTGACTGAACTATGATTGCGAGAGTGGAAGCTATCATAGGGGCTAAGGGTGGGCTAACAGCATACTGAAATCCAGCATTACCGATGGAGGGCCCCACGAACTTTTAAGCCATTTTCAGCCAGGTGTCCGGTTACTTTTGATCACATAGTGTACAACTTGTACAAGAGACAAGAGAGAATAATAAGAGTGTAAGAGCAAGAACGAAGAGCTCGGATTAAAACGGGTGTGAGACAGAGATGTAGTCTTTGACCTCTACTGTTGAATGTGTGCACTGAAGAAGCAATGATGGAAATAAAAGAGAGGTTCAAGAATGAAATTAAAATTCAAGGTAAAAGGTATGAATGATAAGATTCGCTGACTGTTTTCCTCAGTGGAAGTGACTAAGAATTACAAGGCCTATTGAATGGAATGAACAGTCTAATGAGTACAGAATAAGGACTGAGAGTAAATCGAAGAAACACGAAAGTAATCAGAAGTAGTAGAAATGAGAACAGCGAGAAACTTCATCGTGCATGATGGTCACGAAGTAAATGAAATTAAAGAATCCTTCTACGTAGGCAGCAAATAACCTATGACGAACGGAGCAAGATAGACATCAAAATCAGACTAGCATTGACAGAAAGAGCATTCATGGCCAGGAGAAATCAATTAGTATCAAACGTAGGCCTTAATTTGAGAAAGAAATTTCTGATAATGTATGTTTGGAGCACAACATTGTACGGCAGTGAAACATGGACTGTGGGTAAACCGAAGCAGAAGAGAATCGAAGTATTTGAGATGTGATGCTACAGACGAATGTTGAAAATTTGGTAAAGTGTAAGTTTTAGGGATGAGGAGGATCTGCGCAGAATCGGAAAGTAAAGGAATATGTAGAAACCACTGACAAGAAGAAGGGACAGGATGATAGGACATCTGTTAAGACATCAGGGAATAACATCCATAGTAGTAGAGGGAGCTGGTAGAAGGTAAAAATTCTAGAGGGAGACAGAGGTTGGAATACATCCAGTAAATAATCGTGAACGTGGGTTGCAAGTGCTACACTGAGGTGAAGAGGTTGGTACAGGAGAGGAAATCGTGGCGGGCCCCATCAAACCAGTTAGAAGACAGATGCCTCAAAGAAAAAAAAAGCGCTAGTAAATTGTTTCCAGATCACGGAAGGTAACTTTGCTCCTAGAGTTTCTGTGCAGAAGCTGTTTCGTCGCATCGTTATTGTGTTCCGTGACATTACATTACGAGGTCGCTACGGTCAACGTATCTTTTCAGCTCTGATGAGAATCTCCTTTGCATTGCATGTTGTTATCAATGGAGAGACGTCTACAGACGTTAAAGTAACCTCTGGCGTGCCACAGGGGAGTGTTATGGGGCCGTTGCTTTTCACGATATATATAAATGACCTAGTAGATAGTGTCGGAAGTTCCATGCGGCTTTTCGCGGATGATGCTGTAATATACAGAGAAGTTGCAGCATTAGAAAATTGTAGCGAAATGCAGGAAGATCTGCAGCGGATAGGCACTTGGTGCAGGGAGTGGCAACTGACCCTTAACATAGACAAATGTAATGTATTGCGAATACATAGAAAGAAGGATCCTTTATTGTATGATTATATGATAGCAGAACAAACACTGGCAGCAGTTACTTCTGTAAAATATCTGGGAGTATGCGTGCGGAACGATTTGAAGTGGAATGATCATATAAAATTAATTGTTGGTAAGGCGGGTACCAGGTTGAGATTCATTGGGAGAGTCCTTAGAAAATGTAGTCCATCAACAAAGGAGGTGGCTTACAAAACACTCGTTTGACCTATACTTGAGTATAGCGCATCAGTGTGGGATCCGTACCAGATCGGGTTGACGGAGGAGATAGAGAAGATCCAAAGAAGAGTGCCGCGTTTCGTCACAGGGTTATTTGGTAACCGTGATAGCGTTACGGAGATGTTTAACAAACTGAAGTGGCAGACTCTGCAAGAGAGGCGCTCTGCATCGCGGTGTAGCTTGCTCGCCAGGTTTCGAGAGGGTGCGTTTCTGGATGAGGTATCGAATATATTGCTTCCCCCTACTTATACCTCCCGAGGAGATCACGAATGTAAAATTAGAGAGATTAGAGCGCGCACGGAGGCTTTCAGACAGTCGTTGTTCCCGCGAACCATACGCGACTGGAACAGGAAAGGGAGGTAATGACAGTGGCATGTAAAGTGCCCTCCGCCACACACAATTGGGTGGCTTGCGGAGTATAAATGTAGATGTAGATGTAGATTAATTATGCGTGTCTGTGATGAATTACTCCTGAGGATAGTCATATTGCCTAGTAATGTTATTCACGTTTGGAGTCTTTAATCAGGATAATTTGAAGTGGAAATTAAATGTCCACTGCACTGCGAAAGTCACGTCTAATTTAACAGACCCGTACAGTGGCGACTGTTTAGTGCGTCAAAATTACTGTTTCCGGATTTCCTTCCCGTGGGCAGAGGTCCTGTTCGTTAACAAGGGTCAATTCCACCCCAGTCTTATGTTTATACTAACGAACCTGGCAATGATATCCATTGCTAAGTATGTTCGACTAGGAATGCGTGTGTGAATCGGTTGCAATTTTTGGTATACAGGATATGAAAGGTCTCTCCACTCTGAGGATCATAGCTTCATTTACAGTATTATGCACAGTAGTAACATGAAAAAAAAAAGAAACAGCTAGCATTACGAATTTTTAGGCGATTCACATTCCGTAGTGGTATTCTAATCATAAGCCGATAAGTCGTCAATAGAACTTTCCTGCTGTGTGTTAAAACCTACTGCGAGGAAGAAAACCAAACTGCACACAGTTGTGTATGCAATTTATGTTTACATTATAAACGGTGTCCCTCCTAAGAGCCGTCAGACGCATTTCCTCCGGTGTTTCGGCAGATGCCTGAAATTTCGTTTCTGCACTGTATAGCTGCTCATCACGCTCATTGTCGACAGAAAGCATCCGTTTGTTCCCCGTTACAAACAAAATGATTTCTAAAACAAAACTCTGAGACGCCCATTTGATTGAGCTGTCCCACATTTGTCCAGTGCTACATATGCGATATGTATTAAGAGGTAAAATGAACACGAAGAATAGCCAGGGCTCCAGCAGCGACTGTACCCCGATCCTGGCCCACGCTGACTGCATGTGGCAGTGCTGCTCAATCGCTGCTGCAGTACTGATTATTGTTCTTGTTTACTGTCCCTGTTAATACATATCGCTAAGCCGAATATCGTACAGTACTAATATGGGACCGACCAATCAAATTGGGCCCAACATTTCGTTTTAAAAATCATTTTCTTTATAATGAGAGACATACTAACCCTTTCGTCGACACTGGACGACGTATGAGAGACGTGATGAGTAGTCGTTGTTTAGGCTGACTAACTACGATACATACTGGAAAACAAAATTGCAAATAACTGCCGAAATATCAGAGAAAATTAACCTGACAGCTCTTAGGAGAGACATCAGGAATAAAATGAGCAAAAATATAATATGGAAATTGGAAATTTGTGGTAAGGTCTCATGGGACCAAACTGCTGAGGTCATCAGTCCCTAAGCTTACGCCCTACTTAACCTAACTCAAACTAACTTACGCTAAGGGCAATACACACACCCATGCCCGAGAGAGGAATCGAACCTCCGAGCGGGCGAGCCGCGCGGACCGTGACAAGGCGCCTTAGACCGCACGGCTGCCCCGCGCGGCCAAATATATATGATAGAAGCAATTTGTCCCACTGTAGAAATGCCCTGCTGTGATAGTTAAATCGACTGTGAGAAGGATAACGAAAAAGCACATATTCACACCGCAGCACAGCATAGCATAGCATTTTCTCTCTTGCAGTCGGCTTTAACAGAAAAAATTATAGCCTCCGTCCGTTCAAATGTTTATTAGTATATTGTGTAAAAATTTGAAGTTAAATGGTGAAGAAAATCTCGAGTTTTTCCTTAAAAATTTTTCCTAATGTACCCATAGCTAATGTCGGTGCGCATGTTTGTTTCAAGTAAATCGGTTAAGAACGTTTCGAGATTTCTGCTATCAATGTTTCCTGATATATAGGGTGTTAGAGGTATAAGTGGGTATATTGCGATGATTGGTCCCTTAAGATGCACCCACTTCAGTGTGTTAGTTGTTCCTCTTCTCCATGTAACAGCTTTCCCGCAAACAAGTCACAAAATTCAATACCCGTTATTTTCTACACAGTTGTAACTGCATCACTAAGGGCGGAGTATGTCAATATATACTAGCCGTTTTTGTCCACACCTCAGCAGCTAACCTGCTCGCCAGGGGGAGATATGCATTAATTGCTTTCTCTTACGACATGTACTTGGAGGTATTAACCACCCTAAAACCATAATAGTGCTAATGACTATAATTATTAGTCGTCCGCCCCCGGTAGCTGAGTGGTCAGCGCGACCGATTGTCAATCATATTGGACGGGGTTCGATACCTGACTGGGTCGGAGATTTCTCCGCTCAGGGACTGCATGTTGTGTTGTCCTAATTATCATCATTTCGTCCCCATCGATGTGCAAGTCGCCAAAGTGGCGTCAAATCGAAAGACTTGCACCTGGGGAGCGGTCTACGCGACGGAAGGCTATTGTCACACGAAACAGAAAGAAAATAATTATTAGTTTGCAAATTAAGTGATGTAATGTTGTTAAGTACACTGCTCTCAGTCATAAATAACATCCCCAGTCACCAATAACAATTATAACCCAATATATACAGAGTGGTCCATTGATCGTGACTGGGCCAAATATCTCACGAAATAAGCGTCAAACGAAAAAACTACAAAGAACGAAACTTGTCTAGCTCGAAGGGGGAAACCAGATGACGCTATGATTGGCCCGCTAGATGGCGCTGCCATAGGTCAAACGGATATCAACTGCGTTTTTTAAATAGGAACCCCCATTTTTATTACATATTCGTGTAGTACGTAAAGAAATATGAATGTTTTAGTAGGACCACTTTTTTCGCTTTATGACAGTTGGCGCAGTAATAGACACAAACATATGGCTCACAATTTTAGACGAATAGTTGGTAACAGGTAGGAATTTTAAATTAAAATACAGAACGTGTGTACCTTTGAACAGTATATTTCTGTTGTTACAATGTGATACAAAGAGTGCCGTCGATAAAATGGGGGCCAATTATCCTTCCTCCCATAATGCGCACCATACATTAACCCGCCAAAGTCGCTGGTGTTCCACTTGTCGCAGCCATCGTGGATTTTACGTTGCCCAAAAGTGCATATTATGCCGGTTTACGTTACCGCTGTTGGTGAATGACGCTTTGTCGCTAAATAGAATGCGTGCAAAAAATGTGTCATCGTCGTGGAATTTCTCTTGCGCCTAGTCGCAGAACTGCACACGACGTTGAAAGTCGTCGCCATGCAATTCCTGCTGCGTAGAAATATGGTACGGGTGCAATCGATGTTGATGTAGCATTATCAACACCGACATTTTTGAGATTCCCGATTCTCACGCAATTTGTCTGCTACTAATGTGCGAATTAGCCGCAACAGCACCTAAAACACCTACTTGGGCATCATTATTTGTTGCAGGTCGTGGTTGACATTTCACATGTGGCTGATCGCTTCCTGTTTCCTTAAATAACGTAACTATCCGGCGAACGGTTCGGACACTTGGATGATGTCGTCCAGGTTACCAAGCAGCATTCATAGCACACGCCCGTTGGGCATTTGGATCACAATAGCCATACATCAACACGATATCGACCTTTTCCGCAATTGTGAACGGTCAATTTTAACACGGGTAATGTATCACGAAGAAAATACCGTCCGCACTGCGGAATGTTACGTGATAGCACGTACTCATAAGTTTGTGACTATTACAGCGCCGTCTATAACAAAGCGAAAAAAGTGGTCCAACTAAAACATTCATATTTCTTTACGTACTACACGAATATGTAATAAAAAATGGGGGTTCCTATTTAAGAAAACGCAGTTGATATCCGTTTGACCTATGGCAGCGTCATCTAGCGAGCCAACGATACCGCCATCTGGTTTCGCCCTTCAAGCTAGACGAGTTTCGTTCTTTGCAGTTTTTTGGCTTGATGCTTATTTCGTGAGATATTTGGCCCGGTCACTATCAATGGACTACCCTGTATACATATAGGGTGATCAGGAGGAAAAACACATAACTTTTGAGATGTTTCTACATGTGAAAATAAACAGAAGAAGTCCTATGAATACATTTCCAATTTTCGACTATTATCGAATTAGATAGAGTTGAAGGCTAGACACATCCTTGAATGAATATAAAGTCATGCGTGAAATTACTTATCAAAAAGCAGTGTAGGTGCTGTGGTGGATATAATAATGATGGGACTGATGACTGACCCATCCCACAAGAGGTGTTCGGGTTCTCCAACAGATGGCAGCATACTGACACCTCACTGAGGCGAAAGGTACAAGCGTACCCATAGTGCCATCGTAGGCAGGATAAGTGATCTGTTGCGAGACTGTGTGCTTGTTGTGCTTGGGCGCTTGAGCAAGTCCATTGTGTCCATGAATACCAACATGCCGCATACGCTCATCCGTTCAGAGCACGCTGACATGTTTGCGCCCGTGACAGAATACTAGAGACGTTTCCCTGATCGAAGTATCCCTGTGCCAGGGTATTTACCAGTGATTGTCAAACATTACGTGAATCTGGAATACTACTCAGTGTGCGTGTAACATCAGAATGTGAGGCCACCCAGTGAGTTGAGGAAAAAGAAGCCATTGTTGCGATGGTAGAACAGAGTACCATACGGTGCATTAGCCTTCAGATCGATATTCCACAAACGCTAGTATGACGTATGCTACATTCCGAGTGCTTGTACCCATTCCATGTGCAGCCTGTTGCAACATATGCATCCAGGTAAATGCCCGCATCTCGTGGTCGTGCGGTAGCGTTCTCTCTTCCCACGCCCGGGTTCGATTCCCGGCGGGGTCAGGGATTTTCTCTGCCTCGTGATGGCTGGGTGTTGTGTGTTGTCCTTAGGTTAGTTAGGTTTAAGTAGTTCTAAGTTCTAGGGGACTGATGACCATAGATGTTAAGTCCCATAGTGCTCAGAGCCATAGCCATCCAGGTGATTCAGTAAGCAGACAAAGATTTTGTGAGTGGTTGGCTGAAAACAGAGACGTCGTGCGATACTATTTATTTACGGATTATGCTACATTTACACTCTATATCATGAACACCCGCAATCCTCACAACATTAGGGAAACAAGATTCCAAGTTACGTTCTCAGTGACAGTCTGGTGTGGTATGATTGATGACCTAGTGATACGGCCTGTGTCCCTGCTAAACCACACGCGCATTTCCTGTTGGAAGAGCTACCTGCACTTTTGGAAGACGTGACATTACAGCAAAGACATCAAACATACTTGAAACGTGATGAATCACCGATTCACTGTACCAGACAAGTATCCCAGTATCTGAATAATAAATTTGCTGCACTGTGGATTGGCCATGGCCGACGCATTAACTGGCCTACCAGATGACCCGACCTAGCCCCATTGGACATTTGGTTATGGGGCTGGGGATGTGCACCGCTACAGAGGTGGATACACGTGAAGAACTTTCGCTCACATCACTGATGATGTTGACTTACCTGCACTTTTGGAAGACTTGACATTACAGCAACAATGGCAAACACACCTCTAACATGATGAATTGCCAATCCATTGTATCAGAAATGTATCCCGGTATCTGACTAACACATTTCCTCGACAGTGGATTGGCCGTGGCAGACAAATTAACTGGATTGGCAGATCACATGACCCAATCCCGTTACACTTCTGTTTATTGGGCTGGTTAAAGGGGATTGTGAACGCTGCAAAGGTGGTTACACGTGAAGAACTTGTAGTTGACATCATCGATGCTGTTGACTGCGTTAAAATCCTCCGAAAAAAATGTCACCCTCCAACGCAGTGAAAGTTCATTGCGCTGAATAGAGGACTTTGTGAACACCTCTTGTGGAATGGATCAGTCCTCTGTCCCACCATTATTCTGTCCACCGCAGCGCATACACAGCATTCTGTCTTCGTGGATGTTCAAATGGTTCAAATGGCTCTGAGCACTATGGGACTTAACGTCTTAGGTCATCAGCCCCCTAGAACTTAGAACTACTTAAACCTAACTAACCTAAGGACATCACACACATCCACGCCCGAGGTAGGATTCGAACCTGCGATCGTAGCAGTCCCGCGGTTCCGGACTGTAGCGCCTAGAACCGCACGGCCACCGCGGGTGTATGTCGTCTTCAACCCACTCCAGTTCCACTCCATTTCCGTTATGATTTAAAATAGTAAACAATGAATAACAATGTTAACCAACAACTTATCTTTATACAGGATCTCTCCCTGTATTTTGTCTGGTCTTTCATCAGATGTTTACAATTTTGTTTCTGAAATATGGCGCTGGAGTCAGCCGAAACAAACAATGCTGAACGTATGTCCAAAGCGGTGCCCAGCGTCGACAGAGACCGTCAGTTTGTTTCGTATTACCAACAAAATGATTTTAAAAGCGAAATTCCATGTGCCCATTCTATTGACCGGTCCGAAATTAGTCTTGTTTGATATTCGTTTTATCGATATATGTTAACAGTGAGAGTAAAACACAAGCAATAATAACCGGTATTCCAGCAGAGGTAGCACCGCGCAAGCCTGAGCCAACTGCTACTGGCGTGTAGCAGCACTGTTCAATCGCTGCTGGAGTATCAGTTATTCTTCGTTTTAATACATATTAATGATATAAGTATTGCACTAGACTATGTCTGGACAGCTCAATCGAATGGGCATGTAGAATTTCGCTGTAAAAATCGTTTTGCTCCTAACGGGAAATAAACTGACGCTTCCTACCTGCACTGAGCACCTCATGAAAAGCTTTACTAGCAATACTTTTTTGGGCCGGCTCCAGCTAGACCTTGCAAAAACGAAGCTACCAATGTCTGCAGAAACATGAGGTAGAATGTAGCTGACGACTCTGAGGAGAGCTGCCCTGTATACCAGTATATATTTTCCAGGTGAAGATGAAGAGGTTGAAAAAAAAAAAAAATAGACGAACCAGTTTCAGATCATAGGTTTATTTAGCCGTTGACCTAGGTTTCGACATTTATAAACATATCTACATCAGAAAGAGTGGAACCTAAAATATATATAAACGGTTACAAGCTATTTCTACATACATGATATAATATTAATAAAAAATATTTGTAGGGTAAGCTTAGTCACTTGTTACATCACGTGGTGGTAAATCACATTAGCTGAAGCGGAGCAGCTCTTGTCATATACAAAATCGATATAAAAACCAGAAAAATCACATGCCATGGCTTAAGACAGCAGCCAGATTACATTCAGCGTAATTCAGAATAAATGCACAAATGTATTCCCCCACCGGTAAAGGCTCTTGTCTACATAAAATTACAACAGGAGTCCAAAGAATAAAATATTTGCATAAGATAAGTATTCACCATGCCGGAAACAAAGGCCAACTGCTCAAAGGGACAGGCTCAACCGATAAGGATTGGGACGCAGAGGGTGCTAAATACATATGTTTAAGAACTACGCCTTGCTTGTGTTAAGTCACAGCATTTTACATCACAGTAAGAGTGTGTAGTTGTTTCCCTTTATTCTTATTTTCAAACCTTTACATCAAGGTAGGCCGGCAGAGGCCTATCTATGCCGCTCTTCGGCAATAGAAAAACATACATTAAACAGGAAGACATAAAAACAGACATACATGGAGGATAAAAGCAAAAAATGGTTCAAATGGCTCTGAGAAGTATGGGACTTAACATCTGTGGTCATCAGTCCCCTAGAACTTAGAACTACTTAAACCTAACTAACCTAAGGACATCACACACATCCATGCCCGAGGCAGGATTCGAACCTGCGACCGTAGCGGTCACGCGGTTCCAGACTGAAGCGCCTAGAAACGCACGGCCACAGCGGCCGGCTGGATAAAAACAGTAGACATACATATTAAAATAAAGGAAGGCGTTCACGAAAGCACTAGTTGTATAAAAAAGTTCAGCACTATACACGAACGGAGACACAGAGTTGCACACGTGAACGTAAGAGCACTTAAGGAGAGACACTGATGAACTGATGGGAAGAGAAACACTAGCACAGTGGCGACGAACTTCGGCGCGCTAGAACATACTGTTTGCACGAAAAACTCGGGGCCTGCCATAGGCAAGAGGGGAGGGTAGGAGGGAGGGGGGGAGGATGCCAGTGGGAGAGAAGAAGGGAGGGGGGAGAGGATATGGAGGGAGTGTGGAAGCCCAGGTAGAGGGGAGGAGAGGGAGAGAGGAGAAGAAGTGAGGAGGGAGACAGGGGAAAGAGGGAGACCTGGGGGAGGATCAAAGACGCTGGAAGGAGGGGTAGATAGAGGGGATGAGGGCATCATCAGGGAGGTGGAGTTGCTGGAAGCCACCTTAGGCAAGGGTATGGAGTGTGGTAAGGTGGAGAGCTGGTGGGATGCAGTAGTACAGGTGTGGCAGAAGATAGGGGTGGGAAAGGATGGGACAGACAAGCAGGTGAGGGGGATCAAGTTTAAAGGAGGTGTAAAGGGTCCATATCTATTCAAGGAAGAGGAGGAGGTGGGAGAAAGGAATTAAGTCGTAGAGGATCCGTGTGGGGGATGGGAGGCGGATGTGATAGGCGAGGTGGAGCGCATGGCGTTCCAGGATTTGAAGGGAATTGTAGAACGTAGGAGGGGCGGAGATCCAGGCGGGATTGGCATAATCTAATCTAATCTAACAGATGATGGGGCAGATGAAGGATTTATAACTGTGGAGGATGGTGGAGGGGTTCAGATCCCATGTGTGGCCAGAGATGACTTTGAGGAGGTGGAGTCGGGAATGTACCTTGGCTTGGATCGTCCAGAGATGGGGGGTCCAGGAAAAGCGACAGTCAAGGGTGACACCAAGGTACTTGAGGGTTGGGGTGAGGTTAATAGGACGGCCACAGATAGTGAGATAAAAATCAAGGAGGTGGAAGGAATGGGTGGTTTTGCCTACAATGATTTCCTGTGAGTGTGCTGGAGCTAGAATTCTATTTACAAAGTACCACTGTCGCAAATACATGGGGGAAGAAGAGCAAATATGAGCTAAAAACAAAGACATTTTTATAAACATCTAAACCTAAGTCAAGTGCTAAACAAGCGTTTTTGGTTTGTAGTTGGTTTTTTAAACCTCTTCAAGTTTATACATTTGTTGAAACACAGCGTTGTTTAAGATCTTCCCAGGTAAGTTTTATTTGGCACACCATGTATCAGGAAGCAGAGGGTAGTGTCTCCAGTTCCTTGAACAGGTCACGTGTGCTACAGAAGATGCAGAGATGGTGCTGGGTGCTTCGGAACCTTACCAATGAATGTGTGGTCTGCAGACACCTGCAGGATGAAGGGCGGGAGTAAGGCAGCTAGCTGCCCGCTGACAGTAGTCTGACGGTGGCAGCAGGTTGGCAGCAGTGGCGCTGCCTGGGGGAAATCAACGTGTGCCGCAGCAGCAGAGGGTGGGGGTTGAGGAAGGCAGCAAGGCGAGGCGTGAATATTTCAGCGCCGGGCCGCACAACGGCCGCGCCGCCGGACGCTGAATTAAACAGCGGCCGCTGTTGGGGTCCCGGGCCGCACGAGGTCCGCCGCTGCGTGTTTCCAAAAGTGCTTACCGCCCGACACCTGCTCAGCGAGGCGGGCGCGGTCCTTGCGCATGCGTCCTCGTCACGCCGTCGACGAGTCTCGTGTTCTCAGTACGACGAGAATAACGAAGGACTCCATTATTACTGATTGGACCGCAACTGGATGTTCTGTGAGGTTCGTACTATCCTGTTCGACCCATTACAGGTTGACTGTCTAACGGCTTTCGAGATCAACATTAAACTTTCAATGTTTCGCCAGCTATTGACCGAATTTAAAAATTTAAATCACTCTCGTACACTACTCATTAAGACCTATAAACCTATCTTAATACTGAATTTTCTCATTTTGAGAGAACTGATGGGCGATCTGTTTAATTGTTAAAAAACCATTCAAAAACCAAGATCGCGTAAAAAATTATTTAAGGGAACCTGTTTCAACAGACTATACTGTCATCTTCAGGTCTTAAAATCTGTTTTGTAAAATATGTTCATTTTACACCTACTTCAAGCACAAGATCTCAAGTGGTGTGCCATTTTTATCCACTTCACGTCCTTTGCGTGAGGCCAGCGTAAAATGAACGTGTTTTATAACAAAAGATTTTAAGACCTGAAGATCACAGCATAGTATGTTGAAACCGGTTGTCTTAAATTACAAAAAAAAAAAAATTATGCGCTTTTGGTGTATCTCAAAAGTTTAATACGATAAGACAAGTACTGCAATTATAAGCTGTTTGTCTTGAGGCAGCGTAGCTGACAGCACGCAGATACCCAGACTATGTTCATCCAAACTATGATAATGAGAGCACTGAAGCGGGCATCTTCACTGAAGACAATTATACTCCAGTCAATGAGATTCCACGCCGAATGTGCCGGACACCACTGCTGGTGTACGGAGGTCAACGGCAGTCAGCGCAAGGGGCGCCGTGAGCTCCGCCCACTTTCTGTGAGTTGCCTATTAGTGGTCCTTGTGGTCATTGAAGCACCAGTTGCACGTCGTATCGATGATAGTGACGAATCCGCGGTTCCTAGTGCCTGTCTGACGATTATTCGGTCCTCACGTTCCGCCGTCTCTCTAGGTCGACCACTTCCTTGAAGACGTAATATTCGCCCGTGGGTCACTCATTCTTGCCAACATCATCGAATACTGACATCACTGCTATTGGCATGTTGAACTGTTAGCTGATTTCTCCAGTCGGCTTCTTTGAACCCAACTTCTCGTCCTCTCTCTCTGACATCTGCGTATATTATTGACAAACCTATCTGCAAACCGTTGTTGCCGTCCAGCAGAGTACATCTTATGAAATACTTCATGCCGTTGTACTGACATGTCCCGTGTTTACTATCGGCGCCAAGGTTTGGTAGAACTACACTGCAGTGTCACACATTCATCCACCATGTGCCAAAGTTCACAATTTTTGCGTTTTTAGCCCGCATCTCGTGGTCGTGCGGTAGCGTTCTCGCTTCCCACGCCCGGGTTCCCGGGTTCGATTCCCGGCGGGGTCAGGGATTTTCTCTGCCTCGTGATGGCTGGGTGTTGTGTGCTGTCCTTAGGTTAGTTAGGTTTAAGCAGTTCTAAGTTCTAGGGGACTGATGACCGTAGCTGTTAAGTCCCATAGTGCTCAGAGCCATTTGAACCATTTTTTTGCGTTTTGCATCGATACCTTGATGAATAGCAATTTGTGACCAGTTTACATAACTCCTTTGTGGTGCATCATTTTTTTTTTTTGTCTTGAAGCGTGTGTCAACCAATGACTGCGAAAATGGTCAGTGATTTGAAGAAAGAACCCATTAAGGCAAGTAAAAAGCCAATACATTCATCAGAGTACATGATGGTAACAACTAGCTGGCTTTGAATGTTAGAAGTGTGTAATTAAACCCTGATGTAAATTAACTAGCTTCACTTACCCCCACTGGCTCAAGCCTTACAACATTAGATAGAATAGGTGTAGAAGACGGCTGCAGAGCCGGCCGCTGTGGCCGAGTGGTTCTATGCGCTTCCGTCCAGAACCGCGCTGCTGCTACGGTCGCAGCTTCGAATCCTGCCTCGGTCATGGCTGTGTGTGATGTCCTTAGGTTGGTTACGTTTAAGTAGTTCTAAGTCTTGGGGGCTGATGACCTCAGATGTTAAGTGCCATAGTGCTTGGAGCCATTTGAACTGCTGCAGAAGTGACTGCAAATTCCTAGTCAAGTTCGACCTCTGTACCCTATTCCAAGTCGGAAACACCGCTGTCTGCAGTACTCTGCAACGACCGGGAGCATGTCTTCTCTTTGATGACCCTGTGGCGATTCTGATTTTACTCTCTGAAACAGGAATATCGCCTGCCAATGGCAAGAGGCCTTGCAAGTTCCGACCAGTTTTATACACAAGTTTAACACATTCCTACAGAATTTGTTAGGGTTAAGCAATAATGGTGTGGCATGAGAAGGAAGGCAGACAATCTCTCTCACTACGGGACAGGTTTCTAACACTGGCCAACCAAAACACTTCCATGTAAACATAAATGGGAAATGTGCCTGATACCGAAATAAATATCGTGAGCCAGAGTCCGTCTTAATCGGCGCAGCTGCAGCAACTGGCCGGCCTCCCGGTCCTATACTCTGAGTGTCGCCTGGCTGTCAGACGATACCTCGCAAAAAGGAATTCCTACTCAGCTCTCGCACAGTGCAGTTTTATGGAACACAGGCCACCCTCATGTGTGCCTGTTGTTTTTCGAATCCAGGACCTAGCACATTTTGATTACTGCTCAAACAACCTACCCGTAGGCCACGGGTGAACGGTTATTAACCAGAAAATCCCCGACTCTTTAAATAAACGAACTCCCAAAGCTAAAGCAGCTTCGAATGTCTGATTACAAATGAGTTAATGTATTAAATATTTGACGTTACGTTTGTATGTGAGAAAAAGTTTCGTAAAGCTTTAAAATTATGTGTTAAGTTCCCAGGAAGTTCCTAATTCTCAAATACGGGATGAATAAAGTCCGTGAATTTGCATGCCGTCGATTACGTTCGTCCGGAACCGCGCGACCGCTACGGTCGCAGGTTCGAATCCTGCCTCGGGCATGGGTGTGTGTGATGTCCTTAGGTTAGTTAGGTTTAAGTAGTTCTAAGTTCTAGGGGACTGATGACCACCGAAGTTAAGTCCCATAGTGCTCAGAGCCATTTGAACCATTTGATTACGTTCGCTCAAGGCAAACACACTGGTACTGCCAGTAATACTTGTCGTTTTGTTTTAAACTTTTAACTCAAATGAATCGTGTCAGTACGCGTCTACTGGGAATGACAAGAAAGACCTGGACTAATGGAGATTGATCATCCTTCGTTAATGAATATTTGAAGTACAATTTACCACAATTGCAAAATTCCAAATAATTCAGCACATTAGCAAACTAAAAGGATGGTCCCTGAAACCAAAGAGTGTAGATATCAATTTCCAAATTTAGATATTGCAAGGCGAAGAGTTAGAGCCGGCCGCGGTGGTCTAGCGGTTCTAGGCGCTCAGTCCGGAACCGCGCGACTGCTACGGTCGCAGGTTCGAATCCTGCCTCGGGCATGGATGTGTGTGATGTCCTTAGGTTAGTTAGGTTTAAGTAGTTCTAAGTTCCAGGGGACTGATGACCACAGATGTTAAGTCCCATAGTGCTCAGAGACATTTGAACCATTTTTTTGAAGAGTTGGATATGATCCAGTTTACCAAATATACTTTACACCAGTGAGCATTAGGGAGTAAAATTACATGCCATTCACAGTGTTGTCCTGTAAATAAAATGAAACAACGCGTAAAACATTTTAGCAGCGCGTAAAATAATTTAGATACACTTACAGTAACATCCAACTCAACATTAACTGGGCACATCCTGTGAGATTCAAGCCAATTTAAGGAATTTTAAGAAAAGATTTGTACGATGTGACAATAAAACATTTGAAGGTCAAATTTTTACAAAATACTCTGAGCAATGTCCATGTTTGCGGCATTCGTACCGTTCGGTAGAACTATTGATTTTCCACAAGAACGCGGCAATGTAGCCCAAATTCATTGGTTCTAAGAAATGCTTCAAATGGCTCTGAGCACTATGGGACTTAACTTCTGAGGTCATCAGTCCCCTAGAACTTAGAACTACTTAAACTTAACTAACCTAAGGACATTACACACATCCATGCCCGAGGCAGGATTCGAACCTGCGACTGGTTCCAGACTGTAGCGCCTAAAACCGCTCGGCCACTCTGGCCGGCCGTTGGTTCTAAAGAATAGATAAGGATATTATTACAAACGTAATAAAATTAACACACCCAGTATAATGTGGCAACAAGCAGCTGAACGTCACACACTCGGGATTAGATTTAGAGATTAGCAACTCGCCTTCCACTTACAATATGAGAACGGACAAATAAAAATTCCTGGTACCAGGTGATATAACAGTGAGCTACAATAAGTTAACACAATGTTGCTGCATTTGCGAAAAAGTAGGAATTTTTTGTCGCAAGAAAAGCAGTACCGGGCTTAGGGGAAAGCACATTAATGACCTAGGGAGCCAAGGCAGGGCCAGCTCCACGAGGAAAACCCACAGGCAACAGGAGGAGCATTAAAAGTCACACCAAAACTTTACTCTGGCCACAATGGCAAAATTAACTAAATACAAGGTCGTATGTTCTTACCACTTGTCTCACCCAAGGATCAACGCAATAAACAGCAAGCGGGTAATTACAGCGAAGGTTTACCAGGGGAGGCTGAATCTTGGGAAACAAATCAAGGGATTTAAATAGCGAGTTGGTAACTAGTGACATCGGATTCTCTCAGAGGGCCGCCCAGTTAACGAGCATTGCGCAAGTTAGCGCACCTTGCAAGACACTCGGCAGGTATAACGCGTCGTCATTGCGGTACGATAGCGCTGCTCCACTGCTAAATGTAAGCAAACGCTTCGGAGCTTCTCGCCGGGTAATAAAAGGGAGACGTAAACATGCAGCTTGAGGTTCCGTGGCAGCACGTTAGAACTCTGGCACAGACGGCGCTTTGCAGCACCGCAGTGGAAAAAGCTCCTGCTCCCTCGATACCATTACTACCAGCTACGGCGGATCACGGTCAGCTCTCCTGTCGTTAAAAGCACAGTCACCAATCCGGGACTCCGAAGCTGTCCGCAGACACCACGAGCTTTCGTGCTGGAACATAGCTGCCTCCTATAGGACTGTCTGCTAGCGAGCGAGATCGTCGGAGATCTCTTTGCCCTCTTACGAGTGAAACTCTGCACAGCAACCCCCTCAGATTTAGTGGTAAGGCGGCCCAGTAGGCCGTCATCACGGATCAAGCATGAAAACAAGAAGAAGGTGTACTGGACTGTAGAAACAGTTAACGGTCCAAGAAAAAGAAGTGCTAATTAATTGAAATCCTCAGCTGTCGACAGGTGTTGTTGATATACCTCGATGGGGACAGCTTAAAATATGTGCCTCGACCGGGACTCGAACCCGGGATCTCCTGCTTACATGGCAGACGCTCAATCAATTTTTTTTTCATTTTCTTCGTTGTTGGTCGTTGTGTTTGGTCGTTGCGGAAGTCACATGACATCCGTTCAAGTTCGTTTGTTGAGCCTTCCACTCAGTTTTTTGATTACAGAGGCCAACCAGCTCTGAACACTGTGAGCTACCGTGCCGGCTCCTATCTGAGCCACGAGGACACAGATGAATAGCGCGACTGCAGGGACGTATCCCTTGCACGTTCCCAGTGAGACCCACATTCCGAACTGTCCACAATCTACACACGTAACGTACGTAATAGATATTTGCTCCCTCGCGTCCACTGAGGTGACGACTCCCGTAATAGTTCGAACAACCTCTGCACATTCGCACAGACGAAGCTCAACGGCCGGCTAGTCTTTAACTATATATGAAGATAGTAACTGCTCTCGAAAGAACAGATACCATTGGTGACCGTGCAGGTGTTGTTGATATACCTCGATGGGGACAGCTAACCTGTCGGCAGCTGCGGGTTTCAATTAATTACCATTTATTATAGAGAAGGTGCACGGTCATCAATAGTATCTGTTCTTTCGAGAGCAGTTACCATCTTCATTTATTGTTAAAGTCTACCCGGCCACTGACCTTCGTCTGTGCGAATGCGCAAAGGTTGCCCGAACTCTTACGGGAATCGTCACCTTAGTGGGCGCGAGGAATGAGTGGATGAGCAAATATCTATTACGTACATTAAGTATGTAGATTGTGGACAGTTGGGAATATGGGTCTCACGGGGAGCGAGCAAGGTTCAAATGGTTCAAATGGCTCTGAGCACTATGGGACTTAACTTCTAAGGTCATCAGTCCCCTAGAACTTAGAACTACTTAAACCTAACTAACCTAAGGACATCACACACATCCAAGCCCGAGGCAGGATTCGAACCTGCGACCGTAGCGGCCGCGCGGTTCCAGACTGTAGCGCCTTTAACCGCTTGGCCACCACGGCCGGCCGCGAGCAAGGGATAAATCCCTGCAGTGGCGCGCTTCACCTGTGTCCTCGGTGGCTCAGAAGGATAGAGCGTCTGCATGTAAGCAGAGTCCCGGTCGGGGCACACATTTTCAGCTGTCCCCACCGAGGTATATCAACAACATGTGGCGGCAGCTGAGGGTTTCAATTAATTATCATTTATTCTAGAGAAGCTACACGGCCACCAATGATACCTGTTCTTTCGAGAGCAGTTATTGTCTTCATATATAAAAAGAAGTACAATACAGACCAGGCGGCTAAAGGACTGGCGTCATGGTTTGCAGCCGGCACGATAGCTCAGCGTGTTCGGTCAGAGCCGTCTTTAATAAAAAAAAACTGAATGAAAGGATCAACGATGAACTTGAACAGGTGTGATGGGACGTCCGTCCCGGACAAATGCAATGAATATTAGCGAACAAAATGAGATCAGAAAAAAAGCCAGTGGTTCTGCCGTTGAACTGCCAAGCGGGCGAGCAGTGTTCAAACCTCCCTTGTGCGAAATTTTTTCCCGTTGTCCGCTCTACTCAAATTTGTGTCTATGTCGCTCGCAACAGTGAGGGGTAAGGTAAGGACCTATAATGACAATTGATTCTGGACAACTACTCTATCAGTAACCGAAAGGAAGTGGCTTTCGAACGGGGACTGCAAACGTTTGATGACAAGGCGACAAGTTAACCGAATCCTCCAACGGAAAGCACGTCTGGTGTGTCATACACGGCATTAGTGACAGTGTGTGAGTGAATTCCTAAGATACCAATGACTGTTGGGGTCATCGGTCCCTAGACTTACATACTACCTAAACTAACTTATGCTAAGAACAATACTCACACACACACACACACACACACTCACACACACACACACACACACACACACACACACACACGCGCAATCCGTGACATGGCTCCTCTAACCGCGCGGCCACTCCGCGCAGTCATTAGTAACAGTACGTGCCTCATAGGGTAGGAATCTCTTGCCGACGCAACTAATTTGTTCGCTTGATAAGTGAGTGAGAAATGACTCCTTACCCGGTTTACCTGTTCTTATGAATGTGAAAGTGATCTCTCCCAAGGAAATGATGAAAACATAATAGTTTGTCACGTAAGGCGCAACAAATGAACGCAACAGTTTCACAATCACACAGTTCCTCTGTGCTTTGTCAAAACAAATGTTTTCAACGTTTTTGAAGTTGCGTTCAGTTTTTGTAATCTTCGCTCATGAATTCATACCCGTTTATCTGTTGTTTTCATTTCTGTGAGACGTCTGTGTGGCACCTCGGTTTCTCTCACTATTCAGCACATGTGCTTACGACTCATATGTACTTGCGACGGTAACGTATTCTTACCAGATGTCTCATATTCTATAACCAATGCATAGTATGGGCAACGGCCTTGCCGCAGTGGTAACACCGGTTCCCGTCAGATCACAGAAGTTAAGCGCTGTCGGGCTTGGCTAGCACTTGGATGGGAGACCATCCGGTCCGCCCAGGGCTGTTGGCAAGCGGTGTGGACTCAGCCCTTGTGAGGCAAACTGAGGAGCTACTTGATTGAGAAGTAGCGGTTCCGGTCTCTGAAACTGACATACGGCCGGCAGAGCGGTATGCTGACCACATGCCCCTCCATATCCGCATCCAGCGGCGCCTATGGGCTAAGGATTACGCAGCGATCGGTCGGTGCCGTTGGGCCTTCATGGCCAGTTCGGGAAGAGCTTAGATTTAATGTATAGTATGAAAACTGCCGAGACTACAGAAAGAGAACAAACTGCACTGCCAGCTCATAATGTTGTAGGAAAAAAAAAATGAAAGTGGCACGACCCAGTGTTGAACACGGCTTGCTCGCTTGACAGCCCAGCACCGTAAGCACTTCCCCACGACGCCGTTGCTGTTTCAAGCTGCTCTTTCTGTTTTGCTTTTTTCTCACAGTTCAGTACACTTTCTTCCAGTTTTCCCGCTTGATCTGTGTTCAGTTTTTTACGGGCTATCCACTGGATCATTTTACTACTAAATCTGAGGGGGGGGGGGGAGGTGATGGGGAATTTCCCTTATAAGAAGCCGTCCGTGGGCACCATCTAGTCAAAGAGAAACGAACACGAGAGCCTGGCGCGATAAGTCTATTCGTGACGCCGCTGAGTAATATTATCGACATCTATGTTCCTACTATTCAAATCACACTTAAGTCCTTGGCAGAGGGTTCATCGAACCACCTTCACAACAATTCTCTGTCATTCCCCTCTCGAAAAGCGCGCAGAAAAAACGGACACCTATATCTCTCGGAGCGAGCTCCGAATTCCGTTATTTTATTATGACGATCGTTCCTCCGTGTGTAGGTCAGTGTCAACAAAATATTTTAGCATTGGAAGGAGACAGCTGGTGATTCAAACTTCGTGAGAAGACTCCTCTGCAACTAAAAACCCTTTTGTTTTCAAAAAAATGTTCAAATGTGTGTGAAATCTTATGGGACTTAACTGCTAAGGTCATCAGTCCCTAAGCTTACACACCACTTAACCTAAATTATCCTAAGGACAAAACACACGCCCATGCCGGACGGAGGACTCGAACTTCCGCCGGGATCAGCCGCACAGTCCATGACTGCAGCGCCTCAGACCGTTCGGCTAATCCCGCGTGGCCCTTTTGTTTTAATGATTTCTTCCCTAAATATTGTATCACGTCCATGACATTTCTCGATAATACAAAACGTGCTGCTCTTCTTTGAACGATCTAGACGTATTCCGTTAATTCAATCTAGGCTCCCATACCGAAAATAAAAACTGCGGAATGCATTTGGGAACCGAACACAAGACTTTATGCTATGCGGACAGGTGGATTTGTCGCTGCACCAGTGCCGCTTTCATTCAGTATTGCTTACCATATAAGCAGCAGGTTTAGAAGCTACTGTTCTCGATTTCTGGGAAAATACGTGTTTACGGACGCCATATACGACTAAAATAGTTGAAAATGTTCAGTTTTCAATTATCTATCGATCCTGTCGATTTTGAGTTGGTTGAGCGTCACGAACTTTAGGAGTGGTTTTCTGAAAAATGGGGATATGTTGTGTTTCATTTTACTTTGTGTACGGGCGAGCCACCAGATACGAGCGGAATTGGGTGACCATGTCTGATCCTTCTCTTGTAATCATCTATCCCAGATCCAGGAACTACGTACGAGTTGAACGTTGCCTATCTAAGAGATTCTTGGGGCAACAAAATTTTGATTTTGAATATTTCGCCTAGTTACTGCCCGAATCCAAAAAAATTGAATTGCTGTAGCCGAATGGTCAACGCGACAGGCCTCCCGGGGGGAGGGTGGGGGAGGGGGGGGTTCCGGGTTCGATATCTGGTACTACTGCCCAACACGCCGCATGCGATGATGAACAGCTGAGGATGATACCGCGGAAGGTCGAAAAATCATGTGGTGTTGAACGCGGGGTTTCGTGTTTCCGTTTCTTTCTCGTCCTACTTTACTACCAAGTATAAGACCAAAAAATCAAAAACAATTGCAAAACAATTTAGATAAGGTATTTGTATGTCCTAAAGCTGGCAATTGACCTTAAATAATGAAAAGAGAAAAGTAATCCACATCGGTGCTAAAAAGACTCCGTTAAACTTTGGATACGTGATAAATCAGTCCAATCCTAAGGCTGTAAATTTTAGTTTTGTTCCATACCGAAATTGGTAAGAACAGGACGCTTACTAAGGTAATTAATAAGGGTTAGTAACAAGGCAGGCAGATAAATTTCTCTAACGACTTGAATTAGTAAAGAATTTAAATTCTGGTTGCCTTGGGGTGCCTTTTTCACTCTTCCTGTTGCATGTCCGCACTTTCGAACAACTACGTGTCATATAAACATTAGAAGCAAATAAACTAGCGCCACGAAGAATAGCTAATGAATGAACTCATCGCATGTCTACGTCGTTCTTTCCGAAAATTTGGCGGAAAATACACTTGATTTACATCCAAAAATATTACTTTTTCGGGAATTAATTCTAATACATACCACGCATACGGTAATATCGTTTGAAACATCGATGCCTGAAACATGATTTCTTCAGTACCCCAAGTCGAAATTTAATTAAGGACCATGTTATTATTGCTCGGCGATTACGTTATTCGGCATCCTATTCCTACTGATATCGATGCAGAGAGAAATGAAAATTAACCCTCCAATTAGCAAGGAGGGAGATGGCGCCGGGGTACTTTATACTTACCTATTGAAAATACTGTAATCTAGTCATGTGCTTTGCATTTTAAAATTCTGGAAAAAGCATTCATTGTATTCAAATTCCTTATGTAGATTCGTTAACTATTTATTTTTCAGTAAAGCGTAAGCCAAAAATTTAACTCTTGGTAGTGAATGTGACTTTTAGCAGAAAAAGTCATATATATATGTTCAAGTTCATGACACTTGTTGCAGATTATATCTCTTTAAAATGTATGTTGCGAATAAAACTCAGCGACTATTAACGAAATTGTGTTTTTAAATTTTTTTAGTGGTGGTCATAAAGTGCCCCTCCTCTGTGTACACACTATACGAGGGTTATTCGGAAAGTAAGGAACGATCTGTCGCGAAAAGGAAAATACAATGAAGATCTGATGAAGCTTTGCACAGATGCGTTGGGCACTGTGTCTAGTGCTCCCGTCGATCGCATCATGTCGCTCTTTTCAGTTGTGAGCTCACAGTGAGAACGTAAATATGGCTAGAAATGAGCGTCTCCCGCCAAGTATGAGGGCCTGGCGAAGGATTTCGCCTGAAGCTATGCAATCCACATAACATAACTGTCATGCGGTTCGTTCTGCACGACGATTCTCGGCCGCACTCTGCAGGGGCAATGAAGATGCTCCCGCAGCGTTTTCGATGGGAAGTGTTTGATCACCTACAATACAGCCCGTAATTGGCTACCCCTGAGGTTCATCTCTGCTCAAATGAACCGCTGACTGTGAAGTCAATATTCTGACACAGACAACGAGCTGCAGTCCAGAGTAGAAATTTGTAGAAAAGCACTGGCGGCTGTCTTCTGTAATGAGGGAATTGAAAAGTTGGTACAACGCTACGACAGATGTCTAAGTCTGAGCGGCGACTGTCTAGAGTAGTAGCTGGAAGGTTGCAAATAAAACAGTTTTGATTTTCACTGTGGTTTCCCTTTCGCGACCTATCGTTCCTTATTTTCCGAATAGCCCTCGTGGAAAATGCGTTGATATTGATAAAATTGTGGTAAAAGATATTGTACCTATTTAAAAATCATGTTGTTAATAAAAGTTAACAACAATTATACGAAATTAGAATTTTGAAATTTTTTGTGCTAGGCATAAAATACCACCCCCTTAGTGGTAAGCGTAATGGAAAATGCGATGATATTGCTAGCGTAAAAAAAAAGAACTGGAGAATTTCTTTGAGAACCGATCCCAGGCGTTGTGGTCCCCAGCCAGATGCTTTGCTCGCTACCCCACTGTTGCTTTTGGTGAACAGTGTTTACCGTATGGATGCACGAGCTGCAGGCGCAGAAGTTTCTTTCTTCGATGTCTAGGAAAATATTCGTTTGTGGACACCATTTTCCACTATCTGTCCATCCTGCACTCCGTGTCAAGTATTTTGAGGGTGATTTTCTAACAACAGAAGGAGCGTTGAGCCAAAATATCTTGCAGTCTTGGATTTCAGGTTGTACACACGCACAAACCATCAAATATGAGCCGAAAAGATTGATACTGTCTGAGGCCTTCCCCGTATTGGTAATATTGATGTTCGGAGGGTAAATTCAGCGGCCAATAGTCAAAAATGTGTGTGAGATCTTATGGAACTTAACTGCTAAGAACATCAGTCCGTGACCAATAGTCGAGGGGGCTCGTTACCCAGATGAGGGAAGCAGCTCTTGAATGCCGACTGTCGGATTAGAAAACGAATAGCTTTGGCGCCGTTAGGTTCGTAGGTTCGTAACACCGGCTCCAAACGGCGACCTAATTTCCTTAGCTCCGTCACTGCGGGTTAGCTACAGGCGACGCGCTGCTTGGACTCACCCTGTGCCCTCAGAGAAGGGAAACCAGGCGGACTCGACACGACGCCGAGGCTGTGCCGCCCCGTATTGCCTCACTGATCCACCGGAACTCTCACAGTCATGATAGTAGCCCAGGATACACCACAGCTGCGGCTAGTTCAACAAATAGTAGCAGTACAGCCTGCAGTTAACTGATTTCCTGGCGGAGCCGCGGAGATCAAAGCTCCGCCAGATCTCAGTTCCGACAAGCGGGATAACTAGTGGACACGTGCTGATGCTAGGGTTTGCTAAAGGCGGTTATATTTTCGCGTCTAGGACTAGGACAAAAACATGGAGAGACAGCGAGAAATTCGCGCTTGAACATAAATGTAGATGCTAGGCATACATGCAGGTTGCGATGCTCTACGGTCTATTTAGCGACTGATGGCATCTGTGCAATGTCCACAATACGTTCGAAGTGTCAGTCGCGTTCAGAAGAGTGTAACTGAGAGTGCATGATAGAGTAGCAATGTGAGGTATAAGGGGCGTTCAAAGAGAAACGAGCCGGAGGCATAATTACAGAAACCAGTTCCTGTATGTTAGAAGTACTGACCCTGGCTGTTGAGACACTCGTCCCACTGTGACACAAAGCAGTGAATGTCTGTCTCCTAAACTTCCCGGGGCTGCGGTGTTAACCAGTTTCGCACGGCCGGCCGCGGTGGCCGAGCGGCTGTAGGCGCTTGAGTCCGGAACCGCGCGACTTCTTCGGTCGCAGGTTCGAATCCTGCCTCGGGCATGGATGTGTGTGATGTCCTTAAGTTGGTTAAATTTAGTAGTTCTAAGTTCTAGGGGACTGATGACCTCAGATGTTAAGTCCCATACTGCTCAGAGCCATTTGAACCAAGTTCCGCACGTATAGCTGAACATCGTCGTCCGAGGTGAATCGTTTGCCCCTCACAGCCTTTTTAAGGGGACCAAAAATGACATAGTCACAGGGATGTATAGAGGGTGGCCGTGAACCTCCGATTTGAATTTCTGTAGGAGTGCCGCGACTGTGTTGGCCATATGAGGCCTTGCACTGTCGTGGAGCAGAATCACCCCATCGGTCCGATTGCCTGGTTGTTTTGATTTGATCGCTTGGCGAAGGGTGGTCAAGGTTGGCGGTAACGCTGGGCGTTCACTGCTGTCCCGTGCTGCAGGAAGTGAAGCAGAAGGGGGCCATCTTGGTCAAAGAAGAACGTCAGCATATCCTTTCCTGCACTCGTGTGGATGGCCTTGGCCATTTCTGGTGGTGGTGACCGTGGATACTTCCACTGGAGACTCTGACGTTTTGATTCGGTTCGAAATGATGACACACTGACTCATTTCCAGTCACCATTCGTGCCAGGAACGCATTCCCTTCCCGAGCATAGCGCTGCAGATGAGCAAGACAGTGGGCTATGCTTCCTGGCGTGGTTGAAGACTTTGGGGCAGCCATTGGGCACACACTTTGCCAATGTGCAGTCGTTCCTTCATGATGGTGTGAAGACTTCCTATGGTCAATCCGACCACTGCGGCTATGGCTTTCACTGTCACTCGGCGGTCCTGGGTAATGAGTGCATCCACCAGCTGGACGATGTCATCGGTAATTGCAGTGTGATGCTCCAGGCCGTGCATCATCGTCTAACGGCACCCGTCCTTCTCTGAAGCGCTTGTGCCACGCCTTAACCGTTGCAAGGGACATTAATCGATGAATCTCTGTTCTTCCTACTCCTTCCGCTGTCAGAAAACGAACAATGTCTCGTCTCTTTGCTCGTCTTTTGACGCCTCCATGTCTGCATACTGCGGCTAGCTCTGTATGGTCACATGACTTGCCCTCTAGCGACGGGCTGTGAACTTCCACGCTCTGGTAGGAAAGACACCTCGTTACAGACGCCACGATAGTACCCTCCTGTCAGACTCCGGCTCCTTTATTTTTGAACGCCCCTTATATAACGTGGGAAAATTGTTAGTGATCCTATTGAGTGTTTGATGTTTCAAGATACACCATATCGAACATTTGTGCAGCATAAAGGGGGGGGGGGGTGTAAACTAGCCCACGTTCGTAGTGGAATACTACATGTGCATCCCAGGTAAAGATAAATGAGCTAGAACGAATAGGCAGCCAGACCAGACATGGATTTCCTGGATACGAACATGCAGACAAATCAGAATCAAAAAGCTTTACAAAATGGACCTTTTCAGGACCAACTGATTAAAAGACTTGGCCCTTCAACCTGAGTATGCCATACAAACATAGAAGGCATTGTTGTTGTTGTTGTGGTTTTCAGTCCTGAGACTGGTTTGATGCAGCTCTCCATACTACTCTATCCTGTGCAAGCTTCTTCATCTCCCAGTACCTACTGCAACCTACATCCTTCTGAATCTGCTTAGTGTATTCATCTCTTGGTCTCCCCCTACGATTTTTACCCTCCACGCTGCCCTCCAATACTAAATTGGTGATCCCTTGATGCCTCAGAACATGTCCTACCAACCGATCCCTTCTTCTGGTCAAGTTGTACCACAAACTTCTCTTCTCCCCAATCCTATTCAATAGTTCCTCATTAATTATGTGATCTACCCATCTAATCTTCCGCATTATTCTGTAGCACCACATTTCGAAAGCTTCTATTCTCTTCTTGTCCAAACTATTTACCGTGCATGTTTCGCTTCCATACATGGCTACACTCCATACAAATACTTTCAGAAATGACTTCCTGACAAATCTGTACTCGATGTTAACAAATTTCTCTTCTTCAGAAACGCTTTCCTTGCCATTGCCAGTCCACATTTTATATCCTCTCTACTTCGACCATCATCAGTTATTTTGCTCCCCAAATAGCAAAACTCCTTTACTCCTTTTAAGTGTCTCAGTTCCTAATCTAATACCCTCAACATCACCCGACTTAATTCGACTACATTCCATTATCCTCGTTCTGCTTTTGTTGATGTTCATCTTATATCCTCCCTTCAAGACACCATCCATTCCGTTCAACTGCTCTTCCAAGTCCTTTGCTGTCTCTGACAGAATTACAATGTCATCGGCGAACCTCAACGTTTTTATTTCTTCTCCATGGATTTTAATACCTACTTCGAATTTTTCTTTTGTTTCCTTTACTGCTTGCTCAGTATACAGATTGAATAACATCGGGGAGAGGCTACAACCCTGTCTTACTCCCTTCCCAACTACTGCTTCCCTTTCATGTCCCTCGACTCTTATAACTGCCATCTGGTTTCTGTACAAATTGTAAATAGCCTTTCGCTCCCTGTATTTTACCCCTGCCACCTTTAGAATTTGAAAGAGAGTATTCCAGTCAACATTGTCAAAAGCTTTCTCTAAGTCTACAAATGCTAGAAACGTAGGTTTGCCATTCCTTAATCTTTCTTCTAAGATAAGTCGTAAGGTCAGTATTGCCTCACGTGTTCCAATATTTCTACGGAATCCAAACTGATCTTCCCCGAGGTCGGCTTCTACTAGTTTTTCCATTCGTCTGTAAAGAATTCGTGTTAGTATTTGCAGCTGTGGCTTATTAAACTGATTGTTCGGTAATTTTCATATCTGTCAACACCTGCTTTCTTTGGGATTGGAATTATTATATTCTTCTTGAAGTCTGAGGGTATTTCACCTGTTTCATACATCTTGCTCACCAGATGGTAGAGTTTTGTCAGGACTGGCTCTGCGAAGGCTGTCAGTAGCTCCAATGGAATGTTGTCTACTCCTGGGGACTTGTTTCAAATAGATCTTTCAGTGCTCTGTCAAACTCTTCACGCAGTATCGTATCTCCCATTTCATCTTCATCTACATCCTCTTCCATTTCCATAATATTGTCCTCGCCCTTGTATAGACCCTCTATATACTCCTTCTACCTTTCTGCTTTCCCTTCTTTGCTTAGAACTGGGTTTCCATCTGAGCTCTTGATGTTCATACAAGTGGTTCTCTTATCTCCAAAGGTCTCTTTAATTTTCCTGTAGGCAGTATCTATCTTACCCCTAGTGAGATAAGCCTCTACATCCTTACATTTGTCCTCTAGCCATCCCTGCTTAGCCATTTTGCACTTCCTGTCGATCTCATTTTTGAGACGTTTGTATTCCTTTTTGCCTGCTTCATTTACTGCATTTTTATATTTTCTCCTTTCATCAATTAAATTCAATATTTCTTCTGTTACCCAAGGATTTCTACTAGCCCTCGTCTTTTTACCTACTTGATCCTCTGCCGCCTTCACTACTTCATCCCTCAGAGCTACCCATTCTTCTTCTACTGTACTTCTTTCCCCCACTGCTGTCAGTTGTTCCCTTATGCTCTCCCTGAAACTCTGTACAACCTCTGGTTCTTTGAGTTTATCCAGGTCCCATCTCCTTAAATTCCCACCTTTTTGCAGTTTCTTCAGTTTTAATCTACAGGTCATAACCAATAGATTGTGGTCAGAGTCCACATCTGCCCCTGGAAATTTCTTACAATTTAAAACCTGGTTCCTAAATCTCTGTCTTACCATTATATAATCTATCTGATAACTTTTAGTGTCTCCAGAGTTCTTCCATGTATACAACCTTCTATCACGATTCTTAAACCAAGTGTTAGCTATGATTAAGTTGTGCTCTGTGCAAAATTCTACCAGGCGGCTTCCTCTTTCATTTCTTAGCCCCAATCCATATTCACCTACTACGTTTCCTTCTCTCCCTTTTCCTACACTCGAATTCCAGTCACCCATGACTATTACATTTTCGTCTCCCTTCACTATCTGAATAATTTCTTTTATTTCATCATACATTTCTTCAATGTCTTCGTCATCTGCAGAGCTAGTTGGCATATAAACTTGTACTACTGTAGTAGGTGTGGGCTTCGTATCTATCTTGGCCACAATAATGCGTTCACTATGCTGCTTGTAGTAGCTTTCCCGCATTCCTATTTTCCTATTCATTATTAAACCTACTCCTGCATTACCCCTATTTGACTTTGTGTTTATAACCCTGTAGTCACCTGACCAGAAGTCTTGTTCCTCCTGCCACCGAACTTCACCGAAGGCATTAGCAAAGCTAAAAGCGAGTATCTGACTAAACTCCTCATAGATAACCATATTGACGTAGTTCTAATCCAGGAAACACATGCTCCGAGTATGGAAGACCTGGATAAGAAGAGGTAGGACTCACAGTTACGATTTTATTGGTGCTACATATCACAGAGTGTATGGTGTTGCCATCTATGTAAGGAGCAATATCGAGCATGCTCGTGTCATTTCAGCAAATACAGAAAATGGGATCCATTATGTCTCTACGCAAGTGGAGCAGACCATTATATTTACAAACCACCAAATATGCCATGGTAACTGGATGTTCTGCCAATTACGGCCCACCCATCGATTTATGCCGGATATTTTAATAGTCACCACGGACAGTGGAACTATGACACGTAACAATGACGGTGGTATTGCACTCAACGACTGGGTTGAAAATTAAATTTATACCTAGTTTATGATGCCATGGATTTGGGAACTTTATGATCGGCCGCTTGGCGAAGAGATTACGACCAGGATTTCTGCTTTGTGTCTCGGGATTGCAGAGGGCACCCACTGCCTATATCGAGACAGGTCATACCTAATTTCCTACACAGCCAGAACGCGCCAGTAATCCTCGAATGGAGCTCTCCGCCCCAATAGCGAGACCTGTACCGCGATCCAGATGGAACTTCTACAGGGCTGACCACCAAGATAAATATATCTGTTTCATTCCATCGGAATCTAATTACTACCCTCGATTCGTCAAGGCTACTCTTATTGCTAATAAGAAGTTTATCCCACATGGGTACAGAAAGGATATATACCAGGCTGGAATGAACAACTACATGAACAGTATAGCGAAACTGGCGTCAGCGATATTGCAGACGACTTCCTCCAAAGTCTTGGCGCTTCTAGAAGCATACGACGGTATGAGATGGTAGAAAATGTGTTCAGACAATCAAGTACAAATGCATGGAGCCTCCTGAATAAGGTTGCCGTGGCCTCCAATAAACCTAAGCAGAAACTTGGTATTTCAGGTAACCAAATCGCTAACAATATAGTTGAAACAACTAGATCATCCCGTGACAAACCACCTACTTCTAAAATAAAACAAGAACTCACCTCTCTAAAAGCTCAGTGTACAAACGAATCCAGTTTCTCTTCACCATTTACGCCGACTGATGGATGAGGCCTTGAAACAAACTAAACATGCATCCAGAATGAGATTTTCACTCTGCAGCGGAGTGTGCGCTGATATGAAACTTCCTGGAAGATTAAAACTGTGTGCCCGACCGAGACTCGAACTCGGGATCTTTGCCTTTCGCGGGCAAGTGCTCTACCACCTGAGCTACCGAAGCACGACTCACGCCCGATACCCACAGCTTTACTTCTGCCTGTATCTCGTCTCCTGCCTTCCAAACTTTACAGAAGCTCTCCTGCGAACCTTGCAGAACTAGGACTCCTCAAAGAAAGGGTATTGCGGAGACATGGCTTAGCCACAGCCTGGGGGATGTTTCCAGAATGAGATTTTCAGAGTGAAAATCATCTTCAGAATAACGCCTATGTTTGATACTAGCAAACCTCTCTTGGCCAGAAATCTCCCTTTCTGTCAGTGCTAGACTGCTTTTGATGACCTCCTTGCTCCATCCGTCATTGGTTATTTTACTACCTACGTAGCAGAATTCCGTAACATCATCAACTTCGTGACCATCAATCCTGATCTTAAGATTCTCACTGTTCTCATTTCTGCTACTTCTTATTACTTTCGACTTTCTTCGACTTCCTGCCATTCCATATTCTGTACTCATTAGATTGTTCATTCCATTCAGCAGATCGTGTAGTTCTTCTTCACTTTCATTCAGGATTGCAATGTCATCAACGAATCGCACCATTGGAATCCTTTCATAAACAGTAGGGGCAAATGACTACGTCCCTGTCTCAAAATGGTTCAGATGGCTCTGAGCACTATGGGACTTAACATCTGTGGTCATCAGTCCCCTTAGAACTTAGAACTACTTAAACCTAACTAACCTAAGGACATCACATACATCCATGCCCGGGACTGGATTCGAACCTGCGACCGTAGCGGTCACGTGGTTCCAGACTGAAGCGTCTAGAACCGCACGGCCACACTGGCCGGTCATCACTGTCTCACACTCTTTTTAATCCGAGCGCTTCGTTCTTGGTCGTCCAAGAGGGAACTCTTGGCTTTTGTACATATTCTATAACACACGTCTATCTCTTAACCTTATCCCGGTTTTTCTCAGAATTTCGAACATCTTTCACCATTTTACATTGTCAAACACCTTTCCCAGGTCGAAAAAACCTATGAAAGTGTTATGATTTTTCTTTAGGATACATGAGCTGTTCGGCTGATTGTACTATAATTCTGTAACTTGTCAGCTCTTATAGTCTTCGGAACTGTGTGGATGATGTTTTTCTGAAAGTCAGATGGTATGTCGACAGACTCATTCATTCTACACACTAACGTGAATAGTCGTTTTGCGGGTACTTCCCCCATTTATTTTAGAAATTCTGATGGAATGTTATCTCTCTGTTCTGCCTTATTTGATCTTAAGAAATCCCTTCTGACAGCTATATTCAAAATTCTTGAAAAAGTAATGTAGTCAAGAGTAGTGTCACATATTTGTAAAAATGAAGCACTAACAAATTGCAGTTTGATTTTCGGAAAGGAATTTCAATATAAAATGATATATATGCTTTCACTGATCAGATATTAAATTATTTATAAAACTATGACTCTAAAGATGTTGACAAGTTGCTGAAATGAAGGAGAGCCAGATGATAGTAAACTCTGGATCTCCTCTATTCCAGCAACCTGTCAACATTTTTAGAGTCATATTTTGACACTGATTGTGTTAGGAAGTCTTTTCTGAAGGTATTTGTTTTGAGTGTTGCCATGTATGGACGTCAAACATGGACGACGTTCAGTTTAGACTAGAAAAGGATACAAGCTCTTGAAAGGTAGTGCTACAGAAGAATGCTGAAGGCTAGATGGGTAGATCACGAAGCTAATGAGGAGGTACTGAATGGAACTCAAATGGTTCAAATGGCTCTGAGCACTATGGGACTTAGCATCTATGGTCATCAGTCCCCTAGAACTTAGAACTACTTAAACCTAACTAACCTAAGGACAGCACACAACACCCAGCCATCACGAGGAAGAGAAAATCCCTGACCCCGCCGGGAATCGAACCCGGGAACCCGTGCGTGGGAAGCGAGAACGCTACCGCACGACCACGAGATGCGGGCTGAATGGAACTGTGGAGACAAAAAAATTGTTGCACAACTTGACTAAAAGACGGGATCGGTTATAGAAAACATTCTGAGACATCACTTGATCACAAATTTAGTACTGGAGGAAGATGTGTGTGTGCGTGTCGGGGGTGCGGGGGGGGGGGGGGGGGGGAGGGCGAGGAATCGTAGAGGGAAAGTAAGAGATGAATTCAGTGAGCAGATTCAGAAGGTGGTAGGTTACAACAGTCAAGAGATGAAGAAGCTTGCGCAGTATAGAGTAGCATGGAGAGCTGCATCAAACCAGTCTTCAGGCTAAGGACCACATAAACAACAACCACTTTCCTGCACATATGTATGTTTGGCTGGTTGATTTGGGGGGGGGGAGGGGGTAACAAAACACCGAGGTCATCGGTCCCATCGATGAGGGAAGGATATGGAAGGAAATCGGCCATGCCCTTTCAAAGGAACCATCCCGGCATTTGATTTAAGCGATTTAGTGAAATCACGGAAAAAATAGGATGGCCGAACGCAGGTTTGAACCATCGTCTTCCTGAATGTGAGTGAAGTATGCTAACCACTGCGTGACCTCTCTCGGTCACCTGTGTTTGTCTGTTCAACATCTCTACTTCCCTTTTCAGAGATCTGTGTTGCTCATCAGCTGAACAGACTATGTGCTATTCATTATCATAGTATATACAGCCATAGAGAAATTCAGACAGTTCATTCAACATTCAGAACTGCAACATCCCATTTCTTTTTCACATTGATTCTTCTGAGCGATTTTCTGGATCTTAAGTCTACTCTTCATCTTTGCTAAATATACTGGTTGCACAGTTGAAATTGAAATTTAACGCCAGGAAAATGTACAGCTGCATTTACAGTGGTGCTGTTTAGAGACAAAGTGGTTCACGTATCCTAAATACATATATCCATATATCTACAGTACAATGTAAAATTTCGTAATATTGCTCTTGGTGAGATTTAAAACCATCAATTACTTTTGTTTTCTTATTTGTCTTAGCAAGAGAATGGCCCTGACATCTTGTTATCAACCAGCTATTACCTGCATCTGTGGTGATCAGTAGTTTCATTATGATGGTGAGTAAGTAATCTACTGTAGTTGCAATAACATCAGCTGCCCTCACACGTCTCCCTGTTTGGATAAGCATAGATCGTGATGTGCTCTCCGCTTTCCCCCCTCCCAAGCTGTCCCAACACTCGATCAGTCGGCACCCGCATCGTAGCTGCCGAGCACAGGGGAGTGGGCAGGAGCGTGTATTCATGCAGCGTGCTACTGAAGTAGCTATACATTATGCTGATCAGTCAGAACACATGACCACCCACCTAATGGCCAGTATGACCACCTTTGGCACAGATAATAGCGGCCACCCTTCGTGGCATGGAAGCAGTGAGGCTTTGGTATGTCGGTGGAGGGATATGGCACCACATCTGCACACATAAGTCACCGAATTCCCGTAGATTTAAGGGAGGGGGGTGGTGAGCTCTGACCCATTTGTGTGCCATTAGGTTCAGATCTGGCGAGTTGTGAGGGCATCACATTAATTGGAACAACTCGCAACTGTGTTCTTCGAACCGCTCCATCACAATCCTGGCCTTGTGAGATGGCGCATTATGTTGTTGGAAAGAGTCACTGCCGTCTGAAAAACATGGTCGTCATGAAGGGGTGTACGAGTTCTGCAATCAGTGTACAGTACTTCTTGGTCGTCATGGTGTTTTGCACAAGTTCAACTGGTCCCGTGGTTGCCCACGTCAATGTTCCCATGATCATAATGGAGCCACCACCAGCTTGTCTCCATCCTGCAGTAGATGTGTCAAGGAGCTGTTCACCTGGAAGATAACGGATTCGCATCCTCCCATCGGCATCGTGAAGAAGGTACTGCGGTTCATCAGACTATGCAACGCTCTGTCACTGCACCAGTGTGCAGTGCCGATGGTCACGTGCCCATTTCAGTCATAGTTGCCGATGTCGTTGTGTTAACAAATGGCTCTGAGCACTATGGGACTCAACTGCTGTGGTCATAAGTCCCCTAGAACTTAGAACTACTTAAACCTAACTAACCTAAGGACAGCACACAACACCCAGCCATCACGAGGCAGAGAAAGTCCCTGACCCCGCCGGGAATCGAACCCGGGAACCCGGGCGTGGGAAGCGAGAACGCTACCGCGCGACCACGAGATGCGGGCGTTGTGTTAACATTGGCACATGTGTGGGTCGTCGCCTGAGAAGGCCCATCGTTAGGAGTATTCAATGCACTGTGTGTTCGAAAACTTGTGCTTTGCTCGGCACTAAAAGCAGTTCCACCACGATTCGCCGCTTCTCCGGTTTTACCAGTCTGTCCAGCCTACGACGCCCGACATCTGTAATGAGGGGTAGTCGTCCAACCCCAAGACGTCTGGACGAGGTTTCACCTTTGTTTCGCCACGTGTTGTGGATACTCACCATAGCACTCCTCGAATATCCGACAAGTTGTGTAGTTTCTGGAATGCTTCCGCCGAGCCTCCGGGCCACCACAGTCTGCCCACCGTCAGACTCAGATGGATCGCGCGCCTTCCTCATTCTACACACACGCAGCACGCTCACTGATACTACATACACCGTGCGCGTGTCTTACTAGTTGTCATTCCTCGCCAGGTGTCGCTGCTGTCGTCTGGACGGGTTTATATCTGTAGTAGGTCGGTGGTCATAATGTTCTGGCTTATCAGTGTGCACAACGAGTTTCTCTGCCTCTCTTTGCTTTGTTACTGCTCGCGTAACAACTAATATATGAGATAAAATATGAAAATTCCTGGCAGATTAAAACTGTGTGCCCAACCGAGACTCGAACTCGGGACCTTTGCCTTTCGCGGGCAAGTGCTCTACCAGGTACTGGTACTGGCAGAAGTAAAGCTGTGAGTACCGGGCGTGAGTCGTGCTTCGGTAGCTCAGATGGTAGAGCATTTGCCCGCGAAAGGCAAAGGCCCCGAGTTCGAGTCTCGGTCGGGCACACAGTTTTAATCTGCCAGGAAGTTTCATATCAGCGCACACTCCGCTGCAGAGTGAAAATCTCATTCTGGAGAGAAAAAAGATGTTGCTACGAAAAGAGCCATGAAATTCTTTTTAGGGATGCTGTGCTGTGACTTTCTTTGGATCATTAATTGTCAACAAAACAAAATCTATTATGTTCTTATTATTCTGGAACATTGTTTCGTTACTGTAACTCTCTATTAAGTTCAATATATCTTCCTTACTTTGCAGTTATTGAAAAGGTTACTGAAAATTATTTCGTTATAAATACTGATGTTACAGTACGCAAAGTTTGTTCAACATCAAAATTTTGCAGTGGATTTTTGTTAACAGTAAAACACCAATATGTACCACGACTAACACGAGAAAATGAGACTATTATCAGAGAAAAAGATGTTTTTTCTATAATGTTTGCCAGACCAGAACTACGAACAGCAAGACTTCTTTTATGTTATGAAGGTAAATGATGTTTTTTCACTGTTAATAATATATCATCCGTAGCCCGCGTCCACCTGTAAAACACGTCATAAAATCTGCTGCTCTGCACTGCAATTCCGAAAGCTAAAAGAAATAATTTTAGATAATTACTATTAAAAACAGTCTTGATCACGATTTATTTAACAAGGTGACCGGTTTCGACCACTACTGTGGTCATCTTCAGACCATTGAGTAGGAACCCCTTTCTGTTGGAGAATTCCTAATCAATGGTCTGAAGATGACCACAGTAGTGGTCGAAACCGGTCACCTTGTTAAATAAATTGTGATCAAGACTGTTTTTAATAGTAATTATTTACAAGACATTGATCACTGCTGTTCCCGTAATGCATTAAAAAGTAATTCAAATAATTTTAGTTCATTATTATCTGTCCGCTTCTTTGCGGTATGAATGGTTTCATTTAATGCAGTTTGAATGCGCCGCGGTAGCGGCTCGTTCGTTCGTAGCGCAGCTCTGCACCACGAATAGTATTTAAATAGCTGAAAATGTCTTAAAAGGATGGGATAAAATACCAGGCAAGCTTATTACAAATCATAATGCAAGTTTTCACTAAGTAACTCTATTCAAAACATTTAGACAGATTAAATTATTACACACCTTTACAAATCAGTACCTAATGGCGCCCTTCGATCAATCTTGACAAAAGAATGGTACACAAGCATGCAATATAGCGTCACAGGCTCTTCCTACTCACGTAACTACAACAAGACGACAGAGAAATTACTGCTCGGTCACTACTATTTACTATCGTTTTGACATATTCTCATCTTTGTTTCATATTTAATAAGTATCGTCTGTGGCGGTTTCAGTACTTGCCGACACAGATATTATCTTTAAAAAATCGGTACATAATTCTATACAAGTATAAAGCATGGCACATAATGGTTTCTCTTTATTACATAAAGTTCACACAATCGTTGTCCACGCAATTAGAATCATCCAGTTCAATTATTCTTTTCTCTTTTTAATATGTGTTTTTCTAGGAGACGTTACACTCGCCAGGTGTCGCTGCTGTCGTCTGGACGGGTTTATATCGGTAGTAGGTCGTTGGTCATAATATTCTGGCTGATCAGTGTGTACAACGTGTCCATTATGCAACAGATACTGTGGGAGTATGAATTAAACACATTGAAGATTGTATGAACATTTTAAATATTACATTAAATCGTGTTACATAGTACATCAACCAAACAAAAAATTTTTCAGAAATATCATAAAGATGAAAGTCAGAGAAATAAAACTCTTATAAAGAGTAAATATTCTTCAACTCACATACATCTTTCCTCAGGTTTCAAGCTATCTCCATACCAAATTTCGTCGAAATCGATTCAGCAGGTTAGTGCTGTAAATGTAAAAGACAGAGATACTTTCACAATTGTAGTATTAGTATGGATAAAACTATCTATTACGATTTATTTTTTCGGTGATCCGATTCTGACGAAATAAAGCCTATACGGTGCCATGCAATACTCAGATTATCTACGGAAAAACCACCAAATTCGTCTGGTAGTTTTGGAGAAGTCTCTTGAAACTGACAAACAGACAGACATGTCAGTTTTGCAGATCTGTTATTAGTATCGAAGATTTAGCTCATCTGGCAGATTTTGTTCCCTGTCACCATCTGATTAGGTTCAGAGCGCTCACATTAACAATTGTTCATCAAATCGTGAACTGATGAAATCTCCGTTGACAACATTACATAGTTCGTGAGGGTCAGCTATTTGATTAACCACGAGATTTTTGTAGCTATCAAAAGCGTCGCTTGAACCCGTCAGTAAAGGGCAACGCACCTTACGTACCGTCAAACGTATGCAGAGAACTTTCCACGGCGTCTATGTCAACCCCTCCGTCTCCCGTGTCGGTCCATTTGCTTTCGCGGAACACGTCTGTCACCGATCCCGGCGAATTTCCCCCCTGATGTCTGCCACCCAGATTTCCCACCCGCGTCCTTCTTCTGCGACAAGGATGAGCCGCCCAACCCACGTATTCTCGGCTGAGCGCTTTGTCAGGAGGGAAAGTTTGCACTCAGCCCCTCGTCTAACTCAAAACTTTGGTCGCTCTTTGCGAGAACGGAATCCAGCCGTATAGTGAGCTCAGAACTTTAGTTAGAAGAGACCAGAAGCAAACGTGGGAAGCAGTTCCAAGAAATTCCACGTATATTATTCCTCGAATGTTACGATTTCCTTACGGAAACAAAATGAATGCTTATCACTTACTGGTGGCGGAATTCATATTCACATAAATGACAACACAATTTTCTGCTGACACCTGTAGCAGTGTACTCTGTGGAAGTCAAAGTTTTTCGGCAGGAAGGCGCTGGGGCTTCTAAGCTCTCACAAAATACTTTATTTAGTAAGTTGTAAAACACTGTTTTTCTTTTCTTTCAAACGCTTGAAATTTAGCAATAATACATGAATGTAATGGAAGAGGCAAAAAGATTTAATATTTGCAAATTTAGAAACATTCATTGAGTTTCAACATTGTAACATTACGTAACATAACGTAAATAAACTGAATAAAGCACAGTGTGGTTTCAGGACATACTAAAACAGGTAGAAAACATTTCAGTTAACACACGTTCCAAGGAAAAATACTCGAATCATCACTAAACATTTAGTGAAGACATGAATTGACAGCTGTAGCACAGCCTATCAAAACAACCAGTGCCCAATTATAAACCATGTGAAATATAAACTTCAGAGAAGGATTGCGTTAACGCTTTGGCTTGGGTCCCAAAAGAGTCAAGCTACTTTTATACAGGAATGTATAAATAAAGTGTAAACAGTATCGCCTTGAAGGCTTCAACGAAACCAGTGGACAGTGAAATTAATCCTCTGTACCAAAATGAATTACACAAGGGGTCACAGACCGTATTCATAAATTAGAAACCAGGCTCAAACCTGATAGACAGGGATTTGTGTGACAAACAGAAAGAATCCTGTAGCAATGTAGGTCAACCAAAGTGGAACCTATCAACTCTTCGAATAAAACTAAGTTTAGCTCAGACATGAAGCACATAATATAAAGAACCCTGCGGCAGAGCAAACAGTTGTTCACAGAGTATACTCACTATCTCCTAACCAAATAAGTTCAACCAGCGCAGATGATCACGGGTAACCAATTCCACTTTTCCCATGAATTCTGTAGCAACAAACAGTAGGTGAAGTACCACCAAATTTACACCCTTAACAACATCGCACATAAATGCAGCACATGGTGTGAAAGAAAGCCTCATGCCCATAGTGGGACGCCGGGGAGACAACTGCTTCGGTATACGGGAAAGACATTACATCAATACGATATCGAAACCACACTCGTTGAGGGCCTGTAATTAACCTGTCTTCGTGATAGAAACGCTGGACCTACACCTACACTAATGGTCTGGGCTTACCTCCACCGCCCCCCGCACCATAACCGCAGATTTGTACGTCAGTCTGGTGATTCACTTATTCTGCTGCCATTCACGAACAACATACCAGAGGGTATTTTCCGACAGGATAACGCCCGTCCACTTACTGCCTTTGTAACCTGACATGCTGTATAGGGTGTCGACTTGTTGTGTTAGCCTGCCCAATCACCAGATCTGCCTCCAGTTGAGCGCCTATGGGACATCATCGGATGACAACTCCAGCGTCATCCGCAAACAGCATAATCGGTCCCTGTATTGACCGAACAGACATGGAACTCCATCCCACAACCTGATGTTCGGCAACTATAAATTAAAAAAAACAATGCATGCGATTAAGCCGGTTATTAGTGTATTAGCATTTCGTATTTGTAACGTCTAATCTCGCGCTTACATTGACATGTGACCTTGCAATTTTAATCTCTCAAATATACCTAGACAAATGTATTCTAGAAATTTCATAACTGTACATTAATTCTTTTTTCCTCAGTATAAATACTCGATATGTCTAAACATACATGACTCGTCCAATATGGTTGCGTCCGCCCTGATAGCTGAGTGGTGAGCGTGGCGGATTGCCTTCCTATGGGACCAGGTTAGATTCCCGTCTGGGTCGGGGATTTTCTCCGCTCAGGGACTGAGTGTTGCGTTGTCTTCATCATCATTTCATCCCCCTCCGGCGCGCAAGTCTCCCAATGTGGCGTCGAATTTAATAAGACCTATACCAAGGCGGCCGGATCTGCCCCGTAAGGGGCCTACCGGCCAATGATGCCAAACGCTCATTTCTCATTTCGTATGGATTGTCACATCGTTTAAAATACTACCTTCATTGTTTCGAATGAACTTGCAATCTTCCATGATGAAGAGGTTTTGTATCAGGGTCGTCTGACTGCATAGTCCTATTGTTTAAGATGCTCTCAGAGACAATAAACGAAGGGATTCGGGACTGGGGATTTTGCAGACTATGGAACTGGTCCTGCTCTACCTGTCTACTCGCATATATCACGATAGACACAGCCAGTACAACAAAGAGACTGAACTACTTTGGAACTTCAGCATGCACAAACCAATGTTTCTTCTTATCTTCTAGAAGGTTTTGGCTAGTGTTCTGAGTAAAGTCCCTGCAGACAGCACTTGTAAGACGTGCTGGGAGAAGACGGACATTGTATTGGCCGTTTGTGGAACGAACCGTTGGCAAAAGTGCACCCGTGGTGGGTGATCCGCAGAGGTAATGCCTTGCACACACTGAAGATGATACGTATACATGAGATGCTCGTGAAACATCCTCCATGCGGAACTTGGGTATGTAATACATGCTAAGGCCACTTGCTCTGAGGCCTGACTGTTCGTCGACAGCCCCTAGAACGTGCTCTTCCTGGTGAAACGTACGAGCAATACCTGCCCTTCTTCGGTCAGTAATCTGTCATGCTACGGATCCTGCCTCGGCAACGTGATGGTTGGCAGCACCGATCGCTTGATGAGTCGTCCGTCTTGGGGCTGGAAACGCCGTCTGATAACAGTCGTACAGCCTCGTGCCCGTAAACATTCGCGCGGCTGTGCATAGAAATCGTGACTGCCTGCTGACGAAATGAACATCTCGCCACGTTTTAATGGAATACTTTCAGTTAACGCACTGGCTGTAATGCATGTACACAAAGGACACGTTGAATAAATCGAATGACGAATTTAAATAAGTCTCCCTCGCAACAGAACATCATCTACATGCAATGACTGAAACGAGTGCACAGATAAGTGAAGTTGATTGGTTATACTTTGAAAGCCATTGAACAGCAACTTTCACTACTAACTCGAAAACGAAGGACTCTTGGATATTTGTTTGCATGAAGTTCTTTCTTCTGTTGGTCTAAGGAACATATCCCTAAAGTTTGTAAATTAATTTTTGAAATACCCTGTATACTGGATGGCCCATGGCCTTGCGCCTGTGGTAATACCGGTACCCAGATCACCGAAGTGCTGTTGGGGTTAGCCAGCACTTGGATGGTTCAGCCGGCCGCTGTGGACGAGCGATTCTTGGCGCTTCAGTCTGGAACCGCGCTGCTGCTACGGCCGCAGGTTCGAATCCTGCCTCGGTCATGGATGTGTGTGATGTACTTAGGTTAAGTTAGGTTTAAGTAGTTCTAAGTCTAGGGGACTGATGACCTCAGATGTTAAGTCCCATAGTGCTTAGAGCCATTTCAACCACTTGGATGGTTCGCCGTCCGGATCTGCTAAGTGCTGGTGGCAAGTGAGGCGTACCCAGCCCTTGTGAGACCAATTGAGGAGCTGTTTGACTGAGAACTAGCGACACCGGTAACTAAAACTGACAATGGTCAGTAGAGTGGTATGCTGACGACACGCCCCTCCGTAACCGCAAGTGGTGACACCTTAGGGTTGATGATGACACGGCGGCCGGTCGGTCTCGTTGGGCCATTATTGCTTGTTCGGAGTGTATTTCTTTTTTGTTCTGCATACAGGGCGATTCAGCTGACTCTACCACTTGGTTTTTAGTTGCCTGCAATGCCTTCAAACACCACGCAGAAGAGTTTTTTTATATTCTCTCGCTCGTTATGCGTGCACTGTTATGCCTAGTCCTACACAAAAAATGAGCAGGACCTTTTTGTAGAGACCTTTATGAAGCTGAACTTTAGTTTGGAATATTTTTTCGCTAGATGCCACAGTTATTCAAGAAAAATGCGTTTGAAGGTCAGTTTTGTACGTTTTGTTTGAATAAATCAAAACTACTGCCCCCGGAACAAACGTATGCTACATTAAATTTTCTACAAATGGGTTCCGCTCGTTCTTTTTCTGTAGCATTAATAATAATTCGCGCGTAGCGAGCGAGAAAATATGAAAATCATGGACGTAGTATTTGAAGGCGTTGCGGGTTGCATAAAACCAATAAGTTGGGGAAGTCGGATCACCTGTTTATAACTTTTTTCTGCTATTCCGAATGGCGTGCTGCTGATGCGAAGTGCCGCGCACCGTCTCTGGACGCGGCTTGTTATTCCAGCTTAGAGGCGTCTGAGGACTCCCGCCGGTCAGGGTTAGCTGGAAGCGAGACGGGGGCTTAGGAGGCTGGAGTGAGTGCGCCGCCTAAAGGCGAGCAACCCTCGCGACGCGCGGGCTTTAAAGTGCCGTGCAGTGCCGTGCTGGGCCGCGCCGGGCCGGGGTGAAATATGGCCGGCCGGGGCGCGGCGGCCCGCGGAGGTCGTGTGTAACTCCGACTTTCTCCCAGTATTTGACGTATTCAGATAAACGGCGGAGCCCAGAGGCCAAAATTGGATTTGCGAAATATTTATAGCAGTCTGCCAGCGCAGTGCAGATGAAGTGGCGCGGCCGAAGGAAGTGAGTTACACCGCGATACTGCCGTACTTCTCACACAGCCACCAGACCCGCCGGCGAATGAGATCTGACCCAAACTTCACAGTTTCAAGCCTCGAAAAAGCTGCTTTGTGTTGTGGCGTAGCAAGACAGCCACGCCACTCGGAAGTAGCCGAAAGGCACGCGTACACACACGCCGACTGGCGTGAAGTCTGGAACAGGATAAGTTATGAATACACTAAAGAAAAGTATGCAGCTCCTCGGATACTTAACTTTATTCCATCATTGTGGTACATCGCTATTGACGATACAGTTAATTACAATCATTGTAAGGCAAATGGCGCCTTGCTAGGTCGTAGTCATGGACTTAGTTGAAGGCTATTCTAACTGTCTCTCGGCAAATGAGAGAAAAGCTTCGTCAGTGTAGTCGCTAGCAAAGTCGTCGTACAACTGGGGCGAGTGCTAGTCCGCCTTTCTAGACCTGCCATGTGGTGGCGCTAGGTCTGCAAGTACTGACAGTGGCGACACGCGGGTCCGACATGTACTAATGGACGGCGGCCGATTTAAAGCTACCACCTAGCAAGTGTGGTGTCTGGCGGTGACACCACACTTTGTGCCAGTAAACTTAACAGGGCGTCTTCTTCTCTTTCTCTCTGTCTCTTATTAGTAATAGGGCCCCAATAGGACCACGCGAGGTACAGTCGTGGACAAAACGAGCGAGACCCCTAGCCTTTTCATTATGCTAATCCGCACAGCTTAAAGTCTGCTACACAGCATAACAGGCAAGGCCACGGAGTGCTACCAACATACTATTCACTGACAGATAGACGGTCAAGAAAGTGAGAGTACAAGGGTTCCATTTTTACCGATTTAGGTGACGAAATCCTAACAACGAAAATAGCTACGACAGTTACTGAAGATGAGGGCCGCATAAATAATTCCCCATACTCTTTATTCGAAATGTTCTAGTTGCAGTATTAATGCCACCACGTTTTGGAAGTTCGAGCATTCCCATTGCTAGCTATCTTAAGAAACACTTCGGCTAATGAACGTTTTCTGGCTGTGACGAGTCTAATGGAGAATTCGAAACATTGTAGAATACGTTTGGCAGCTATGTAGCCGTTTATTTCCTGGGGTGATGCAGAATTATCCTACTAAATTTACTCGCTAATAATAGTATTTTGTTATTTCGATAAACATCCCGAATGATTGTCACATAAGCTGTCACATAAAGGTAGGAAATTCTAGTTTCTGAGTCCAGAAAGCTCTATGCAACAGAAAGTGCAGATCATTTTGCCATTCCCATTGCGAAATTTCCGGCTTATTCACGTCTGGGGTTAAAATAGAGGGCTGTTTGTCTGGGTTGTCTGCTAGCGTAGTGAAGCGTGTTTGCTACTGCAAGGGAGATCTGGTTTGTTTTCGGTTCTAATCTAGATGGAGACAGATAGACTATCAGTAAAACAATTTTAAGACATTCTCGCGCCCCCAATACGTTTTATTGCTATTTTTATTCTGTACCGGCGCCCTGTGGATGTAAATATGAAAATATTGTAGAATTTCGTACTTGTTACTGCCTACGTTTTCCGCTTCTGTCAATAACTGAATTGACTTACGTGTGGCACTGAATGATTTTTAACTGAATTTCGTTATGAATCTTCACGCATTGCTAAAATTGCACACTTTCATGGTAGGTCGGCAACGGTAATCCAGTATGACTGGTCTGGACGTAACAAAGACCATTTCGTGGCCGAATGCGCATAATATTTTGCTAATTCGTAACGATCTGGGGTAATTTGTCTTACTAAAACAGTAATGTTATCTGCATAAGCTGAAATTCATTTTTATTAGTACGGTTAATACTACTTAGCCTTTCTTCTTTCATTTATATCTTATATTTACGTATTGTGTTTAACACACTATTCACCTTAATATAGTCATAACCGTGACTGAAAACAGACTGACAAAGTTCGGATAGTTTTTCAATTTCACGCCTGCACGTAGTATGTTGGTAGCACTTCGGCGCCTTGCCTGTTATGCTGTGCAGCAGACCTTAAGGCTGTGCGGATCAGCATAACGAAAAGGCGAGGGGACTCGCTCGTTTTGTCCACGACTGTACAACAATCAATGTCGCTTTTGATGGTTGACTTTCCTTTGTGTCCAAATTTGTTTCATTCTTTCAGAGTGAAGTCTCTTTCTTTCATCAGACCACAGTGTTCCATCCTGTTTTCTAATTATTTCCCTCTGACCAACTTTCCAATGAAATATCTTTGGTCAGAATATTTTTCTGTCTATAACGTCTGAAGAGCTATACCGGCTACTTTAAGGTCCTCCTTAATCACAATGATCCATTTAATTGCCTCACTTTAAGCCTTACTTCCGTTTTCGTAGGATATAAGCATTTGTTTTTCAACCTAGTAGATACCATTCATTTAATGTCCCCATAAAATTTAAGTTTTCGTTTTCTCATGTCACCATGTATGTCTCTGTATTCTTCTATTTCCTTGTTACTTCTTAGCCTATAAGTTGACCATCAGTAATTTAGGGGGCCTAATATATTCTTAATAATCTTCCTTTCTTTCTAATTACGGAATGTACTGGGTGATCAAAAAATCGGTATAAATTTGAAAACTTAATCAACCACGGAATAATGTAGCCAGAGAGGTAAAAATTGACACACATGCCTGGAATGACATGGGTTTTTATTAGAACCGAAAAACAAAGTTCACAAAATGTCTGACAGATGGCACTGGACATCAAAACGTCAGGGACTAAGCATGACAATCGTGTATAAAAGGAGCTGTAATGAGAGAGAGAATCAGATGCGCCAACAGTCGCAGCATGTTGACGTTACCTGAAAGGCGCTTTTAGTGAAGCTGTGTTATCAAAATGGGGAATGTGCTAGTTCAGCGTTACGATCCTATCACCATAGGAAGGGGATTCGAAAGAGTAAAGTTCCGTTGACAAATTCAGCTGTGGCGAGAGTGATTTCTAAGTTCGAAGACAGGGTTGTTTAGACGATAAACCCCGTAGTGGCCGACCGAAAAAGTCACGGTATGGGTTGGATTTACCACATCTACTGTTATGGGGCCTATTTTCTTCGAGTAAATGCGTGATTCTGATTTTGTAACTGCTACAGTGACGGGTGAGAGGTACGCCGATATGTTACAGAATCGCAACATCCCCAGCCTGGCTGATAAACACCTGCTGGAACGTACGATGTTTATGCAGGATGGCGCTCCACCCCATATTGCTAGACGCGTGAAAGAACTCTTGCGCGCGTCGTTTGGTGATGATCGTGTGCTCAGCTGCCCCTTTCGTCATGCTTGGCCTCCCAGGTCCCCAGACCTCAGTCCGTGCGATTATTGGCTTTGGGGTTACCTGAAGTCGCAAGTGTATCGACCAACATCTCTAGGGATGCTGTAAGACAACATCCGACACCAATGCCTCATCGTAACTCCGGACATGCTTTACAGTGCTGTTCACAACACTACAGCTATTATTGAGGAATGATGGTGGACATATTGAGCATTTCCTGTAAAGAACATCATCTTTGCTTTGTCTTACTTTGTTGTGCTAATTATTGCTATTCTGATCAGATGAAGCGCCATCTGTCGGACATTTTTTGAACTTTTGTATTTTTTTTTGTTCTAATAAAACTCATGTCATTCCAAGCATGGGTGTCAATTTGTACCTCTGTATCGACATTATTCCGTGATTTATTCAGTTTTCAAATTTATACTGACTTTTTGATCACCCGGTATATACAGCCACTTCGGTTATACGAAATTTTGTCAATTGATCACGGTTTAGATTGCACTAGGGCACTCTTCATTAGAATAAATAGTTACATCGAATAACTAAAAATGTAATGACGTATATAGTATAATTACCTGAATTGTATTTTCTTTTGTAAAAAAGACTGTTATGTTATGTTGTAACTATCATACACTGGCTCGTATTTGTTACTAGTATTCTTTAAAATTGCCTTTGAAATGCCTCATGTGCTCTTAAGTTATCTGGATTAGATTACTTCCTGCTAGATGGCGCGAATCTGTTTTCATGTCCATTTCGTGGTTGCCTCGTCATGTTACCCGTTTAGTCTGACCGTAACGGCTGTATTATGCCGATCTTGGCCCCAAACGACCTTGCGGTTGTCATTATATTCCACCGAGAATTTTATCTGGTTGACAGTTATGTTATACTTTTACACTTTAGTTTTTATGCCCATGACATTTCTGTTTGACGACAGCACTTTTGCTCAGACGTTTTAAACCGTGGTGTGATTACATGTTAGTACATTCTGTTTGTGCGTAATTTATGGAAGTAATCCTACAGAGTGCATTTACGTCGTTATATGTTTAGGTATTCCATGTAACTTTTTATTCTGATGAAGATTGCCCTAGTGCAATCGAAACTGTGGTCAACTGACAAAATTTCGTGCAACCGAAGTGGCTGTATATACGTCCTGTAATTAAATAGCGTACGGTTGCTGGAGCACAGCCAATAAAATGTTTCAAATTTCCTTTTTCTTTCGAATTTCTTCAGTATCCCTCTTCATATATGAAATTAAAGTTTCTGCTCCATAAAGATATTCAGGCTTGATTACAGTTTTGTAATACCTAAGTTTACTGAACATAGAAAGTGATTTTCTATTATAAATATTTTATGTTAATCTGAAGCAGTTTACACTTTTTGACAGCGATCTTCTTTTGCAGCTTTTTCTTGCATAATTTCCCCCAAGTATTTAAACTGAGAAACCCTTTCTGTTTTTCCATATTTCGTGTTCAAAAGCTTTGGAGCTTGTTTCTTGCATTCATATATTCCGTTTTCCCGAATGGTTTTTGTAGTCCTACTTTTTTCACAACTACTACATCTTTCAATTTGTTTTTGAGGTGTGGTAATATCCCTAGTTAAAATTGCCAGATCATCTGCAAAGGCGAGGCAATCTACTCTAATATTACTGTTACCTAACTTGATTGATGGATCTATATTTTGACTCGACTTTTGCTCTCGCCATTCTGTAATGACCTTTTCCAAAACACAGTTAAACAGTAATGGGGAGAGTCCATGTCCGTGTCTAACACCAGTCTTTATGTCAAATGGTTCAGAAATTTCTCCCATGAATTTAACTTTAGAGGTAGTTTCGGTTGCGCCACGCTGGAACGGCGATCTGTGATACATTTCTTCGAGTGGTGGCGATCTTAAACCTGTGAACATGCATTGCAGGATGAATCCAGAGTACGGTGATTCGTGTGCGTTCCTGCAGCAATTATGTGGGTGATGTAGAAAGTATAGAAGAGCCGTAACTTCTGGCGAAGACGCTCCGCTTGGGGACCAGCGAAAACAGTGCGGTAGTGGAAGAAACCTTGAAGGAAAGCGGGTGTATTATTGAGATCTTGAAATTTTCCCGGCGTAAATAGTTTCGGGGTTGCAGCCTGATTAGTGGACTTCTTACATTAATATTTCATTATTTTCGTCTTGGCAGCGACAACAGCAACAGTTACGAAATTATCTCGAATGAAAAACAGCCCACAGTTGGACTAAATTATGTTTATTTTAAACCTTGACCATGGTTTCTGCTATAATAATATAGCCTTCTTCAGAAGTCATACACAGTAATAAATGAAAAATATCGTATCCCAGCGGCTGCGTGAAGACCAATAAAATAGCTTCAACAGACATAAGCCTGTTTCGAAGATAAGGAAAATTACATATGGCACCGTATGTCTTCCGCCACTGTCTGTTGTATTGGGTGTCTCTCTACCATACGATAGCTATAGTATACCCGTTCTTCAGGTAGATATATTAATGGCTGCTAGGCCAAGGACTATCTAAAACACTTGACACCTTATCTCTGTGATGATATCACCGCCTGGAAAATTGCATTTTCGCTTCGCGTCTTTTTTTGAAACATATTGGTATCGTGCATTATCATGCATGCGCCTACAGCATGTTCATGTTAATCACTGACTAGTTCAGAAAAGATATTTTTTTGTTTGTTAGCCTAAATGTATCACGTAATTGAGCGTCAAGCATATATCGCTGGCTAGTAATCCTAAAGTATGATTTCAAATGGCTCTGAGCACTATGGGACTTAACATCTATGGTCATCAGTCCCCTATAACTTAGAACTACTTAACCCTATTTAACCTAAGGACAACACACAACACCCAGTCATCACGAGGCAGAGAAAATCCCTGACCCCGCCGGGAATCGAACCCGGGAACCCGGGCGTGGGAAGCGAGAACGCTACCGCACGACCACGAGATGCGGACCAATCCTAAAGTGTATCACATTGTTAAATTTGCGTGTGGTATCGGTATCTCCATATCACAAACTTAAGCCCGTCCCCAGTGCTTTACAGTGTGCGTCTCTTTGAGATTCTGTTGTTTATTACTGCGTCGATGATTTCAGCCGTAAATAGAAATATTAAAAAAACATAGGAAGATTTTTCTGTTTAGCAAAAGTCACAAAAAGCGGATTACAGAGTACCTGACGGCTCAACACAAAAGTTTTGTCTCAAGTACGGATAGTGTTGAGAATCAGTGGACAAAGTTCAAAACCATCGTACAATATGCATTAAATGAGTATGTGCCAAGCAAGATCGTAAGAGATGGAAAAGAGCCACCGTGGTGCAACAACCGAGTTAGAAAACTGCTGCGGAAGCAAAGGGAACTTCACAGCAAACATAAACATAGCCAAAGCCTTGCAGACAAACAAAAATTACGCGAAGTGAAATGTAGTGTGAGGAGGGCTATGCGAAAGGCGTTCAATGAATTCGAAAGTAAAGTTCTCTGTACTGACTTGGCAGAAAATCCTAAGAAATTTTGGTCTTACGTCAAAGCGGTAGGTGGATCAAAACAAAATATCCAGACACTCTGTGACCAAATTGGTACTGAAACAGAGGATGACAGACTAAAGGCCGAAATACTAAATATCTTTTTCCAAAGCTGTTTCACAGAGGAAGACTGCACTGTAGTACCTTCTCTAGATTGTCGCAGAGATGACAAAATGGTTGATATCGAAATAGATGAGAGAGGGATAGAAAAACAATTAAAATCGCTCAAAAGAGGAAAGGCCGTTGGACCTGATGGGATACCAGTTCGATTTTACACAGAGAACGCGAAGGAACTTGCCCCCCCCCCCCCCCCCCCCCCCCTTGTAGCAGCGATGTACCGTGGGTCTCTAGAAGAGCGTAGCGTTCCAAAGGGACGTCGAACAGATGTGCAGAACTAGAGACCTATATCTCTAACGTCGATCAGTTGTAGAATTTTGGAACACGTATTATGTTCGAGTATAATGACTTTTCTGGAGACTAGAAATCTACTCTGTAGGAATCAGCATGGGTTTCAAAGAAGACGATCGTGTGAAACCCAGTTCGCGCTATTCGTCCACGAGACTCAGAGGGCCATAGACACGGGTTCACAGGAAGATGCCGTGTTTCTTGACTTCCGCAAGGCGTTCGATACAGTTCCCCACGGTTGTTTAATGAACAAAGTAAGAGCATATGGACTATCAGAAATTGTGTGATTGGATAGAAGAGTTCCTAGATAACAGAACGCAGTATGTCATTCTCAATGGAGAGGAGGCTTCCGAAGTAAGAGTTATTTAAGATGTGCCGCAGGGAAGTGTCGTAGGACCGTTGCTATTCACAATATACATAGATGACCTTGTGGATAAAACCGGAAGTTCACTGAGACTTTTTGCGGATGATGCTGTGGTACATCGAGAGGTTGTAACGACGGAAAATTGTACTGAAAAGCAGGAGGATCTGCAACGAATTGACGCATGGTGCAGGGAATGAATCTCAATGTAGACAAGTGTAATGTGCTGCGAATACAGACAAAGAAAGATCCTTTATCATTTAGCTACAGTATAGCAGGTCAGCAACTGGAAGCAGTTCATTCCATAAATTATCTTGGAGTAGGTATTGGGAGTGTTTTAAAATGGAATGATCATATAAAGTTGATAGTCGGTAAAGCAGATGGCAGACGGAGATTCATTGGAAGAATCCTAAGGAAACGCAATCCAAAAACAAAGGAAGTAGGTTACAGCACACTTGTCCGACCACTGCTTGAATATTGCTGACCAGTGTGGGATCCGTACCAGATAGGGTTGATAGAAGAGATAGAGAAGATCCAACGGAGAGCAGCGCGCTTCGTTACAGGACCATTTAGTAATCGCGAAAGCATTACGGAGATGATAGATAAACTCCAGTGGAAGACTCTGCAGGAGAGACGCTCAGTAGCCCGGTACGGCTTTTGTTGAAGCTTCGAGATCATACCTTCACCGAGGAGTCAAGCAGTATATTGCTCCCTCCTACGTATATCTTGCGAAGAGACCATGAGGATAAAATCAGAGAGATTAGAGCCCACACAGAAGCATACCGACAATCTTTCTTTCCACGAACAATACGAGACTGGAAGAGAAGGGAGAACCGATAGAGGTACTCAAGGTACCCTCCACCACACACCGTCAGGTGGTTTGCGGAGTATGGATGTAGATGTAGATTAGCCTAATTGTATCATGTAACTCAGCTGTAAGCACATATTGCTGACTACAAATCTTAAAGGGCTCCGGAACGCCCTATACTTGCAATGTTAAAATAACGCTTATAAATTACTTCTTTCCTCACAAAGTATTTGAGGTAGGAAGTTGAACTTTTTACAGATTATTTATTGGAATATGGGCTACAACTTAACACAGGGATTTTACAAAATTTTAGTTCAGTTATTAAAGATGATTTTTTTCAATTGTAATGAAAATCGACAACATTTTTTTGCAATTTTTTATTTATATATTCAAAAATATACAGTTTTTTGGAAAAAGGCTGTGTTAAATTATGCAGAAGGAGCTGTGTAACATTTACTGAAAGTCTGAAACAAATATGTTTGGAAGATCCTTAGAAAACATGTAATTAGTATGAGAAAATAAAAGTTTAGGGAATCGAGTGACAAAGATTGGATTAACTTTTTAGTGCATTCCAGGTCCATAGGATGGATTATCTTCATCCTCTGCAAACTCCTCCTCCAGCTTCCTCTTGTTCCTCCTCCCGTTTACTCTTGCTTGTATTTCTAGACTCTTTACAGCCCTGTCTGCAGCCCAAAGGCGTTCCTTGTCTAAAGCAAGCATCGCTCGTACCATGTTAGAACCTATCTTCATTCCCATATTTCTAAATACCTTGTACCTTACAATGTTGCCATCATTGAAAGTCGCAACAGCAACTTTACTTTTACTCATTATTATACTTCAACAAAACAGAGACTCAAGAAACAGAATTAATTACGAATAAGCCGGCCGAAGTGGCCATGCGGTTAAAGGCGCTGCAGTCTGGAACCGCAAGGCCGCTACGGTCGCAGGTTCGAATCCTGCCTCGGGCATGGATGTTTGTGATGTCCTTAGGTTAGTTAGGTTTAACTAGTTCTAAGTTCTAGGGGACTAATGACCTCAGCAGTTGAGTCTCATAGTGCTCAGAGCCATTTGAACCAATTACGAATATTTTCGAGATAACGACAGAGTAAATAAACATGAAACAATCGACAATCACACCAGCGATATATATTGAACCATCACAGGTTAGCCACAACACATACTTTATCTCACATCACTAAAATGTACCTGATGAACACGGACGTTAGTAATAACACCATTTGACAGCAGTTTAACAGCGCCACAGTGGGTCACGCCCATGTAGAACACATTTAAAAAAAAAAATTTAAAAATAGTTGTAGTCTTCGGAATTGAATAAATTATATATCTATTAAAAGGTAATAGTCTGCAGATTCAGAAAACGCAAAAAAGTAAAAATTGAACTTTTCATGATTTTGAGCCTTTCCGGAGCCCCTTAAGTGTATTAGAATGTTAAATTTGGATTTGGAATCGGTCTCTTCGTATTACAAGTTGGCCTCCCTGCCCGTGCTTTAACGTGTGTGTACTCTCCTGTGCCCGCAGGAGGGCTACGAGTGCCAGTGCTGCCCCGGCTTCGTGGGCCCGCACTGCGAGGAGCGCGACGCCTGCTACCCCAGCCCGTGCCGCAACAACGGCATCTGTGTCGACCTGTCGCAGGGCCAGGGCGGCAACAGCTTCCAGTGCCTCTGTCCATACGGTGGGTACCGCGCGCTCTTGCCTCGTTGCATGGGGGCTTAATTAAAAAAAATGAAAATGCAAATATTTTTAGTAGCTGTAAGTCCGATTACGCAAGTCTCGTAAACGGCTGGCCCTGGCTGGTTTTTGTACGCAATCTGACTCCATGGAACAACAACAAAGAATGAAATGAAAATTTTCGTTCATACAATTAATTAATTAAGTCCCCAGCAACTATAAAATCTACGAAGCCAACAAAGCACAAGTGTAGCTGTTCTGTGTGTGGAAGTGTGACTCAACGTACACATCTGGCACGGTTCTTCTCCAATAAGACAAGAAATTTCAAGTACCATTTATATTGAAGTAATTAAAAAAATTAGAAATACTATAATTGCGCAAGAAAATCAGAATTACACTCTAATACAAGAACACAAGCCAGATGCTTTGTTGACTGAACCTGTAATGATGCATTATTTGAGATACAGAAATATTAAAAAGAAAAAACAGGGAATTTGTTACCTTCATATGTATTGACGAAAAGCACTCAGATCATTACAATATCTCCATTGGAACAACATCTGCTATCTCTCCCATCAAACCACTGCATAAAACATGGAACAACACTCTCCACTACCACATCTCACTCCGACTTCACTACAAGCAGTGTCCACCACAACTTCTCGGCAAGCACTGCCTGCCGCTACTTCTCAATAATCACTGCCAGTGGAGACGGCGGAACAAAACTCTCTGGCGCGATCTCTGTCGCTGTGGCTCAGTGTAGCCACCTTTCATCGTGTTGTAAGTCGCGCGCCACGGCATTACACTCGAAACCTACATCTCGATCACATGACTACTGATGGCGTCTATTTGCAGGTCACTTCTGGAATACTGTTGTGTTTATCTTAGTTGCGGTACAAGGTGCAGTAACATTAATGTCACCACCTGTCAAAAGCCTCAATAATCTGCTTTTGTAGCGCGAACGTGCAAGAAGAGAGTCAATTAGGTTCTTGGAGGTATTAACAGGGATGCCGGGTTCCTCGGTTGAGGCGCCCGATTGACTTGGTTCCGCAGATTCTCGATCGGGTTTAAATTCGAGGAGTTTGCTGACCAGGGGGTACGGTAAATTCATCCTACCATTCTTCGAACCACGTATGTACACTGCGAGCCGTGTGACACGTCGCACTGTCCTACTGATAGATGCAATCATGCTGAGGAAAAAAAAATGTAGGGGTATAAATGTTTGTTAGAATGTGTTTCTTCTATAACGCGATATTCTTTGTAAATGCGTCCCAACCAAACCCTAAAGAAGTCGTTTCTCACCTGTGCACTGTGGGCAACTTGCAGTCAAGTCCACCTAACAGTGGAAATTGTAAGCTCTGAAATCCATTACAGATGTTCTAACTTCCGTTCCTGCACTTCTTTTCCCTTCATAAATTTAAAGATAGCGACTTTTAAACCAAGAAATTATTCCAGCTGTTCGCCTTTCATATAACCACCATACTTTGCAGTAACGTACAGTGTCTTCCCTGAGAGTCGTCAGACGAATTTTCTCTAGTGTTTCGGTAGGTATTTGCAACTTTGTTTTCGGAACGTTTAGCTGCACTCAGCCCAAATAAATACTAGTGGTCACGCCTTTATGTGACTTACATCGATGTAAAGTGTCAGTTTGTTTCCCGATTCAAACAACGTGATTTATAAGTCAGAAATTCACATGCCCGTTCGACAGAGAGGTCCCATATTAGTGTAATGGGATATTCGTTTTACTGATACCTACTAACTAGGACAGTAAAACACGAGGAATAACGAGTACTGCAGCGGCGACAGTACCCGCCCTGGCCCACACTCACTGCTACCGCTATAAAGCAGCGCTGCTCAGTCGCTGCTGTGGTACTCGTTATTCTTGCTGTTCTACTGTCCACTTAATTCATATCGACGAAACAAATATCGTACTACGTATTCTAGTTGAGCTCAATGGAACAGGCATGTAAAATTGCGATTTAGAAATAATTTTGCGTCGCATGAAAGAGGTGATGAGCAGAATTTCATTGGGCTGACACTAGCTACACGCTGCACAAAAACGAAAGGCCAAATATCCGCCGACAACCCACAGGAGAGACAACCGGTATAAACGATCTGTTCGTTCAGTTCTATCGACCACTGTTGCAAATGATTATCGAATAATGCATACGATTTCAGAAGTTTTACTGTTAGCATCACCGATTTCTTCATATTCTCCGCACTGAAAATTTAGCACAGTGAACATTTATTAAGCGTCGATCGTTGCAATTTGTTGCTCCTCGATTGTCAACTAAACCTCTAAATTTTTTGTTCATAGTATTGTAATGTCGTTTCCAAGAAATGTCCATTACCCGTCGCTTATGTGTCTGCATAGCACATATTGAGAATTCTCACCCCTGTCTTCTGTCACTCTTATTTATGTTTAAAATCTTATGACCATAGATCGATAGACTGTCTCGTTTTGCAGAAACATCCACTGGACCTGTGAATGTCCCTGGTACCGTGAACAAATAGCGAAGGGTAAACAGCGGTGACAGCACGATTCTACCGAACTGCAGAGAGTTGGGCCGACCGGAAAGTGCCGCACCGCAGTACTGAATGTTAATGTCGCGCTGTACCGAGTACTTTCGGAAAGGAACGAACGAAACCGAGGCTGGCCGAGTCGTGGCACGCACGCTGCCCGCACAATCTGCCCGCGTCATGTTTTGTACGCCGCGGCCAGCGCTGAGTTGGGGTGTTTAAATGCAGCATCGAAGTTAACATTCATTTCTGTCTGCCGACATCGAGTACTTGCGGCTGGCTGGCTCTGAGCACTATGCGACTCAACTTCTGAGGTCACCAGTCGCCTAGAACTTAGAACTAATTAAACCTAACTAACCTAAGGACACCACACACATCCATGCCCGAGGCAGGATTCGAACCTGCGACCGTACCGGTCACGCGGTTCCAGACTGAAGCGCCTTTAACCGCACGGCCACACCGGCCGGCAGTACTTGCGGTTTTGTTCGAATACCGGTGGAGCCAAATTTTTAAACGAAGTTTCATGTTCTATGAAACATTTCTGTGAAGCGTAGTTTACAGAAAGCGCACGAGACTGGTAATCGCTCGACCGTATCTCGTTTCGTTAATTTTTCTCTCGTTTCTGTCGTTCATTTTGGATACCTACATCATTTATATACAAAAGTTGGCCAAGTTTGAGTAGCACTCGGGCGCTAATGGTTCTGAACCAACTTAATGGCGTATATAAATACACTCCTGGAAATGGAAAAAAGAACACATTGACACCGGTGTGTCAGACCCACCATACTTGCTCCGGACACTGCGAGAGGGCTGTACAAGCAATGATCACACGCACGGCACAGCGGACACACCAGGAACCGCGGTGTTGGCCGTCGAATAGCGCTAGCTGCGCAGCATTTGTGCACCGCCGCCGTCAGTGTCAGCCAGTTTGCCGTGGCATACGGAGCTCCATCGCAGTCTTTAACACTGGTAGCATGCCGCGACAGCGTGGACGTGAACCGTATGTGCAGTTGACGGACTTCGAGCGAGGGCGTATAGTGGGCATGCGGGGGGCCGGGTGGACGTACCGCCGAATTGCTCAACACGTGGGGCGTGAGGTCTCCACAGTACATCGATGTTGTCGCCAGTGGTCGGCGGAAGGTGCACGTGCCCGTCGACGTGGGACCGGACCGCAGCGACGCACGGATGCACGCCAAGACCGTAGGATCCTACGCAGTGCCGTAGGGGACAGCACCGCCACTTCCCAGCAAATTAGGGACACTGTTGCTCCTGGGGTATCGGCGAGGACCATTCGCAACCGTCTCCATGAAGCTGGGCTACGGTCCCGCACACCGTTAGGCCGTCTTCCGCTCACGCCCCAACATCGTGCAGCCCGCCTCCAGTGGTGTCGCGACAGGCGTGAATGGAGGGACGAATGGAGACGTGTCGTCTTCAGCGATGAGAGTCGCTTCTGCCATGGTGCCAATGATGGTCGTATGCGTGTTTGGCGCCGAGCAGGTGAGCGCCACAATCAGGACTGCATACGACCGAGGCACACAGGGCCAACACCCGGCACCATGGTGTGGGGAGCGATCTCCTACACTGGCCGTACACCACTGGTGATCGTCGAGGGGACACTGAATAGTGCACGGTACATCCAAACCGTCATCGAACCCATCGTTTTACCATTCCCAGACCGGCAAGGGAACTTGCTGTTCCAACAGGACAATGCACGTTCGCATGTATCCCGTGCCACCCAACGTGCTCTAGAAGGTGTAAGTCAACTACCCTTGCCAGCAAGATCTCCGGATCTGTCCCCCATTGAGCATGTTTGGGACTGGATGAAGCGTCGTCTCACGCGGTCTGCACGTCCAGCACGAACGCTGGTCCAACTGAGGCGCCAGGTGGAAATGGCATGGCAAGCCGTTCCACAGGACTACATCCAGCATCTCTACGATCGTCTCCATGGGAGAATAGCAGCCTGCATTGCTGCGAAAGGTGGATATACACTGTACTAGTGCCGACATTGTGCATGCTCTGTTGCCTGTGTCTATGTGCCTGTGGTTCTGTCAGTGTGATCATGTGATGTATCTGACCCCAGGAATGTGTCAATAAAGTTTCCCCTTCCTGGGACAATGAATTCACGGTGTTCTTATTTCAATTTCCAGGAGTGTAGTTCATCCATTCCAGACATACAGAACCTCGACAACTTTTGCCTGTTATCGATACCGATACTGGCAAAATATTGGCCCCGGGAATTCCAATATCGCATCGAAATCTCTACAGTAATTCCTGATACTAGCCTGGATGTACAGAAACCAGCAGGGGACTTCAGTTTATATATGTAGGGAGAGAACATTCAAAAACATAATTTTAGTTACTGACTGAAACATGATTACAACTCACATTTTGTGTTTGCATGTAGTAATATTTTTCTATTACGCTTTTGACGGATGATGAATCCAGAGTGAGTTCTAAAGGCAGAACAATATTTTTAAGTGATGCCATTACAGTTTAACACTTTCTGGATTCTTTTCCTTTTTTTGTACTGTGAGAACTTCCTTCTTGCCCAATTTCGTCATTTTAGATCAATGGTAGATACGCTACAGGTTTCGATGAGTCAGTGTGCGAGTATCAAAATAAGTGACGTAACTGGCCGTATCTTTTAACTGAACTGACTTAGAATCTTACATTTTCACACTGCCAAGGGACCATATACCTTCGTATGTGATGTGAATTTCAACTTGATTCGTCCAGGCGTTCCTCAGAAAAAGAGGTTTTTGCTGATGGACAGACTTAAAGTCGGACAAAGTTGGGAAAAAAAATCATGTCATATAATAACAAATTAACAATTTTGGAATTTTTTCCTTTACTTGCACTATAAAACTTCTCGCTTATCGAAAATTTCATTATTCTAGGTAAACGGTACATACCCTACATGTTTTAATGAGTGAGTTTTTGAGTATCAAGATATGTGATGTAAATGCTTGTATCTTTTAAGTGCATTGACATATAATCTTAAATATTTTCGTCTGCCAAGGGATCGGAGACATTAGTATTTGACATAAATTTCAAGTTGGTACGTTATGAGAAAAAGGAGTCTTAACGCACGGCGATCCTGTAAGTGTTCCGTCTGAGCCGGCTGAGGCCTAGAGTACCAAAAATCATCAAATGTATGCACATTAACTTATCTAATTGTCATTTTTATGAAAAATCCACGTCTTCTTAGTTCTAATTATATAAAATAGAAAAATGGAGTTGTTATGGCAAACAAAATTGTATAATTAAAAATTGTATAATTAAAAAATAACGAATTAAATATTTTTTCCTCTTTTTGTAGTTTGGTTTTGACATAAATGCCCTTAGAACTTGCATCTCTGGTTAAATATTTGTTTCCGCTATAATTAGAGCCCAAGCGCCTAACCCCTCGCCTCCCATCACACATCAGGCAAACACTCAACTACTCAACCACATTGCTTGTCGAAAAAACACCTTCTTAGTTCATCACATTAAAAATGGTCAGTAAAATTGGAAGTTGATTTACTGGAGTGTTTTTTAGAGTTGCACTGAATTGCTTTTGGCGACTGGTATTTGAGTTCTGAACTTCACGTGCCACAGATTAAAAAAAAAAAAATTGCAAAAGTACGTTTGCTCTGTAGTCCTCTTGCAAGCCGAGCAGACTCCTACAACTTTAAATTATGACGTCATTTTTTTCCGTGATCCGACTGTAGTAGAGTAGCCCCAAGCTACTATCCGGTTACCTGTGAAGACCCTACGAAAATTTGTGTAATAGTTTTGGAGCTCAGCGTTTTCAAACCGAAAAGCAGATCGAAACGACGATTTTACTGTATCATTATTAGCATAGAAGAAGATATAAATTCATTACGGAAAGCATGGTGTAAGTTACACGTAACGTAGACTATAATATTCAGAAATTTCTATAGTGCGGAGATATAACAGATTTTACGACAATAAAGATAAATTACAGAAAGGTAGATTTAAATTATGTACTAGCGGCAGTGAACATGGCTGGAATAACGTGAAAGAGAGGAACGTGCTAAAACACAATCAATGAAGACAGGGAGAAAAAGTGACGTGGCTGAGAAATGAATCGAGTATGCAGCCTAGCTGTAAGAAATTAGGAGAATTTTGTTTACTGTCAGGTAGGGGGAAAAGCTGGCCTTATACGTTAATATTTACGGAAATATTATGAGGATGACAGACGAACGTGTTTCAGCTTCCTCTTGAAACCAACAGAGCACTCATTTATGTGCAGAGAGCAGGGCAGCTTGTTACACAGGCAATAGGGATCGACTGTCTTTTAAGGTTTGGGCAAAGCTAGGGTATTAGATAAGTAAATACTTCAGTTTCAGTTATGTTGATATGACAGATAGTTAAACTCTAATGTAAGGTACTGGGGTGCATGTGTACTGAGGAGTCGATTTTCACTGTACTTGTCTGGTCACAACCAGACAAACTGGGCGTACGTAGGGCGTTCGGTAAGTAATGCAACAGTTTCTTTTTCGGCCAATTGGAGTGGAAAAAGTGCGGAATTTGCTGTGGGACATCGATGAATAACTTCGCTTCAGCTCTATAGGTATATGAAGTTCCGATAGGTGTCTGCGCTATTCGTATCCTTCAAAATGGCGTCAGTAACGGTGGTGCTCTCCAAGCAGAGAGCTGTCTTTGAGTTTCTTTTGGTGAAAAACCAGAACATCGCAGTTTATAGGCGCGTAAAGAATATCTACGGAGACCTTGCAGTGAAAAAGAGCACGCTGAGTCGTTGTGGAAGGCGTCTGTCATCACAGCAACGAAACCCCGCATGCCAGCCGGTCGCACACAGCTGTGACTCTGCATTCTTGGAACGTGCGGACAGTCTCATTCGAGGTGGTCGACTGATCACAATCATTTACCTCGGTGCGCAACTGGAACTGTCTGTTGGTAGTGCTGATACCCGACTGGAGCACAGAAAATCTCACTGGAATGCTTCTCCTCAGCCACCATACAACATGGATTCAAATGTTCAAATGTGTGTGAAATCTTATGGGACTTAACTGCTAAGGTCATCAGTCCCTAAGCTTACACATACTTAACCTAAATTATCCTAAGGACAAACACACACACACACACACACACACACACACTGTAACGGAACATATTAAAGGCTTTACTGTACCGAAGTATGCGATACCCTCCAAATTCAACCAGTTTAACGAGTATTTATGATTATAGAAAAGTTATTGTGTATGTTGACAATGATTGCGTAACATGTCTCCATAAACAGTCAACCCATTAAATTATGCTGAATAACTAACCCACACAAAAGTTAATATCACTTGATCACTGATACAGCAAATGTCATCATGTAAAAACACTGAGTTCATCTTAAATAATTAATATGAAGTACGAAAATTAGTGTACAACTTAGGTATTTTGGATCTCCTTAAATAAAAATCACCCAGTGAAACCTATTTGTTCACTAGGAGCGGTTTCACTTAGTATTCACGAAATCAATCCTGTTTTAGACGAAAACCAATGTATTTCTTAATAATTCATGTTAATTACTTATTTATGCAAATTAGAGAAGTCAATTGACAAACTTCTAGAAAACGGACTTTTTGTAACAAAGAATTATTCTGTCAAGTCAACAAATCTGTCTGGCATTTTAATAACATGTTAAATTATGTCACTCGATGCAAATTAATAACTTTTCTGCACAAATTATGATAACAGATGTACATGTGACTTGTAAACTATATCTCTTTTTAGTAGTTCTTTGACAATGTTATAAATACGAGCAGCAAGAAGGGTCTAGAAGCAGTCGGAATGTCACTTTGGTACAGTGTGTTAGTGTGTTATTGTTTGAGGTGGATAAACAAGGCAAAGAACATGTAAAGGAAGTTGTGTTGTGTCATAGTCTTTGGTGGACAGTGGAATTAAGATGGCCACCAGAGAAATAAATATTTGAAGTTTACATATTTGTTGGTTTCGTTCATTCTTTATCATCAAAAGCACATAAAAAACACGGGACCTCATGTTTTTAACCCTAGACAACCAGATTTAGAGCCAGCATCAACATCGAGACACAGCAGCGATCCAGCAAGCAGCAGTGATTACTAAAATGCATTTTAATGGCGCCAACCTAACATCAAGTGCTAACAAGCTCCGTAAATGGGAGTGAAATAGTGCGATTATAGCAATTAGCAATATCTACGACCAGGCGACCATTACAACACACACACCCATGCCCGAGGGAGGACTCGAACCTTCGCCGGGAGCAGCCGCACAGTCCATGACTGCAGCGCTTTAGACCGCTCGGCTTACAACATGGATCTCGCGCCTTCTGACTTCCATCAGTTTGGTCCAATCAAGGGAGCACTCCATGGGAAGCAGTACGTGGACGACTGGGAAGTTATTGATGCAACAAGACGTTGGTTCCCACATCGACCAGTAGAGTGGTACCATGGGGGCATACAGGTCCTCCCAGTAAGATGCCGTAGGCTGTCGCGTTGAGTGTATAGTGGAGAATCAATCTATGTCGCATTGAGCTCAGATAATGTTGAAAAATAGGGTTTTGTAGCCAAAAGATTGAGGAATAATATGGTTTATTGGAATCCTGAATAAAACCAATTTATGTACCTTCTGAAAAAAAAGTGTTGCATTACTTATGGAACGTCAGTCTTATGAAGCACTGACCTGGTCATACAGACGGATGTTGCAAATGTGACGGGCAGAAACATTAGTGGTGAGCTCTATCAATCCAGTATTCTTGCTACTCGTGTTGGGTTCCACTATAACGTATGCCCCACTGAAAACGAGATCTCCACTGTAACGACGTTGCATGTAATCCTAGTGGGTGAATGTGTTTGCATAGGGATGACATGGTACTATTTCCAGCCGCACTAGCGAACTTAACGCTTCGCGGCAGCTTTCTAATTTCTGGAGAGTTGTTTACTCAGTTCGTTGCATGATGGATTCCTTCCGATCAGCGCAAAGAGTGTTTATCCAATTTCGTCTCGCAGAATGGGAACGTGCTTCGCAAATTTATCGTAGGATGAAAGAGGTGTACAAAGAGCAGTGTCTCGCTCAGTGCACAATATTCCGGTGGCGTCAGCCTGTAAGGCGGGATGTGTGGCCAAGAAGACTCTCGAGCTGCTTCCAGTATTTCGATTGAAGGTTCTGGAACATCCTCCTCCAAGCCCCGATATCGCCCCATGTGGCTGGCATATCGTCGCCCTTTTAAAACAATATGTCAAAGGTCAGACGTGCACCTATGAGAAAGAAGTCCAAGACACCGTGGGAAACTGTATCCGTCAGCAACCCACGAGTTGCTACTCTGAAGCCACTCATTCCCTTCTTACGTGGAAAACTGGTGTATCAGTGCCAATGGCAAATATGTATAGTTATTCTGTTCCATATTAACTGTAATTATAATATTGATGTTACAATGTCTTCACATATAACTGTACACTTCTTATGGTTTGCGCGCACTTTTATACATCGCAATAGTGGACGTACCGTAAAATGAGTGATTGCATGAGACTATTCTCAAGTACAGTAGAAATATATTCGAATCCTTTTTGAGGCGATAGGGGAAGGCGGAGGTCATCCTACAATTGACAACAATGTTCTGTGCACAGCTCAGTGTTCATACAAAGTTACACTCAGATTAATTGTAAGACGCTCCAACTATTTATAATTTTGTTGTGCGTCAACTTTGGTCCTGTAATAGAAACTTTCTATAGGGGCTGCCCCTGAATGCCAAATCGCCTGAAGTTCCATAAATGTTAAGTAAAATTTTGCCCTGAATTCTACCACAAACGAAACATGACAAAAGTAGATCGACCATCAGGCGTGTTTACTAGAAACATTCTCTTTGAGAAAAAAATAGTGCACCACGAAGGAGTTATGTGAATTGGGCTCAAATTGACCTACAAAACTGTTACCTTGGCGAGCGGCTGATGGACGAATATTTGACAAAGCAGTGCAGTTTCACAGTGCACCTGGCAACGATTGTAAACATGAGATTCGTCAACATCAGAGCCTAAAGTCTTTGCGAATTTCATTCCGTGCACTCAGTTGGATAGTAACTATACCTTGCAGACAGCCGCGTGAAGAATTCACGCAGACTTCACCTTTTGAAAGAGGACCTATAGTTGGGCTCAAAGAAGACGGTTGGTGTAGTCGGCGAATCGTTCGACATTTAAATGGGAGCGATGCCACTATTCGACAATGTTAGCAGGAATGGTTGAACCGTGGCCGAATACAGCGTCAAGAAGGATGAGGTCGACCTAGAGAGACGACGGAACCTGAGGACCGAGCAATCGTCAGAGAGGCATTTAGAGCACTGGATTCATCAATATCTTTGATCCGACGTGCAGCTGGTGCTTCAGTGAACACGAGGACCATTAATAGGCGACTCAGGGACTGAGTTCACGGCGCCTCCAGCGCCGACTACTATTAACCTCCGTACACCAACAAGCCGTTTAAACTTGTGTCTGACACATTCGGCCTGGAGTCTCAGTGATCAGTCACGCTTCAAACTGAGCCGCGATGACCAGCGAAGACGGATCTGGAGACACCACAGACACCAGGGGGTGCCAACCTGATTGCCGGACGCCGTACGGCCTGAAAACCAGGAGTGATGTTCTCCGATGCCGTTTCTTTTCATACCACGACGCTTTTTGTTGTCATCCCCGGGACCCTTGCAGGACAGAGGTACGTCGACGACATTCTATGCCCCGTTTTGTTGACCTTCGTGGCCTTACGTTCCTACAAAATAATGACTGTCCGTGCACGGCGAGTGATGATACTGCTTGTTTTCGTGCTTGCCAAATCCTACCTTGGCTGGCAAGGTCATCAGATCTCTCGTCACTTGAGCATTATGGCAAACTCATCTGATCTCTCCTCACTTGAGCGTTATGTAGAGGGCCGTCCGACCAGCTCACGATTTTGACGATTTAACGCGGCAATGGGACTGAATGTGTCACTATATCTCACAGGAGGTTAACCAATAGCTCTGTCAATCAATGTGAAGCAGAATAAACAGATGGACAAACGCATTATTCAACTTTCTCAATTTGTGAATCTCTTTCTCTTGAGTAAATTATCCATTTTACTGAAATTCTAATCAATGTTTGTGTGCACAAATACATCACACCTACCTTTTTGGATACCTTTCGGATGATTCCTTCGTGATTCGTGGTGCGTCTTTATCTATACAGGGTGTTACAAAAAGGTACGGCCAAACTTTCAAGAAACATTCCTCACACACAAAGAAAGAAATTGTGTTATGTGGATATGTGTCCGGAAACGCTTACTTTCCATGTTAGAGCTCATTTTATTACTTCTCTTCAAATCACATTAATGCACATGACTGCAAACACACAGCAGCAGAACGTACCAGCGTGACTTCAAACACTTTTTTACAGGAAATGTTCAAAATGTCCTCCGTTAGCGAGGATACATGCATCCACCCTCCGTCGCATGGAATCCCTGATGCGCTGATGCAGCTCTGGAGAATGGGGTATTGTATCACAGCCGTCCACTATACGAGCACGAAGAGTCTCTACATTTGGTACCGGGGTTGCGTAGACAAGAGCTTTCAAATGCCCCCATAAATGAAAGTCAAGAGGGTTGAGGTCAGGAGAGCGTGGAGGCCATGGAATTGGTCCGCCTCTACCAATCCATCGGTCACCGAATCTGTTGTTGAGAAGCGTACGAATACTTCGACTGAAATGTGCAGGAGCTCCATCGTGCATGAACCACATGTTGTGTCGTACTTGTAAAGGCACATGTTCTAGCAGCACAGATAGAGTATCCCGTAAGAAATCGTGATAACGTGCTTCATTGAGCGTAGGTGGAAGAACATGGGGCCCAATCAAGACATCACCAACAATGCCTGCCCAAACGTTCACAGAAAATCTGTGTTGATGACGTGACTGCACAATTGCGTGCGGATTCTCGTCAGCCCACACATGTTGATTGTGAAAATTTACAATTTGATCACGTTGGAATGAAGCCTCATCCGTAAAGAGAACATTTGCACTGAAATGAGGATTGACACATTGTTGGATAAACCATTCGCAGAAGTGTACCCGTGGAGGCCAATCAACTGCTGATAGTGCCTGCACACGCTGTACATGGTACGGAAACAACTGGTTCTCCCGTAGCACTCTCCATACAGTGACGTGGTCAACGTTACCTTGTACGGCAACAACTTCTCTGACGCTGACATTAGGGTTATCGTCAACTGCACGAAGAATTGCCTCGTCCATTGCAGGTGTCCTCGTCGTTCTAGGTCTTCCCCAGTCGTGAGTCATAGGCTGGAATGTTCCGTGCTCCCTAAGACGCCGATCAATTGCTTCGAACGTCTTCCTGTCGGGACACATTCGTTCTGGAAATCTGTCTCGATACAAATGTACCGCGCCACGGCTGTTGCCCCGTGCTAATCCATACATCAAATGGGCATCTGCTAACTCCGCATTTGTAAACATTGCACTGACTGCAAAACCACGTTCATGATGAACACTAACCTGTTGATGCTACGTACTGATGTACTTGATGCTAGTACTGTAGAGCAATGAGTCGCATGTCAACACAAGCACCGAAGTCAACATTACCTTCCTTCAATTAGGCCAACTGGCGGTGAAGTACAGTACATAATGACGAGACTAAAATGAGCTCTAACACTGAAATTAAGCGTTTCCGGACACATGTCCACATAACATCTTTTCTTTATTTGTGTGTGAGGAATGTTTCCTGGAAGTTTGTCAGTACCTTTTTGTAACACCCTGTATATATACTTAGTTCATCTTTGAGCAGCCCTTAGAGGCTCGCCTTCACACATTCTTTTTGAATTTTGTGACTAAAGCCCTTCTGGCTTGTTATTTATCTTATACGTGACACGTGAGTACTGTCTCTATCTGGTATTGTTAATCAGTACTTACACTTTTTTATATGTAAAAATTTTTTTCTTACATAAAATTGGAATTATTTTCTAAACCAAGTTGCATGTCTAAATTCTGATGAAGGCACTCTTAGAAGTGTTGAAACCTGGTCAATATGACTAAAAATTTGTGACCGAAGGCTCATTTGTTTAATTTTTAAATGTAATCATTAGTCACGCAATATTTGGATTTATTAAAGGGCGCAACATGAAAGACAAATGATCGCACATAAAGATTCAAACTCACTGCGAAATCCAAAGCAAAAGTTCACCATTTTCCAGAAGTGCTTCAATTGTCAAAGCTGTGACCCACACTTAAAAGAATCGTGAAGTTTAACTTGGCACACGATGCCAATAAATAGTTCGATTTCAGCTGTATCTGACGGTAGCGTAAATACCTCTCTCTCGAATCGCTCACTGCTCCTGACGACCGAGGCTAATTCAAAATTGAGCTCACTTCCGTCCAAAATGACCTTCTACAGTACGCGCAAAAACAGCGCGTTACACGGAACAGCAACTCTATGCTGCTGTGACATGTCTCGCCCTCACCCCGGTAACTTCTGTCTAAAGTCCAAACTGCCTCACCTCTGCGTACAGAGAGCTAGCAAATTTGGTGGAGGCGCACTGACCCACACCAAGACGAGGTTGCCAGTAGCAGCAGCCGTCTCCTGCAGTCAAAATACGGGAGAGGCATTGCCTGGTTCTTTCCATTCAGTTTAATGTCCAAAATTAGAACGAAAGCGACTCCGTCATGTGGTCTTGGAATGCCTATCGCGAGATCCTCTGGAACGGAAACCTGTGCAGGTAACTCTCTCATGCCCACCATACTAGTGTCTCTAGCCACCTTTGAAACTTCATCTCCTGTTCCCAGGCTTCTGCTGCCACGTTGAACTGAGAATTTTCACCTGAATCCAGCCAGTCGCATTGAATTTTAGTTGCACCAAAATTCATTCAGTCCAGCGATCATCTTTGCTTAGGACATACAATACTGCACTGCCTGTGTTGTTCAGAAGTGCGATGTAATGTTTCTTCGGACTACAGTGGTTATGAAATACACGAAATGTATTGGCACTTGCTGCAATGTAGTATTTATCCGCCAACACCGGGAAAGTGACTTTCAATTAAAATGTCTGCCCTGCAGTGGAATTTACGTAACAAATATACTAGTGCAAGTTGTAGACGCGTGGTACACGCATGGTTGATGACTTACGGAAGTTTGGGTCTGGCCGTGAGTCGAGCTCGGATAGCCAAATGGTAAGGCGACCGCTCGCGACAAGCGGAGAATCTGGGTTCGAGTCCCGAGTCCCGGTCCGGCACAAATTTTCATTGTCATTCCAATATGCAGCTGCTGGTTGTTCTCATTCGCAACTTTAAATACATTTAAGTAAATAATTGGGGAGACTTCCGCGGCCAGAGTCAGTCGACGTAAACGTTTTCTTGGTGTGGTACCGCGTCATAATGTTTAAAACTACTGCTGCTGGAGAAAAAATTAACGTTTCGGCCACGTTTGCAGCGGCCTTCTTCTGGGTCTACTGGTGCGTTCTAGCTATGAAGTATCTCTTAAACTTTGCTGTTACTGTTCACTGCGCATGCCATTACGTCATAATTTTAAAAAGATAGTTCGTTTTATTGATCACTTAAGGAAGAAGGGGAGGGAATTTTATTTTAAAGGATACGTACAACCTTTCTAGCCAATGGCAACAGCCCTAAGTCGACCCACACTGCCTTGTCGTCGAACTCAAGTAAGAAAGATAAGCAAGAAATAGACAAGCTGCAGCCAACAGTGCGATTAGCTTATGTGAAAAATGTTACTGAATGAATAGGCAAACACCTTCGCCGGGTTGGGGTGAACCTATCTTCTATAGTGGTCGCAGGATCCAGGACGTGCTAGGCTCCACTAAGGACAAGGTGGATGCATTACTCACTGCAGGCGTGTACAAGGTGGAATGCGAATGTGGAGAGGCATACATAGGCGAGACTGGCATTCCGCAACGTGAGCGCTATATCCGTCTAGAGCAACACAATCTGCAGTGGCAGAACATCAACAAGACTGCAGAAAAGAAATAAAATTAAGCAAAGCTTGCATGTTGGCCAAGCAGCCGGTTATGGCGAAACGCAAAATCAATTAAACATCCCAACAACATGAAAAGGGAGGCTGGAGGTGTCGAGGATAAAAATTTAAGGCCAAAGCTTCACTACAGGAAAGAGCTTTCTAGTTTATGCAGTTTAACAGCAGTGCAAAGATGAAAAGGCTTGCACAGGAGCCGGCCGGAGTGGCCGAGCGGTTCTAGGCGCTTCAGTATGGAACCGTGCGACCGCTACGGTCGCAGGTTCGAATCCTGCCTCGGGCATGGATGTGTGTGATGTCTTAGGTTAGTTAGGTTTAAGTCGTTCTAAGTCTAGTGGACTGATGACCGCAGAAGTTAAGTCCCATAGTGCTCAGAGCAATTTGACCATTTGATTTTTGAGACTGTAGCGCCTAGAACAGCTCGGCCATACCGGCCAGCGATACGAAGTATCTTTTTAAAATTATGACGTAATGGCATGCGCAGTGAACAGTAACAACAAAACATAAAGGACACTGCACAGCTAGAACGCACCAGTAGACCCTGAAGAAGGCCGCTGTGATCGTGGCTGAAACATTGGTTTTTCTCCAGCAGCGGTAGTTATGACGCGATATCACACCCAGAAAGCTTTTATGTCGACATTTATGTATGTTTAGGACCGGTCGTTAGGGTACAAATGTTCTGAATGTGAAACGTCGTAAAACGAGAATAAAACACAGTTTCTGTTCCCAGCGTGACCTTCCTCCCTCGTAACGCATCGTGTTGCGGACCCTCCCAAGAACGCCACGGTACACGACGAATGCGTGGGCAGCCGCGCAAGGTCGGAAATAAAGGATTAAAACGAACAGTCCTTGAATGCCCAACGGTACCGAGAGGCCACCGTCTCATCCTCGGTCCTTAGGTGTTACCGGATACCGATACGGAAGGACATGTGGACTGGACACCGCTCTCCCGACAGTTGTCAGGTTTCGTAACCGGTGTCGCTACTTTTCGGTCAAGTAGTTCCGCAATTCACCTCACAAGGGCTGGGTCCACCCCGCTTGCCAACAGCACTCGGCAGACCTAGCCGGTGACCCATCCAAATGCTAGCCAAGCCAGACAGCGCTTAATATCGGTGATCTGATGGAATCCGGTGTTAACACTGGCAAGGACGTCGGGTAATAATGGATGAGTCGAGAAGTATTTAAAGAATATGAAATCAAATGATAGATTCCGGACCATTTGATGAGAAACAAACCTCTGCTCTATTGATAATTTGCGTATAAATTGTACTACGATGTATCTAAAAATTCAACAGCGAATTAAAGCATCAATATAATTTCAGAAAGAAAAGAAACATTATAGTAATTCCCTGCATGCAGCGAAACAGAAATCTGTGAATACCTTTCGCCAGCCGTCGTTTGGAGAGGAATTAATGACTTGTTCACTTTGGCGGCGTCAGTTAAAAGGATTCTCGAGTTCAAAAGGGGCGTCTTCTTGGTCTTGAGGCGTGCACGATTACAGAGGAGCCCGCCGTTCTAACGGCTGGAGCTGCGCTAAGTTAGGAATTCTCTGAGGCAAAAAGGAAGTGGCCAGTTCTGTGACCCAGCAGGCGACAGATAGCCGCTTGACCACACAGCATGTTCGTACCAGAGCTGCTTCATTAGGGTGTCGCAGCTCAGTCGGTAAAAACGGAACGCTTATAGGATTGCTTTGTTGTCGTCCAGTCGGTCTGTCCGGCAGTTTAAAACTCTTTCCCTGAGGAATAGTTAAACGTATCAGGTTGAAATTTGCCACATACTGTGGTCTGTGATCCGTTGGCAGGGTAAGGCATTGAATCTTCTACGTCATGGCAATAAAGAGATATGGACCTTAATAATACGTATTTTAATGCTGCCAAACTGACTCATCAAAACATATAAGACACTTCCCGTTGGCTTACAATCAAGGAATTTGACAAAAAGGAAGTTTTCACGATATTACCAAAGGGTAAAAATCTGAAAACTGTAAATTTGTAATTATATCAGAAGAAAAAAATTTTTTCATTCGTTATCGAACTGTGTATCTATCCTTGTGTGAAGACCCCTTTTTCTCTTGAATGGACAGACCGGTATCAAGCTGAAACTTATGTCACGTGATAAAGTCTGTGGTCACCTGGCCATGTAATTAAAGTTATTTTGACACTCGTAAACTACTCATCAGAACCTGTAGGGCACTTCCCCCTGACGTAGAACCATGAAATTTGGCAAGCAGCAAGGTTTCACAGTACACTTAGAGGAAAAAAAATTCCTGTAATTGGTAGTTTGTTATTACATCACACCAAAAAATTTCTTTTCTGATTTGTTATCCGACGTCAAATTTGAAATTAAATCAGTGAGTAGTTCAGCATCCGGGCTGACTGGGTCGCATTCGCAACAGTCAAATATCAGGCAAGTAATGACTTCATTGCTCATACGACGCGTTTTGGAATTTATACATCATCAGATAACAAGAAGCATAATCGCTACTGGATATCTTACGTGGATGAATTCCAAAACGCGTCATGTGACCAATAAAGTCATTTCTTGCCTGATGTTTTTACTTTTACCATTGCTACTCAGTGAGTCTGAATGCAGAATTACTTTGTCACATTATACAACTGAAATTAAAACGTTCTAGAAAATCTGGAGACCTCTAGGTCCGGTACACTGCCAGTATCAATGTCGATAACAGGAAAAAGTGGTTGAAGTTTTATTCCCGGAGTGGATGAACTGTATATATACATAATTAAGTTTGTACGGAACACACAGCGCCCGAATCCTTCTCGCACCTGGCCAATTTTTTCAGCCTGTTGGCAGACTAGTGTTTGTTAGATGCCACCCAGCTAACAGGAGGGCATCGCCGGTCGGGAACATTTCTACACCTTTTGGAAGGACTACTAGCTGCAGTCTCGCCATCGATCTCAACCTCGACCGCGTCTTGATCCGGCATGCTGCGGGGAAGTTTACAGTTCGTTACTTCGTGCGCATTCTAGTAATGATGCTCGGATTTTAGCGCCGTTTCGGTCGTTTGGAGTTCGCGCTCGCGATACAACGGGTGAGCAGCAGTGCCAGCCATTTGGTAAGGTTCACCGAAGTCTGCCACTTCCTAATTTTGCTGCCTAAACCTGTTTCTCACGGTACAGTATGCTCTTTCCGAAGGGTTTCAGTTGAAGTAGTGTAATTATGCCGTTAGAGGGAGTCGTAGGACAGGGTTGAGCTGTGAGTGGTTCTTGCTCCTTGCTAAAATAATTTTTATTTCGTTTAAACGAGTCCTGAGTATTCAAACATAGGACATAGACAGCCAACCGGTTGCAAATAACTGTTTGGTAGATTGATTTACGTTCCGACGCCTCTAAGAGTGTATTTATCACAAAGAAATTTTGAGAAACTGTAAAGTGACATTGCGAGAAAGCAAGGGTGAGAAATGGTTCAAATGGTTCTGAGCACTATGGGACTTAACATTTGAGGCCATCAGTTCCCTAGAACTTAGAACTACTTAAACCTAACTAACCTAAGGACATCACACACATCCATGCCTGAGGCAGGATTCTAACCTGCGACCGTAGCGGTCGCGCGGTTCCAGACTGAAGCGCCTAGAACCGCTCGACCACACCGGCCGGCCAAGGGTCAGAATTTAGAGCATCTGTGCTCAAGTCAAAAGTAGAATAAAAATTTTTTGAGAAACCGTAAAATTATATTGCGAGAAAGCAACGGTCAGAAATTAGAACAGCTATGCACAAGTCAAAAATAAAGCACTTGTTTTATTTTAATTTTGCCTTGAGCATAGATGCTCTGAATTCTGATCATTGCTTTCTCACAATGTAATTTTACGGTTTCTCAAAATTTCGTCCTGACGAAGACACCCTTAGAGGTGTTGAAGCCTATGTCAACGTACCAGACAGTTACTTTGAACCTGTTGGCTGTATAATTCCTATGTTTGAAGGTAATAGAATGTTACAGAAGCAGCCATGTTGCAAACTGTAAGTCCTGAATATTTATTTTCTCATAAAAATAACACAATTTATAAATTACTTTTTCCATGCCAAAATTATTACAATATGTGGAAATAAATCAGCTTTGTAGTTACTGAACAAGAAAAATACATTCAACACCAAAGTGCTCACGTAACAGTATGAATATCACTACAGTGAAAACACATGAAATATCAATGATTCTTCGTAATAAAAAATGATTTAAAAATACATACATATTAAAAAGTTGCACACAAGACCATTACGCAAGGAGGAAATTTTAATTCAAATCTGTAGTAGAACTTTATTATAAAAGTACATTTCAATTAAGCATCGCCTGCAATGTTACAGTTAAATAAGGAACTGGTTGATTGCATGGAGCATAACGAAATATCAAATGAGATGAAATCCAGCTGTCAAAAGAATACGCATCTGAAAAACTTAGGGAATCGAGAATTGACAGACATGAAGCACAGTTAGAAAGCTAATACTGCTTTTATAATGCGTGCTTAACAGACTGAATTCACTGAGAACACACAGCAGAGCACATCATTTGATAACATCTGCACACTTTCAACACAAGAGAACAGCGCTGTCTAGTAACACACCCACACAGGCAATTCCGCTGTATCCAGGTTCTGCTTCGGAAGCCACGCCGCGCAGCGATTCCGCCGAGTTGCCCACCCACGCGCAATGGCGCGGGTTTTAACGTGTGGCGGCTGCGTGACGTCTCGTGACTGCGCAGTAGTTATAGGTCAACGCTCTTCCTACATCTAGTTGCTGTGAATGTTTTAAGTCAGTGGAGGCTGCCCTCGGTTGAGAGTACCTTGTACTGTACTGATTTCAGAATATATCTATTCGTTTTAATTTCTGAATTTTGTGTGATTTCTATCCCATTTCCTCAGTATATATTCAAAAGAGTGACCCCTTCGAGTAGCATCGTAGTCCAGGCCTTCCCACGGTCTGATACTGGGTAGAATATTAATATGAGAACCTGACGGTCTTCCAATATTTATCCCACTTGCTTGCTAGGCAAGCTGTTTCCGTCTCGGCTGACTGGGATACAAGAACTGTGGCAGTGAGTTTACACTGATGTTCAAAAATATGTGTGTGAAATCGTATGGAACTTAACTGCTGAGGTCATCAGTCCCTAAGCTTACACACTACTTAACCTAAATTATCCTAAGGACAAACACACACACCCATGCCCGAGGGAGGACTCGAACCTCCGCCGGGATCAGCCGCACAGTCCATGACTGCATTTACACTGATGAGCCAAAACATGATGACCACCTACTTCAAAGCGTGTTGGTCCTATTCTGATTCCGTGTGCCATGGATCTGATAAGTACGTGACAGGTTTCAAGAGCTTTGTAGGCACCACACGGGGATGTGGAGCTATGCCAATTCTAGTATTGTGCCAAACTGCGCTAGGTTTCTCGGTTGAGAATCTACGGCACGAACAGCAGTACGGTAAAGTCATCCTGGAGCTCTTCAGACCATGCACATACACTGCGAGCTGTATGACACATTGCGCTGTCCTGCTGGTCACAGGTCACACACTTCCCGTAATTTACTGGCGGTTGGTTTGTGGGCGTGGAACTGGTGCCCTGTAGCGTCCCAGTTGGGTTTCATCGGACTCAGATAAGCCGAATAGCCGGCCGGAGTGGCCATGCGGTTCTAGGCGCTGCAGTCTGCAGCCGAGCGACCGCTACGGCGACTGATGACCTCAGAAGTTAAGTCGCATAGTTCTCAGAGCCATTTGAACCATTTTTCAAGGCGAGTATGATGGCCAAGACATAAATGTGAGTTCACTATCATGCTCCTCAAACCATTGCAGCAACGTTCTGGCCTTGTGGCATCCACAGTTATCCTGCAGAAAGATGCCATTGCTGTTGAGGAAGACATAAGGATAATGGGTTAAAGATGATCGCTAATAATGTTCAAATAGTCCACAGCTTTCAAGGTGCCTTCGATCACTATGCAAGTCCCATGGGAATCCAGGTGAATGTCCACCATCCCCCATAACATAATACTGTTCCCCCCGCACCCCCCGCACCCCTCCCCTGCCCACCTGCGTCCGTGGCACAGTGCATGTTTTGAGCAACTGTTCGCCTCGATGGTGGCGTATCTGGACACGACCATCGACTTGGTTTAACAATAAATGGGATTGATCCGACCAGGCGACACTATTTCATTGATCCCGTGACCAATATAATCATAACTGAGAGTTTTTTTTTGGGAACATGGGAACACCTAGGCCTCATCTGCTGCGGAATACCATGTCCAACACTGCTCTGAACGGCCTGCTCCAAAACACTTGTGCCTACGCCGGCGCACAGGCCACCGCCTATGCTGCTTTGGAACGCGGGCAAGCCTCCGATCCCTATGTTTTGTGATCAGGAACGGACTTCCAAATTCTTTTCGTCTACTCGTGCTTTCAGCATTCTTCAACCATTTTCCATAGATGCTGACGGCAATAATAGTCGAATAGCCGGCCAGATTCGATGTTTCCGAGATGCTCGCTTCCAGACACTGTGCCACAACGACCTGGCTTTTGTCAAAGTTTCCGAATTTTTGCGTTATTGAATAGAATTAGGGAGAAGAGAAATTTGTAGCACAACTTGATTGGAAGAAGGGTTCGATTCGTAGGACATGTTCTGAGGCATCAAGATGTGGGGCGGCGGGTGGAAATTAAAAATATTATTATTTGTTGTCGTTCTCTACACAGGCTCTCTAACTACAATGTTGGCAACCAGAAAGTGATTAGCAAAAACGCGATGCCTGCAATTAGCGTTCACTGTGCCAACTCTTATAGAGAATTTAAGTCATTGATTATTGAAGTTCATTACTCTGAGGATTTAGGATGATGTCTGGGATTCATAGAAAATGCAGTTTACTATAACAATTTTCACTATATTCTGAAAACGATAAAGCGTAAATTCCAGACAAATGATTACCCATATCAGCTGTTGTACTATCAGAGCTGTTCAGAGTCTATTGCACGGATCGTATTTGCCCTTGATAACAAAACTGTTCAACAACCGTTATCGATGTAAATGTTCAAAGTGAATGCTTGCAAAAATTTGATGTTATTACTCATCAAACGCCACGCTAGTAATGGTAGAAAGTCTGTCCTGCGGTGACACGTGAAAATACGACATACGCAAAGTCAGAATAAATTACTGAAGTGTTTCCGCAATTAACACTTTACCCCAATGCGAACTCATTGTTAAGTGCGTATCCAGTTTCTTAATACGGCATCCAAGGCTGTTCCTGGCAACTGCACAAACACGACGCGGCTTCCGACACGGAGTGCATGCTGATACGAATCTAAAAGAGAACTGGGGCCTTGGTCTAGCTCGCACGTTCTTATTTATATAGCAGCGGTGCGGACCGCCGAAGGAGCAGCCGACAACATTTGCCTTACTGACTAGCCGCTGGGGATAGCAGAACACCTCTTCAAGTTACTAAAATAATTAATTGCTTCATTTGCTGAAGGCCAATGAAGCTCTCGATTTAATTATGCAGTCAGCACACAGGGAAGTATCTATAATAAAATTCTGATGTGACTAGGTTAAATACTTTTGGCGAGAGAATTATTTTAGTTGTACTTCATGCAATAGATGAGCTCTGAACTTGCCCTTTGGAGAGACACTACAGCTATAGTTTTATAACTACCTTTTTGAAACTTCTCACATCTTTGTTATTATAGCGTATCTCCATTCTACCTAAATCTAAACATCCTAGCTTTATCTAATCACTTACTTAATCTATCTTGCTTCCGAATTTTTAAGACACAAAAATAGAAAATAATGAATTTCAACCAAAATATTACTTTGTGAGATCCAGCATACTGTTTCCATTAAATTACAAGGAAACAGCATCCGAATATAAATTCTGAAGTTTCTAGCTCCTTCGTGTTGGGCCGATGATTTTTATGAAAAAGTCCAAATTTCGAGAAACTGTTAAAGTTACTAAACTGAAACTTAACACATTACCATTTTGGCATCATTCCTGACATGCTATCAACTTATCGGATTATTTATTTTACTTTAAGATATTGGGCAACATTCGTGACGTCATAGCTAGTTGCAGCGGATTGGGCCAGCACATAATGGAAAGCATATGAATTCTATATGGTGTGAGTAGGCTGCTTCCCTACAAAGGGATCACAAATTTAGTATCGGACGGCAGCGTGGAAGGTAAAAATCGTAGAGGGAGACCAGGAGATGAATACCGTAAGCAGATTCAGAAGGATGTTGGTTGCATTAGGTATTGGGAGATGAAGAAGCTTGCACAGGATAGAGTAGTGTGGAGAGCTGCATCAAACCAGTCTCTGGACGGAAGACCACAACAACAACAACAACAACAACAACAACAACAGCCACTTATCGTCGCCACAGTAATTCCCCACTCGTGTCTGCTCCACTCACTTACTTCTCTTACCGCGAGACGTGCCCTCAGCGCCACTCGGTAGCATACAACCATCACGGTGGGCAGTGCTCATAATGTTTTGGCTGATCAGTGCAGGTGCGACTAGTGCAGTACGAGAAAATGCAGGCAGAGATTGGATGCTCTGCCTACTTGGTCAAGCCAGGAAATTATAAAACCACAAAATGGTATGAAATGCGGATACATTAACGCCTTTCACCATCGTGTTTTCGAATACCGTCGTGGAGGATGGTAGGTAGTTGGATGGAGAATTCAGTATTAATTTCTGATGAGATACTGAAATTAGTTGTGAATTTTTCCTAGGTTTTGCGCCCATTGCCCTGATGACAGATGGCCTTCGTCTTGAGTCTTGTCGTAGTATTGATATCAAGCAAGAGCATATGGACTATCAGGCCAGTTGTGTGATTAGATTGAAGAGTTCCTAGATAACAGAACGCAGCATATCATTCTCAATGGAGAGAAGTCTTCCGAAGTAAGAATGATTTCGGGTGTGCCGCAGGAGAGTGTCGTAGGGCCGTTGCTATTCACAATATACATAAATGACCTTGTGGATGACATCGGAAGTTCACTGAGGCTTTTTGCAGATGAGGCTGTGGTGTATCGAGAGGTTGTAACAATGGAAAATTGTCTGAAATGCAGGAGGATCTGGAGCGAATTGACGCATGGTGCAGGGAAATGCAATTGAATCTCAATGTAGACAAGTGTAATGTGCTGCGAATACATAGAAAGATAGATTTCTTATCACTTAGCTACAAAATAGCTGGTCAGCAACTGGAAGCAGTTCATTCCATAAATTATCTGGGAATAGGCATTAGGAGTGATTTAAAATGGAATGATCATATAAAGTTGATCGTCGGTAAAGCAGATGCCAGACTGAGATTCATTGTTAGAGTCCTAAGGAAATGCAATCCGAAAACAAAGAAAGTAGGTTATAGTTCGCTTGTTCGCCCACTGCTTGAATACTACACAGCAGTGTGGGATCCGTACCAGATAGGGTTGATAGAAGAGCTAGAGAAGATCCAACGGAGAGCAGCGCGCTTCGTTACAGGATCATTTAGTAATCGCGAAAGCGTTACGGAGATGGTAGATAAACTCCAGTGGAAAACTCTGCAGGAGAGAGGCTCAGTAGCTCGTTACGGGCTTTTGTCAAAGTTTCGAGAACATACCTTCACCAAGGAGTCAAGCAGTATATTGCTCCCTCCTACGTATATCTCGCGAAGAGACCATGAGGATAAAATCAGAGAGATTAGAGCCCACACAGAGGCATACAGACAGTCTTTGTTTCCACGAACAATACGAGACTGGAATAGAAGGGAGAACCGATAGAGGTACTCATGGTACCCTCCGCCACATACTGTCAGGTGGCTTGCGGAGTATGGGTGTAGATGTAGATGTAGATGTAGACATGCCTCCAGTATTAGTTCTCATTCCCAAAGAGAATTTTGTATTTTTTTTTTCAAACAGTTTTCAAACAACTTCAACTGACTGCTTTTATGAGCAGTGTGATAAAGTTCGTGGACAGCATGCACCCTATACGGTGTCCTAATCTAAGGCTCTAACAATTTCCGGAACGTATTTCATAAAAACGTTTATGGCATGAAGAGCTGTTTGTGATGACGCAGTGTGGGCTGGCCGAGGTGTGCAGGTAATGAATGCGAGCAGGTGCAAGCCCGCCGCAGGCCCCCCTTGGGAACTTTTGAGGACGCGCCTAACAAGCCCGCCCTGGCGCAATTAACCCAGACACTTGTCTTCTCCGCTCCGCTTCGTTCGTCTACGGGGCGCTGGATGCAACCCCGCGATACAGTTCCTCCACATCTATCGCGGATAGCAGTCAGACGAAGAAGCAGGGGACACACAGTGGTCAGTGAAATTAACTGGTCTTCTTCGTCATCGCTGAAAATAATGTTTCCATTCTCCCGAATACAAAGCCAACCTGAATAAAACAGCGCACCCTCCTTTGAGTTATCCCTAGTGTACAATACTGTTAAGCAGAGAATTCATTTAAAAATGTGAACAGCTAGTGCATTCATTTTTGAATGCCGATCACTGTTTAACCTTCACACATTATTTCACACTAGAACACTACACACTCTGTCAACTGACATCAGAACCAAGACAACGACTTTTGGTTTCCATCTTTTGTGCAACAACTTCCTATTTGCTTGCCTGAAAAACTGAGTCAGCGTCTCTCTATTATGAAAGAGATGCCGAGCTGAAAAAAAAATGACATTAGTATTATCTGCTGCACAGTTTTGGAGTGAGGTTTCCCAGAAAAAACAAGCATCAGACTGCAAAAGTGTGGGATGAAATACACATGGTTCTTTATTATTATTATTGTTATTTGCTTCGTATTACATGTATTACAAATGCCTATTTGTCTAACCTAAATAATCCTACACTGTATGGAATTTATTGCTTAACTGGAAAGTTTAACTGCGTTTTTAAATGAGTTTGTTTTAGTTATCTCTTTAATTTTCTTGGGAAGTTTACTGTACAGTTTTATCCCATGATGGAATATGTTGTTATTAATTTTACGTTAAATCTGTCTTGGTAAATCAAAACCCAGTCTAGATCTTATTCCATAGTTTCAAGTACATAACTAATTGGTTTATGTATTCACATACAGTTGTTACAGTCATCAGCGTTTTCAGCAGATCACATTAAGGCCGATTATTATTTTTGGTTACTGATCTTACGCCCTTTTATTTAATTTGAAAACTGTGTTCATTTTTTGTACATTTGTTACCCAGAAAGTATTTGATACCTAAAAATTGAATCATTAAGTAGCCATCCTCTCTGTCTACAAATTATGAAAAATGAGTTGGTATTGCTAAGAGGGTGCTAAAATATTTTCAGGTTCTGGACCATACTTATACATCATTACCTTCTTACAAGGGATGTGGCAGTAAAAGTCAACAACAATTACCTAAATTTGTTTTTTTTATTTTTTTGTTGTGGGTGCACAAGGGATGTTGTTAATAAGAGTCGACAACAACTATCGAATTTTTTTTCAATTTTTTATTGTAGTTGCAAAGTACAGCTCCCAACCTTTGGTAGTACACGTTATGCAAATTATGTTGGTATTGCTAGGATTAATCCACTGACGATGGTGGAAGTTCATCGAAGCATGTATAGGTGTTAAAGAACAAAATTGGGTTTTCTCAAGGCTTAATCCTATTTCCACAATTATATATTCATGTCATGTGTTTTTCAGAGTCAGCGTAACTTTATTGCATATTGACCCACTGCAAACCAGTGTCGGATACAGAAAAACCTCAAGGAGGGAGCGATAGAGATATCTTGAACTATCTTTACTTTTACCATAGTAAAGATAATCAAGTCACATGCAAAGTTTAAGAAAGTTTTGTTTCAACTGATTATACACGTATACAAGACAATGCCATCTTATGGTATAAAAATGTTACAATTGTGGTTCTCTTCCTTAAAGGATGAATTCTATGCAGTTATTCTTACTAGCAAATTGGTTAATCACATCATCCATAGGACAATCAATGTCAGGGTGAGTGTTGAACAGAGCTAAGCTATTAAGTCGATCCTCCTTCATTGCCGACCTCAGCCACGTCTTTGTACGCCGTAAGGTGCTGTAGCAATGGATGCAGGTAGACAAGAAAGCATTTTGTAGAGCGTGTGGAAAGTAGGATAGTCAGATGTAGGACAAACAGAAAACGCTTGCGTTACAGAATCACGACCGTTAAGGAAGTTTAACCTCGTTTTCTTGTATTGAAGAATTTCTCCCATTAGTCTCTTTTTAGTCACAAAGAGTTATATTCTTCTTCAAAGACCGGTAGTTAAGTATTGATTGAATTTACAATATGCGCCAGATCGTTACAGTCATGTTTCCGTAGTTGTGGCGGCAAAAGTATGTTGAATTTTAAATGATAAATATTTTCTTCAGCAAAACGTTCTCTTGTCAGTCGTAATGTGGTCCAGTGTTGGAATAAAAACAGGTCTTTTCCAATGTGTCATAGCATCATCTTACGATCGATGTTTGCCCTGTGTCTTTGTCTGCCTGTAAGACGAGGAACAGTCATCTCCAAGTTTAACTCTTCCATAACTGCCTTCGCCGCTTCAACAACACGAACAAAGTGGCTATCGGCATCAGCTCTCATGGCGTCGTACACCTTGAGCGTCGAATCTAATTTTGCTTTTGCCATCGCGACGTTGAAGCTAAGGTCTTGTAAGATTTTGCTGACTGGATGTGTTGAGCTCATAATGTCAATGAGAAATTACTATGAATTAGTATTATTAATACTTCACAATCAACTGATCATTCTCACTCTTGACTAATCTTCACACTTGCACTTGCTACAACTAGGACTTTTTACTTAATCATTCTTCAGTCCTAATATTTCTGCTTCTGAACGTAAACTGGCTTCCTATTCGGCGAATTGACCGTATTTATAACGCTACGTATCGAAGGTTCTCTGTACAAGAAAACAGCAGAATATTCGCGACTTTTCTCGAACAAATGCCAGACAGAATAACGTTTTGAGATCACTAAAATGGCCGCAAGCTTTCTATTAGGTATGTTTAGCAAGCGGACGCGCCGACTCCGAAGGAAATCACAACTACTCGATAACTAGATTTAGTCGAGTCATCTGAGGAGAGAAACGACGAATAGCGGGCGGGCTGACTGGCGGGTTCGGCGCGGGTGGCAATGCAGGCAGCCCCACAGAGGGAGGAGGGGGGGAGCGCCTCCCCCCGCCACTGCTATAAACACCTCTGAAGGTTCCATTTGGTTAGTCCGCAAGATGGTCTTTTGTATTATTAGTGACTATAATATTGCTGTCATCCGGATCCCCATGGCTATTACTACTGGGAACAATATTGGTCCTAAAATATGCTACCTTGAGCAATTTCTATATTGATGTATTTTGGTGCCGATGTGTTTCAATCAACGTTTAGCCTTGATGGCTGCGGATGGAAGGATATGTGATTTAGCACATGAAACGGGTTCGAGGAAATGTGGCTACATCAGTCCACTTTTTTGTGTCTACATCTACATCTACATTCATACTCCGCAAGCCACCTGACGGTGTGTGGCGGAGGGTACCTTGAGTACCTCTATCGGTTCTCCCTTCTATTCCAGTCTCGTATTGTTCGTGGAAAGAAGGATTGTCGGTATGCTTCTGTGTGGGCTCTAATCTCTCTGATTTTATCCTCATGGTCTCTTCGCGAGATATACGTAGGAGGGAGCAATATACTGCTTGACTCTTCGGTGAAGGTATGTTCTCGAAACTTTAACAGAAGCCCGTACCGAGCTACTGAGCGTCTCTCCTGCAGAGTCTTCCACTGGAGTTTATCTTTAATTTCCGTAACGCTTTCGCGATTACTAAATGATCCTGTAATGAAGCGCGCTGCTCTCCGTTGGATCTTCTCTATCTCTTCTGTGAACCCTATCTGGTACGGATCCCACACTTCTGAGCAGTATTCAAGCAGTGGGCGAACAAGCGTACTATAACCTACTTCCTTTGTTTTCGGATTGCATTTCCTTAGGATTCTTCCAATGAATCTGTCTGGCATCTGCTTTACCAACGATCAACTTTATATGATCATTCCATTTTAAATCACTCCTAATGCCTATTCCCAGATAATTTAAGGAATGAACTGCTTCCAGTTGCTGACCAGCTATTTTGTAGCTAAGTGATAAGGAATCTATCTTTCTATGTTTTCGCAGCACATTACACTTGTCTACATTGAGATTCAATTGCATTTCCCTGCACCATGCGTCAATTCGCTCCAGATCCTCCTGCATTTCAGTACAATTTTCCATTGTTACAACCTCTCGATACACCACAGCATCATCTGCAAAAAGTCTCAGTGAACTTCCGATGTCATCCACAAGGTCATTTATGTATATTGTGAATAGCAACGGTCCTACGACACTCCCCTGTGGCACACCTGAAATCACTCTTATTTCAGAAGACTTCTCTCCGTTGAGAATGACATGCCGCGTTCTGTTATTTAGGAACTCTTCAATCCAATCACACAATTGGTCTGATAGTCCATATGCTCTTACTTTGTTCATTAAACGACTGTGGGGAACTGTATCGAACGCCTTGCGGAAGTCAAGAAACACGACATCTACCTGTGAACCCGTGTCTATGGCCCTCTGAGTCTCGTGGACGAATAGCGCGAGCTGGGTTTCACACGACCGTCTTTTTCGAAACCCGTGCTCATTCCTACAGAGTAGATTTCTAGGTGCCAGAGAAGTCGTTGTTGTTGTTGTTGTTGTTGTGGTCTTCAGTCCTGAGACTGGTTTGATGCAGCTCTCCATGCTACCCTATCCTGTGCAAGCTTCTTCATCTCCCAGTACCTACTGCAACCTACATCCTTCTGAATCTGCTTAGTGTATTGATCTCTTGGTCTCCCTCTACGATTTTTACCCTCCACGCTGCCCTCCAATGCTAAATTTGTGATCCCTCGATGCCTCAGAACATGTCCTACCAACCGATCCCTTCTTCTAGTCAAGTTGTGCCACAAACTTCTCTTCTCCCCAATCCTATTGAATACCTCCTCATTAGTTACGTGATCTACCCACCTTATCTTCAGCATTCTTCTGTAACACCACATTTCGAAAGCTTCTATTCTCTTCTTGTCCAAACTAGTTATCGTCCATGTCTCACTTCCATACATGGCTACACTCCATACAAATACTTTCAGAAACGACTTCCTGACACCTAAATCTATATTCGATGTTAACAAATTTCTCTTCTTGAGAAACGCTTTCCTTGCCATTGCCAGTCTACATTTTATATCCTCTCTACTTCGACCATCATCGGTTATTTTACTCCCTAAATAGCAAAACTCCTTTACTACTTTAAGTGTCTCATTTCCTAATCTAATTCCCTCAGCATCACCCGACTTAATTTGACTACATTCCATTATCCTCGTTTTGCTTTTGTTGATGTTCATCTTATATCCTCCTTTCAAGACACTGTCCATTCCGTTCAACTGCTCTTCCAAGTCCTTTGCTGTCTTTGACAGAATTACAATGTCATCGGCGAACCTCAAAGTTTTTACTTCTTCTCCATGAATTTTAATACCTACTCCGAATTTTTCTTTTGTTTCCTTTACTGCTTGCTCAATATACAGATTGAATAACATCGGGGAGAGGCTACAACCCTGTCCTACTCCCTTCCCAACCACTGCTTCCCTTTCATGTCCCTCGACTCTTATAACTGCCATCTGGTTTCTGTACAAATTGTAAATAGCCTTTCGCTCCCTGTATTTCACCCCTGCCACCTTCAGAATTTGAAAGAGAGTATTCCAGTCAAAATTGTCAAAAGCTTTCTCTAAGTCTACAAATGCTAGAAACGTAGGTTTGCCTTTTCTTAATCTTTCTTCCAAGATAAGTCGTAAGGTCAGTATTGCCTCACGTGTTCCAACATTTCTACGGAATCCAAACTGATCTTCCCCGAGGTCGGCTTCTACCAGCTTTTCCATTCGTCTGTAAAGAATTCGCGTTAGTATTTTGCAGCTGTGACTTATTAAACTGATTGTTCGGTAATTTTCACATCTGTCAACACCTGCTTTCTTTGGGATTGGAATTATTATATTCTTCTTGAAGTCTGAGAGTATTTCGCCTGTCTCATACATCGTGCTCACCAGATGGTAGAGTTTTGTCATGACTGGCTCTCCCGAGGCCATCAGTAGTTCTAATGGAATGTTGTCTACTCCCGGGGCCTTGATTTGACTCAGCTCTTTCAGTGCTCTGTCAAACTCTTCACGCAGTATCTTATCTCCCATTTCATCTTCATCTACATCCTCTTCCATTTCCATAATATTGTCCTCAAGTACATCGCCCTTGTATAAACCCTCTATATACTCCTTCCACCTTTCTGCTTTCCCTTCTTTGCTTAGAACTGGGTTGCCATCTGAGCTCTTGATATTCATACAAGTGGTTCTCTTCTCTCCAAAGGTCTCTTTAATTTTCCTGTAGGCAGTATCTATCTTACCCCTAGTGAGACAAGCCTCTACATCCTTACATTTGTCCTCTAGCCATCCCTGCTTAGCCATTTTGCACTTCCTGTCGATTTCATTTTTGAGACGTTTGTATTCCTTTTCGCCTGCTTCATTTACTGCATTTTTATATTTTCTCCTTTCATCAATTAAATTCAATATTTCTTCTGTTACCCAAGGATTTCTATTAGCCCGCGTCTTTTTACCTACTTGATCGTCTGCTGCCTTCACCACTTCATCCCTCAGAGCTACCCATTCTTCTTCTACTGTATTTCTTTCCCCCATTCTTGTCAATTGTTCCCTAATGCTCTCCCTGAAACTCTCTACAACCTCTGGTTCTTTCAGTTTATCCAGGTCCCATCTCCTTAAATTCCCACCTTTTTGCAGTTTCTTCAGTTTCAATCTGCAGTTCATAACCAATAGATTGTGGTCAGAATCTACATCTGCCCCAGGAAATGTCTTACAATTTAAAACCTGGTTCCTAAATCTCTGTCTTACCATTATATAATCTATCTGAAACCTGTCAGTATCTCCAGGCTTCTTCCATGTATACAGCCTCCTTTCATGATTCTTGAACCAGGTGTTAGCTATGATTAAGTTATGCTCTGTGCAAAATTCTACAAGGCGGCTTCCTCTTTCATTCCTTCCCCCCAATCCATATTCACCTACTATGTTTCCTTCTCTCCCTTTTCCTACTGACGAATTCCAGTCACCCATGACTATTAAATTTTCGTCTCCCTTCACTACCTGAATAATTTCTTTTATCTCGTCATACATTTCATCTATTTCTTCATCATCTGCAGAGCTAGTTGGCATATAAACTTGTACTACTGTAGTAGGCATGGGCTTTGTGTCTATCTTTGCCACAATAATGCGTTCACTATGCTGTTTGTAGTAGCTTACCCGCACTCCAATTTTTTTATTCATTATTAAACCTACTCCTGCATTACCCCTATTTGATTTTGTATTTATAACCCTGTAATCACCTGACCAAAAGTCTTGTTCCTCCTGCCACCGAACTTCACTAATTCCCACTATATCTAACTTTAACCTATCCATCTCCCTTTTTAAATTTTCTAACCTACCTGCCCGATTAAGGGATCTGACATTCCACACTCCGATCCGTAGAACGCCAGTTTTCTTTCTCCTGATAACGACGTCCTCTTGAGTAGTCCCCGCCCGGAGATCCGAATGGGGGACTATTTTACCTCCGGAATATTTTACCCAAGAGGACGCCATCATCATTTAATCATACAGTAGAGCTGCATGTCCTCGTGAAAAATTACGGCTGTAGTTTCCCCTTGCTTTCAGCCGTTCGCAGTACCAGCACAGCAAGGCCGTTTTGGTTAATGTTACAAGGCCAGATCAGTCAATCATCCAGACTGTTGCCACTGCAACTACTGAAAAGGCTGCTGCCCCTCTTCAGGAACCACACGTTTGTCTGGCCTCTCAACAGATACCCCTCCGTTGTGGTTGCACCTACGGTACGGCCATCTGTATCGCTGAGGCACGCAAGCCTCCCCACCAACGGCAAGGTCCATGGTTCATAGGGGGAGAGAAGTCATTATACTCGAAAATAATACGTGTTACAAAATTCTACAACTGATCGACGTTAGAGACATAGGTCTATAGTTCTGCACATCTGTTCGACGTCCCTTCTTGAAAACGGAGATGACCTGTGCCCTTTTCCAATCCTTTGGAACGCTACGCTCTTCTAGAGACCTACGGTACACCACTGCAAGAAGGGGGGCAAGTTCCTTCGCGTACTCTGTGTAAAATCGAACTGGTATCCCATCAGGTCCAGCGGCCTTTCCTCTTTTGAGCGATTTTAATTGTTTTTGTATCCCTCTGTCATCTATTTCGATATCTACCATTTTGTCATCTGTGCGACAATCTAGAGAAGGAAATACAGTGCAGTCTTCCTCTGTAAAACAGCTTTGGAAAAAGACATTTAGTATTTAGGCCTTTGTCTGTCATCCTCTGTTTCAGTACCATTTTGGTCACAGAGTGTCTGGACATTTTTTTTTGATCCACCTACCGCTTTGACATAAGACTAAAATTTCTTAGGATTTTCTGCCAAGTAAGTACATAGAACTTTACTTTCGAATTCATTAAACGCCTCTCGCATAGCCCTCCTCACACTACATTTCTCTTCGCGTAATTTTTGTTTGTCTGCAAGGCTTTGGCTATGTTTATGTTTGCTGTGAAGTTCCCTTTACTTCCGCAGCAATTTTCTAACTCGGTTGTTGTACCACGGTGGCTCTTTTCCATCTCATACGATCTTGCTTGGCACATACTCATCTAACGCATATTGTACGATGGTTTTGAACTTTATCCACTGATCCTCAACACTATCTGTACTTGAGACAAAAATTTTGTGTTGAGCCGTCAGGTACTCTGTAATCCGCTTTTTGTCACTTTTGCTAAACAGAAAAATCTTTCTACCTTTTTTAATATTTCTATTTACGGCTGAAATCATCGAATCAGTAACCGCTTTATGATCGCTGATTCCCTGTTCTGCGTTAAGTGTTTCAAATAGTTCGGGTCTGTTTGTCACCAGAAGGTCTAATATGTTATCGCCACGAGTCGGTTCTCTGTTTAACTGCTCAAGGTAGTTTTCAGATAAAGCACTTAAAAGAATTTCACTGGATTCTTTGTCCTTGCCACCCATTATGAACATTTGAGTCTTCCAGTCTATATCCGGCAAATTAAAATCTCCACCCAGAACTATAACATGGTTACGAACGAATTTAGAGAAACGCGCAAAGCGGCGCCCGCAGCAAGTGCTGCACTAGTCCGCCGTGCGCTGCCGATGCATTGGCAGCGGTCGGCCGGCGGATTTGCAACAGCAAATTACTAATGGCCCCGAGGCGAAACCTGCGCACAAAGTGGCGCGCCGGCTAATCGTTTTACAGCCGCTGCCGCCCTTTGTGTTCGCACAAAGCCCCCGGGCCTGACTCTCGCTGCCTTTGAGGCACTCGCAGGCGGGCGACTTTCGGCCGCTCGTATTCATTCCGCGCTGTTTCGCCCCAGACTGGCTGCGCAACTTCGGACACACCTTTGTTTCGGACTCTCTATTCACATTCAAAGCACTTCGCGTTTCGAAAGCTATGACATTTGCCCGACGCCGGGCATGTTTTATTAACTAGCCGTGTTCTCTTTCGGCCGTCACTGTTTTCTCGACATCAAAGCATCCGGAAAAGCGACTACCGACAATGTCACGCCGAAAGCCCGTAATTTCACTTTGGTGTTGCACCTTTTCGTGTCGTGTGCGCGATGAAAGAGGCTTTGATTGGAAAGTCTTGTTAGAGGCTGCCTCATTTTACCTGCTCTGTCACAGTGTGCCGCCGAATATGGACTGTATGAGTTCATTCGTTAAATGAGAGTGACTGAAGCCTGGGGCGGGGAGGGGGGGGGGTGTTGGAGGGAGGAAGTGAGTGACTGCGTTATCGATGAAGGCAGATCGATGACTACCTGCATGCAATGCTCTCTTTCACATGTTCGTTTAACAAGTAAATGTTAGCGATTAGGTAATTCAACAAAGACTGTTTCTGTTTTTGTAGATCTTCAGTGCCGAGAAAAAATGCAACACTTTCATGACCAGAGTGACAGGTTGTTCATTATTGTAGGAGTATAAGTTCATAAAGATGAAACACACAGTAAAGGGCGCCCAAACGATGGCATGAATGCACAGCTTCCTCCACGCAGGTGGCAACGTAGGCGTGTGTTTTCATACGCAAACAGTCATAAACGTGCCCAATGGAATCCTGCGATAGTCCAGGCACCTATAGTTCGGAGATAGTTCTTACAGGATCTGGAGAACGAGTAAATTCCCGTCTCATCATATGTGTTCAATTGGTCTGAGACCTGGTGATCTTGCTAGGCAGGGACGATGTTGTGCTCCACGAGGAAAGGCATGGCAACAGACGATTCTGGACGTACATTGTCCTGCTGAAAACGGACCTCGTCATACTGTATAAGATCACAAAAAGTACCAACTGGCGTTAATTTGTTATTTATGGCTTGTACTATTTGATGGGTAAATATGTAGATAGCATTCTCAGTCGAGTAACCCTTCCGGAATCCGAGCTGTGGCATGCTGAGTAAATTATTTTCGCTTAAATGTGAGACTACTCTTGGATACACGACTTTTTCAAATATTTTAGAAAATTAAGTCAATAATGAGATTGGTCTATAATTATTTAAGTCACCCTTGTCCCCTTTCTTATGAAAAGGTTTGAGAACTGCGTATTTCAATCTGTTTGGAAAAATTCCCTGTGCCAGCGAAGCATTACATATATCGCTAAGAACGACACTTATTAAATTAGAACAACACTTCAAAATTATGTTAGAGACTCCATACACACCACATGAGCTCTTGTTTCTCAGTATATTTATAATTCCCTTAATTTCAGTGGGGGATGTTGGTGCTATTTCTAAAAGCCTAAAGTCCTGGTGAATGACATTTTTAACATATTTTTTTGCTTCTTCAACTGGACCCTTTAACCCGATTTTTGCTGCTACGTTCAGAAAGTGATTGTTAAAAATACTTGCAACTTGTGAAGTATCACTCGCAACATCATCATTTAGCTTTATTGCTGTGGTATGCTGGGAACTGTCAGGCTGCCCCGTCTCCCGTTTGACAATATTCCATATAGTTTTAATCTTATCATCCGCATTATTAATTTCTGTCAGAACTCATAAGCTTCTCGACTTCTTAATGACTTTCCTTAAAATATTACAATATATTTTGTAGTAAACAAGTAACTTCGGATCCTGATTTATTCTGGCCTGTCCATATATTTCCCTCTTCCTCTTACACGATATCTTAATTCCCTTAGTAATCCATAGCTTAACTGCCTTTGAAATGGCTTTTTTTTGGACGATATCTTAATTCTCTCTTTCAAATTCTAAAGGTGGCAGGTGTAAAATACAGGGAGCGGAAGGCTATTTATAATTTGTACAAAAACCAGATGGCAGTTATAAGAGTCGAGGGGCATGAAAGGAAAGCAGCGATTGGGAAGGGAGTGAGACAGGGTTGTAGCCTGTCCCCGATGTTATTCAATCTGTATATTGAGCAAGCAGTAAAGGAAACAAATTAAAAATTTGGAGTAGGTGTTAAAATCTATGGAAAAGAAATAAAAACGTTGAGATTCGCCGATGACATTGTAATTCTGTCAGGGACAGCAAAGGACTTGGAAGAGCAGTTGAACGGAATGGACAGTGTCTTAAAAGGAGGATATAAGATGAACATCAACAAAGGCAAAACGAGGATAATGGAATGTAGTCGAATTAGATCGGGTGATGCTGAGGGAATTAGATTAGGAAATGATACACTTAAAGTAGTAAAGGAGTTTTGCTATTTGGGGAGCAAAATAACTGATTATGGTCGAAGTAGAGAGGATATAAAATGTAGACTGGCAATGGCAACGAAAGAGTTTCTGAAGAAGAGAAATTTCTTAACATCGAGTATAAATATAAGTGTCAGGAAGTCGTTTCTGAAAGTATTTGTATGGAGTGTAGCCACGTATGGAAGTGAAACATGGACGATAAATAGTTTGGACAAGCAGAGAATAGAAGCTTTCGTAATGTGGTGCTACAGAAGAATGCTGAAGATTAGATGGGTAGATCACATAACTAATGAGGAGGTATTGAATAGAATTGGGGAGAAGAGGAGTTTGTGGCACAACTTGAAAAGGAGAAGGGACCGGTTGGTAGGACATGTTCTGAGGCATGAAGGAATCACAAATTTAGCATTGGAGGGCAGCGTGGAGGGTAAAAATCGCAGAGGGAGACCTAGAGATGAATACACTAAGCAGATGCAGAAGGCTGTAGGTTGCAGTAAGTACTGGGAGATGAAGAAACGTGCACAGGATAGAGTAGTGTGGAGAGCTGAATCAAACCAGTCTCAGGACTGACGACAACAACAACAACATCTTAATTCCCTTAGTAATCCTTGGCTTACTTGACTTTGTAATGGCTTTTTTGGATAACGTTTCATGAATGCAACTCTCAAATATTGAGACAAACTAACGGTGGAATGAATTGAATATTGCATCATCATCATTTTCTGTGTATACTTCATCCCATTCTACCTCTTCTAGGCTGCACTTAAAGCTCTGTATCCAGTTCGCATTAATAAGGCTCCCTGCCTTGTATGAACCTGCCTGAATTCTGTAAGGTGCTATATGTGTTATTCCCATTAACTGTGCATCATGATCAGATAGACCATTAACAACTGGGTACACATTAATTGTTTCTGCCTGAGCACTGTCTATGAAAATGTTACTGATAAGTGACCTACTATCCTGCTGCACACGAGTTGGAAAATTTACAACAGATACTAGCTCAAACAAAGATTCTACCTCCTTTTTCATATCAGTATATTTCAAGAAATCTACGTTAAAATCACCACAAACCACTAACTGTTTCTTTTTGTCTGACAGGTAGCTCAGTAATGCCTCAAAATTTTTCATGAATAACCGAAAATTAACTTGTGGGGATCTGCAGATTGTTACAATTACTATAGAAGTATATTGCAGTATAAACTTACAATCACATGCTTCAAGGATCTGATCTACACAAAAACTATTTGTTTCAATATTTTTGATTTTGTGTCCAGTTTTTATGTAAGTAGCAACTCCTCCTTCTTTCCATGTTGACTTTTCATGAATAAGACACTAATCTGTAATCCCTTAAATTTACCTTCTCCATCCCTGCGGTTACATAATGTTCAGAGAGACACAAAACCTTCGGAATTTACCCCATTTTCTAGGCATACAAGAAGGTCATCTATCTTACTTTCAAGTCCTCTAGTGCTCTGATGAATCACACAAATTTTGTTTCTTTGGATACTGCTACAGACATTATGGCACTGTTCTGTTTTAATCTCTTTCAGTACTCTCTGTCTGTAACCATTTGTTCAGAAATCAGGATAAATCAGTATAAGAAGTTACGTTATAATCCAGATGCGGAAGAGTTAAAGGAAGAAAAAGCAGAAGAAGGGACAGATTTCTCAGAATTTAAACAGGCATTCAATGAAAGAAGAAACAATTGATTCGGTGCAATTAACTCAGAATTGATAATAAATAGTAGGACTTTTCTAGAATTCAGAGTGATCCATCCACATAACTTGTGTTGGCGCGCAGATGAAAGATAGGAAGAACGAAGATGCGCTACAGTTACTTTACGGTTTAAAAGAAGAGGGATAAGTAACACAAATAATTACGGAGCAATCAATCTTGTAAATGCTCTTTATAAGACTTTTATTTTCTTTGGTCGTCGCTCTTCTGACTGGCTTGATGGCGCCCACTACGAATTCGTCTGCTGTGCTAACCTCCTCATCTCAGAGTACCACTTACAAGACGTACAACAATGTAATTAATGAAAGCCTTCGAAACATCTCTGATTCAGTTTTATTAGAACAGCAAACAAGCTTCCATAAAGGAATAACTTACGCCGAAGATGTTTCACACTGAAATAAATTATACAAAACATACCTGAATTCAATTTAGAAACAAACCTAGTATTTATCGGCTATGAAAATGAGTCTGATCGCATCCACAGGAAAAGGTTCTGGCAAGTATTGGAGGAAAGAGGTTTGCTTAGGCACCTCATAGAAATATGTAAAGGTTTGCAAAAGAACACCAAAGAAACAGATATTGGCAAAAGGCTGTCAGCAGAAACAGACATAAAGCAGACAGTAAGTCAAGGCTGTAGTACGTCACCAACACTGTGCAACATCTACATCGACGACCTGGTCAAGGAATAGTTTTTGTATGTCCATCCTTGTGACTGGATGTCTGAGGGACATTGATCGTCCTTACGATGCCATTTATAACATGGTTACGAGTTCCGGTGCTTGAGTGGACCATCCTCGGGCCTTAACTGACGCTGAGAGGATCAGTAGCATCCGTATACACGATTCACCAGTGGCCATCATCTATAACTGGTTTCGCAGACTACCTTTTGTCTCTCCAACTATCAAGTTGAAGCACCAAAATTAGTAGCCATATAATATATTATACAGGAAGGACGGCTGTAGGTGTACCATTATATTACATTGGTCAAAGAATGTCTGAAGGACGGAATACCATACGTGTAAGAAATGCGATTCTCAAATTTATAAGTAAATTGCTTTTTGCCGACGACCAGTTAATCATGCAGGACAATGACGAGAAACTACGAATAGCGGGGCATAGATGAAACAATATAAGCGTTAATTATAACGTGAAGACATCAACAACTAAAACAAATGCAATGGCCATTTTCTGAAAATACCCCATGAGGACCAAGAAAGGAAAATAGGTGTACCATTTCCAGTATCTAGAACGTGGCATAACTTTTTTAAGAAGAGAAAGACGTAAATAAAAAAAAAGTAACTAATACGTATCAATACGTATACTGCCAGGTCAGAACAACACTGAAGTGTAATACGAGAAGAAAAACTCAAATATAATTTGTCAAGTCATGGCACAACCCACAGTAGGCTATTATGTGAAACAGAAAGTTGGACACTAAGATCAAATGACATAATACAATTTGAAACATCAAGAATGAAGTTATTTAGATCTCCGAAAGGCCGCTCAAGACAAGACGAAATAAGAAATGAAGAAATAAGGAAAGAACTGCGTGTACAACCATTAAATGGGTAAGCAATCGAACGAAAGCAGGATCAGAAAAAGGATTTATTGGTTATGACACTTGAGAGAATACCTCGACAAGCGATGGAATACAATCCAACCAGAATGAAAACTGCTCCTCTTGTAGTACAAAAAAGGCGAAAATGACCTGGGCAGAGTTAGGAATGTAAATGAAAGGAACTAGCTTTCGACTTATCTGGCAGCTCCAAAGACATTTAAATCAAAACATCTTGACATATTCGGTCCTTTGTACGTGATAGTTCTAAGGTCATGTAATGTAATGAATTGTGTCAAGTACAGCAACATGATATATGATATAATATAGTGTGACATTACATATGTTATCATGTCATGTTTACTATGGCTGGCGAATCTTCTGGTTTTTTGGAGTAGGATCCGGGACTTTGGCTTATAAATTGCAAGATGCAGGTGTGCCAACATTTTGCAGCTGAGAGAGCTCACTAAGCTGGGGAAGTAGGATTAACTCACAAAAGAGCGAGAATGGGTCAACATGTGATTTAAATGTGTTTGGGGCTACTATATAAGTGGAAAAGATATTTTCCTTCTAATTACATCCCTAATCTGCACAGGTCACATTCACCTTTTTTCGTTATGATAGTAGTATTTTTCATTCTGGTTCTCAACTTTTACTCCACCATAATTTTGACATTAGACAGAGCCTAACAACCGACGTAGATTTTTGTAGACTCGGGCAACGACTGATCCGGAATAGGTGTTTTTAAATTGCCTTTCGTACCATGTTGCTCATATCATGGAAACGGATAATGCATATATTTGTCTACTTCCTTACTAGTTTTAAACCGATTCGGAGAAGTTTGAAAAATAGAAGTGGCGCAATAAAAGACTAAAAAAGACCTTTCTTGCACTTAAAATCCGAATGAAGCTAGATTTATGAACTCGAGTTTTCAATTTTATCGTAAGAATACACTTTTTATTTATCTGTGTCACTTTAAACCGCTGCCGCACTTTCAATTGAAGTAAGAACGGGTTTTACTTGTTACATTTAGCTCGACTTTAAAGCATTTTACGTCGACAACAGATAACGATTATTGGATAAAAAAATAGTTTTTGCTTCATCCGTTTATCTAACGTCGTGCAAAGGTGGAACCGATTGGTACAAGTTTGAAGTACAGAAGTGGCAAGCTTCAAAACCTTCCCAGAAAAAGTGTTCTTTTTGGATGTTTTTGTACGTAAAGTCCTAACGGTGAGCATACATACACAGTAGATGGGCATTAATATCAGCCTAATTAAAATCTTTTGCAAATGGAGTTAAACGATTCGCACGGTTTGCGTGGGCGCCAGTTCCGGTTGTCGTCCAAGCCTTCCTTAATACACTGTAACATAGCTACAGTAAGACAAATGCTCGCACTGCTGTGCGAATGGTCACTGGTCCAGGCTGAACCAAACAAAATGTGTAACCAAAGTTCCTAACTCAAACAGCAACAGATCACAAAGACTCCCCCTCCAACCCCTATTCTGCTGGCAGCCTTTTCAATATTGGAAGAAGGAATGTATGAAGGCAGAGAAGCAGGGCGTCAGTCCAGAAATGCATGCTCCAGCACAACGCTGACGTAAGGCCATAGAACAAGATGGTGATCATGTTGGAAAATACACTCCTGGAAATTGAAATAAGAACACCGTGAATTCATTGTCCCGGGAAGGGGAAACTTTATTGACACATTCCTGGGGTCAGATACATCACATGATCACACTGACAGAACCACAGGCACATAGACACAGGCAACAGAGCATGCACAATGTCGGCACTAGTACAGTGTATATCCACCTTTCGCAGCAATGCAGGCTGCTATTCTCCCATGGAGATGATCGTAGAGATGCTGGATGTAGTCCTGTGAAACGGCTTGCCATGCCATTTCCACCTGGCGCCTCAGTTGGACCAGCGTTCGTGCTGGACGTGCAGACCGCGTGAGACGACGCTTCATCCAGTCCCAAACATGCTCAATGGGGGACAGATCCGGAGATCTTGCTGGCCAGGGTAGTTGACTTACACCTTCTAGAGCACGTTGGGTGGCACGGGATACATGCGGACGTGCATTGTCCTGTTGGAACAGCAAGTTCCCTTGCCGGTCTAGGAATGGTAGAACGATGGGTTCGATGACGGTTTGGATGTACCGTGCACTATTCAGTGTCCCCTCGACGATCACCAGTGGTGTACGGCCAGTGTAGGAGATCGCTCCCCACACCATGATGCCGGGTGTTGGCCCTGTGTGCCTCGGTCGTATGCAGTCCTGATTGTGGCGATCACCTGCACGGCGCCAAACACGCATACGACCATCATTGGCACCAAGGCAGAAGCGACTCTCATCGCTGAAGACGACACGTCTCCATTCGTCCCTCCATTCACGCCTGTCGCGACACCACTGGAGGCGGGCTGCACGATGTTGGGGCGTGAGCGGAAGACGGCCTAACGGTGTGCGGGACCGTAGCCCAGCTTCATGGAGACGGTTGCGAATGGTCCTCGCCGATACCCCAGGAGCAACAGTGTCCCTAATTTGCTGGGAAGTGGCGGTGCGGTCCCCTACGGCACTGCGTAGGATCCTACGGTCTTGGCGTGCATCCGTGCGTCGCTGCGGTCCGGTCCCAGGTCGACGGGCACGTGCACCTTCCGCCGACCACTGGCGACAACATCGATGTACTGTGGAGACCTCACGCCCCACGTGTTGAGCAATTCGGCGGTACGTCCACCCGGCCTCCCGCATGCCCACTATACGCCCTCGCTCAAAGTCCGTCAACTGCACATACGGTTCACGTCCACGCTGTCGCGGCATGCTACCAGTGTTAAAGACTGCGATGGAGCTCCGTATGCCACGGCAAACTGTCTGACACTGACGGCGGCGGTGCACAAATGCTGCGCAGCTAGCGCCATTCGACGGCCAACACCGCGGTTCCTGGTGTGTCCGCTGTGCCGTGCGTGTGATCATTGCTTGTACAGCCCTCTCGCAGTGTCCGGAGCAAGTATGGTGGGTCTGACACACCGGTGTCAATGTGTTCTTTTTTCCATTTCCAGGAGTGTAGTACTCATAAAAGGAATATTGACTGATACTGCCAGCAAATTTTAATTCTTGAGGATAAATAACTCCTGAGGAAAAAAAAGAGTAGGATATCATTTATTGAAACACACCTGAGACCTGATTGGTAGGTAGTCAGAGAGCGAACAGGATAAGGTTAAGGTTGTGGATGGGGCCGTAAACAGTTACTGTGAGTTGCACAATCAAACGTACAACTTTATTTTTCTAAGAGCCACTTATTTACATGTTGGCTTTGGGATCACTATTAAACAAAAAGGCTGAAGGATTAGTTAAAGAAAACTTGAGATGCTTTTTCGGCTGAAGGTCCAAAACCACACAGCCAACACAGAAACGGCTGAAGGCATGCCTTAGAAATCAAAGCAATTAAAAATAGAAGGTAATTTTTTTTCTTTAAAAACATGCAATGAAAAAAATTAACGGCTGAAGGCCTAAACTATACGTCTCAAGGACAACTATAATTATGGCACCTTAATAAACAATTTTTTTCTAAGCCAGACAATTTCCTTTTGAACTCACAACAGAACGGCTGAAACCTCATTAACTTATTGCACGGCTGAAGGCCACAAACAAATCTGAAAAAAAAACCGGCTGAAGGCCTGAAAAACAAGTCAGATAAATAATTTAGAATAAACCTCTTGCTTGTTATATAAACAAATTATCCTTCAGAGAATACACGCTGCTGAAGGCCTTATTAAGGGCTTCACACAAATCCTCGGCTGAAGGCCACACATACCACATGGAACAACTAACGGCTTAGGGCCTGGACTACAAACAATTTCAGGTAGAACAATTTCCAAGAATAATTTTTTTTAAACAATCATTGCTCAGTATTTGAATTTAACACAGCTGAAAGCCTTTAAGTAAAATTTGAAAAAAAAACTGAATTAATACACGGCCAAAGGTCTCGCACAATACTTCAACTATAATGAAAATCACAATTTAAAACAAACAGAACAAGTGGTGCTCAGAAGTGTTCCAAGAGTCGGCCTAGGAAGGCAGCCCAAACATGAGGTGAGGTAAGACAGGTAGCCAAGAGTTAAAGTTAGGTAATCGGATGTCAACCCAAACTAGGGACGGCCCAAGGACGACCAACAATTTAACTAATTCCCTTCCGTCCGACCAACGGCACAACGATGGAGAATATCGGCCGAGGACGAGAATACGAACAGCACTACGCCTCCAGAAATTGGCATCTAAAAACAGACAGGGGAACAATAACCTCTCTAAGCAAATATGAACCAAACAACTTAAAAGGCTGTCGAAGTACACGCCATGCTGGACAACAACAACATGACGAGGAAAAGGCACACTGCCTACAAACTACGCTAACGATCAAGGGCAGGTTACTGGAGTGTTAACGGCCACAGGGCAGAAAATACCGCTGGTGCACTTCACTGATAAGTAACAATCAATTTAATAATTAATAACAACATAGGAAGAGGGCTGCAAGATTTCGACGACTCCAACACATCATATGATGCTGCTAGCCCGAACGGCCAAAGGAGCAACAACCCACAAATGAACGAAGAGGTGTCACAATAGTTGAGGTTTCATAACAGATTAACTGATCACTCAACTTCAGCCTCCAGGTTCGGTGGGCAACGAACTTGTCGCTTTCGCAGCTAGCGCCTCACGACCCGACAGTGCATGCACACTGCCAGCCGCTCTGGCCTGGCCTCGCGGCATGGAGACTTGATTGCTGCTCCGTCCCAACCGACTCATCAGCTGCAGCACGCAGACGGCATTAAAATAGCTGCACAGTGAAAACCATACAAGCTACACATGGTTCCACGAAAACACTTCCACAAACAACTCGAACAATACTAAAACCAGTGACTATGGAGCAACAAGGACGAATCACAAGTCGACGCACACAGAGAACCCAGAAGCGGTCGGCGACCAAATACACGTCGTCTGATGAGACGACCGACCGACCGACCAGCCAAGGTCGTCCCCACTCAAGTCATATGTGTTGGCAACGGTCGGGCGAGTCATGGCTGTCCGGACCTCACTGCTGCTCCGTCCCGACTCCCTTGATGTCCGTTCGCAACTCGGACATACGACGACCTGGGAAGACTGGCTCGGACCCAACCATGCAGAGGGAAACACTTGCCCATTGGCCACGCGACATCTCTGCACAAGGAAGGAACCGACCCATGTCCCGCAAGATGACCGATTGAAGGGGCTCAGAAGCGGTTGGAAGACCAAATACACGTCACCCGATGAGACCGAACGACCAACCAACGGTCGTCCCCACTCCAGTCTCCTTCCGTCGGATAGTGCGTGTGTGTGGCCAGCGGTCGGACGAGCACTGGCTGTGCAGACCTCACTGGAGCTCCATCTCCGCGAACCACGACCCGGAAATACTAGCGGTCGCTCCACGATAGTACAACAGTGCTCTTATCGATAGCGCCGCTGCTGCCGCTCACGGGCAGGCAAGCCAGGAACTTAGTGACGCCAGTAAATTGAATAAGAAACGAGGTGGCAGTACCGCAAAGGCAAGATGACAAGCAATAAACGGCATGAATACGAGCCGTCCACGGCTCAACACCCGTATCTCTTTTTCTGTATTTCCTTACATGAACTTTTCATCGAATCCCTGCTTCTTTCTTCGGAAACTATTCATGCTCGAAGAAGCAAGCAGGAGTTCGACTAAAAAAATTGCAAGCAAATCGCGAAACAGAGATAGTTAGCAGTGAAAGGGCAAAGCTACCTAAAAGTACATTTTCGAGCATTTTGCTTCTAGAAAAACAGACTTGGTGACTGTGTTATGCCTCCTCTAAAATTTCACTCTTCATCGTGCACTGTTATACAAACAGTGGATGACAAAAAAGTGACTTAGGATGTAAAAGTCTGGATCTTGATTGTTGAGGAAATGTTCTTCCTCAAAATCAGGTCGTCGCCTCTCTGGAATTGCCTGCCCCACAATGCTATCTTCTTCCAAGAAAAGAGCAAAAAGTGCCTGGGTGCCACATCAGGGGAATTTTGGGGATTGCAATCAGCTTCTTTGAGCAGCACTTGTCCAGAATGAGGTTGGCCACCATCGTGCAGCAAACACACTGCCTTTTAATAGATGCTTGCGACGGTTCGAACAGATTTCGGTAGTATATTTATGTTATGTGGCCGCTTGCATCTTACTAGCGTAATCTGTTAGCACTGAAGTATGACAGTCCTTCCTCCCTCCCTCCCCCCCCCCCCGCACACACACACACACACACACACACACACACACACACACACACACACACACACTCACTAGGCCAACCTCCTCCAAAGAAAGAAAAACAGTCAGCACCACATTGCCTGACGATTAAGAGGTCCTGTTTGTAAAAAATTACAAAACATTGGACACAAATTTCTTCTCTTTAGTAAAAACCATTTCACGCTGATTATAAAAACGTATAGTTGATGGGCGTTTTCATTTTCCTCTTGTTCGTAATTTCAATTTGAACAGAATGTTGCACAGGTTTCACGCCCCTCTGGCATATTAAAGTGCGTCAGAATATGAGATGTATTCTTCTTTTTGTTACTTCTTTCAGCTTTTAGATAAGGATTGTAAACACACTTGTATTCTGGAAGGTTCTGGCTACCGGAGCGAAAGCATAGGTAAAACCAGATGGCTGTGGGTTGGCTGCAACCACAGACCTTACGATATATTTGATTAGGTCTCGCTGTCTGTATTTGAAACACACGTGATTCGTAGTTATTGCTGTGTTTGTCTTATGTTAGAAATGCGGAGAATAAAGAAATTTAACACCGAACGAAAGTTCATAGCAACATCAAATAAACAGCCACCTACGGAAATTTAGTGTAGAAGCATACAATACACTCACAAGCATATCTTGCTATTCTGGAGGCAATTAAGCCTGAAGAAAGGACTCCGGCAAATACAAATCTTCTTAGGATATATATCTACGATCTCTCACAGAATCACAAACAAATGTTCAACAACTGCATAGTACAGCGAATACCGACTGTCTAGGCGCTTCAGTCTGGAACCGCGCGACCGCAAAGGTCGCAGGTTTGAATCCAGCTCGGGCATGGATGTGTGTGATGTCCTTAGGTTAGTTAGGTTTAAGTAGTTCTAAATTCTACGGGACTGATGACCTCAGAAGTTAAGTCCCATAGTGCTCAGAGCCATTTCAACCATTTTACCGCTTGGTGATACACTGTATCAATGGACTGTGCCATTTTGTTTAATCTCTCTTAGTGTGGTACTGCACACTGGCATGGACATTTGAATGTACTGGTATAGCTTTGCTGCACACACGTACTTGCAGACAAACAAAAATTAACTATGCAATATTAGTTTTTCGAGATGATACTTATAATTACTTGCCATATACACAATTTTGGAGAACTGAAACGTCAATATATTATGGTGCAAACAGTGGAAACAGCAAATACCATCAGGTAAAAGGGCACATGGATACTTCGACTGTGTGACAGTCATGAAGCAAGAAAGCTCAGAGCAGGGTCAACCGCAGCACGCAAAACTACGCGCATGCAAGATGTGAAGCGCGCGTGCATTCCGAGGTTCAGCCCGTCTCGACACTACTCGGTACGTCTCGGCTTTGTTCGGTTCTTCTCAGAACTGTCAGATACACCGCGACATTTCATTTAGCTCTGTCGTTCAGAGTCATTTCTTCCAACATCCCGTGCGGAATTTGACTGTTCCCACAACTCTCTTCAGTCCGGCAGAATTCTGTTGTCAGCGCTGTTTACCTTTCGTTGTTTGTTCGTGGTGTAACTGACGTACACAGATCCAGTGGCTACTTGCACAAAAAGAGGAAGTCTAGTGTTCTGTCATCACAAGCCTGTAGAAATTAATGGACGCCACAGAAGAGAAGGATGAGAATTATCAATATGTATTATGCCATCGCAGAATGGTCGGGTAGCGTGAAGAGTATAGTGGCATTATATACGCTGACTGAAAAAAATTCAAACACCAAAAAATGATTAGTGTAGACTACAAATGTAGGGAATACATTTGCCAAGGTAAGGTACTGAAGTGATTAACATTCCTTGCAAGATCACAGATTAATGTACGCGCGTGACAAGCCATTGCAAATGTGAAATTCTGGTACATTAATAGCCAACGTAACCGCCGGACTGTCGAATGCAAGCATGCAAAAGTGCATGCATTGTGTTCTAAAGGTGCCAGATGTCAGTTTGTAGGATGCAGTTCCATGAATGTTGCACTTGGTTGATAAAAACAGGGAGAATTAATGCTGTCTGAGGAAGACGCTGAGCTTGTCGGCCGATGCTGCCCCATGTGTGCTCAATTGGAGACAGATCTGGTGGTCGAGCAGATCAGAGTAGCATCATGACACTCTGTAGAGTCCTTTGGGTTACAACAGTGGTATGTGGGCGAGCGTTATCCTGTTAGCAAACAACCCCTGGAATGCCGTTCATAAATGGCAGCATAGCAGGTCGAAAGACTGGCGAACAATTTTGCAATGGGGGTGGGTGGGATAACCATGGGAGCGCTTCTGCTGTTATACAAAATCGCACCCCAGACCTTAGCTCTCGACCGAGCGAGATGGCGCAGTGGTTAGACACTGGACTCGCATTCGGAAGGACGACGGTTCAATCCCGCGTCCGGCCATCCTGATTTAGGTTTTCCGTGATTTCCCTAAATCACTCCAGGCAAATGCCGGGATGGTTCCTCTGAAAGGGCACGGCCGACTTCCTTCCCCATCCTTCCCTAATCCGATGAGACCGATGACCACGCTGTCTGGTCTCCTTCCCCAAACCAACCAACCAACCTTAGCTCTCGGTATAGGTTCACGCAGACAGGATCCTAGCAGGGCCTCAACTGGCCTCCGTCTCACAAATACGCGGCCATCACTGGCACAAAGGCAGAACCAGCTTTCTTCGAAAACAAAACAGACCTCAACTGTGCTCCTGCCAATCAGCTCTCGCTTGACACCACTGAAGTCGCAAATGGCGGTCGTTTGGGGCAAATGGAATGCAGGGACGTGTGTGTCGGAGCTGTCCTGGAAGTAATCAATTTGTAACAGTCCGTTGTGTCTTTCCTGTGCCAACTGCTGCTCAAATTTCTGCTGCAGATGCAGTACGATGCACCAGAGCCACACGCCAAACTCGCTGTTTTTCTCTCTCAACAACCGATATTATCCTCTCGACCGTATTCTCTCGTGGCCACCGCTGCCAGCACTCACGTACAGTGTCTATGTTCCTGCCAACCCTTTCTGCAGTATCGGTGAAAGAACATCCAGCTTTATATAGCTGTATTACACTACAAACTCGATGAGGTGTTGATAATGGCGTCTTGTCGCCTTAAACGCATTCTTGCATAACATAAACTCACCACGCCGAACTCGAAGGTAACTAACGCACACGACCGTTACAGCGTATATTTAGAGAAAACCTGGTTTTCATCCTCATAATGGCGCTACTAGCTCCAGTCTTATGGAACTGGCGCGAAAATAGAAAAGACATGATCTCTCAGACGCATAAACACGCCTACCGAATTTGGTTTATGTCGTACAACCCTTTCTTTGTGATGCGATTTTCTTTCAGTCGGTGTGTTACTGCCAAATACGAGGGTGAGTCAAATGAAAACTTAAAAAATTTTATAAATATTATTTATTGTGGAGAAGTGGTACAAGGCTGTAGAAAAAAAATCTTTTAGTGGTCCGCGCAATCACTCAAGCACCGCGTGGCGTACCTCTTCATCAGAACGGAACTTCTTTCCTCCCATTGCGTCTTTGAGTGGTCCAAACATATGTAAATCACTTGGTGATGAGGAATGGCGCCATTCCTTGCTCGCTCTCTTCGTTTCCGGTTGGTGGAAGTGAACCCAGGTTTCGTACCCAGTAACGATTCTTGCAAGGAAGATATCACCTTCTCGTTCAAAGCGACGAAGAAGTTCTTCACAAGTATCAACAAGTCGTTCTCTCATTTCAGGAGCCAGCTACCGTGGCACCCATCTTGCAGACACTTTGTGAAACTGGATCACATCATGCACAATGTGGTGTGCTGACCCATGACTAATGTGTAAACATGCTGCAATATCATTCAGTGTCACTCGGCGGTTTCCCTTCACTATGGCTTCAACTGCTGCAATGTTCTGTGGAGTCACAACTCGTTGTGGCTGACATGGACGAGGAGCATCTTACACTGAAGTAACACCATTTGCGAACTTCCTATCCATTCGTAGACTTGCTGCTGTGACAAACATGCATCACCGTACTGAACCTTCATTCGTCGATGAATTTCAATAGGTTTCACACTTTCACTACTCAAAAACCGAATAACAGAACGCCGTTCTTCCCTGGTGCAAGTCGCAAGTGGGGCGGCCATCTTTATACTCATACTGCGACGGTATGTATGCATATGCACTATGCTGCCACCTACAGGCCATTCTGCACGCTGTTTGTAGCACGCTTACCAAGTTACAGGATAATGGCGCGAAATTTCGATTCGTTATTACAACTTTAAGGTCTTCATTTGACTCACCCTCGTACGTTGGTGAAGTCGAGTGACGTGCCTGGAACGATTTTTGAAATTAAGACCCACTGTTGTCAAATTTCCGAAAGAAACATAAAAGCTAGGAGGATAATTACTACGTATCGAATGGAACGCAGACTTCCCATTTTAAGTGCACTTTACTGCATAATACCTAGAGTAAGACGCTGCAAGGAGAGAAACAAATTATTGCCGATTGGATGCGCATGCATTTAAAAAGATAATCCGATTTTGGAAATGACAGCTTCTGACAAGAAGTGCCGTCCACTTACCAAAGGTATTTGAAGAATTAGTTGTGGCGTTGAAAGAATATCGAAACTAGTTTCCTAAATGTTTTGAAGAGACTACCAGTCCCACATTGGTTTCTGATCTGTTTTCGACACCGTATGCCGTTTCAGTTGAGAGCGTACCTGTGCGTGTGCAGATGGAACTTACAGATCAACAGTGTAATTTCCAAGTAAAAGGAATAGTCTTTTAAATTAACACTATCCAGGAGATCCATGTTGGTTTCATTGGGAAGAGTGTTGGTGTCTCCATAATGAGGCTGCAAACATCATACAATGTTTCAAACAACATCGGTGTCTGAAGGGCTGTTTTCGATTATGAAACTTGAAAGACCCGATTACGTTGCAACCTGAGTGACGAAAATCTCCAAAATTTTCTCCATCTCTCCGTGTGTCGGCAGTCTGTACCATATACACTCCTGGAAATTGAAATAAGAACACCGTGAATTCATTGTCCCAGGTAGGGGAAACTTTATTGACACATTCCTGGGGTCAGATACATCACATGATCACACTGACAGAACCACAGGCATATAGACACAGGCAACAGAGCATGCACAATGTCGGCACTAGTACAGTGTATATCCACCTTTCGCAGCAATGCAGGCAGCTATTCTCCCATGGAGACGATCGTAGAGATGCTGGATGTAGTCCTGTGGAACGGCTTGCCATGCCATTTCCACCTGGCGCCTCAGTTGGACCAGCGTTCGTGCTGGACGTGCAGACCGCGTGAGACGACGCTTCATCCAGTCCCAAACATGCTCAATGGGGGACAGATCCGGAGATCTTGCTGGCCGGGGTAGTTGACTTACACCTTCTAGAGCACGTTGGGTGGCACGGGATACATGCGGACGTGCGTTGTCCTGTTGGAACAGCAAGTTCCCTTGCCGGTCTAGGAATGATAGAACGATGGGTTCGATGACGGTTTGGATGTACCGTGCACTATTCAGTGTCCCCTCGACGATCACCAGTGGTGTACGGCCAGTGTAGGAGATCGCTCCCCACACCATGATGCCGGGTGTTGGCCCTGTGTGCCTCGGTCGTATGCAGTCCTGATTGTGGCGCTCACCTGCACGGCGCCAAACACGCATACGACCATCATTGGCACCAAGGCAGAAGCGACTCTCATCGCTGAAGACGACACGTCTCCATTCGTCCCTCCATTCACGCCTGTCGCGACACCACTGGAGGCGGGCTGCACGATGTTGGGGCGTGAGCGGAAGACGGCCTAACGGTGTGCGGGACCGTAGCCCAGCTTCATGGAGACGGTTGCGAATGGTCCTCGCCGATACCCCAGGAGCAACAGTGTCCCTAATTTGCTGGGAAGTGGCGGTGCGGTCCCCTACGGCACTGCGTAGGATCCTACGGTCTTGGCGTGCATCCGTGCGTCGCTGCGGTCCGGTCCTAGGTCGACGGGCACGTGCACCTTCCGCCGACCACTGGCGACAACATCGATGTACTGTGGAGACCTCACGCCCCACGTGTTGAGCAATTCGGCGGTACGTCCACCCGGCCTCCCGCATGCCCACTATACGCCCTCGCTCAAAGTCCGTCAACTGCACATACGGTTCACGTCCACGCTGTCGCGGCATGCTACCAGTGTTAAAGACTGCGATGGAGCTCCGTATGCCACGGCAAACTGGCTGACACTGACGGCGGCGGTGCACAAATGCTGCGCAGCTAGCGCCATTCGACGGCCAACACCGCGATTTCTGGTGTGTCCGCTGTGCCGTGCGTGTGATCATTGCTTGTACAGCCCTCTCGCAGTGTCCGGAGCAAGTATGGTGGGTCTGACACACCGGTGTCAATGTGTTCTTTTTTCCATTTCCAGGAGTGTATAAATTGGTATTATATAATTAATAATAAATAAACTTTTTTCTGTGATCTGTTTTGTTGAGAAATATGACGTATGAAACTTGGCCACATATGCGCCATTCAGTGTTCCCTGCGCGACTACGATGCCATGAGGAGCGTTCCAGTTTTCCGCTCGTTTTTCTCCATTTCTCGCTCAGAGCGCGTGGCATGGCAGTGGCAGGACTGTGCGTTCGGGCGACGGGCAACAACACGGTGGCAGGAGTTCCGCACCTGTGCGGTACTCTTAGCCATCTCTGTCTTAGATTTTAACATACCATCGACAGCAACGAGGTCATATCGCAGAAACTAAGACTGTAGGAGGGGATTGTAATAAATCGGATATGTTCTTATCAAGGCAAGTATCCACATACTTTCCTTAACAGATTTACTGTCACAGTAATTTTGTGGCTCTCAGTAGCCTGGTGCTGTGCTTTCCATTGGTCGGCAGTTCGGCTACTTGTGTATCCCTAACTTACCCCAGTCATCCAGCCGGCGATATTCAGCCTACAGTTTCACGTACACTCCGAACCATGTGTTGTTTCTGGTGACTCCTCACATAAATCTGAGGTGAAAGCTGGGTTAAAACAAAGACTGAAATATCCGTGGTCCAACCGATATTCGATCCTCTCTCTCTCTCTCTCTCTCTCTCTCTCTCTCTCTCTGTCCAAGCATTAATACGGACTTGCGACGGACGTGGCATATTAATTGTAATGGGTGGCCGGATGCCCCTCCTGTCGCCACCCTGTACCCCCTGGGACGGAATCAGTGTATCCCAGCTTTCTGTGTCTAATGTAAGCCATGGAATAGTGTGAACGTTTTTCAAATGTTTGCGAGTCGTAGAACTGAGGTGGAAGGTGGGGACCAGCCGGATATTAACCTATAAGGATGTGGAAAACCACCTAAAAACTACATCCGGGATAACCGGCACACCGGCCCTCGTCGTTAGTCCGCTGGGAGGATTGGATCCGGGGCCGGAGTTCCTACATGAGTCCAGGAAGCAGCGCGTTAGCATTCTCGGCTACCCTGGCGGGTCGAGATTCGATTCTACAACCTCTCAATGTTGAGGCACGAGCTCAATCACTTTATCACCAGGCCCAATAACTCAACCACTGAAACCATGGAAAACGTAAGTAATGATGGCCACACAGCGATCGAAACTGTGATCGTAAAGGCGGTGAACTCCAGGAGTATTTGTCGGCGAGAAGCTAATTTGTACAAGTAGGTAATTCAGTTACGTAATGTGAGTTTGTCAGAATATTTTTAACTCAAATAATTCACCAATTGCTACTTTCAGATTTACCGAAACGTATTGTTGAACTGGAAGGTAATTTGATGACGTCCGAATTTTATGAGAAGTAATACATGGTTTCCAGTAAGATATCACACTACCAAAAGTCGTGAAGCGAACATAATTCAGTGACTCAAAGAAATAACGAGGCACAGCAGTCGACATACTGCCCCCGAAGGGATGCGGCTGATGACAGACCCAACTTACCAACTGCCCCCAGCGTTACACCAATGTGTGACAACACATTGCAAGAATCATCCGCCATGCAGCGAAACAGGTCAGCTTGGGGACGTTGTCACAGTTGCGCTCTGCCAAAACTACGGTTCAAAAATGGCTCTGAGCACTATGGGACTCAACTGCTGCGGTCATCAGTCCCCTAGAACTTAGAACTAATTAAACCTAACTAACCTAAGGACATCACACACATCCATGCCCGAGGCAGGATTCGAACCTGCGACCGTAGCAGCAGCGCGGCTCCGGACTGGAGCGCCTAGAACCGCACGACCACCGCGGCCGGCCAAAACTACGGTTCGGTAGTTTTGCTACACTACTGAAATGACGTAGTAAATGGTAAGGTTACCGATACTATCGGTAGCACCGGTAGCGAGAGAAACATAAATGAATGTGTGAGAGAAATTGGGAGTCGACAACTTTTCTTTGTTTTCTCTTTGTTTCGCAACTAATATCATTCAGTGTTACTTCATTGTCTATTTTGCATCCATACAGAATATAAATTGCATTTTATAAGTAACAAAACGTATTTCGTCGTGTGACGTCTGCCCTTTACGTACGCAAAGCAATTACTTTTGATGCAAATACACTTTACATGCACAAAATTGCATAAATTACTGTTGTCATTTTGTACTCAGTAGAACTTTCTAGCCGGCCGCGGTGGCGGAGCGATTCTAGGCGCTTCTGGCCGGAACCGCGTGACTGCTACGCTCGCAGGTTCGAATCCTGCCTCGGGCATGGATGTGTGTGATGTCCTTAGGTTAGTCAGGTGTAATTAGTTCTAAGTTCTAGGGGACTGATGGCCTCAGATGTTAAGTCCCCTAGTGCTCTGAACCATTTTTAGAACTTTCTTCATCAGGATCAAATGCAAGGTTTCCTGTTACTATTGATAAATGCGAAAGTTTATGAATAACTGAAACGTATTTTATTTAAGTTCGATGACGTATTAAAGGGATATTTGATATATTTTTGTTTTGAGGTTTTATAACATTACTTTTTCGTCGAGGACACTGCGTTTTCTAGCGCTTTGTGATAAATCTGTATTTTTTTCTTTATTTTTACCACAGCATCCATCCGTTTCACATTAAAGATCAACAACTTTCTAATAAAATCAGAACTAAACATTGACAGTTTGAGTTTTGCTATAAAACTGTTTATTAAGTAATAGAGAAGAGGATGATTACGTACAACGAAACTGTTCGAAGCATTACATCGCTGTTTATATATCGTCACTCATTTTCTAGATGGTTCATCACTTCCGGTTTTAGGGGAATCTAGTAAGACACTGATCCCATACGTAAAGAAAGGGATTGTTAAGCGGTCACGCCCATTAGGTATGCAACACACCTAACATACGGGCAATGCGGGTATAACCTTAACTGACCAAAGCTACAACAAAAACTACCAAATTCTACCCTTACTTGCACTACTGGCCATTAAAATTGCTACACCAAGAAGAAATGCAGATGATAAATGTGTATTCATTGTACAAATATACTAGAACTGACATGGGATTACATTTTCACGCAAATTACGTGCATAGATCCTGAGAAATCAATACCCAGAACAACCACCTCTGGCCGTAATAACGGCCTCTATACGCCTGGGCATTGAATCAAAAAGAGCTTGGATGGCTTGTACAGGTACAGCTGCCCATGCAGCTTCAACACGATACCACAGTTCATCAACAGTAGTGACTGGCGTATTGTGACGAGCCAGTTGCTCGGCCACTACTGACCAGACGTGTTCAGTTGGTGAGAGATCTGGAGAATGTGCTGGCCAGGGCAGCAGTCGAACATTTTCTGTATCCAGAAAGGCCCGTACAGGACCTGCAACATGCGGTCGTGCATTATCCTGCTGAAATGTAGGGTTTCGCAGGGATCGAATGAAGGGTAGAGCCACGGGTCGTAACACATCTGAAATGTAACGTCCACCGTTCAAAGTGCCGCCAATGCGAGCAAGAGGTGACCGAGACGTGTAACCAGTGGCACCCCATACCATCACGCCGAGTGATATGCCAGTATGGCGATTACGAATACACGCGTCCAATATGCGTTCACCGCTATGCTGCCAAACACGGATGCGACCATCATGATGCTGTAAACAGAGCCTGGATTCATCCGAAAAAATGACGTTTGGCATTCTTGCACCCAGGTTTGTCGTTAAGTACACCATCGCTCCTATCTGTGATGCAGCGTCAAGGGTAACTGCAGCCATTGTCTCCGAACTGATAGTCCATGATGCTGCAAACATCGTCGAACTGTTCCTAAAGTTGGTTGTTGTCTTGCAAACGTATCCATCTGTTGACTCAGGGATAGAGACGTGGCTGCACGATCTGTTACAGCCATGCGGATAAGATGCCTGTCATCTCAACTGCTGGTGATACGAAGCCGTTGGGATACAGCACGGCGTTCCGTATTACCCTCCTGAACCCACCTATTCCACATTCTGCTAACAGTCATTGGATCTTGACCAACGCGAACAGCAATGTCACGATACGAAAAGCCGCAATCGCGATAGGTTACAATCCGACCTTTATCAAAGTCGGAAACATGTTGGTACGTATTTCTCCTCCTTAGACGAGGCATCACAAGAACGCTTCACCAGGCAACGCCGGTCAACTGCTGTTTCCTCATGTCAGCACGTTGTAGGTGTTGCCACCGGCGCCAACTTTGTGTAAATGCTCTGAAAAGCTACTCATTTTCGTGTCACAGCATCTTCTTCCTGTCGGTTAAATTTCGCGTCTGTAGTACGTCATCTTCGTGGTGTAGCAATTTTAATGGCCAGTAGTGTATGTCTGCGGTATCCTACGGTAGTTTTACCACTCAAGACATTACAAATAGGCAGGCTCATTGACCTAACATCAGTTAAGACTTCGATGACAGACACCTGTCTACTGTATCAGACCATTTCCACGAAGCAGCCGCCGACCACGCTCCTTGGGGTTCAAAGTTCGATGGTGTTGGCCTGTACATGGAATCCAAGGAACGCCGCGCGCTGTTTCCAAGTTGCCGCTACTTGCGCTAACCGCAATCGCTCGGGCCTGCAAGAACGCTGCGCTGCTCTCAGCTGGCATTGTCAGCGCGCTGCCTCGGATGCATTCCAGGTCTTCAGGCAAGGCTTCCTCCGCTGCACCGTGAACGAAACCAACATCGGTCATCGCCGAGGGCACACAGCTGAGTCTGCTCCGGTTCGATTCCATTATACGAGGGTTGGAACTTAAGTAGTGGCGTAGTATACCGTTGGCAGAGCTGGTTCTGTTGATGTTGTGAATCGAGCGGTCTACTGCCTGTCGAATCTCCGGAACATTTCTGAAGCCAGTGCCACGAAGTGGTTCCTTCATCTTTGAAATCAAATCAATGTCACAAGGACTTAAATCCAGGGTGTATGATGGATAGTACAGTTCTTCCCAGTCCCATCGACAGAATAGAGCAGCCACAGCTTGCGCTGTAAGTGCACGCGCATTGTCGTGCAAAATGATGGGTAGGTTGCGCAGAAAGTGTCGCCGCTTCTTTCGCAAAGCTGGTAGCAGTGATGCTCCAAAAACGAACAGTAATACTGTGCATTGACGGTCTGCCGTGGAGGAACGTAATGCGTTGGAATAACACCATCACAGTGGTACACGAGAATCGCCGTAACTTAAGACCGCTACATTCGCACCGTCAACAGAACAGGCTCTGCTAACGGTATACTACGCCTTCCACATCGCTGGCAACGGGTTATACACAACACTGGTAACTACTTTGAAGGACAGTAACAGGGGCAAACATGTAACTCTTTTGTATCGATTGTGAATAAATAGTTGCCAGTATTTAAGTTCCAACCCTTGTATGTACGTTTCGTTCCAATATACCCGTAGTGAGGACGTCCCCCAGGCTGCAGAACGTGTCTAAAAGGAACAGGAATACATAATAAATACCTACAATGCCATGAATTACGACTTCAGATGACCACTGGCGGTGATGCGGAGGAACTGTAACGACATAAAAATATGGCACAGGCATCCTGTTTCCTCATGTGTTACTTCTCATGTGGACAGTAAATTCCCAAGATCGGTACTCAGTGGACTTGTGTGGCATCAGCTCGGATGTCAAAACCACCCCAAGGCCAGTATCCAGGAAATCTTGATCCAGTTACAACAGATGTTGGCCAGCTTGCCTGGAGAGGATACACCTACTATATGAATCCCTTCCTATTCGAATAAGCGCATATATCCACGTAAGACGTGGTGTAACGTCGTACTTAACAAGTGGGGTCAAACTGCCAAGTGTCGTATAAATAGGATTAGCTATTGCAATCATTTCCTCCTCCCTTTCCGCATGCTTCACTTACTCTGTAAGGCAGTTTAACACATAATTTAAAATGTAATGATATAACTCAGCGTTATTGTGTTTTCCGGGAAAAATGAAGAAGTCTCTACAAGCTGCATTTTTTTTCATGCAGCCTTCTTACTTCTACGGCCTGGCATATCATTACTTTATGGAGACCATATTGTTCCACGCAGACCACTTAGCCAGCATCCCTGGCCACCGCCGTGCAGGAAAATTATGCGACGCAATTAAGGTCGCGGGCACTGTTGTCCACGTGAAGGTGGGGCTGCGTGAAGTTCCTTTGTTTGGTCTTTGGCCTTACGTATTATTTACTTACAACAATTACACTTACTTTTTAAAGAAAAATACATGAATTTGGAAGTACCTCCACATAAAAATCTGAGCCGTGGTAAAAAAAAAAAAAATTGCTGTTTGAAGACCGCGCCGCAGCGCTTTGTGTGAAGCAGTCGCCCTCCGTTTCTGGCGGTGGCGCCGCTGTGGCAATCGCAGCTTTGGTGTCTCCCTCTGGTGGGAAAGCGGAAAGTTTGCCTGTTCACGTGCATTTAAGGGGCGCTATCAGCTCGGCAGTTGGTCAATCGGAGCGAGGCTAGGTCAGTCTCGCGTCACCAGTTACTGATCTGTCTCTCGTTCGCATTTGTGCGGCAGTTAGTGTCTATCTGTCGTCGGAGTGCGAGTATGTATCGTTTGGATCAAACTTCAAGCGAGAAAATGAGAGTCTTGCCACTCCGCCAGTATTAGAACTCAGGTAGTGGTCGCCCGGTCAGGGCTGAGTTCCTGCATCTGAGTCTGCGCGTTAGGCCGCCAGTCTGCTCGAGTTGCTCTGGCAACGGTCATTGGCGGTTGGATCGGTCGGTTGGTCGTGCACTGAGACACGAGATGACTTGTCCGCCTTGAGCGTCGGCGCATGTGAGGTCCCCGCGTGAGTCCAGTGGGCCGCGCCGCATGGAAAGGGGTAGTGGCTTTGCGGTTGACACGAAACCACTACATCGGGCTGGCCGGGGCGAGCTGCGACACCGTGAGACGGGAGATCGGCGCGCCTTCCTGCGTCCGTTGAAGCGGTTGGCAGCGGACGGTTCGGGAGAGCGTTGGGGGTGCTGCGCCAGGTCTTCGCCAGAAATCGCAGTTTATTAGAAGTGATTGGAGATATATTGTTTCATTTACTTGTTAAATTGTACCCTTTTTCTTGGTGAGGTCACTAGCCGCTTTGTTTTGGGTTCGTCCTACCATTCTTCTCCGTTTGCCCACCCGCGGGAAGGTGGTTATTTATGAATTGTCGGCCGGGGTGGCGGAGCGATTCTAGGCGCTACAGTCTGGAACCGCGCGACCGCTATGGTCGCAACTTCGAATCCTGCCTCGGGCATGGATTTGTGTGATGTCCTTAGGTTAATTAGGTTTAAGTAGTTCTAAGTTCTAGGGGACTGATGACCTCAGCAGTAAAGTCCCATAGTGCTCAGAGCCATTTGAACCATTTATGAATTGGGTGGTCCGTTTTTCCCTGGTGGATTTGGGGAGGGTTAGCGCAATCTGCGGGTCAGGTTGTTCAGTAATCCCCCGTCAATCTGCCATACGTTAATAGCTGTTCAAAAAATGTTCAAATGTGTGTGAAATATTATGGGACTTAACTGCTAAGGTCATCAGTCCCTAAGCTTACACACTACTTAACCTAAATTATCCTAAGCACAAACACACAAACACACCCATACCTGAGGGAGGACTCGAACCTCCGCCGGGACCAGCCGCACAGTCCATGACTGCAGCGCCTTAGACCGCTTTAATAGCTGCCTCCGTCATATTTGTCGGATTCGGTGTTAACGAATTTATAGACTTAAGTTGTAAAGGCCGAATTCCTGAAATATGTTTTTATCTTGCCTATCATCTTGAGAGGCGGTATATGTGTAATGTAGAGCATGTTGTACATTTTATGTAAGTCTGAATTTTATGTATTTAAATAGTCATTTTTATAAAGTTGCCACCCTTCCACCGTAAGAGTCCTTTAAGAAACAAATTGCACTTTCGATGGCAAATAATTTCTTAGTGTGAGTGTATGGTACCATTTCCATCGCTCGAACGAAGTGCATAAGTTAATGTGTTAGTGTGAGTTGTTAAAATTTTTAAAGTAACCACTGTAGTCTTTCAGAAGTTGTTGAGAGCGGTCGTGACTGCGGCTGTGTTGAAAGGGAGCGGCAAGCTTGTCAGCCCGAAGGCTCATACTATCAGTATTGTTCGTTCTGCCTCTAAATAAAATTGTAACTTGATATTTCGAGAGTGCTTTTCTGCTTATAAATTGTAAATCTGTTTTTGAAACTCCCATTTGTTAAAGGTAATTTCATTTTCATCAGTTACTCCCTGGCAACTACTTCCACGCTCACCTAGTGATTAAATGTGTTAATATTCTTGGTGAATCGCTAGTAAATAAATTCTTTAAGAAAAGATTTTGAAAGTAAATTCACGGTTCAATATCTACATACTACCTTTTGGCCACCTGGTGCACAGACATAAGCTTATCTGGAATCTAAAAGTCGCAGGCTACTCCTTTGGAGTATTATACCACATTGTTAGAGCAATGATCTTGTAATTTATAGTTCTAGACCACGCAATACTATACAACATTAAACTTCACATACTACGCTACCCTACCTAACTTCATTCCAGAAGAAAAACTTTATTTCCATCATTTTATCTGGACTGTTAACACGCTGGCGCTCTGAGGTAAATTCAGGATTCACAGGGCTGTTCTGCCACGTCACCCAAGATGTGGAGATTGGGAGGTGGCTGTCAGCGTCTGAGGAAATCCTTCATGGTCCTCCTCGAATTTCATCCCTTCGCTAGATCCGGAAGGTCGTTGTAGTTTGTCATCAGCTCGTGGTCTCGCGGTGGCGTTCTCGCTTCCAGAGCACGGGGTCCCGGCTTCGATTCCCGGCGGTGTCAGTGATTTCCACGTGCCTCACGATGACTGGATGTTTGTGTTGACCTCATGATTTCATCATCATTCATGAAAGTGGCGAGATTGGGCTGAGAAAAGATTGGGGATTTGTACGGGCGCTGATAACCGCGCACTTGAGCGCCCCACAAACCACACATCATCATCATCGTTGTAGTTTGGTGTTTTGCAATGGCGCGTCTTACCATGAGGCACGATGTTGTCTCTCGGTCTTATAGGCTTGCAGGTCGTAAACTGCTATTGTGACTGTCAGTGAGGTGCAGCTTGTGCCACAAATCTTAATTCCTTCTCATTCTATAGATGGGTATGTTGCCAAAGATGTCCTTATCCTAGTCAGAAAAATCTTGTCTATCGGTTCACTACCAGACGATGTGGTGTGAAGTGCCAATTTCTCCACATTCACAAAAGTCTTTGATGCACCGGCATACTTTCAGTAAGAACATCGATTAATGCAATCATTTGGAATGGTCAATACGCTCAGGTAACGTTTGTAATAGGAACCGCTGATAACTAAGTTCCGCTGTTTTAAAGCAAGAAATGGAGTTCTTTATGTAATGCTCTACATATTTTGTCGTTAGACACCAATAATTGTTTGGAAAGTGGTGCTCTGTGACACATCTTCAACTATATCCTGATAAGATGGAATTGTCAGCCTGCTTCAGTACTTCGTTTCGCGAATTTGCTGGCACGACTATTCGGCAGCCACCTCATCTTGTTTGCTTGTAGAGCAGTCTTTCGTGAGAACTGAACTGTGCTCGCCCTGCAAACCACTGCGGGATTGGGGTCGTGGACCGAGCTCTGCCCTATTCTTCTGTGCTTGCCCTTGCACATTCTATGTAGCTTATTTTGTGACTTAAGTCCGTCCGCGTTCACGTGAAATCCCTAGGCGACGTACAACCTCAAAATCTAATTCTCTTACCTGTGAAGCCCAGCGGGATATACAGTTGAATCTCTTAATTCCAAAATTCATGTCAGTGCTGCATGATCCGTTATAACTTTAAAACATCGCCCATAGATATAACAACGGAAATAGGTGACACCCAAAAAGAACAGACAATAGCATGTCGTTCTCTCGGTTGGGGAGAAATTTGACATTTTTGACACTCTTTTATGTTGGGAGGGAACTGACAGTCGATTCCCTATTGCCTCCAGGCATTTTTCGTATGGTTTCAACATAGGAAGCTGCTGGCTCAGGGGATTCAGAGTTCGATTCCCGGCCGGGCTGGAGATTTTTCTCCTCCCGAGGACTGATAGTTTGCGCTGTCATCATCATTTGATCATCATTCGTGAAAGTGGTGAGACGGGACTGTGTAAGGATTGGGAATGTGTACGGGCGCGGACAACCGGGCAGTTGAGAGCCCACAAACCAGTCATCATCATCATCATCATCATCATCATCATCAGGAAGCTGCCTGTTGTACACCCCTTCGCTTCCAGATGCATCACTCCCGTGTCACTCTTTTCATCGCCCTTTGAAAGCAGTAGGAACCCGTCTGTACATGCCTAGGGAAATATAATTTTTTATTATCCGTAACATGCTCTCCAAATTGGTAGGGAGAAACACAAAATTTCCAATACGGCCTAATTGATTTTATATCTCGTAAAAACTGCAAAAAAGTGAAGTACTAATACAGTGCTACAAATATATATTACTTGTGCGCCATGAACATAAATTAAGTTTGACGTCAAGCATCGCTGCTTATGGGAGACTGGTTAAACGTTTTTAAATAAAACTGGACCCGAGCTAGAAATGATTACTGGCTAATATCGGTCTGTTTTGAGAAGTGCCACGCATGTTCATTCTAAGTGTGAAACTGAGAGGAGGAAAACAGACACGTTATTTTCATTTCATTTATTGCATATTTAAAGACCTGTTGCCCGATATTATAAAAAGTAGGTCATACATTATACAGCTTTACCTGTAGTAGTATATTGTTCCAAATTACTAGCAAAATTTGTTTTGAGCAATAAAACAAGGGTAATAACAATGAGTTGGACAGAGAAATTAAATTATTATTATTAGGAAATGGAAAGTTAAAATAATAAATGTTAGTAATTTAGAAGAAAATATGACGTATAAATTATGGTTTGTGTTGTCGCTATCCCAGGTGGGACAGCCTCAGCAGAAACATCGAGCCTCTCCCACCTGAAGTAGGGTACAAAATTATATCTGCTTGTATTATTAGATTAAATACGTTAAGAGTGAGTCTATTTGTGAGTTTGTTTTTACTGTTTGAGAACAATTACTACTACATTTTAAGTGCTTACGCAGGGCATACCCATTGCAGTTTCTGTGTTGGTATGGACATAGTTCTACATGTTGTAAGAGTGCTGTTAAGTTGTATGTTTGTATACGTGATGCTGTTTCCCTTAACCAGTCCCATTGGCGGGAAAGGAGCCTCGGGACTTAATCTCGAACCTCGCCTTCCCGTATGGCGTATTAATTAGATGAAATGATTGTCTCATTGCTTAGATTAGTCATTTTCCTGTACATTATTTAACTATCATATTTAAAGTGCAGCTTAGATACATGAGCCAATCACTTGCTTTCCTTATAACTATCTCATTAAGTGTGTGTCTTACGTTGTCGCGTTTGTGTTGTTTTCTGTGTCTGCATCTACATCAGAGTCTCTGGCTGTGTGTGAGTTTGTGTCCTTTCAAGGATCCTGTTGTGTTTGTTGGGTACCTGTTGAAGATTTGAAATATGGAATTCCTTGTCTATAGGCATCATGCAGTGTTCTTGAAACCTTATCAGCTATGTTACCTAGAGTACACAATTTGTCTGGATCGCGTAACATTTCTTGGATTTCACTATATTCTGTTATACACCGAAGCACCTAAGAAACTGGTACACCTGCCTAATACCGCGTAGCCACCCCCACCCCCCCCTCCCAGAACGCAGAAGTGCCGCAACTCGGCGCGCCATCGACTCGACTAATGTCTGAAGTAGTGCTCGATGGAACTGACATCGTGAATCCTGCAGGGTTGTCTACAAATCCGTAAGAGTGCGTGCAAAACAGCACGTTGGAATGCTCAATAATGTTCATGTATGGTAAGTTTTGTGGCCAACGGAACAGTTCAAACTCAGAAAAGTGTTCCTGGAGTCGCTCTGTAGCAATTCTGAACGTGTCGGGTGTCGCATTGTCCTGTTGGAATTGCTCAAATTCGTTGGAATGCACAATGAACATGAATGGATGCAGGTGATCAGACAGGATACTTACGTACGTGTCACCTGTCAGAATCGTATCTAGACGTATCAGGGGCCCTATATCACTCCAACTGCAAACGCCCCACAGCATTACAGAGCCTCCAGCAGCCTAAACAGTCCCCTGCTGACATGCAGGGTCCATGGATTCGTGAGGTTGTCTCCATACCCGAACACAGCCATCCGCTCGAATCCATTTGAAATGAGACTCGTCCGAACAGGCAACATGTTTCCAGTCATCAGCACAGTCCAGTGTCGGTGTTGACGGGCTGAGGCGAGTGTAAAGCTTTGTGTCGTGCAGTCGTCAATGGTACACGAGTGGGCCTTAGGCTCCGAAAGCCCATATCGATGATGTTTCGTTGAATGGTTCACACGCTGACACTTGTTGATGGCCCAGCATTGAAACCTGCAGCAATTTTCGGAAGGGTTGCACTTCTGTCACGTTGAACGATTCTCTTCAGCCGTCGTTAGTCCCGCCTTGCAGGACCTATTTCCGGCAGCAGCGATGTGGAACATTTGATGTTTTACCGGATTCCTGATAATCAGTGTACACTCATGAAATGGTCGTACGGGAAAGTCCCCACTTCATCGCTACTTCGGTGATGTTGTGGCCCATCGCTCAAGCGCCGACTATAACACCACGTTCAAACTCATCTCCATTGCGATAACCTGCTATTGTAGCAGCAGCTACCGATTTAACAACTGCACCAGACATTTGTTTCCTTATGTAGGTGTTGCCGGCTGTAGCGCCGTATTCTTCCTGTTTACATACCCCTATATGTGAATACGTATTCCCATACCAGTTTCTTTGACCCTTCGGTGTATAATAACGGTAACAATTAACCTCCAAGCTGATCTCGAGCATTGTAGTGCATCAGTGTGCAAGCGCGGCCATAGACTGCGAAGTGACCTCCATAAGTTTCTTCTGCAATGAACCGAAGCTTTTATTAGTGCGCATTCCTTTTCCAAAATAAGCGTTGTATAAGGAAGATTCATTAAAACTATCTTAGTCTTTACGCCTGTAACAAGTTTCTATTACTATTGTTGAAATGATATCTTTCCCCGACAAGTTTCTCAAGTTATATTTTTATACCTGTCTAGACGCAATTTTGTGCGATTCCTTGAAGCGAACATTCCTATATGAAGAGATTAAATTTCTTTGCTTTTGTACCGCTAGTAATATTAGAATTTCAGTCGACCATGAGTGCATTGCTGTCTTTCGTCTACCTTTAGAAAGGAATCTAGAAGAGACGCTGTACTAATGACTGTGTTATTTACGCCTTTCGACAACCCAGTTTTTCCTCCTGTACTGTTCACTTCCGAAACGGACGAAGAGACATTTCTGCTCGACAGTATTAGTAGGTACGGATTTCTTAACACCTTCGTTTACCCAATGTCAACATGTTGTCGCTTAAAATAAACCCATACAAACTAGTATTTCCACAAATGATGTAATCGACAACCACGGAGGTCACCCAAAATCACCACTGCTAATGTCTGTCTTTCGTAATTTCTAAAACGAGCGAGAGTAGCCGTCAGCGATGTTGATCTGCACATTTATACATACAATCTCTCACTTTTTTTAAAAATCTGCATGTCTTTCTGGTCACACTGGTGTATGCATTGCGGAAAACATTCTCAATAAATATGAGCTTATAAAGAGCTAATTCTGTACCGTATTCAGGGTAAAAATAAACTGATGTCAGGCTCTCGTGCCTTGTTCACTTTATTGTTTTTCGATACCTGAGGTGTAATACCTATATCTCTCATTCGTGGATCTTTGCGGTTGAGGAATTAAAAATCTGCATGTCTTTCTGGTCACACTGGTGTATGCATTGCGGAAAACATTCTCAATAAATATGAGCTTATAAAGAGCTAATTCTGTACCGTATTCAGGGTAAAAATAAACTGATGTCAGGCTCTCGTGCCTTGTTCACTTTATTGTTTTTCGATACCTGAGGTGTAATACCTATATCTCTCATTCGTGGATCTTTGCGGTTGAGGAACTATGGTGCGGTGGTGTCAAATGTATGAATACATTTAGAAATGTGAAAGTTAATATTTCTGATTTCTCTCCGCTATTATCCGTTTCAGAATCAGATGAGCACTACAACAGACTGAATGGAATGTTTGGTCCGTCCATCGACTTAACGTCAGAACATCATAAGGTTTTATGATCAATCTTTCGCCAGGATATTACTGTGAAATTTGACGCGTGGTCGTGGGCGCCTTGCCACGGTTTGGGCGGCTCCCCCCTCCCCTCCCACCCACCACCCCCCTCTCCGGAGGTTCGAGTCCTCCCTGGGGCATGGGTGTGTGTGGTGTGTGTGAGTGTCGTACTTGGCGTAAGTTAGTTTATGTTTGATTAAGCAGTGTGTAACCCTACCAGTTTGGTCCCATAGGAACTTGCCACAAATTTCCAATTTCCAAAATTGATTTTGAAATTTATTGTGGGATTTACGCATGACCCTTCTTACTGGTGCACGAATTGTTGTTAACTTTTCTCTATCAACTACCACGCTACCTCTTGCCTATTGAGTGTGTAGTAGTTTTTTTCCCAAAGTGAATGGACCATTAAGCCACTGTGGTTCCACAATTACGAACAACTTAAACTGAAGGAACACATAGAAAATGTTGAGGGGAAAGCTAACCAAAGACAGCGTTTTATTGGCAGGACGCTTGGAAAATGTAACAGACCTACTAAGGAGACTGCCTACACTACGCTTATCCGTCCTCTTTTAGAGTAGTGCTGCGCTGTGTGGGATCCTTACCAGATAGGACTAACGGAGAACATAGTAAAAGTTCAAAAAAAGGCACCACGTTTTGTATTATCGCGAAATATTGGAGAGAGTGTCACAGAAATGATACAGTATTTGGGATGGACATCATTAAAAGAAAGGCGTTTTCCGTTGCGACGGAATCTTCTCACGAACAACCACCAACTTTCTCCTCCGAATGCGAAAATATTTTGTTGACGCAGACTTACATAGGGAGGAACGATTACCAAGATAAAATAAGGGAAATCAGAGTTCATACGGTAAGATATAGGCGTTCTTTCTTTCCGCGCGCTATAAGAGATTGGAATAATAGAGAATTGCGAAGGTGGTTCGATGAACCCTCTGCCAGGTACTTAAACGTGATTTGCAGCGTATCCCTGTAGATGTAGATGTAGATACATCATCGTTTATTGCTTTACTTGGAACGTGTTCATGTTGACCACAGTTAATAATGTCTCTTAGATTTAACCGCAATTATTTCGCATTTTCCGGCCCTGAAGTACATTGTTCTCAGTGCGTACTTTAAATTGTAGTAACTCTATATCATTTCGACCAAACACTAATAACTTACTTTCTTAGCTTTCTATATGCCTCCTTGGGATTTGGTTACCCTTGTTCCTGTAATAACAACAAGGTTGCTAATTCTCTCTCTTTGGCGGTGAGACCATCGTAAGTATGGATACGCTCATTCCACTGTCAAACGCTACAATAGAGGCGTTGTGCTTCACTGAGGTTTGTACTACCGAAATTCCAATGGAACGTGTTCCGGGAACAATCTGACAACATATTGCTTCCTCCCAGATATGTCTCTCGAAATGATGACGACGAGAAAATTTGAAAAATTAGAATCCATACAGAGGTTTACTGGCAATGATTCTTCACAGGCGACGTTCCTACAAAATAGAATGGGTGATTAGTTAGTTGTACTCTCCGCCACACACAGGCAGGTCGCTTGCCGAGTATAGGTGTAGATATAGATATCAGGCTTCTTTTACTCACAAATGTCATGATTCAATTTTGTAGATCGGTTTCTATTCTAATGGGTCCTTAGCAGAACTAAAAATCCAGTTTCTTGATAGGAAAATAAAACACCAAGTCATCATCAATCGCTCATTGTAGTCACGTAAAATCATCTCCCCATCGACCTCAACGAAAGTTTCCTGACGACTTGTCGTATTGCTACAAGACACTCGAGGTTTTGTTCTGTAATGACAGGTTAACTAAAGTATATCAACCAAATGCAGATAAGGATATTTGTGAGTAAAACAGTGCAGTGCATTTCAGTTGTACCGGGTAGTCAAATTTCACATTGGCATATTTCATTGTATATAAGGTCTGTTTATATACATCTACATCACATTTCAGCGCCTGTCAGAGGGTTCACTGAACCACCTTCACAATAATTCCCTATTATTGCAACCTCGTACAGCGCGCGGAAAGAACGAACGCCTATATCTTCCCGTACGAGCTCTGATTTCCCTTACTTTATCATGGTGATCGGTTCTCCCTATGTAGGTCGGAGTCAACAGAATATTTTCGCATTCGGAGGAGACAGTTGGTGATTGGAATTGCTTAAGAAGATTCCTCCGCAACGGAAAACGCCTTTGTTTTAACCATGTCCCTTCCAAATCCTATATCATTTCAGCGACGCTCCTATCCTTCGTTGAACTTTTTCGATGTACTGTCAATCCTATCTGGTAAAGATCCTTCACCGCGCAGCAGTATTCTAAAAGAGGATGGGCAAGCGTAGTGTAGGCAGTCTCCGTAGAAGATCTGTTAAATACCCTAATTGTCCTGCCGATAACACGCAGTCTTCGGTTAGCCTTCCCCACGACATTTTCTCTGTATTCCTTCCAATTTACGTTGTTCGTAATTGTAATTCCAACGTATTTAGTTAAATTTATCGCCTTTATATTTGACTGAATTATCGTGTAACCCTAGTTCAACGGATTCGTTTTGACACTCTGGTGGATGACCTCACACTTTTCGTTATTTAGGGTTAAAAGCCAATTTGCGCACCCTACGCATATCTTATGTAAATCGTTTTGTTATTTGTTTTGATCTTCTGATGACTTTACTGGTCGATAAACGACAGCATCATCTGCAGACAACCTAAGAAAGCTGCTCAGATTGTCTCCCAAATCGTTTATATAAATAAGGAACAGGAAAAGGCCTGTAACAGGGAATGCCAGAAATAAACTTCTGTTTTACTCGACTACTTTCCGTCAGTTACCACGAACTGTGACCTCTCTGAGAGGAAATCATAAATACAGTCACGTAGCTGAGACGATATTCCATAAGCACTCAATTTCACTACAAGCCGCTTGTGTGGTACAGTGTCAAAAACCTTCCGGAAATCCAGAGATACGGAATGAATTTGAAATCCCTTGCCAATAGCACTCAACAATTCATGCTAGTAAAGAGCTAGTTGTGTTTCACAAGAACGATGGTTTCTAAAACCGTGTTGACTGTGTGTCAATAGACCGTATGTTCGTAGTGTTTCGGGTCTGGAGTCTTCTTACTAATTCGATGTCGTTCCTTTGTTGTGGCAATGTCTTGATTTCAGAGCAATACTTACACCCAACGCCTTCAAATATCTGGATAAAAAATTTTCGTTTCTCCCCACCTCAAGTAAACAGAGATGCGGCAGATAACCAGGAACGTCCTCCAAGAACGACGAAGTGAAGAACTTCGGAGACACTCTCAGTTTTCTATTGCATTTATTCCAGACTCTGTATTGATCCACAGTTTTTGTCCTCTGCAGCTCCCCCTACTACCACTGAATCCATTCATGTCTTAACAAATATCCGATCATCCTGACTCTTCTTATTGGTGGTTTTCAAATATTGCCTTATTCGCCAATGCTAATGGAACTTTCTCATTTCTTACCTTATCAGAACACCTAATTTTCAACATAATCCTACAGTATCAAGTCTCAAAGGTTTAAAATCTCTTTTTTTCCATTTTCACACAATTGGCAACTAAGAAAGTCTCTTTGAACAGTGTCACTGTTCCCGCTACCGGAACCAAGCACTAGTTGTATGTTTGTTACAAGTTGAGAGTTTGACACACAACAGAGACTTACGACTGGCCGCAGTTACTCAAAGATAGAACACTATGCACTGCTGTACGTTCGTCAAATAAACCTGGGTATGCAGTGTTGATTCATAACACAACACTGCGTATTCGGGTTTATTTCAGCCAGAGTCGAACACCGCATGTAGTGCAATCTCGCAACTTAGGCCATGAACAAAGTCAGCTGGTGCAATGTTGTAGGCATGTAGATTCAATACGACACCGCCTCTTATCGCTGTGCGCCCACTCCAGAGACCATGGGTTCATACCTCGTGACGTGACGTGACGTGACGTGACGTGACGTGACGTGACGTGATGAAGAAGGACGTGCCTGGCACACTGCTGCGTGTTTGCTGCAAGCTGCGATGTGGCGTCGCGGTTTTTGGGACCGGGTAAATACTCAGGGTATCTCTGTCGCTGGCTACAGCAAGGTCTAAAAAATACACATAAAGCAGTTAAGCATCACCCTGGTTCCAAGGACTCCTGAAGACAGACGTTGACTGTGGAAATTGTATCACAGACACAGTCCTTTTGACTCTTCAGAGATGTCACTAAACCCGCCCAAACATGTAAACAATCATGCATGAGCAGCGCCTATTAGGCGGAGGGTGTCAGACAGCCGATCAGTTCCAGTCATTCCACTAGGAAGCAGGTAAACGGCCAGTGTTGTCTGTACTTCAACCATGCCTAGACGGTCAATACCGCTGTTCGATCTCGTCCGAATTGTTAGTTCGTGCCAGGAAGGGCTCTCAACACGGGAAGCGCCCAGGCGTCTCGGAGTGAACCAAAGCGATGTCGTTCGGAGACGTAGGAGATACAGAGGGACAGGAACTGTCGTTGAAAGGCCTCGCTCAGGCCGCCCAAGGGTTACTACTGCAGTGGATGATCGCTACTTACTGATTATGGCTCGGAAGAACCCTGACTCCTAACAGCAACGCCACCATGTTGAATAATGCTTTTCGTGTAGCCACAGGATGTCGTGCTACGACTCACTGTGCGCAATAGGCTGCATTGTGCACAACTTCACTCCCGACGTCCATGGCGAGGATCATCTTTGCAACCACGACACCATGCAGCGCGGTAACAGATGGGCCCAACAATACTCAGAATTGGCATCACGTTCTCTTCACCGATTATTGTCGGATATGCCTTCAACTAGACAATCGTCGGAAACGTGTATGGAGGCAACCCGGTCAGGCTGAACTTCTCAGGCCCACTGTCCAGCAAGTGCAGCAAGGTGGAGGTTCCTTGCCTTTTTGCAGGGGCATTACGTGCGACCGAAGTACGGCGCTGGAGGTCGTGGAAGGCGCCGTAACGTCTGTACGATACATGAATGCCATCCTCCGATCGAGAGTGCAACCATGTCGGCTGCATGTTGGGGGCCATTCGACTTCATGGACGACAATTCGCGCCCCCATCATGCTCATCTTGCGTATGATTTCCTTCACGATAACGACATCGCTCGAGTAGTGTGGCGAGCATGTTCTCCAGCAAGAACCCTATCAAACATGCATGGGATAGATTGAAAAGGGCTATTATGGACGTGACCCACCAACCACTCTGAGGGATCTACGCCGAATGGTCGTTGAGGAGTGGGACGATCTGGACCAACAGTGCCTTGATGAACTTTGTGGATAGTATGCCACGACCAATACAGGCATGCATGAATTCAAGCGGACGTGCTACTGGGTATTAAATATACGTGTGTGTACAGCAGTCTGGACCACCACCTTTGACGGTCTCGCTGTATGATGGTACAACATGCAGTGTGTGTTTTTCATCAGCAATAAAAAGGCCGGAAATGATGTTTATGTTGATCTCTATCCCAGTTTTCTGTACAGGTTCCGGAACTCTCGGAAAAGAAGTGATGCAAAACATTTTTTGATGTCTGTGCTTCTTTCTCTTGCCTAACTCACCTCCCCACGTCACAAAGTAGCATGTTGCGAGTTAGGCCATACGGGCACCTCCGTTGGTCTTTTGCTTCGTCGAGATTGTTACGACCCTCCCGTATATTAATGAATAAATCAATTCAATCCAAGAACTTGAGTACAATTGTTGTCTAAATCAATTGCACATTTCAACGATGGGAACACTACTGTAGTGCCGCCAAGTGTGTCTGTGAAATGAGTCTGGACACTTTCTTGTAAAACAGCTCTGCAGCTGCACAGTCTTTTAAAATGATGTATTCCTTTTAGTCATTGTTTTTGTTTTGCTACTGCAGTTTCGGTATTTGTGCCATTTTTCAAGCATCCAGAAAATATAGTAGTGTGCAGTGAAGCATCAAAGAGACGTAGTAGGACGTCAGTATATCGTCGTACAAGTACACATCATCAGCGAGTGTGTAAATGTTTAGAGTTCCAAATCTCTGTGACAAATATAACGGCCACCAGGGTGCATTAGTGTAGTTTCTGTTTAGTGTAGCTACCAGGTCTGGATGGCTTCGCACTGAGGTGATAAGTCGTGGGTTAGCGATAAGCACACATACAGATTGCGGTAGTATCGCGTACACAAAATATAAAAGGGCAGTGCATTGGCGAAGATGTTATTTGTACTCGGCCAATAAGGTGATTCATGCAAAAAATATTTCGCATGGCAGCTGTTAACAGACTTTGAACACGGAGCGATAGTTGGAGCTAGAGGCATGGAACATTCATTTCGGAAATCGCTTGGGAATTGAGTATTTCGAGATCCACGGAGTCAAATGTGTGCCGATAATACCAGATGTCAGGCAATACCCCTCACCTCGGACAATGCAGTGGCCAACAGGTTTCAATTAACGACCGAGAGCAGCGGCACTTGCGTACGGTTGTCATTGTTACCAGACAAGCAAAACTGCGTGAAATAATAGCGGATATCAATGAAATAAATAGGAAGTGCAGGGAAGCTAAGACTAAATGGCTGCAGGAAAAATGTGAAGACATCGAAAAAGATATGATTGTCGGAAGGACAAACTCAGCATACAGGAAAGTCAAAACAACCTTTGGTGACATTAAAAGCAATGGTGGTAACATTAAGAGTGCAACGGGAATTCCACTGTTAAATGCAGAGGAGAGAGCAGATAGGTGGAAAGAATACATTGAAAGCTTCTATGAGGGTGAAGATTTGTCTGATGTGATAGAAGAAGAAACAGGAGTCGATTTAGAAGAGATAGGGGATCCAGTATTAGAATCGGAATTTAAAAGAGCTTTGGAGGACTTACGGTCAAATAAGGCAGAAGGGATAGATAACATTCCATCAGAATTTCTAAAATCATTGGGGGAAGTGGCAACAAAACGGCTATTCACGTTGGTGTGTAGAATATATGAGTCTGGCGATATACCATCTGACTTTCGGAAAAGCATCATCCACACAAATCCGAAGACGGCAAGAGCTGACAAGTGCGAGAATTATCGCACAATCAGCTTAACAGCCCATGCATCGAAGCTGCTTACAAGAATAATATACAGAAGAATGGAAAATAAAATTGAGAATGCGCTAGGTGACGATCAGTTTGGATTTAGGAAGAGTAAAGGGACGAGAGAGGCAATTCTGACGTTACGGCTAATAATGGAAGCAAGGCTAAAGAAAAATCAAGACACTTTCATAGGATTTGTCGACCTGGAAAAAGCGTTCGACAATATAAAATGGTGCAGGCTGTTCGAGATTCTGAAAAAAGTAGGGGTAAGCTATAGGGAGAGACGGGTCATATACAATATGTACAACAGCCAAGAGGGAATAATAAGAGTGGACGATCAAGAACGTAGTGCTCGTATTAAGAAGGGTGTAAGACAAGGCTGTAGCCTTTCGCCCCTTCTCTTCAATCTGTACATCGAGGAAGCAGTGATGGAAATAAAAGAAAGGTTCACGAGTGGAATTAAAATACAAGGTGAAAGGATATCAATGATACGATTCGCTGATGACATTGCTATCCTGAGTGAAAGTGAAGATTTAAATGATCTGCTGAACGTAATGAACAGTCTATTGAGTACACAGTAATGGCGTGAATTTGAAAGTAAATCTGAGAAAGACGAAGGTAATGAGAAGTAGTAGAAATGAGTACAGCGAGAAACTTAACATCAGGATTGATGGTCACGAAGTCAATGAAGTTAAGGAATTCTGCTACCTAGGCAGTAAAATAACCAATGACGGACGGAACAAGGAGGACATCAAAAGCAGACTCGCTATGGCAAAAAGGGCATTTCTGGCCAAGAGAAGTCTACTAATATCAAATACCGGCCTTAATTTGAGGAAGAAATTTCTGAGGATGTACGTCTGGAGTACAGCATTGTATGGTAGTGAAACATGGACTGTGGGAAAACCGGAACAGAAGAGAATCGAAGCATTTGAGATGTGGTGCTATAGACGAATGTTGAAAACTAGGTGGACTGATAAGGTAAGGAATGAGGAGGTTCTACGCAGAATCGTAGAGGAAAGGAATATGTGGAAAACACTGATAAGGAGAAGGGACAGAATAAAAGGACATCTGCTAAGACATGAGGGAATGACTTCCAAGTACTAGAGGGAGCTGTATAGGGCAAAAACTGTAGAGGAAGACAGAGATTGGAATACGTAAAGCAAATAATTGAGGACGTAGGTTGCAAGTGCTACTCTGAGATGAAGAGGTTAGCACAGGAAAGGAATTCGTGGCGGGCCGCATCAAACAGTCAGTAGACTGATGACAAAAAAAAAATCAATGTGGGACGTACTGCGATCGAGTCCGTTACTACAGTGCGGCGAAATTTGGCGTTGTGGGGTATGGCAGCAGAAAACCCAAAGCGCCTTTGCTAACCGCACGTCATCGCCTCCAGTGCCTCTCCTGGACTCGGTATCGTATCGCTTGGACCCTAGACGAATGGAAACCCGTGTCTCGGTCAAATTAGTCACAATTTCAGTTGCTAAATGCTGATGGTAGGATTCGAATGTGGTGCAGACCCCACGAAGCCATGGAGCCAAGTTGTCAACAAGGCACTGTGCAAGCTGATGGTGGCTCAAGAATGGAGTGGGCAGTGCTTACACGCGATGGACTCGATCGTCTGGCCAACTGAACCGATCATTGACTGGAAATGATTATGGTTGGAGACCATTTGCAGCCAAACAACAATGTAATTTTTATGGACGACAATGCACCGTGTTATCGTTCCACAGTTGTCCGCGATTGGTTTTAAGAACATTCTGGATAATTCGAGCGAATGGTTTGCGACTTGTTGAGTCCATGCCACGTCGAGTTGCAGCACCACACCAGGCAAAAACAGATAGTACACTACACTGGGAGGTACTTCATTACTTTTGTCACACCAGAATATGCTCATTGAACAAACAGACCTCCGAAATAAAATTTCTGTATTGTTTTAGACATTTACTCTTATTATAAGCGCAAACTTTTAGATGTGAGAGACTGTCGAGATATACACAATCCGCTCAGAATTACAATACATGAAATGGAATGTCATGATCGATAACTGACAAGCGCTTTGATGTGCGTGCGTATTACGTTGTAATCTCTGCGCAAACGTCAACGGACTGTCAAAAAAATCTTAGATATAAACTGGTTATACCTACTGTTAACCTATATTACATGGTTCTCAGTACGTTGTATTATGTTTTTCCGATGCTTAAAAATGGCACAAATATCGGTATTGCAATAATAAAATATAAACAATAACTAAAAGCAACCTGACTTCATTAAAATGTTACAATTTTATTATTCATCGGTTTCTTGTGTCCCCTCGAGGAATTTGTGGTTCGTTGAAAGAACAATTTTCATCTAGGTCGTGTGATCCAGATTTGATTTTCAGACAAGAACACTGTGTGATTACAATGCCTTCATCTGTCGATTTATTGCCTTAACTTCACATGTACTAATTTCCTTGTCTCCATACTGTCTTCATATTTACAAATTTTTCATTATTGTCAGTCACAATAGTTGCACAAATAAAAAAATTAAACTTTTTTTAAAAAAGAAAACAATACATCAATGCATAATTAGGCTCACTTTTTCATCTTACAGAATAATTTGAATTAACTTGAAAGTGTAAAATCATAAAATTGCAACTGTTCGACACGGCAGCATCTGATATTCGCCATCCTATGACTTTCAACTACTCGCCAGAAGAAGAAAGATTATATGTACGTCTGAAACAAAATGTTTTACATGATAAATGAATAACTAATCGATTATCATTTTTCGTGTTATTTTAAAAGCTTGTAACTAACAATTTTGATGTCAGTGGCATCAAATGGAATCAATATTGAATAATCATATTTTTAAATTAGCAACCGTTGAAAATAGCTCTTTGGTACACTGACCAAAGTTTCGACACCTATTAAGGGTGTCTTCACCGGAATGGAATTTTGAGAAACAGTAAAATTACATTGCGAGAAGGCAGAGGTCAGAGTTTTGAGCAGCTATGCTCAAGCCAAAAATGCGTTCCAGGCTTTGATACGTGTGCCTTGTTACGACCAGCATCAGAACACCATCAGAACCTTAATCTGATATTGTTCCTAGCGAATCACACGTAGGAAAGGTTGGAACGTGTTTTATTTTATTTTTGACTTGAGAATAGCTGCTTTAAATTCTGAACATTGCATTCTCGGAATGTAATTTTGTGATTTATCAGAATTTGATTCTGATGAAGACACCCTTAGTAGGTGTCGAAACCTAGGCAAATATACCAAAGAGTTATTTGCAGCTGATTGACTGTATAATCCTTTATTGAAACGTGTATAAAGTTGTTGAGAAATGGCCATGTTTAAAATTGTAATTTTTAAACAAATGCAATAGCACGAAAAAATTAAATTATTTGAAATATCATGAAACCAGTATCTTTAATGTTAACTCCTGTTTGAACTCATATTTTAGATGTAAGTGTACAAAAACGTATTACACTGAAGAGCCAAAGAAACTGGTATTCCTGTCTAATAGCGTGTAGGGCCCCAGCGAGCACGCACAAGTGCCACAACACGACGTAGCATGGACTCGACTAATGTCTGAAGTAGTGCGGGAGCGAACTGACACCTTGTATACTGCAAGGTTGTCCATAAACCAGTAAGAGTACAAGGGGTGGAGATCTCTTCCGAACAGTACGTTGCAAAGCTTTACAGGTATTCTCAATAACGTTCATGTCTTGGGAGTTTGGTGGCCAGTGAAAGTGTTTAAACTCAGTGCAGTACTCCTGGAGCCATTCTGCAGCATTTATGGACGTATGGGGTGTCGCATTGTCCTGCTGGAATTGCCCAAGTCCGTCGGAATGTACAATAGACATGAATGGATACAGGTGATTAGACAGGATATTTACGTACGTGTCTCTCTGAGTCGTATGTAGACGTATCAGGGGTCTCGTATCACTCCAACTGCACACGCCTCACACCATTCCAGAGCCTCTGCCAACTTGAACAGTCCCTTGCTGACATGCAGGGTTCATTGATTCTTGTGGGTGTGTCCACATCCGTTCATATCCAGACGCTCGATTCAATTTTAAACGAGACTTGTCGGACCAGGCAACATGTTTCCAGTGATAAACAGTCCAATGTCGGGGTCGACGGGCCCAGGAGAGGCGTGAAGCTTTGTGTCACGCAGCGATGAAGAGTGCACGAGTGGGTCTTCGGCTCCGAAATCCATTATCGATGATGTTTCGTTGAATGGTTCGCACGCTGACACTTGGTGACGGCCCAGCATTGAAATCTGCAGCAATTTGTGGAAGGGTTGGACTCCTTTTATTCAGTCGTCGTTGCTCTTTTTCCGGCCGCAGCCACGTCGGAGATTTGATATTCACTTTACACTCGTGGAATGGTAGTCCGGGAAAATCCGCACGTCATTGCTACCTCGAAGATGCTGTATCCCATCGCTCGTGCGCCGACTATAACACCACTTTCAGACTCATTTAAATCTTGATAACCTCCCATCGTAGCAGCAGTAACCGATGTAACAACTGCGCCAGACGCTTGTCATATATAGACGCTGCCGATCGCAGCGCCATATTCTGCCTATTTACGTATCTCTGCAGTTGAATACGCATGCTTATACCAGTTTCTTTGGCGCTTCAGTGTATTAATAACACTTAAACTATACCGAATGTAAGGTTACAATATTGACTTCATTGTCCTGGGTAGTAAATTTACGGTATGTATCAGTACTCCAGTACGTGATGGAGAATGTACCTGTGCCATTACACGATGTATGGGACCTGAGGTCTCAGGTACTGTGACAGCGACTCGCGGCTGCCGGGTTGTCTGCGTCACACTTGCATCTGTACCTGTGGACTGACCACTCGCTCCCCTTGGTTTGCGCAGGCTTCACCGGCAAGACGTGCGAGGCGGAGGCGGACCCGTGCGGCTCTGCGCCGTGCCAGAACGGCGCCACGTGCGTGCGCAACGCGACGCACTTCCGGTGCGTGTGCCCCACGGGCTACGCCGGCGAGGTGTGCCAGCGTCCGCTCAACCAGTGCGAGTCGTCGCCCTGCAAGCACGGGATCTGCGTGGAGCAGGAGGACGGCTACCGCTGCTTCTGCCGGCCAGGTGGGTGCGCTCGCCGACACCTGCTGCATACCCTCACTGACACTCACAACCCGGCTGTTCCTGTCTATTTACTGCCTCTGTCACTTAAAACGATCTTCCACGTCTGTCCACGGAGCTACCGCTTCGGGTATCGAAGTTGCAACCACAGTCTAGCCAGAATACACACTATCAGTAGCAATTCACGTGAGACAATTTACGCCACATACTGCTCTGCTGATTTGAGTGCAAACGTTTGTTGCCGCATCCAGCTTACTTCTATGCATTACTGTAGTATTAAGTCCAAATCATGATTCGCGCGACAGGGTTAGTACATAATTTTTCACTTGTGTAATCATATTATCCGTGGTTGCGCTACAATTCTTGAGGGTATTATTGTTCTGCTGTTGCAATTACAAAAATGTGTGATTTTTTTTCACCAGACGCCTTCTGCTTTATTGCTGTAAAGAATCATCAGTGGTCCAAAAATGCCTTTTGCTAGCACATCGTCGATGTTTTTCCGCTTTAGACTCTGATAGTTCTGCTCTGCAGCACTATGCATTTATGTGCTGTAATAAACATAAGAAATGCACAGTGCTCAGGACCAGCTAACAATTAGACAACAACTATCAGTGTTTTAAGCATAAAAACATCAACGATGTGCTAGCAAACGGCATTTTTGGACGTAAGCGAGAAATCAAGCGAAAATCACCACAACTGACGATGCTTTACCTCAGTAACGTGAAACGCGTCTAGTGAAAAAAAAATCACGCATTTTTGTAGTTGCAACAAATATACTCTAAGGGGTTAAAATTGTGACTTCTGTTATACACCTAATCAATGGCAAGTACTCTTAGAGTGGTGAATGGAAGCATCAGTTGTTGTTGTTGTTTTTGGGGGAGGAGACCAGACATCGAGGTCATCGGCCTCATCGGATTAGGGAAGGAAGGGGAAGGAAGTCGGCCGTGCCCTTTCAAAGGAACCATCCCGGCATTTGCCTGGAGCGATTTAGGGAAATCACAGAGAACCTAAATCAGGATGGCCGGACGAGGGATTGAACCGTCGTCCTCCCGAATGCGAGTCCAGTGTGCTAGCCACTGCGCCATCTCGATCGGTGGAAACATCAGTGTTCATTTTTTTTATTGTTTTTACGTACTGATCCTTCGGGTGAATAGGGAAATGTCAAAATCCTTTGTTTCTAGGAGAAGAAAGAAAACAAACTTTATCAGCATCACAAAGAGTTTTATTCAGTACAAAACTAAGAACATTTCATCAATTGTGACATTTTAATCGATTTTGCAAATAAACAGTCTTATAGGTCTATTGTCGTTATTTTAGCATTAAATTGATGAATTTGGTTTGCTTGTTAATATATTAAATCGCTAACATGTCTTTAAAAATGATGTCTCTGAATCTGAAAATTGTAAGTACCCCACTGAAGTAAAGGAGTTTTCAACATCATCTTCTTGACTAAAAAATGACTCGTGATCGGTTAAAATCAACATGTTTTAATCGATTACAGTTGGAACACTAAAAGATGACATAACTCTGAACTGTTTAGGATTTACTGATGACCTCCTCTCGCCAACAACATTCAAGAACCCAAACAGCAAATACAATCATTACAGGAAATAGCCCAGAGAACTGGCCTTTAAATAGCTTTTGAAAAAAAAAAACAGAGAGAATGCTAACGGAACCGCCACTGGCAAACAAAATAAGAATTGGAGAACACGACGTAAGAATTGCTGAAAACTTTAAATACTTGGGAGAAATGATAACACAACCTGAATGAGAATCCGTCATGGTAGATGACAAATCAAATTTATTAAAAGAAATCATGTTACCAAGAAAACGTATAACAAAAAATATCTCTCAATAGCCACAAAACCGAAACACTCCAAAACAGTCACACAGGCGCAAATAACATAACCTAGCGAAACTGCATTTAAAACAACCAACACTGTAGCAACAGATAGATTACTCAAAATAGAAAGAAGGGTAGTCAAAACATGTGAGAATAACAAATATCAAAAAGACGGAGTTTGGAGAATAGCTTCAAATGAAAAGGTTTATAAAGAAATAGAACCAGTGACAAGTATGATGAAAAAGAAACGGACCTCTTTCCTAGGACATTTGATGAGGACAACAAAAATTAAAATTAGCGGAGAATAATTGAGAAGTTATGCAATACTAAGAGCGGCATAAGATGGATCGCAGAGATCAAGGAGGACATGATGAAATTACAGATTACGATGGAGGAACTGAAAGGCAAGACAGACGCGATCAAAATACTTCAGGACAGACATATCACACTAGCAATAAAAAGTAGCAAACAGAGAAGCGGAAGGGTGATTTCAGATGAGAAGAGAAAGGCTTTCCGTAGCAGAAGGCAACTTTATATTGATCGCTGAGGATCACATACTCCCGACTTCAGTCATGAAACACTTTGGAAACCTCACTTTCGCTCAACGGGGCGCACGACTCACGTCCTACCGTGGTGAGGGCTACTGGCTTTCCGAAGTTGCTTTAACATTCAAACCATTGGGCGAAACAGCCTCCCGAAAATAATTCAGACATTTACATTCACCATTTCCAGTGCCCAGTAACGGAACTTTGGTGGGAGGAACATCTTTCTACCAGTGAAAGTTGTATATTTCTCACAGCTGCTGCTAGAGAATTTCATCCGCTGCTTCATTTCGTATTACATCCCACACAGTGCCGTATCCAACAGATAAATCAGTGCAGAACGTCTGGTATGTCCCCCTACAGCTGCAAACACTGGGTAAGGGAGTATCATTATGATCAGTGCCAGGACACGTGGGAATTAGTGGCAATAAACCGAAATTGCAGCCAAGGGCGCTTCTACCCCACTGAATGTAATACAATGTCGTAGCACCAAATAACTGAAATGTCACTCCCGGAAAGTTTCATACCGCTTCCATGGGAGAAAACGTGGCTGCGCGTGAAGTAATACAAGTTGAGATCAATAAAATATATTACAAGGCCATGGTGTACCTCATTCCGACCAGTTAGGAGTGTTGAAGTATGCTTAACGCATCATCGGATAGCCAGGAGCTCCAGACTCAATTTTCAGTCTTCTACCGTTCAGCGTATTTGTGTTTGCTAATGTGAGAAAGAGTTTCAGAGAACAAATGTGATGTTATCTAGCTTTTGGCGAATCTGCATTTTATATGTTTGAACCATGTTCATTTAGTGCGGTATTTGTAAGAAGATTAGTAGCACTAGTTGTGCGCCGATGTCGAGAATGTATTATGTTAAACTCAGCGACCTATTAAGGAATTTTGTATAATGCTCTGTGATCGACAACTTCCGAAACGTGCCAAATGTAATTTTTAACAACAAATGGGAACGGCTTACAGATATGAATTTGTGGGGTCTGGAACGAACCAGTTGCGTTCTGAAAGTCAAAAGAAACTGTAACACATTGACACTCAATAGCGTAACATACAAAACCAACATCAGCTGCATAGTCACACCTTGCTGTGCCAAGGTAACTGGTTTTAATACACCAAATTAATATTTCATACACGTACTTTTAAGAACCTTTCAATATCATTTGAAAGATATCATGCAGTATTCTACTTCTTTGGCCACCAAAATGCAAATTAAGCTCAAGACCTGGAACATTTTCAGTAGATACTAACGTGGAACTTTCCACTATCACTTGAAGGCATTAATATGTACTCATAAAGTCCGTTATCACGCTGTGTACTTACAGCGTCCAAACTTTTGAAACTATAAAAAAATTTAATCTTTTAAAATTAAAAAAAGAAAAATTAACTTACACATAACAATTTGAGGGAAGTTAGTCAAATAAGACAGCTTCCATTAAAAAGAATCGCTATTTGCTGCTTGACTGTTGTTACACAGTGAATCAGTTTACAACTTCGTTCTTAGCTTTTTACGTTCTTCTTTTGGATGTCTTATAATTTTTATTATGTTCTGTTCGAGACGATCAAATAATTACCTACAGTTACCTACTCCTTTGAGCTGTGAGTTCTGAAAATTACTCATGCAACCTCTGTCTTACCACGGCATGAACAAGGTACATCTAACAATACATCACAACACACGAGTCACCTCGTCGTACCGCGAAGTATTATCAAATTGATAGTCGTATAAATTGTAAGTTCCCAAGTGTGGGTTCCTGTATGAAATGTAACTCAAATTTACCTCCCACTCTATAAAAAGTCTATGTATTACCAAAATTATATACACCCACAAACTGTTATTTAACTTAAACTTATATGCTAACTTTTGACGAAACACAACCTAATTTGAGTTTAACTGTAACTGGTCTGAATGCATCTTGTCTTTGTACTAAATGCACAACTGAAGTAAAACAATTATCGGGCTTCAATCACAATTTCCATTTGCCTCGCGTCTTAACAACATCGTTGCAGATTTCTCGAAAGCACAACAGGAAACACTAAGCCGTCAGCGGCTAAGCTAGATTTATATTTTTAAATAAAATTTCCAAAAATATTCAAACTGTTGCATAGTGTATGGTGCAATGTGGTAATTGTAATGATAAAGCTTCGTTAAACCGTGAGATGGGAAGAGTAACTATTCTTATGAAATAATATTCCAAGATAACGATTTTAGAACGAAGCATGTATTCAGAAAGACAGAGTAAAACTTTGCATGATCTTCACACATACTATAAATACTATGCGTAACAAAGTGAACAATGGTTTAAAAAGGGTGGACATCTACCGCAATCAACCGAGCGAGGTGGTGCAGTGGTTAGAACACTGGACTCGCATTCGGAAGGACGACGGTTCACTCCCGCGTCCGGCCATCCTGATTTAGGTTTCCAGTGATTTCCCTAAATCGCTCAGGCAAATGCCGGGATGGTTCCTCTGAAAGGGCACGGCCGACTTCCTTCCCTGTCCTTCCCTAATCCGATGAGACCGATGACTTCGCTGTTTGGTCTCCTCCCCAAAACAACCCAACCCAACAGTACCACAATTAAACTAAGAATGTACCAGACTGCCCAAAGGCAAAGACTGTGCCAGGACAAGACCAAAGATTGTTTAACAATAACATAACTTGCTCTCTCTCTCTCTGACGTTCACATCGATAACTTACAAAAATCAAAATGACGCACCCATCTTATAAGATCAACGCACCAGTTCCTTAAGAATCCTTTTCGAAGTGTATCTCGGTCAGCGGCTTTCGTAATATCCCATCATGCTCTAACAGAAACACGTTCGTAACTCAGTTACACCGCACTTCGCAACATGGCCACTCCCTTAGGAGGAACTTGAACTCATAAGTCTATGTTGGAATGGGCACGATGCCTCAAATGTTCCAATACCGACAACCAGTATGTCCGTCCAACGTAGTCAGCAACCACTGCCAGTCTTCTTTATCCACGATGACGATTCTTGATGTACCACAGACCCACTACTGGCACCCACACAAGTCTAAACACTCTCCTCTCGACCTCCTCGTCTGCCAATACTGACTAACCTCCCTCCTCGTTCGAGTCTTTAAACAGCGATTATCTACCACATACCACGGTGTATGTCTGGGAGAATGCCGATGGAGATGCCTCAGCTGTGATCGAAACATAAACGACCATATAAAATGGTTCAAAGTGTTTTGTTGATTTCAACAAACCCTTTACAGCAGTGGTATAAGAAGTGGTCTCAATATACATTTTGGCCCTAGGCCTCCTGCTCGACTTCATATCCCAGTTTAAGCTGTTTTTTTAGGACGCTGATAACCCCTACATTTTGAGTCCTACACAACAACAACAACCACACAGTGCTTACCTAGAACACACTTCGCTTAATACTAGCGTGATGATTGAACCTGCTTGTAACAAATCAAACTTTACGCTGTTGGTGTTTCTGCGAAACTGTTTAATGACAGTGACGCATTTTACCCTTTTAGGGTAGCATTAGATTGTGTGAATGTAGTTGGATATGTGTCACGTCCATCATAAAGCCATGTTAAATGGAAAATAGACGCAACGGTAACTGGATATGTAATTCGTCCGTCATAAATACATATAAAATACAAGGTGGACTGTGAGCTTATGTGTTATTACGACAACTGGAACACTTATCCAGTTACTGTTGAGTCCATTTTACGTTTTATGTCCGCCCCCATTAGCTGAGTGGTCAGCGCGGAGGAATGCCATGCCAAGAGGCCCGGGTTCGATTCCCGGTTGCGGTAGGAGATTTTCTCCGCTCAAGGACTGGGTGTTGTGTTGTCCTCATCATTTCATCCCCGTCTCCGACGCGCAAGTCGCTCAATGTGGCGTCGAATGCAGTAAGTACTTGCCCTCGGAGGCCGAACTTCCCCGAATGGGGGACTCCCGGCCCACAATGCCGTACGCCCATTTCCATTTTATATGGTTTTATCACAGATGGGTTACATATCCAGCTATTTTTACTCAATCTGATGATGCCCAAACAGGGTGAAACGCGTCACTTATATTAAACAGTTTCTCAATTAAGATTGTTTATATTTAGAAATAATTCGAAACTTGTTGCCGTAGCAACCAAGCCACAATGGAATGGAATAATTTTTAAGTCTTCTTCCGTTACAAGCAACGGAAGATTCAGTATAATGAAGTATGACCAGCAAGCTTATAAACCAACAATACAGGATTTGATTATCAGTCTGAGAGACATTCCAGTTTCGGTTAATAAATATATTGTGTCAAGGAATGCACTTAGATTGCGGGTCGCCACTATGGATAAAGCAGGAAGGAAGTGGTTGTGGACTACATTGTATTGGTGAACGGTATGTCTACCTTGGTACTTTGAGGTACTGTGACCCTTCTAAAATATGATTCGAGGTTTAAGTCCCTCCAAAGGAAATGCTCATGTTGCAAAGCGCAGTATAAGTGTGTTACTATCGTGTTTGTGTTATAAATGTGATGGGAAATTGGGAAATACTCTTGGAAAAGGTATTTCGCTGGCCGGAGTGGCCGAGTGGTTATAGGCGCTACAGTCTGGAACCGCGCGTCCGCTACGGTCGCAGGTTCGAATCCTGCCTCGGGCATGGATGTGTGTGATATCCTTAGGTTAGTTAGATTTAAGTAGTTCTAAGTTCTAGGGACTTAGTGTTCAGAGCCCTTTGAACCATTTTATTTGAAGCAAAAGGTGTTACAAGGGGCTATTGCGTTCATTTACACTGATTTCAATCCGATGACGCTAATAACATCGACGTTGAGCGCCCTACATATGCAACAAGAACTAAAAAAAACAGTGTCTCCCTAGAAGGTACTTGTCTGTGCTTTGGCTGTGTGTGCAGTTCCCATGCTACTTTCCTCGCATTCACAGAGTAGTGTCTCTCGCTACTGTGCAACGTCCCACAGCACGATTTGTTACATATGCATCTATGACATCCTCCAAGAGTCACCTAATGGAGTGTGGCGGAGGGTACTTTTGTACCACTGAGCTCTCCACCCTTGTTCCACTGGCGATCTGCGTGTGGGAAGAATGATTGTCGGTAAGCCTCTGTATTGGCTCTAATTTCTCGAACATACTGCTTGTGCTCATTATACGAGACGTTTGTGTGTGTTTGTGGGGTGGGAGGGGGGGGGGGTGGGAGTAATATGTTGTCCGATTCTTCTCGGAGAGTACTCTCTGGAAATTTAAATGGTTAATCTCTCCGTGATGCACAACGCCTCTCTTGTAGCGTCTGCCAGTCCACTTCAAACAAAAAATATTCCTATCGACTATGACTCTGCATCGAACCGCGTTGCCAGTGCATCGACAACTAAAATAGCGTTCCCTACAGCAGCGGCCAGTTACAGTAGGGACAGTTGCTTTCTTCGAAGATAAATGCACGAATGGCTTTCGTGTCTAGTCCTGAGATGCTATTTTAACACGGAACCTGGAAAGGGCAGCACTTTTTGAAATACGGTCTCTCTTTCGAAACTTCGTACCGTAAAAATAACCACTCCAGGTGTTGCTGTTTCCCTCGTACCAGTCTACTGCGTCATCCTCTTCTCCCCTCTCCCATTCCCCCTCCCCCCTCGCCCCCCTCCCCCTTCTACCCCGGCACCGTCGCACTCTCGGCATTAAAGCCTCCCTCCGCGTGGTGGCAACTTGCACACAGGGTCGGGCGGGCGATATTTCGCCGAGACTAATGTACTGCAATTTGCCGGATGATGCACGGCGGCTTGCGTATCGGCTTTTTATCAGCGTTGACCCATCGCCGAGAGACAGAGAGAGAGAGCGTCGGCTACATCCATTTCGTCCCACGTCGAAGCTGGCGGTGGCTCGCGACTGCTGGGCCCTGCTGTTTTTATTTCCTCGCTACGGGATGAATTATTTCTCGCCGTCACGTCGGGAGTTATTACTCGTCGCTTCACGATTTTGCTATCAGCCTGTGTAGGCTGCCGGCGCCGTTTTAGCTTGTCCTTCCATCAGTACGAGCATGAAACACAGGAATGAAAGTTAAAAGCAGCCACCAAACGAATGAAGAGGAAACTAGTTTTGCTGTTCGTAGGACATGTTAGCAGTGTAGCTGATTGAATATCCAGGGTGTATGTTTTAATTTGAGACAGCTAAATATCTCGAAAACGACGCATGATACAAAAATAATGTTCTAGGTGAAATTAATATTAATAAAGGGGCCATCTGTGTGTGCTATAACTGGCCACCCACTAACCACCCCTCCTGTGTGGTGGAGTCATCTTTTTATTTTCGAATAAGAACCTCCCATGTTACTGCATATTCGGATTCTACACCAAGAAATAAGTATGGTTTACTCAGAACATTGTTTTCCATTCGTTCAAAAATGGCTCTGAGCACTATGGGACTCAACTGCTGTGGTCATCAGTCCCCTAGAACTTAGAACTACTTAAACCTACCTAACCTAAGGACATCACACACATCCATGCCCGAGGCAGGATTCGAACCTGCGACCGTAGCAGCAGCGCGGCTCCGGACTGGAGCGCCTAGAACCGCACGGCCACCGCGGCCGGCTTTCCATTCGTGGTAGACGGCGCTATCAAGTGTGCCTGTTTTTGCAGTCAAAGAACGGAGGCATTTGATCCCACATTAAATTTACGATGTACATGTAAAACTGTGTGATCTACCGGTTGGTACTGATCTTCACACGTTGACTGATACAGATGTGGTTGTACAGCACAAATAATACAGCTAGATATCGAAATTTGTGACAAATGAACTGCTTGTATGGTACTGTAGTTTTCTATTGCCTATATGTTTGATTGTCGTGCGTCCCCAAACCATAAGAATGCTTAATATCACTGGCCGCCCCCGAGCCCCGCCATCACGGTGACTGATTTCGGTGTGTGTTTCCATCAAGCTACCGTGACTCACGCGCTGCCCTGCCGTGAATACCCACCGAAACCAAGCACTCCAATGGCGAGAGGCTAGAGGAATCATCGACATCAAGCATGCAGATGAGGTCACAAAACTGTTACATACACGTCGTTGTTCCTGGATCACACTAAACGCAGTTTCTAACCATAAATTCAAATGGCTAACCATATTTTACTGTGCACTCAAATCTGAAAAAGTACAGAAAATTTCGGACGTAAATATCAACCGTACACTGTAACTGAAATATGGAATAAAATGCGTCGGTTCTTGACCGCGAAAACAGGCACAACTGACATTTGTCGATTACAGCACCATCTGCCACGAATTGGAAACAATGACTTGAGTAAAAGGTGCATATTTTTTAGCGTAGAATCATAATATGCAATAAAAATAAGCACTCCGTCTTCAGGCCACAAGTGGCCCATCGGTACCATCCGACCGCCGTGTCATCCTCAGCTGAGGATGGGGATAGGAGGGGCGTGTGGTCAGCACACCGCTCTCCTGGTCGTTATGATGGTTTTCTTTGACCGGAGCCGCTACTATCCGGTCGATTTGCTCCTCAATTGACATCACGAGGCTGAGTGCACCCCGAAAAATGGCAACAGCGCATGGCGGCCCGGATGATCAGCTAGCCAAGTGCCGGCCACGTCCGACAGCCCTTAACTTCGGTGATCTGACGGGAACGGGTACCTCCATCCGCTCATGTGAAAAAGATGTCTTTCACTGTCGGAGAGACAGAGAGAAACAGTGATCCTATAAGAAGTTCCGTTTCAACTGAGTGGGTACGGAACCGTAACAAGACAGTAAAAGAGAGCAAAAGAGCAAAATGATGGGCTATAATAGCACATGGAAGGCTCGGGGAAAAGGAATAGTGGTGATGGATGAAATTTTCACTGCCAGTGTTCTGCCACCAAGGTGAGTACAGGTGGTGGCGTGAAGCTCCGGAACATCAGCCCTTGCACCAATGTTCTGGAATACGCTTCGAACGTCTCAGCAGTATTTCTTCTAGCGAGGGCGTTTGGCGCTGTTGGTGCTGATCTAACACCTGTCAGAATCTATACCAGGGTCCGATGAGTTTCGAAACGTATCATGATTTTATTCACAAAAATCATAAACAGGAGAGATAGCACTCTGATAATTTGGCCTGTTTTCTTGACACAGATTAAATATATTCAGTAGATTTTGTGTAAATTGTCGATGTGTTATTGGGCGGATATGAGCGTCTGCTAGAATCTGTAATAATTTATTTTGACTTTATCAAAAGCTTGTTTTGAAGTGGACGACGACAGCATGTGTTTCTAGACTGAATTCTCTATGTTTTTGTATTAGCAACTGAGAAATAGCCATCACACCATCATCTTCCTTTTCGAGAGCTATTTTTCTCCTCTCTCGTGATGCGTTCATAGTGTCTGTATAGTTCATTTTTCATGATGTTAGTAAAAATTTTACACTCCGAGTTTAGTAACCTTATTTCTCGGTAGTTATCACAGTTATTGAAGTCATCTTCTTTGAAGACAGGAATAACGATTGATGTAGTTCAGCTCGTAGATATATCATCTACTGACCAGCTCATATCTAAGAAATTGAGGAATCTGTCTATAAATGTCTTGCTTATATACTAAATCAGCTATAAATTCATTAAATCTTCTCCTCGACTTCATTATTTTTTATTTTTAATAGTTCTTTGAGTTCACAATTTGCCAATTATGCACGGATTTGAAATTGCAAGTATTGGGTGCAGTAGTTCATTATTCACATGCAAAAGTTAATAACGTTTTCGATAAGTTTACCTAACACAACAGATACCAATAAGAGAGACTTAAGTAATTAATAATATATTTTATAAATAATTCAAAAGCCCATATTGTTTACTGGATAACCGGTTTCAACACACTAAAGGTGCCATCATCGGATATGTGAAGATATAACATGACAGGTTTGAGGGAGGGTTTACATTAGTTACACTATATACATTACTGTTAGTACAATACCACATACCTGAAAGTATTAGATTAGATTAGATTAATACTAGTTCCATGGATCATGAATACGATATTTCGTAATGATGTGGAACGAGTCAAATTTTCCAATACAAGACATAATTAAGATAATTTAACAACATACTTAAGTTAATATAACAACTTTTTCATTTTCTGTTTTTTATTTTTATTTTTTTATTTTTTTATTAATAATTTTTTGTTTTTTTTGTTTTTAATTTATATCTAAAAATTCCTCTATGGAGTAGAAGGAGTTGTCATTCAGAAATTCTTTTAATTTCTTCTTAAATACTTGTTGGTTATCTGTCAGACTTTTGATACTATTTGGTAAGTGACCAAAGACTTTTGTGCCAGTATAATTCACTCCTTTCTGTGCCAAAGTTAGATTTAATCTTGAATAGTGAAGATCATCCTTTCTCCTAGTATTGTAGTTATGCACACTGCTATTACTTTTGAATTGTGTTTGGTTGTTAATAACAAATTTCATAAGAGAGTATATATACTGAGAAGCTACTGTGAATATCCCTAGATCCTTAAATAAATGTCTGCAGGATGATCTTGGGTGGACTCCAGCTATTATTCTGATTACACGCTTTTGTGCAATAAATACTTTATTCCTCAGTGATGAATTACCCCCAAAAATGATGCCATATGAAAGCAACGAGTGAAAATAGGCGTAGTAAGCTAATTTACTAAGATGTTTATCACCAAAATTTGCAATGACCCTTATTGCATAAGTAGCTGAACTCAAACGTTTCAGCAGATCATCAATGTGTTTCTTCCAATTTAATCTCTCATCAATGGACACACCTAAAAATTTGGAATATTCTACCTTAGCTATATGCTTCTGATTAAGGTCTATATTTATTAATGGTGTCATACCATTCACTGTACGGAACTGTATGTACTGTGTCTTATCAAAATTCAGTGAGAGTCCGTTTACAAGGAACCACTTAGTAATTTTCTGAAAGACAGTATTGACAATTTCATCGGTTAAGTCTTGTTTGTCAGGTGTGATTACTATACTTGTATCATCAGCAAAGAGAACTAACTTTGCCTCTTCATGAATATAGAATGGCAAGTCATTAATATATATTAAGAACAGCAAAGGACCCAAGACTGACCCTTGTGGAACCCCATTCTTGATAGTTCCCCAGTTTGAGGAATGTGCTGATCTTTGCATATTATGAGAACTACTTATTTCAACTTTCTGCACTCTTCCAGTTAGGTACGAATTAAACCATTTGTGCACTGTCCCACTCATGCCACAGTACTTGAGCTTGTCTAGCAGAATTTCATGATTTACACAATCAAAAGCCTTTGAGAGATCACAAAAAATCCCAATGGGTGGTGTTCGGTTATTCAGATCATTCAAAATTTGATTGGTGAAAGCATATATGGTATTTTCTGTTGAAAAACCTTTCTGGAAATCAAACTGACATTTTGTTAGTACTTGTTTGTTACAGATATGTGAAGCTACTCTTGAATACATTACTTTCTCAAAAATCTTGGATAAAGCTGTTAGAAGGGAGATTGGACAGTAATTGTTGACATCAGATCTATCCCCCTTTTTATGCAAAGGTATAACAATAGCATATTTCAGTCTATCAGGGAAAATGCCCTGTTCCAGAGAGCTATTACACAGGTGGCTGAGAGTCTTACTTATCTGTTGAGAACAAGCTATTAGTATTTTGCTGGAAATGCCATCAATTCCATGTGAGTTTTTGCTTTTAAGCAAGTTTATTATTTTCCTAATTTCAGAGGGAGAAGTGGGTGAGATTTCAATTGTATCGAATTGCATAGGTATGGCCTCTTCCATTAACAGCCTAGCATCTTCTAATGAACACCTGGATCCTACTATATCCACAACATTTAGAAAATGATTATTAAAAATATTTTCAACTTCTGACTTTTTGTTCGTAAAGTTTTCATTCAATTTGATGGTAACACTGTCTTCCTGTGCTCTTGGTTGACCTGTTTCTCTTTTAATAATATTCCAAATTGTTTTAATTTTATTATCAGAGTTGCTGATTTCAGACATGATACACATACTTCTGGATTTTTTAATAACTTTTCTTAATATAACACAGTAGTTTTTATAATGTTTGATAGTTTCTGGGTCACTACTCTTTCTTGCTGTCAGATACATTTCCCTTTTCCGGTTACAAGATATTTTTATACCCTTAGTAAGCCATGGTTTGTTACAAGGTTTCTTGTGAGTATATTTAACTATTTTCTTGGGGAAGCAGTTTTCAAATGCATTTACAAAAATGTCATGAAATAAATTATATTTTAAATTGGCATCAGGTTCACGGTACACCTCATCCCAGTCTAACTGCTGTAGGCTTTCCCTGAAATTTGCAATTGTTAAATTGTTGACTGAACGTACTACTTTGGAGGACTGTTTAGTATTGCTGAATGGAGCTATGTCATATATTGTAACTAGCTGTGCACCATGATCAGAAAGACCATTCTCAACAGGCTGAGCATTTATCTGGTTAAACTTATCTTGGTCTATAAAGAAGTTATCTATCAGTGAGCTGCTATCCTTTACCACCCGAGTAGGAAAATCAATAACGGGTGTCAAATTGAAAGAACCGAGTAATACTTCAAGGTCATTTTTTCTATTACCCTCTTTCAGAGAATCTACATTGAAGTCCCCACAAATAATAATTTGCTTCCCCCTGTCTGACAGATAGCACAACAAGGAGTCCAAATTTTTCAGAAATAGATGAAAATTTCCTGGTGGGGACCTATATACAGTTACAATTATAAATGTGCCTTTATTTAATTTAAGCTCACAGGCACATGCTTCTATATGTTTCTCTACACAAAACTTTTTTATTTCTATACTTTTTGCACAATGATGACTTTTGACATATATGGCAACTCCTCCTTTCTCCATATTTTCTCTCATTACATGTGCAGAGAGCTTATATCCACTTACATTTACCTTATCCAATCAGTAACAATGTGATGCTCAGACAGGCATAGTATATCTATTTCATGCTCAGCTTCTAAATCTTCTAAGCAAACCAGAAGCTCATCTATTTTATTCTTTAAACTCCCAATATTTTGATGAAATATACTTACATTATTTTTAATTATACTTTTATGAGAACCTTTCCTTATTCTAACATTTGCAGTACTCTCCTGTCTGAGTTTCTCATTGTGCTTAGGCCTAGTTGCTATACCAGTGGTCACATGGTGTTCAGAGAGGCAGATTATGTCAACTGGGTTGGGTGACTTTAATTCATCAATGCAATTACCTAGGACTGAGATACAACTTGGTGGAGATAAAATTTCTGATGATTGGTGAAAATTTATAATTGACAGCTGTGATTGGTGATCCAATGTGCTAGAATTGTGCTGTTTAATTTCTTTCCTAAACTGAAGATTTGTTTCAATCCTGACCTCTCGTAGAACTTGACATCTTTCTGTCTTACCTATCCTAAAAAAGGTAGTGCTCCAACACCTGTAACCACTGGTATTTTACCATTCATGGCAGTGCCTCCCCCCCTTAAATTTCCTGCTATTACCCCAGCCAGTTTCCCCTTCCCTTTCCTGTTGAGATGTATCTTTATATCCAAATGGTTTATAAATGTTAAGCTATATTCAGGTATGTGGTACTGTACGGATAGTAATTTATTTAGTGTAACTCATGTAAGCCCTCCTTCAAACCTGTCATGTTATATCTTCAGGGATATGATGATGGCATCTTTAGTGTGTTGAAACCGGTTATCCAGTAAACAGTATTTAAGCGATCTTGGTTTTTGAATTATTTCTACAACAGAGTGATCGCCCCACTACACACTATGTGTTCGCTGCAGAATAATATATTTTCCTTCACTATTTACAATAGTGAGCCAATACTGCGGTAACTTTTCGATTCCACGACTGTAGAAAATACGTACTTTTGAGACGAAGAACTCGTCAAGCCATATTCGGAGCGTATTTTCATCCGGAAAGGACATTCCTTGACGGTTGTTCGATATAGAGCGGAAAAGATGAATACCTGAGGTCACAAGATGAAGTGAATAAGTTGGCTGGGGAATGATTTCCCATCCCAACTACTATACAAAGTGTTTGTCAATCTAGCTGTGTGTGGGCGGGCGTCACTTCACGCAGTCTTCCTGACGTTGTTCTTGGACTTGATCTGAAACTCGTCTCAGTTGTTGACAATAAATGGCAGGAGTAACGGTTAACACCACGGGGAAGCAATTCGTAGTACACGACACCGTCACTGTTCCATGAGATGCATAACACTGTGTTTTGTGGATGCACACAGGTCCTTGTACGGAGCGTTGCAGGTTTGTTTGGATTCAGCCATTCCTTTCTTTTCCTTATATTAGCATAAAGACACCATTTCTCGTCACCAGTAATGATATAGTATAGGAATGGTCGGTGTTTTTCACTAGCTAATTGATGACGAGCAAGCAGAGACGTACAAATGGCCATTCGCAATTTTTTGCGATTTAAAGACCATGCGGTATCCAAATACCCGATTTTTGAATCTCCCGCATTGCATGCAAATGTCTCACTATGGTGGAATGATCACAGTTTATCGAATTTGCCAGTTCTCTAGTACACTAACGTGAGTCGTTGTGGATTAATGCGTTTAAACCCCCGAAGGTCGTCCTGAACGTGGAGAGTCACTAATGTCAAAAAGATGCTCCTTAAAACGAGAAAAAATATTTTCTTGACCTCCTCTGTCCAACGGCATTATCCCCACACGTGGCGCATGTACTTCTGGCTGCGTCTGCTGCTGTCACCCCTTCATTAAACTCAAACAGAATAATACGTCAGAAACGGTCCAATTTCGCCACTTGATACTCTGTTTCTAGCGTCCACAATTCCACTCATTATCTCCAAATGACAAAGTGGCAATATGTAAACTCAAATAGCAACAGTGATCTACAAGTAAAACAATACAATCGGTAAAGTAAACTCTTAGTATCTGGAATAGCAAAATGTAAAACAAAAGCGCTTCGAACTTATTCACCAGCCTATTACAAATTGCTGAAATTCTTTCTCTGACAAACTTTTTGTCCGTCAGGCGAGCAAACATGGCACTTAAAATGTGTTACCGAATTCAATATTTTCCATTATTAACTTTCGATACTGGCGTTTAATTCTCAAGTCTTTCAGTCAGTAATTCGTGAGAGACACTTGTAGTATTTCTTTCTCTCGGAGCCATTACTTTACTGCTACAGTATGGCGTTTGATATAAGCAAGCCTATGATAGCAGACTTATGACGCCTGTGGTCCGGATGAGGCAACCACGACAGTCGCTGGTACCACGACGCAGGAGCGGTCGTGGAAAATTGCAACTGCCTGAGCTCCGATACGCTGTCGCTATGGGAGCTTGGGAGAATTATCTTTTTGTGTGCCCACCAAACAGCTTTTTCTCAATTTTTAATAGTTACTAGTCAGTCTTCAGCTGCTGTCCAAAAGAGCACGGAAGAACCTCTCAACGCTGTACTGTTTTGATATTGAGACGCCCGCCAAACCAGCTGGGCAGAACAGGTAAAAGGACTGTGGAAACGGCCAAATAGGCCTTCTAATTGTATTTTATTGTAAATTATAAACTTTCACAACCAAAGCGGCACATAGCCGGACCTTTACCGAATGCAACTCTTTCACGGCTGAAGGCCTCCAAACAAGAAATCTTAACGAATCAACAACATAAAAATCCAGTTAAGATAGCAATAAAATAATTTAAAAAAGTGTCACAGCAAAGTAGATAGAACCAACATATGCAAGGTGCAATACCAAAGGCTGAAGGTCACAATTAAGTTTCAAAATTTTGAAACATATTACCAAAACCTTTTAAAGGCAGAAGGTCGCAATGTTTAAGCTTGAAAGAATAATTTAAGAATTAATTTTGCAAAATTTTTAAGGAAAAAGAAATATAACCGTAAGTCTTAAATTTTAAGTAGCTGAAAGCGGATAATTAAACACCGGTGGCACTCAGAAGTCTCCAGGAAGGACCGTCTGCCCTCGTTCACTTAGGCGAGACAAGTGGTGAGCCCAACTGAAGACCTGAACGATACACAACAGTAAGCACACACGAAGACAAATCGGGAGTCAATGCGAACGCGAACACACACAGACACACGCACACGCACACGTGATTCATGAACGATCGGCGAGTCAAAACGCGTTCTCCGGCAGGACGACCGACCGACGATCCACCGACACCGTGACCCGGCTCAAGTGATCTGTGGCGGTAGTAGTCGGGCGAGCCATGTCGACGCAGACCTCACTGCTGCTCCAACCCGACTTGACTAGTGCCGCATTGCAACTCTCTGACCGGCGTGTCGGGACTGCACTCCAGACGCGTACCGACTGACTGGCAGACCCGAATTCGCGATCCGAACTGCCGACGCGAACTCTATTACGACGGACAACGACTGGGAAGTAATAGCAGTCGAGCGAAGATACTACGAGAGGGGATATATCGATACGAGCTGCTAGAGCCGCTCACGGTCAGGCAAAGCAGCAACTGAGTGACAGTACTAATTTAAATTAACGTAGTGAGGGGGACGTACGTTAGAAACAGGGTGTAAAATACATGATGGCGGAAACACGAGCCACGCACGGCTCAGACATATTTGGAAAATCATTTTACAGTTAATTTTAGATAAACAGTTGGTATACTAAGGTGACACAGATCAGTTTGTATGTCGCCGGCAGTGTACGAACGACCACCCACAGCAGTAGTTCGCGCCATTCAGGCAGTACTAAGTACGATGGCATAGCGTTAGGACTTCTACAGTTCATATTGGTCACCTGTGAGCAAAACATACTACGAGCTTAGGAATGTCTAATTTGCCTCCTGCCAAAGGCTTTCGCGCAGTGGTGACGCCGATTCCCGTCAGATCACCGACGTTAGGCGCTGTTGGATGCCTTAGCAATTGGATGAGTCACCATCCGGGCCTGCCGAGTGTTTTTGGCAAGTGCGGTGCACTCAGCCCTTGTGACCCAGCTGAGGAGCGCCTCTGGACACGAATACTGACAATGGCTGGGAGAGCGGTGTACTGACCACATGACTCTCCATGTCTCCAACCAGTGACATCAATCGGGAGATCTCTGCTGGCCCATCATAGCCAGGGAACATCGGCTGGTAAGTACTTTTCAATGTCAATAAATTTCACTAACACCTTTGGATATTTTATGTTATTCTGAAAGCAACCAGTTACAGCAATTCGTTTTGCCTTCTTCAGCCCCCATACACTTTTATCCAAAGAAACTAACTTTTAGTATAGCGCCATAAAATAGTGGATATCGTGAATTTCAATCGTTATACAAATGCTTCATACGAAGACGCGAGAGCAACAGAGTTATACAGATGCATTTGTATAACGATTGAAATTCACGATATCCATGTTTATGACGTTACACTATAAGTTCGTTTATTTGGATAAAAGCATTTGGGGCCTGAAGATGGCAAATGAATTGTCGAAACTGGTTGCTTTCAGAATAAAAGAAAATATCTTAAAGCATATGGCTGTCGCTGAAGTTTATTGACATTGAAAATCTGCTCGGAGAGGATGACATGACACTCTGTCAGTACCGCTGGGTCTTAAGATGCCTGTTAGGGTGGAGTTTAGATTTTTTCTAATTTGTCTTGTAGCATGTTATTAATAGGTATTGTTCAGTTATAAAATGGTAAAGGATTGAATTTTGACTAATGAGAATGATTGACGATTTGTCATGCGAATTTGACAGGTGTGCTCACCCTCAGTTCGCAATTTCCTCTGACAGAGTACTTTACTTATAAAAACACTTGGCGTCCCTAACAAGTGCCACATTCATTATATACACGAGATAAAATCCTTAGTCTGTTCCACTGTAATTCCAGAATAGCCTGTTACAAAAGCAACGGACCCTAAATCTATTAGGTACTTCTTTGGTGCGACAACAACACCGCATGAATATGCATGGTTGATGGAAGTATAAGAAATTTAGTATGTTATTCTGATGTGGCAAGATACAAATAGACTCTTTACGCATATTAGTTCCCTAGTAGGCACATACCACACTTGGAGTGATGTGTTACGAAATAGTTATCGCATCTAACTTGTCTTGCGAAGAAATCTTGTTTTGGACTGAAACAGTTGCGGTCTGACGCGTACGTCACAGTGGTTTGCAGAGTATGGTTGTGGGTGTGGATGTAGAAGTAGATTTAAAAATTACTTTTTTATATAATATGCAATAACATCCCTTCGGAATTTTTGAAATAATTGGGGAAAGTGGGAACCAATAGAGTGTATGATAATGAAGGAATAAAAAATGTGTTAAATCTTATGGGACTTAACTGCTGAGGTCATCAGTCGCCTAGAACTTAGAACTAATTAAACCTAACTAACCTAAGAACATCACACACATCCATGCCCGAGGCAGGATTCGAACCTGCGACCGTAGCGGTCACGCGGTTCCAAACTGAAGCGCTAGAACCGCAAGGCCACACCGGCCGGCTAATCTAAATTATCCTAAGGACAAACACACACTCATGCCCGAGGGAGGACTCGAACCTCCGCCGGGACCAGCCGCACAGCCCATGACTGCAGCACTACAGACCGCTCGTCTAATCCCGGGCAATGAAAGAATACCATTACACTTTCAAAGAAGTATAGTCCACACAATCCCACAGACATTAAGGGGCGATATGAGAGAGCTCATCCATCCACGTTGCTGACAAGAATAATATACAAACAGTGGAAAGAAAATTGAGGCTTTGGTAGATGACAATCAATTATGTTTCCTGAAAGTTAAAGATGCAAGAAAGGCAGTTCTGACGCGACACTTGGTAACAGAAGTAGGACTTGCGAAAAATCAAGACAGGCCACTAGTACATTTCCGCCTGGTAAATGCATTCTGCAATGTAAAATGCAGTAATATGTTCGAAAATGTGAGAAAAATAATAATAAGCTATAGAGAAAAACGTGTAGTATATATTATGTACAAGAACGAAGAAGGAATAATAAGAATGGAACACCAGGAACGAAGTGGTTCGGATAATTAGCGTGTAAAACCAGGATGCATTCTTTCTTCCCTTCTATTCAGCTGAAACATGGAAGAAGCGATGATGGAAATAAAGTTTCAAGAGCAGAATAAAAATTCAGGATAAAAAATAAAAGCCACGTGAATGATAAGATTTGTTAATGATATTGCCATCTTCAGTGAAAGCGAAGAAGAATTATGACATGTGTTGAATGGAATGAACAGTGTAAGGAGGACACAACATGGACTGAGAGTAAACTGATGAATGGCCACAGTAGTGAATGGTAGCAAAAGTGAGAATAACGAGAAACTTAATGTGGAAATTGGGGATCACGAAGTAGATGAAGCGAAGTTATTGAACTACGCTGGAAGGAAGATAGCACATGACAAACGAAGCAAAGAGGAGATTAACACAGGCCAAGTGGGCATTTCCGGGCAATGGAACTTTACGAGTATCAAAGATCGGCCTTAATCTGAGGAAAAAATTTTTGATAGTGCATGTTTGGAGTGCAGTACTATGTTGTTGGTTGTAAATGGTGGAATGTGGGACAACCAGAAAAGAAGAGAATCGAAGCAAAGCCTTTTAAATGTGGTGCTAAGTAGGGATGTTGAAAATTAGGTGGACTGATAAGAAAGGGAATGAGGTGGTTATCTGTAGAATCTGGGAAGAAGGAACGTATCGAAAATACTGACAAGAAGAAGGGACATGAAGCCAGGACACCTGTAACAACTTCACGGAATAACTTCCAGGATACCATAGGGAGCTGTAGGGAAAGACAGAGACTGGAATACATCACATAAATAATTAAGGACGTAGGGTCCAAGTGCTAGTCTGAGATGATACCACAAGCGAGGGATTCACGAATTCATGACAGAACACACAAAACCAATCAGTAAATTGACGAATCAATAAAAAAAGATACGCATAAACAACGAGAAGAGAGAGGCTTATTTCCAGTTCTAGACGCCAGTCGCTACTGCGTGAAGTGCCTCTTATCTATAGCGAGCTCCGTGGGAGTTAAAGAAAAGCAAAGTCCCTCCAGTGGTGGAAGTAATTTCTGTTTGTTGCGCGGCGCTTCTTGGAAACAAAGTGGGGGCGCCCAAGGCGCGCGGCCCGGTCTGCGCAGGAGGCAGCTGTTTGCCAATTACTGCGCCCGCGCCGGCTGGTGGCCGCGTGACGTCACTGTTGCTGTTCTGCTGCTCCCTGCTGCCTGCGCCTCCCGTTTATATGCTAATGGCCCCGGCGCAGGCCTTATTTGAATAGCAAAGCCCTCGCGGCCTCAGCCACCCATTACGCGCGCGTTGCGCTGCGATCGCTCCTCCCGCCGGCATCCGATGATGCTTTATTGCTGCGCCGGGGAACGAAAAGACAGCGAACAAGTGGCGCCGACTCAGACGTACCGAGTTTGGCGCAGTTAGAAACTCTGTGAGGCAGTTTGGGGCCAAACTCGTGCGGTTCTATTAGACCGACACTCTCGGTGACCTAACGCCAACACTTCAGCCATCTACATGTTTGCTCTACGATTCACACTAGCAGTCGCAGAAATGCAAATAATACACTACTGGCCATTAAAATTACTACACCAAGAAGACGGGTATTCATTGGACAAATATATTTTACTAGAACTGACAAGTGATTACATTTTCACGCAATTTGGGTGCATAGATCCTGAGAAATCAGTACCCAGAACAACCACGTCTGGCCGTAATAACGGCCGTGATACGCTTGGGCTGTACACGTACAGCTGCCCATGCAGCTTCAACACGATACCACAGTTCATCAACAGTAGTGACTGGCGTATTGTCACGAGCCAGTTGCTCGGCCACCATGGACCAGACGTTTTCAGTTGGTGAGAGATCTGGAGAATGTGCTGGCCAGGCCAGCAGCCTAACATTTTCTGTATCCAGAAAGGCCCGTACAGGACCTGCAACATGCGGTCGTGCATTATCCTGCTGAAATGTAGGGTTTCGCAGGGATCGAATGAAGGGTAGAGCCACGGGTTGTAACACATCTGAAATGTAACGTATACTATTCAAAGTGCCGTCAATGCGAACAAGAGGTGACCGAGACGTGTAACCAATGGCACCCCATACCATCACGCCGGATGATATGCCAGTATGGCGACGACGAATACACGTTTCCAATGTGCGTTCACCGGGATGTTGCCAAGCACGGATGCGACCATCATGATGCTGTAAACAGAACCTGGATTCATCCGAAAAAATGACGTTTTGCCATTCGTGCACCCAGGTTCGTCGTTGAGTACAGCATCGCAGGCGCTCCTGTCTGTGATACAGCGTCAAGGGTAACCGCAGACATGGTCTCCGAGCTGATAGTCGATGCTACTGCAAAGGTCGTCGAATTGTTCGTGCAGATGATTGTTGTCTTGCAAACGTCCCCATCTGTTGACTCAGGAATCGAGACGTGGCTGCACGATCCGTTACAGCCATGCGGATAAGATGCCTGTCACCTCGATTTCTAGTGACACGAGACCGTTGGGATCCAGGACGGCGTTCCGTATAACCCTCCTGAACCCACCGATACCATATTCTGCTAACAGTCATTGGATCTCGACCAACGCGAGCAGCAATGTTGCGATACGATAAACCGCAATCGCGATAGGCTACAATCCCACCTGTAACAAAGTCGGAAACGTGATGATACGCATTTCTCCTCCTTACACGAGGCATCACAACAACAACGTTTCACCAGGCAACGCCGGTCAACTGCTGTTTGTATATGGCAAATCGGTTGGAAACTTTCCTCTTGTCAGCACGTTGTAGGTGTCGCCACCGGCGCCAACGTTATGTGAATGCTCTGAAAAGCTAATAATTTGAATATCACAGCATCTTCTTCCTGTCGGTTACATTTCGCGTCTGTAGCACGTCATTTTCGTGGTGTAGCAATTTTAATGGCTAGTAGTGTATAAATTAGATACAGTCTTTTGCGATTGTGTTGGAAGTCTTACAAGGGTACCCCGTTTACTCGTTACCACTCATTTCGTCCGAATTTACGGTATATGCAGTTCTTGGTCATAAATTAAAGAGACTGGAGTTGCTCTCTACTAAAAGTACGGTTCCGTAGTTTCGGTATAGTACACGAATAACGTATTACATGATAGGGTTACCGGTAGTATTGGTATCATTGGTAGAGAAGGGAAAATGAATGTTTGTAAGAGCAAATGGGAAACGACGACTTCTCTTTGTTTTTTGTTTGCTTCTGTGTTTGTTTTGCACATAATTAAAACTGAACATCTTTTAGCATAAGTTCACTGTGTATTCTATAACCTTAAAAAGTGTAAATTGCATTTTATAGGTAATAAAAGTTAGTTAACCACTTAACTTCGTGCGATCGTATGTAACCAAAGCAATTACTTTTGATGCAAGTACAGTTTACACGCACAAATTGTTATCACTGATGAGGGTGATACCTACTAACAGAAACATGTTTTATATAAGCTCGATGGAGTACTGGAATGGTGTTTGATATTTTTTTTTTGTGGTTGTTTAATGTTAAATTTTTCTTTTGAGGAAGTTGCGTTCCTAGCGATATATGTAAATCTGTTTATCTTTTTTTGATATTCATGTGATATCCCTCAGTTTGATGTTACAAATGAAGAAGTTTCGAATAAAAATCTGAATTAAGCATTGACAGTTTCAATTTTTCTATAAATACTGTATGCTCTTAACTAAAAGTCAGGAAGATTACTTTGTAGAACAAAATTGTTACATAGGTTTCATTGCCTTTTATATGTCGTCGCTTAATTTTTAGATGGTACACCGCTTCCGGTTTGCAGCAGATTCTAGTAAGGAACTGATTCCACGTGCGGACAAAGCGACCAAAATGAGGTAATGCCCGATAGGTATGCAACGCACCTAACGCACAGGTAAAGCGGGAACAATTTAGCAGACCATGGCTACTACTAAAACTACCACAGTTTGCACTTAATTATGGTAGTCTAAGGTGGCCTACAGTAGTTTTACAACTCTGATAGAGACAGAAGTGGGAGGTACAGACGGCCAAGTATTCAGGAAACTATGTTTGGTGTGGCTTGGGCGAAGCATGAGCCGTTCATGTTAGCTTCGTTTTCAGGCAGCGGCTGACGTCGCAGAAAGATTACAGAACGCCATTCCGAGGGATAATAAGGGCGATGAAGGTGACGTAAGTCCTTTCATGCAATTACATTAAGCCTGTCATACTAATTTGACTCTTTTTCTGGTCAATAGCGCTCAGAGTTTAATGTAGTAACTTTACACGCTTATCCAAGCGTAGTCATCAAACAGTATCACCGACCCCAAGTAATTGAAAAATGGGTTATTAATCTCCCATATTTTTAGCCTGCTTCTAGCTGATGGTATTTTGTCTGTCCTGCGTGCATGCCTTTTGAGCATCCGTGGAATTTGCTATCCCACATATATAGTTCCAGCCTATCCACTTTCAATAGTTCTATAAAATCTTCCTCGTGCTAGGACATTATACATACACACACAAGAACTTTCTGCGCCTTTGACCCGGTCATCGGATCACTTTCGTAACACATTTTATGCCAATCACATTGAAGAAAACAATTTCTCAATTTGAGCATGCGCGTTTCTTTCTGACACTCTCACAGCCTAGCTGCCGGCGCCACCTCGGTTTACCTGAGAGCCAGCGGCCCACCGAACGTTGGCTGGGGTGAGGAAGCACACTTCTGACGTTTGAGCTAAGCACAGCTATTGCCATGGTACACACGTACCCCTTATTTTACATCTTATGCGAGTCTTTTGCCCTTTTGAGCGTTCTGTATGAATGTTGGACCATGCCTCTTTAGGCAATTTGTAGTTTTAGTGTGTTTCGAAGAAGGCGTGGTTATCCGCGCCGAAACCTAGGTAAACATTCTGCTTCTATTTGCAATCGAGGCGAATTCTTTATAATCATTAAATTATTCACTATTGCTGACGCGCTGCAATGTTAAAAGTTCTCATATAATAAAAAGTAGTTTCGTGAATCTCCGTAGTTAAAACTGAAGCTTCTGTAGAGAGCAAGAAGAATTGTCTCCAACTTGTCTGGTCATCAAAAAATGTAGTTCCTGCAGGTTTCCCAGTATTTTCATTAGGCAGATCAATATATCTTCCTTTTTTTCCATTCCATTTGTTTCTGGATCTAAGGTACCTGTCCTAGAAAACCGTAATTTATTCTGAATACACGTTTTACAGGAAAATAATCCTCAGCATTTTTAGCTATTTTAATGCAAACGTTGATGTTGCGCATTAAATTATTTGCACGGTGCGACATTGCAAACGCTTAAGAAATACGCCACAATTAACTTAGCCCGTGGATGATTTCGATCGTGGGAACTCCGTCTATGACTAAAGAATCACTGAGCCTGAAAGAAAAACATACCGAGCCTTACTGTCACAATCGCGCTCATATTTATAATCTTTGTTAAAAATTATCACAGTTATTTTTGTCATTTTCAAACAATTTTATGACAGTCATATTGTGACAAATTATTTTTATTTTCGTCTAAACTTATCATCTTCAGGTAATCTGATGCAAATATGCGATCATTTTTGTATGAGTTACATAATGTTTTTCTTATGTGAAGTCTCTTACTTTGAAATTTGGTAAATGTCCTAATATTATCAGACACTATTAAGTATAATCGTATGTACTTCTTGTGTAGCGTTTTCATTACTTTTAGGTGGTAATCCTGGGTTCCTGCCTCAAAACAATGAAGCACGTGACATTGCGTATTATTATCAGACACTATTTGTTTCGGCAATTGGATATTTAATTTCAAGAGGAAGTATAATACTAACATTATAAACCAGAAGTCTTTATCGTCTAGAAAACATTGTATATTTTTTCTAAAACAGAGAAATGATAAGTTAGACCAAAATATTTGGCTCTATTGAGTCCATAATTAAATATTTAGATCGTGTAATACGTTTAAGGCGTCTAAGGCAGAGTTCATATGCGACATTCTCAAGCTTTCTTTTTGTGAGGAGATCCGGTACTTAAATTATAAATGAAAATTATGAATTACCTCTTCAAAATCATACACATAAGTACTTTATAAAGTAAAATTCCATAATACAGTCTCGATGACAACAGGAGTTTATTTAGATTGGCAACCGGTTTCGTTCTATAATGTGGTCCATCTTTTATGTGTATGCCCCATGATGGCCTCTGAGCAGTAGACATCCGTGTTCTCACGGGTATTCCTCTTCAAAGCGCCACCAGTCGTTATCATGGGGCTTACGACTTGAAGATGGTGTAAATTATAGTCCGAAACAGGTTGCCAACATAAATAAACTCCTGTTACCATAGAGACTGTTTTTCTAAATTTTAATATCTTATACCGATCGCTGTTAACGCTCCATTAATAGAATCCTTTCTAAAATTTATTTCTTAAAGTAAGTTATGCATATTATCTCAATGTAAGGCAACTGTTCAACCAGAGTGGCACATTGTGCGAAGAGAGATCTTACTCTGGGTTTCCTACACACACACTTCTGTTGTGATATATTTAACAGATGTGTCACCAGTGTGCGATTGAAATTGCGTGGCAACTGCAAACGTAACGATACAGACGTATACACAGCGGGTTCTCGAATGACTCCATGAGCTCTTTTCTATCGTCGAGGAATTGAACGACTGCTAATACGAACATCAGAAAAAGTTTAACATCACCCCGGTTCCGAGAACTCCTCAAGACAGATGTTAACTGTGGATACTGTATCACAGACACAGTACCTTTGACCCTTCACAAATGTCACTAAACCCGCCCAGAGATGTAAACAACCGTGCATGAGCAGCTCCTATTAGACAGAGGGGGCCCGACAGCCGATCATTTCCAGTCAATTCACCAGGAAGGAGGTACACGGCTCGTGTTGTCTGTAGTTCAGCCATGCCTAGACGGTCAATACTTCGGTTCTATCGCGTCCGCATTGTTACTTTGTGCAAGGAACGGCTCTCAACAAAGGAAGTATCCAGGCGTCTCGGTGTGATGTTGTTAGGTCATGGAGGAGATACAGAGAGACAGGAACTGTCGGTCACATGCCTCGCGCAGGCCGCCCAAGAGCTACTACTGCAGTGGATGACCGCTACCTACGGATTATGGCTCGGAGGAACCCTGACAGCAACGCCACCACGTTGAATAATGTTTTTCGTGCAGCCACAGGACGTCGTGTCACGACTCAAACTGTGCAACAATCAGCTGCTTGATGCGCAACTTCACTCCCGACGGCCATGGCAAGGTCCATCTTTGCAACCACGACACCATGCAGCGCTGTACAGATGAGCCCAACAACACGCCGAATGGAACGCTCAGGATTGGCATTACTTTCTCTTCACCGATGAGTGTCGCATATGCCTTCAACCTGACAATCGTCGGTGACATTTTCAGAGGCAACCCGGCCAGGCTGAACGCCTTACACACTCTCCAGCCAGTGCAGCAAGGTGGAAGTTCCCTGCTGTTTTGGGGTGGCATTATGTGGTGCCGACGTACGCAGCTGGTGGTCATGGAAGTTGCCGTAACGGCTGTACGATACGTGAATGCCATCCTCCGACAGATAGTGCATCCATATCGGCAGCCTTTTGGTGAGGCATTCGTATTCATGGACGACAGTTCGCTCCCCCATTGTGCACATCTTGCGAATGACTTCCTTCAGGATAACGACATCGCTCGACTAGAATGGCCAGCATGTTTTCGAGACATGAACTCTATCGAACATGACTGGAATAGATTGAAAAGGGCTGTTTATGTACGACGTAACCCTCCAACCACTCTGAGGGATGTACGCCGAATCGCCGTTGAGGAGTGGGACAATCTGTACCAACAGTGCCTTGATGAAGTTGTGGATAGTATGCCACGACGAATACAGGCATGAATCAATGCAAGAGTAGGTGCTACTGGGTATTGGAGATACAGGTGTGTACAGCAATCTGGACCAGCACCTCTGAAAGTCTCGCTGTATGGTGGTGCAACATGCAATGTGTGGTTATCATGAGCAATAAAAATGGCGGAAATTATGTTCATGCTGATCTCTATTCCAATTGTCTGTACAGGTTCCGGAGCTCCCAGAACCGAGGTGATAAAAACGTGTTTTTGATGTGTGTACATTCGGATCGTTGCTTACAGAGGCTTCGCTAGCTATACGTATGTGCGTGCCTATGCAGTGTAGTGCCGCATTCAAAAAAAATTTCTTGACATAAGATAATGAAGTGTAACTAAATTTTGGAAGTTGTCTCGTAGTATTGCAAAAACCCTGATAGGATCATAATACGCGGATGTATCGGGTTCTACATTAAATATTAAGATCGTATTATATATTTAAGTTGTCTAAGGCGCTTACAACGCGGGTGTCACAGCCTCGTGTAGTATTTGACGTAATCCAATACTCTAATTATTAACCATCTACATCTACATCTACATGATTACAATTCACAATTAAGTCCCTGGTAGAGGGTTCAATGAACCACCTTTAAGCTACTTCTCTAGCGTGCCACTCTCGAACAGTGTGTGGGAAGAACGAACACACAAATCGTTCCGTGCAAGCTCTGATTCCCCTTGGAGATGACCATTTCTCTCTATGTAGGTGGGCGCCAACAAAATATTTGCACTTTCTGAGGATAAAGTTTGTGATTTAAATTTCATGACAAGGTCACGCCGCAGGAGAAGCGCCTCTGTTTTAATGACTCTCGCCCCAATTCGTGTATCATATCCGGTACTCTCCCACCCCTATTTTGCAATAATAAAGAACAAGCTGTCCATCTTCGAGCTTTTTCGATGTTCTCCGTCAATTCTATCTCATGTGGATCCCACACCACATAGCAATATTTTAGAAGAGGTCGGACAAGCATAGAGTAAGCAGTCTCTTTAGTGGCCCTGTTACACTTTCTAAGTGTTCTGCAATAAATCGCAGAGTTTGGTTTGCTTTCCCCACAACATTATATATGTGATAGTTCCCATTTAAGTTATTCGTGATTGTAATTACTAAGTATTTAGCTCAGTTTACAGAATTTAGATTTGTGTGATTGATCATGTGATTAAAATTTAGCTGATTCTTCTCAGTACTCATATGGATTACTTAATACTCTTCATAATTTAAAATCAATTCGCACTATTTGCACTATACAGATATTTCGTCTAAATCATTTTGCAATTCGTTTTGATCTCCTGATTACTTTACACGACAGTAAATGACAGCATCAACTGCAAACAGTCTAAGAGGGCTGCTCAGATTGTCTCCTAAATCGTTTATGTAGATCAGGAGCAACAGAGGGCCTACAACGCTTCCTTGGGGAACGTCAGGTATTACTTCAGTTTTATTTGATGACTTTCTGTAAATTATTACGTTTCTGACAGGAAATCACGAATCCAGTCAGACAACCAAGACGATACTCCATAGGCACGCAATTTAATTAGAAGTCGGTTTCGCCGAAGGGCGTCAAAAGCCTGCGGGAAATCTAAGACTATGGAATCAGTTTGACGACCGCTGTCGGTAGTGCTCATTACTTTGTGAGAATAAAGAGCTACTTGTGTTTCACGAAAGCGATATTTTCTCAATCCGTGCTGACTACATGTCAATAAATCGTTTTCTTCGAGGTAATCCATAATGTTCGAGCACAGTATATGTTCCAAAATCCTACTGCAGATCGGCGTTAGTGATGTGTGTGTATGTGTTGGGGGGGGGGGGTGAGGAATTAAGCGGATTACTCTTATTCACTTCTTGAAGTTTTAGCCATAAATGTTAATTGTGTATTGCAAATTGTACATTATTGACAACACCCTATAACGACAAGTTACAGGAACAAAATATGTGGCTGTATCGGGTTCTTCATTAAGTATCTAGATCGCGTAATTCATATAAGGTGTTTAACGTGATTGCAGTTCAGGTGCTACAGCTTCGTTTACTATTTATGTGAGATAATGCAGTACTCAATACGTAGCTATGTAGGTCAGTTACAAGTGAGACACGTCAGTCTTTGTACTGCTTGTGTGGTCTAATCCCAATGTTTCCAGGCTGTGCGCTAACAGGCGATGTGGCGGTGTGCCGACAGGTTTCACGGGCATGAACTGCGAGTACGAGTACAACGAGTGCGAGTCCTCCCCGTGCATGCACGGAGGCACCTGCACGGACCAGGTGGGCCGCTTCTCGTGCGCCTGCGGCCGCGGCTACACCGGCAACAGGTGCCAGGTCAAGGTGAGTGCCCCTGCTGGCGCGCTGCCCGCCACGCGCACCGTGGCCCACCGGTATTGACGCCCAGTCCCCGGTTCTACTGCTGGGGGAAGGCGTACCTCCTGTAGATAATGGCTATTTCACTTCTCTCTATACTACACCGATGGCCAGTTAAATTGCACTACTGGGAATGATGGGAAATAAATAAATTTTATGGATGAACTTGAGCTTTCGATACCGCTCGTTGTCTCTGAACCAAGTGTGTGGGAGAAATGATACACTTGCGGAGCATTGCTTTGTTTTGCTTTGGGCGCTAGTATAGTCCGCTAATGGTGGGTTTTGTAATATTGGGTTTGTAGATGAAGTTGTGGATTGTAATGGTACGGGCACGTTACTAAATCTACAACTATTCGAACAGAAGATAACGAGATTTATTGTTTTCACGTTGTGTCTGAACAAGTATTTCGACTGTTTCATTGTTATTATCTTAAAGTTAAATATTAGATAGGTAGGAAATGCTTCTGAGAATGACCCTACTCGTTCGAAACTATTCCTCTCTAAAAAGTACCGGGTGATCAAAAAGTTAGTATCAATTTGAAAACTGAATAAACCATGGAATAATGTAGATAGAGAGGTACAAATTGACACACATGCTTGGCATGACATGGGGTTTTATTATAACCAAAAAAATACAAACGTTCAAAAAATTTCCGACAGATGGCGCTTCATCTGATCAGAATAGCAATAATTAGCATAACAAAGTAAGACAAAGCAAAGATGTTCTGTACAGGAAATGCTCAATATGCCCACCATCATTCCTCAACAATAGCTGTAGTCGAGGAATAATGTTGTGAACAGCACTGTAAAGCAGGTCTGGAGTTATGGTGAGGCATTGGCTTTCAGCATGCCTAGAGATGTCGGTCGATAACGATAAACTTGCGACTTCAGGTAGCCCCAAAGCCGATAATCGCACGGACCTGGGAGGCCAAGCATGACGAAAGTAGCGGCTGAGCACACGATCATCAACAAACAACGCGCGCAAGAGATATTTCACGCGTCTAGCAATATGGGGTGTTGTCTTTTTGGTTCTAATAAAACCCCATGTCATTCCAAGACTGTGTGTCAATTTTTACCCCTGTATCTACAGTATCCCATGGTTTATTAAGTTTTCAAATTTATACTGACTTTATATGGGGCTGTGACAGACAACTAAATAAAAATTAAAGACGATAACGAGTTCACCCCTCCCCTAATCAGTTTGAGCCTACATTATCTGTGATTGTCTTAGTAACAAGCATAAACAGTTATTAAAATTTACCTGAACTTGGAATTTGTTATGGATACATCTTTCGTCTAACTATACTGGTGTCCAAAATTAAAGCAACAAACCGCTGTTTCCCATTCCTGAGCCTAATTCACGATATAATCATAAAAACTACCAACCAGATGTCCGAACCATTGTCTTCTACGTGGAAGATGGAAATTCAATCAACGGACAGCCATACGAACGATGACGTCAGGGCATCAATCAAACGGGTATAGTATGCAGGGTAGTCCCACATCCTCAATCGATGTGTACACAGTCAAAGTCGATGCAGTATTGCACACAGAAGACGCCTACCAGACTCTCTGCGGTGGTGGGCTGTAGGAAGAATGGAAGCAGGACAGTCGCAAACTGATTTAGTCCGAAGGTTTAGTGTGAATTGTTCTGTTGTTTCTCCGATGTGGCGACGGTTTATAAAGTCCGAAAATGTATCCCATACACTAGAGCAGGGCTGACCACGTTTGATTTCAGAAGAGAGGACCATTATTTCGCCCTAAGGGTACGACTTCACCGCTTTAGCACTGCAGCTGACACGTCAGCTAGCAGCATCCTCTTGGCGTGTTGTAACGAGGCAAACGGTGTGCAGGAGGTTTCAGCAGAGTCGTCTTTATTGTCAGAGACATACTGTATGTCTACCTCTGACGCTTCTGCAAGGAGTGAACGTCTAGAGTGTAGTCTTCAACATGCTACCTGGACGGTAGAACAATGGGCCATTGCTGCTTTCACAAATGAGTCCCGATTTAGTCTGGAGGGTGATTCTTGATGGATTCGCTTCTGGAGGGAGTGTGGAATACGATTTAGCGACTCAAATACTATAGAAAGACACCGAGATCGAGGTGTGGTTGGTTGGTTGGATGGTTGGTTGGTTGGTGGTCATCAGTCCCCTAGAACTTAGAACTACTTAAACCTAACTAACCTAAGGACATCACACACAACCATGCCCGAGGCAGGATTCGAACCTGCGACCGTAGCAGCCCCGCGGTTCCGGACTGCGCGCCTAGAACCACTAGACCACCGCGGCCGAGGTGTGTATAGGGATTATGTTTACCACTCGAATGCCTCTCGGCAAGGTTTAACTGCTGTCAGGTTTCGTGACGAGATCTTGGGACCTCATCTGTGGTTGTTGCGAGGTGCTGCGGCCCCAGACGTCGTACTGCTGGACGGTAAATCTCGACCTCACGGAGCACGTGTGGTTGATGTCTTCTTGACAATGGAAGATATTGCACGTGTAGCATGACCTGCTCTCTCTCCCAATTCTAATCCTATATTTCATGTCTGTGATGCACTAGGGAGACGGCTTGCATTACGTCAGCATCCACCAACCATTCTCGAAGACTGCGAGCAGCTCTGCAGGGAGAATGGGCGTATTGCCTCAACATGAGACTGATGACATCAGTCACAGCATACCCCGTCGTTGTCAGGCCTGTATTGCTGCCGGAGGTGGTCACACCCCATGCTTAGCACACTAAACGGTTGTCAGAATGTGTGTGCAAATCCGTTGAGTTGGAAAAAAACGAAGAATATTTTCGTCTACCGTTATGGATGTTGTAGTCTTTTGCGTTCTGTATTCTTTACATCGTCTATACTTCACTGTCACCTTTTTACACTGTTTTGTGGCAAAATAAACTCAACCTTGCAAAATTTCCTTTTGTCGATTTATTTTTTGACACCAGTGTATAAAGTTCTAGCCTGGCGTGCTTCTTGGTTTCAGAGATCGGGGCTCAGTGTTTTCGTGAACTGTCTTTATTCTTCGCTACCTGTATTGGAATCGCGCTTTTGCTTTGTTTTTGTAGTGGTTTTTTAATTTCTACATTGATAGCAGACTTTTCAGTTTTGCTATATAGACCAAGTGATCATTCCGATACCAGTTACAGTTGTTTCTCTTTCTTTTTTGTGTCTTTGAAGTTAACTGTTGCAACTTTTCCCGCATATTTTGCAATTTGGTAATTTTGTAGTTGATATTTTTTTTTTTTCATTCTCGCACAAAATCACCTACTTGGAGGAATTGTGCCATTAGGTTTAATATTTATTCTAAAGAATTTGTGCATTTTCTCATTTATATTTGTACGAGGGCCATTTTTAATTCAAGGTCCGATCGGTTGCTAAACTAAAGCACCAGTGAAAGTCCGACGAAACTTTGCGCAGATGTGTTGCAAAGTGTCTCTATTATGACCACAGATTGCGTCATGTCGCACTTTTGAGTTCTCAGAGCACAGTGAGTACGTAAAATTGCCTCCAAAACAACAGTGTCTGTCATTCGATTCTAGACGTGGGGTGAAGCGGAGAGTGGAGGGGCGAAGGAGTCGATGTTCTGACTGATTTTATCCAGACACATAACGTACCTGTCATATATCTGTCATGCGTGTCCGTATTCAGGACAGTAGCCAGCCACACACTACAAGCGGAAGAAAGACACTCCTGCAACGTATTCGATGCGAAGTATTTGATCTCCCACCACAAACCCATACTTGACTATATCGATCTTCATCTCTTTGCGCATATGAACCAATGGCTATGAGGAAATGAGGACAGCATTTTGGCACGGACAAGGAGCTGCAGGCAGCGTCCAGAGTTGGCGGAAAGCAAAGGCTTCTATCTTTTATGATTAAGGTATCTGGAAGTTGGTATCAATCTACAACAAATATCTATGTTGGAGCGGCGAGTATGTAGAGAAGTAGCTGTTAGCTCTAGCTAAATATTGCACATTAAAAGATTTTTATTTTCACTGTGGTTGCCATTTAAATTCTTGAAAAAAAATAATAGGGTAATTTCCAAGAATGTTTGCCTAACGAAGACACGGGCCCCACAGGATAGATATCGAACATGCGTTTTAAATCGATCACGCAACTGTGGTGGCGGGAGTTATGACGAGTGTTTAGAGTGGTCGCTATAACAACGACAAAAGAATAATGTTGATTACAATGCTTGTAATTACAAAGGGAATAACTTGTCTCACTAGTCACCGACGTTGTCGTCATTAGCAAGTCCATTTGATGTGTATGGTACGAGAAGGATTCCCTTTTTGCCACAACCTAGTTTTTTTGTTCTTGCTATGTGCGACTCGTCCGCTTCAACAACTTTATTTGGTCCACCGATCGGTGTCCTGTCGTTCGTCACTATCACATAACAGACTTATCTGCAAAATCCGAAATAGTTGTACACGCTGTTGGTAGATAAATCAGTTTCCGACGCTGTTACATGCAGAGTGTAGTCCTAATCCTGCAAGATACAATAATTATGCTCGTCTGGATCGATAATTTTGAATAGTCAAACCATATATTTTTCCCGAAAGTCGTTCGCTTACCACAGTGTCCACAATCACTCTTCTTAGGAACTTTTATAGACTTGCCCCCACTGCCGTCTACACAGTCTCTCCTTTAGTCATGTGATATTTGGGGCAAAACTTCAAACACATCTCTACATTACATAAGCTCGGAATTAGATTCTTCCATACGAGGCAATCGGCCGAAGAAACGTCTACGACACCATACATCCCAACCAACTACCGACATAAATATTATGTTTCCACAGTAACTTACAAAAAATTTGTCGCCGCGAGGGATTAGCCGAGCGGTCTCAGGCGCTGCAGTCATGGACTGTGCGGCTGACCCCTGCGGAGGTTCGAGTCCTCCCTCGGGCATGGGTGTCTGTGATTGTCCTTAGGATAATTTATGTTAAGTAGTGTGTAAGGGGACTGATGACCTTAGCAGTTAAGTTCCATAAGATTTCACACACATTTGAACATTTTTTTGTCTCATTTTAATATTCTACCCAATATCAGACTGTGGGAAGGCATGGACTACGATCCTACTCGATGTGGCCACTGAAGATTTCACACATCTTTTAAAAAATTTATCATAACTCCCGCAACCACAGCTGCATGATCGATGCACAACCGCCGCGCTCTATATCTATCGTGTGAAGCCCAGGGCTTCCATAGGCAATCATTCTTAGAAATAAGCCCTCGCATTTTTACTTGATGCAAACGGAATATTCAGACATAGGTAGAAACTAAAAACTAGAAGACTAGAGATCCCTGTAGTGGCAGAGTAATTATAAGTACTTACCTGTAGTGTAGAAATAACAGCTGCAAAAATATAAAGTATGAAATTGGAACCCACTAATGTATTTAGATAGTGGGTTACATGTATAAATACAATAATTAAATAAAGAATTTTAAAAAACGGATGATGTCATGCTCGCCATTTTGCAATCGTGTTTGTGTTACACTTCAGGGCTTATGATTACGTCATCGGTCAAAGTAGTTGGGGGGTATCGAAAGCTTCAGCATATCCAATATTACTTATTTTATTTATAGTGCATATGCAATATAGCAGTAAGAATACATAGAATACTTGGTAAAAGAAAGAAGAACGTAACTAGCGTTCCACGAAAAAATTATCCGAATGGGACGGAAATTGCTAGATGTGATGTACATGTACAGACAAACAGATATTTACTATTTCAGAAAAAATCGATTATGTATTCAAGAGAAAGAAATTGAGGCTGATGCAAGCAGTTATTCGGCTTGACATTGATACGCAGATCTGTCGGATGTCCTTCTGAGAGATATCGCGCCAACGTCTGTGCAATCGATGCTTTAGATCGTCAAAACATCGAGCTTGTTGGAGGGTCCTGCCAATAAGGCCCAAACGATCTCAATTGGGGAGAGATCCAGGAACTTTGCTGTCCAATGTAGTGTTTTACACGCACGAAGACAAGCGGTAAAAACTTTTGCCTTGTGTGGGTGGACATTATCTTGCTGAAATGTACGCCCAGTATGGCCCAGAGTATCGGCGACGTATGACAGTGTTGTAAGGATGTTGCGAATGAGAACCAGGATATTGCTACAATACGAAATGGTTATCCAGACCACCACTCCTGGTTGCTGGGGTGCTGGGCAGTCCACCATTAGGTTAGTAGCCCACTGCTGTCAGGGCACCTCCAGGCACGTCTTCGGTCTCGAATGTCATTGGCTGGAGTAGATTTGTCTTCAGCGATGAGTTCCTCTTCGAACTGAGCCCTGATGACCAGGTAAGACTTGTCTGGAAATGGCGCAGACAGTAGTGTTACACCAACCTGACAGTCGCTCACCATACTGTACGACAACCAGGAATGATGGTCTAGGGCGCCATTTCATCTTCCAGCAGGATGACTTTGATTGTCATCCGTGGATTTCCTTACAGCACAACGGTACCTTGATGATAATCTACGTCCACTTCGTTGCCCTTCAGGGCAATCCATCCTGGACTCGTATTTCAGCAAATAATTCATGTCCGCACATGTCGAAAATGTCTACTGCTTATCTTCGTTCTTGCCAGGACCTACCTTTGCCAGCAATGTCGCCAGATCTCTCCCCAATTGAGAACGTTTCGGGCATCATGGGTAGGACCCTGCAAAGTGCTCGGGATGTTGACAATCTAACGCGACAGTTGTACAGAGTTGGCAGAAGGGCTGCCAACACATCTGTTACCAATGCCAAACCGAATACCTCCTTGCAAAAGGGGCAGTGTTGGACCAACGTCTTATTGATTTGCTCAGTTTCTTATGAATAAATTTCTCTTGAATAAATCATTCATTTTTTCTGAATCTGTAATAAATCGTTCCTCTGTACATGAACATCACATCTACTGATTTCCGTCCCATTCAGATACTTTCTTCGTGGTGGGTCTTAGAGTGTATATGAGTGACTTGAGGGAATACAGAGTGCCACATCTGATGCATAGAACTGCCTCCTCTCATTAGAACAATGACCCTAAACTTGCTGGCTAACCAATAGAACTCAGCTAAGTTACAGATGAGTCATTCCATGCTTCATCTTCATACCAATATGCCAATCCATGAACAGATGTTTTCAGTGGGTTCTGAAGTTAGAGGAATGTGATACTTGAGGTCAAAAGAGTACCGATGGCACATAAAAAAAAGAAAACGCCTGGTGTTCGTATTAACGGACTTGTAAATCAGACGTGCCCAGTGCCTCCCCACATACCATCATTATTCACAAGTTCATTCTTCTTTCATTCCCAATTTTTATCATGTGTTTTGGTCTCTATGAGCAAACGATGTCTATTTTTTTCATTACGTGTATGTATTGTATTGACACTCTACTTTATTAATTTCACGTAGTTAACTGAATCACAAATTCTAAACTCAGAAATTCACCTTTCTGTCTACTCCTTCTTTACTGATTGTTGAAGAGCACATGTTCCCAGGTTTCAGAAAATTCCTTTCCCACATTGCAACCGGCCTGTACCATTTATCGCATGTACATCTTCCTGCTGTCTGGTCGACTTGTCTGGCGACGAGCTGAAGAGATTCTCCTTTTTGCAGGTTGACCTGTGTGACCCGAACCCCTGCCACGACCACCACTACTGCGTCGACCGCGGCAACAATTACACCTGCGAGTGTCCCAAAGGCTTCTCCGGACCCGACTGCCTCATTCCGTCACGAGCGGTGAGTACACTCCGCTAACTTGAGTTTGCTCTCCGACAACTGTGGAAAATCGTCTACAGTTTCGCGTTTATGAAACGAGTTTTATTTCTTGAACAGAGTATACTTTTATATACGTGCGATTTACCGTCGTCTTCACTCTATAGGTGTCTGTAAAATACGATGTGACTTAGCCAGTAACAGTGGACATTAACCATGGGACAGTAAAGAGGGAAAATGTTACAATGGTACTAAACGGTCGTAAAGTTTACTACTCCACATTTTATTAACTCATATTATTCATTAGTTCGTTACAATTATTATGCCTTGAAAGGTATATTACATACCAAATTAAGTCCTGTTTCATATCCTACTACAGTCCTAAACTTAACGAGATCTTAGTAATCCAGAGATAAAGTTCCACTTGAAACTGCCCTGGTTACAGATGCCATCTTTATAAATGAATGTATTTTTAGTAATATTATTACGTGATCTGACTGTCCTCAGGAATAATGCATCGCAGAAATGCGTCTGTCATGTAAAGGAAATTCCTTTGGCGTCTTAAATTAAGCGCTATAGGTTACGGTGACGTAGTAATCAGTTGTCAGAGTACGTAGCAACGATGCGACGAAACAGCTATTGTCCTGGACCTCTAGAGGCAAATTTACCTTTTTTTCCTCGAATTTATTGGCTTTCACAAGGTGCAGATTCAGGGAGCCTAACAGTGGAATGTCGATTACAAGGTTACGAACGTAAGGACAACACAACAGCCAGTCCCCGAGTGAAGTATATCTCCGCCCCAGCAGGGAACCGAATTCGGGACCCTTGGCTTGAGAATCTGCCGCGCTGACGGCGCAGCTAAAATACTTAACTTTTGAGGTCCAAAATAATTTATTTATTTTAAGAAATGCTTGATATTTGAATAAAAGGCCCGGAGCAGAAGTTGCTCCAATTGAACTATTAGTCAAATTGAAGCAGGAGAATATTTCTGTCACTATCTCTGCATAAGGTATTAGCGCAAAGCTTCTCGACTATTAAATGCTACTAACTTGCAAAAGTAATGCTCAATTTAATTAAGTTGACCAAAGGAACGAAATAGCAAAGGTTTAACTTCCGGATAGTTATTTTATCCCAAAAACACAGAGATTCTACTGAGAACAATCAGATTAATGTTATAGGACTAACATTTTGCTCTCAGCAAAATCATACGCAGACCTGTAAAAAACATGCAATATGCAAAACCTTTTGCTAAAACCGATCACGAATCAGAAACAACACGTGCACGAATAGGATCAGCCCCACATATATCTAGCGTTCCCCAAGGTAGTGTTATAGGCCCTCCGCTGTTCCTTATCTATATGAACGATTCTGGAGACAATATGGGCAGCCATCTTAATTTGTTTGCAGTTTAACGTCTAGTAAACTCAACAGAGGATCAAAACAAATTGTAAAACGATATAGTTAAGATATCTAAATGGTGCTAAAATTGGCAATTGACCGTAAATAAAGAAACGTTTGAAGTCATCCACGTGAGTGCTAAATGGAATCCGTTAAACGTCGGTTACGCGATAAATCAGTCAAATCTAAAGCTCGCACTTTCGACTAAAATACAATTACGAACAATTTATATTGGAAAGAACACACAGAAAATGTTGTGGGGAAGGCAAACCAAAGACTGCGTTTTATTGGTCGGACACTTCAAAATATAACAGACTGCCTACTCTACGCCTGTCCGTCCTCTTTTGGATTACTGCTACCCGGTATGGGATCTTTACCCGATAGGATTAGCGGAGTACTCCGAGAAAGTTCAAAGAAGAGCAACAAGTTCCGTATTATCGCGAAATAGGGGAGAGATTGTTCCTGACATGATTCAGGATATGCGGTGGACGCCCCAAAAACAAAGGCATTTTTCATTGCAGTGGAGCTTTCTCACGAAATTTCAGTCACCAAATTTCTCCTGCGAATGCGCAAATATTTTGTAGACGTCGACCTACATACGGTGAAACGATCATCATAATAAAATAAGGGAAATCAGAGCACGCACGGCAGGATATAGGTGTTTGTTTTTTCCGCGCGCTGTTGAAGAGGGGAATAATAGAGAATTATTGTTAAGGTGGTTCGATGAACACTCTGCCACGAAATTTAAGCGTGATTTGCAGAGTATCCATGTAGATGTAGATGTAACTGCGCATACCACTCTGCTACTCATTTAGTAACATTCCATAAACATCCTCACCGCTCCAGTGTAGCTCGTCAGACAGATAATTGTGGAAAATGTTACCTTGTGTTGGAGAACAGACCCGTAGAACGAAGTTGTATATGCTTGTTATTATCACTTCGTCAATACAAGCCCATTACTCCGCATACGTCATGGAGCCAAGCTCGTTAGCACACCATAATACGCACGAACAAAACACACCTTCACTTCAGAGCAGGCAAAACAGAATAGAAGTGGGAACGGAACGCCATGTTTTCGTTCCAAACCAGCAAGCCACGCGTGGTGGCCGCCTCCTCGCTAAAAATTGGCTGCACCCATTTTCGCCTCAAAGGCCTCAGGGCAGATTCACAAGTGTAGACTAAGCAGCTGTGAATATGCGGAGGTCGATCATTGTACCACAAAAACAGTAGCAAAGACTGATCACGAGACGAAGGTACATAAAAACAGAACATATGCGAGGTGGTCGATGGTAATGGACAACTTTCAGAGTCCTCACAACCACCACCACCAACCATCACCACAACCACCATCACCAATAACAACCACATCAGAATAATATTGCCATCACGTTGGCCAACATGTTCTGAAACACAAGAAAAGATCGAAAACCATACAGTATGCTAAAAATTATTTACAATTTTCGGGAGGTCTGAGTGCCAGGGCGGAATTTTTGCACTGTTTCAGCGGGAACAAATTTTGTGGGCGATCGTAAGTAATGTACCAAGCAGATGTGACTTTCATAAGGATAAACCATTCCTTGAAAGTGTAGCTATAACTCCTAAATGTGTTAAAATAAATTACAAATAACTGCATTGTGGCAGAAGAATTATTATTGTTGATTTCTTTCCAATATTAAGACAACAGTCACGAACAGCCCAGTAAGATGAAATGTCTGTTCTTCGCGGGATAGGAATCACTATACAAACTATTTCGAACAGAAACTCGTACTGGTAGTATCCATTGCTGACAATTCGAACTTCAAATGGTTTTCTCTGAAACGCCAACCGAAATGAAAGAGCGCTTCTTCGAGGAAAGTTAAGAGGTAAAATGAGTTGAAAGGTTAGGTAGAGGTGGCTGCGGCACATTTATTCTAAACTGCATTTCGTCAAAAGCACATTTCTAATTCAATAATGTTAAAGCGAAAAACTCTCACAAAAAACGCACCAATATGCATAAACAGACATGGGGTCTAAAATGCATACCTTTAGGGCTATGATCACATATTCGATACTGTGAAACACATTTCTTCTACTGCATTCCCTTCGCTTTCTACATTTTAGGAGGACGTAGTATGGACAGAAAAGAGAAAAAAAGTCCTTAAACATGGATTTTAAAATGCATCTGTAAGACCTATGAGCACACTTGTTCAATATAAGAGATGTGTTTGGCTCAAATGGCTTTGAGCACTATGGGACTCAACTTCTGAGGTCATTAGTCCCCTAGAACTTAGAACTAGTTGAACCTAACTAACCTAAGGACATCACACACATCCATGCCCGAGGCAGGATTCGAACCTGCGACCGTAGCGGTCTCGCGGTTCCAGACTGCAGCGCCAGAACCGCACGGCCACTTCGGCCGGCTAAGAGATGTGTTTCACAGTGTTGAAGATGGACTAGTGCTCGTAGCTGTTACGGTATACATTTTAGAGCCCATGCTTATTGGATTTTTTCTTGTTTTGATGGTTACTACCACCTCTCAAAATATTCTACACTCTTTTAACGTCCTGTGCATTTTTAAAAAACTACTTAGGTCCGCATCCACAAGTACAATAATCATAATAAATTATAATTATAATAATTATAGTAAAACAGAATTCTTATCACTCATAATGTATAGCTCGACTTGTATCCATGCACAGAAGATACTACCGGAGAGATGAGCCGCTTTAAACTCTATACAAATATTACATACACTAAACAATAATCAGCACTTATCAACATTGTTACACCCTTGCCGGAAGCTCAAGGAAAAGGAAAGTTACGCAATATTGCTCACACAAGGGCATCGTCAGGAGTGCCCCAGGGAAGTGTAAGAGGACCGCCGCTGTTCCCTATATTAAAATGTAGACTTTCACAGCCGGAAATGTCATGTCCATTATAATTATCCGGGCTGTTATGCCGTGGTCGGTTGATGAATTCTGTGTCAATTGCCAACGTTAGAGTATATAGGATCCCATGCAGCTGTGGAGATGTTTATGTGGGTACCACTAAAAGAACTGTTTCAAAACGTTTGGAAGAGCACAAGGGCAATTGTAGAAGAGGAGAAACTGAACGATCAGCTGTTGCGGAGCATGCGTGTCAGCCAGGTAACCACCATATTCGAGGAGACGCAAGTACTAGCGGCCACAAGCGGATATTACGAAAGGCTCTACAGGGAGGCAATCGAAATCGCCAAACACCCTAATAATTTCAATCGAAAGGAGGAGGGCGTGAAATTAAACGGTATACGTGCGCCGTTGTTGAAGAAGATGTGTAGCACCCGTCCACCACTGGGTAATGGCTACGGCGATCGACGGCAGCGGACAGCGGCCAATTGCACTGACGTTTTCAAAACACGTGACGTCACGCCTCGGCGCTGGTGCGCGCGGATACGGAATTTAGCGGCAGTCAGTAGCGAGCCAGTGGGTGTGTTGGACCATCCATCGAGCTACAGACCCCCTTGAAGATGTCCTCCGCAGACGGGGACGAAACGTACAAAATTCATCAACCGACCACGGCATAACAGCCCGGATAATTATAATGGACATGTTCTCTATATACGTAAACAATTGCCAGACAGTGCGGGCGGCAGTCTGCGGTTGCTCGCTGAAGATGCCGTGGTCTAGGGTAAGGTGTCGAAGTTGAGTGACTGTAAGAGGATACAAGTCGAATTAAACAAATTTGCATTTGGTGTGATGAATGGCAGCTAGCCCTAAATGTAGAGAGAAGTAACCTAATGCAGATGAGTAGGACGAACAAACAGGTAATGTTCGGATACAACATTACTAGTGACCCGCTGGACAAAGTCAAGTCGTTTAAACATCTGGGCGTAAGGTTGCAAAGCGATATGAGGTGAAACGAACATTTGAGAACTGTCATAGGGAAGGCAATTGGTCAACATAGGTTTATTGGTAGAATTTTAGGAAAGAGTGGTTCGCCTGTAAAGTAGACCCCATATGGGACGCTGGTGCGACCTATACTTGAGTGCTGGTCGAGTGTCTGGGATACATAACAGGTTGGGTTGAAGGAAAACATCGAAGCAACTCAGAGTCGGGATGCTAGATTTCTTACCGGCAGATTCGAATAGTACGTAAGTATTACGGAGATGCTTCGGGAAATCAAATGGCAATACCCGGAGGAAAAGTGACGTAATTTTCAAGAAACACTACTGAGAAGTTTTAGAGAACCGGCATTTGATGCTGACTGCCGAACTATTCTGCTCCCACCAACAACATCACGCGTAAGGTTCAAATGGTTCAAATGGCTCTGAGCACTATGGGACTAAACTTCTAAGGTCATCAGTCCCCTAGAACTTAGAAATACTTAAACCTAACTAACCTAAGGACATCACACACATGCATGCCCGAGGCAGGATTCGAACCTGCGACCGTAGCGGTCGCGCGGTTCCAGACTGTAGCGCCTAGAACCGCTCGGCCACCCCGGCCGGCCACGCGTAAGGAACACGAAGATATAAGATACGAGAAATCAGGGCTCATACGGAGGCGTACAGTCAGTCGTTTTTCCGTTGCTGTATTTGTGATTGGAAATGACTAGTAGTGATTCCGGGTACCCTCCGCCACGAACCTTACGGTGGCTTGTTGTAGATGTAGATGTAGAGCCCTGATCAAATATGCAGCCAGCAACACTGGAGACAATCAAACTTTCTTAAGCTAACGACACCATCTGTTTTCTGAACAATAACGAAGGATTTTCTAAATAATAGCCAAACCACTCTGCACCCTATGAAGTTAGCGAGGCACACTGTAGAGAATTATGTCAGAGTAGCGAGTGACAAATAGGTTTTTCCGCCAATCACACGCCAACGTCAGTGTAGTTGCACTTAAGGCATGCAGTGAGCAGCGGGCAAAGAGTTGCGAAGTAAACTTAATCGAAATTGTATGTTTAAATATTGTTACAAGACGTGATCAGAATATGTAATATTACCTTTATCAGAAATTTCTATTCTGACACCAAGTCGGTACTCGGACTAGATCATTTTAGGTCCGTTTGAACCATGTTAAGTAGTTACACTGGGGTGCACTTTGTCACGTTCTGTTTAACGTCCATGGAGAACATGTTATAAGAAGAGGTCTTCGGTGAGACCCGAATGGAGGCTGGGGAGTCAGAATTTGCTGATGATACAATCACAGGTAGAAATGAACCACTGTGTAGTTAGAGGGAAAGTGAGGAACTTGGATTGTCTGTTAATAATCATAAGACCAAGATCATGATAATGGTTAGAGGTGCTACTGATGAACCAGGTGGTTATAATTAAACTGACGACGCTCCAGCTGGTGCAGTGCCGGCTGCATACATCGCTGTACGTTAAACAGTCGCAGACATGTTCATTCATTGGTGCGCCTGCGGAGTATGGTGAAAAAAAATTAGTGGTTCCACTTTCTGCCATCAGGTGCAAATATGGCGCTGTAAGAATTCAGAATATGGAATGTTTCCTGTTTTGACGTTAACATGCTGGTTGTCGCTTGGCTACGTGTGTGATTTCTTTTTGAAATGACTGTTGGTGTAAAGGGATAAGAAGTTTTAAATTTTCTGTATGAAACGTAATATCTATTAAGCAGAAAGACCGTGCCCCGCTGGTAAAATTGTTTCATCAGAACGGCAGCAATAGGAGCGCTACATTGCGGGAATATCACCGAAAAAAAAAAAAAACAGATAGAAAAGGCCCCATGTCAATAAACGTGTTAAAGAAAATTAGGATCAAATGGCTCTGAGCATTATGGGACTTAGCATCTGAGGTCATCAGTCCCCTAGAACTTACAACTATTTAAACCTAACGAACCTAAGGACATCACACACACATTCATGCCCGAGGCAGGATTCGAACCTGCGAGCGTAGCAGTCGCGCGGTTCCGGACTGAAACACCTAGAACCGCTCGGCCACCGCGGCCGGCGAAAATTAGGTGGTACAGGAGGAAGAGGGAGGCGGCCCAATCCTCTGTCAACTGTCGATAAGTTTGCTGTAGCTGTAGCCGACCGTGCAGCACATGCCCCAAATTCTTCAGCCAGTGTTCGGGCTGTGTCATGGGAATTGTCTCTTCCCTAGTCTACAGTTCAAAACATTTTGCGACGTATATTACACTGATGTCCCTACAAGATTCAGAATGTGCACCAAATGAAGCCCCAAGATAAGCTCAACACCGTGACTTTGCCCTTCGTTTCTTGGCACCCATGGAAGTGGATGACATGTAGCCGGGGAATATTATTTGTACAGACGAGGTCCATTTCACTCTGCACGGTGCCATCAAGGCACGGAATTGTCATATGTGGGCCTCACAACCTCCCACATATTGTGCAGGAACATCCACTGCACTGAGCTTACGGACTGTGTTGAGTGGTTTTACAAGCTCCTTGAAGCTCGGTCAGTTTTTCTACAAGGGGCTGACAGCTCATCGGCCTGTTGGGTATACAGTGACATCTACACGTTTTAAGGACCACCTTGTGTGCACGTCACTCCAGCTTTGTAAGAAAGTAACTGTACACACACCACTATATTCAACCAAGATGGCACATGTCACTTGCCGGGTGAAAGATCTTCTTCGAGATACCTTAGGTAACGACCGCATCATCACTAGTCGTTTCAAGATCTGTGGCCTTACAGATTCCCGAGCTAAATCCATGTGACTTTTGCTCGTTGGGATACATAAAAGATTGTATCTGCCAGTGATTTATCCTGACTCTTACTGACGAGAAGGATAGCATACGACGACATGTTGCTCTGATTACACTGGATATACTGCGAAGAAGTGTCGACCATGGTGTGTTATGGATGCAACAGTTACTGAGTCGGGAGACCATACATAACACATGTTGTAACTTGTGAGCGTATCCTCATAAACACGCCAGAATCATCGTTATTGTGTGTTTGATCATTATTCCCTTTCTCTCTACCCAAGCCGCATTCTGAATTCTTACAGCGCCATGTTTTCACCTGGTGGCAAAAAGTGGAACTGTTACATTTTTCAGCACATTCCGCTAGCGCACTGATTGATGAACATACCTACGATGTTTCAACGTCTTGCGAGTATACAGCCCACACTGTAGCGTGTGGAACACCGTCAGTTTAATTATAACCACCCGGTACTATCAGAATATAAAGTAGTTTAGCAGTTTGTCCAGTGGTTCGGAAAGTGTGTTTCTCTACAGAGGATATATGATGCAGATTTGTTCTTGGTTGGGAAGCTGCTCCGAATCTGATAGTAATTTGGAAAGACCAAGTCCTAAAGAGACGTATTAAATTGAACGTGTTTAAATTTCTGGTGTTTCCAGTTTTCTTTCGTGGTTCTGAAGCAAGGACAATAACTGAAGAGAACCGCAAGGGAATTGATACTTTTTGTTGTGGCTGTGCCCTCTTGTAATGTTTTGTGCTCCCTGACTGGATGAAGAGAGGGTGGTATGAAAGGTGGGTAGCCGGTTTTCTCTCGCTACAACACAAAATGCATACGTGGCTGAAGTACAGTTTATTGCAGGAATCAATTTAGTACTTAGCTGAAGTTTTGTGGTTAACAGCAATCAAATAACATGTACTAATTCTTGAATCTTGTCCATGTCCATTTTACAACTATATACAATGACTAACGTTCCCTCACAGCTAGCTAAGTTGCGAGGCGACGACCATCACTGTGCAGGATTAGAACACAGTGCGACGTATTGAGGTGCAATGCGAACTGAGTCCCGATGCGACGTACTGATGTACTGAGATTGAGCGACTGAGAAAGCTCGGTCGTCGTCCGCGGCGTCCTGTATGCACGCTGCTCAGAGGGCGTTGTCGGCGTGTAGCCATAGTAGCCTGGAGGGGGGGGGGGGCGTGCCTTTGTCTCCTCTTGTCATAGGCGTGCCTAGTTCAGCACCTGCTATACAATGTTTCCTGGTGTTGTCCAGTGTGTTGGCGAAGGCGTACGCCAGCACACTTCTGAAGTGTGAACATGTAGGAGATTCCTGAGAGTATCATGGTTGGGCAAATGGACCAACAAATCAACCCTTCTAGATCTCAGGGTTGATAATATGTTTTCCAGTATATCTGTACAGCGAATCTGCCGTTATTGCGTCACATAGTTCGACGACAGGAGAATAACTTGGAAAAGATGATCGTCCGAGGGAAATTCGAAGGGAAAAGACTGCAGGGGAGATCGCTGAGAAGATGGATGGACCGGATAAACAAGATACACCAGACATGGTACCAGCTATTCCAAGATGCAGAAGACCGGAAAAATGGAGACAGACTGTTTAGAGGTTATGTGATTGGCCACCAACTTTCAACTATGAAAGAGTGAGTGCTGATGGTTGATGACCAGTTCAAGAGTACGTCACCTGGAGCTCCTGTTGCATATAACGCTCACTTGACATTTGTAACCAGTTCGAGGTCAAGAACGGTGGAACTTAGTCCTTCCGTCACCGCCTCTTCATCCACAAACTCGGCTCCAACTTCAAATGTAAATTTTGTGGCACGTCGCCACAGTAATTGATAGAATTGCAAATTTTTCCTGGAGTTTCTAGAGTTCGGCAGTCTGCAGGGGTCTAAAGTAGACACCATTAAAATGCAATTGCTGCTTTCAAAGTCTCCGCAGTGAAGTGCTTCAAATATTGATTCCTCGAAGAGACTTGGCAAGGCGCCTCGTCATTCGTCTTGTTCGCAAATTTTCCGTCGGATACCTTGATTCGTATCGAGTCTTGCTTTGTCATGGAAATTTTACGCTACGGACTTTCTTACTTTCAGCCGTGCGGTGAAGCGTGTACACAAACCAACGAATCAACAACTGCAGAATGTGAAAAGCTGGAAACTGGAATGATTTACTACTAACTGTATGACATTTTCTTCCTTGCTGTGTTACCTTGTTAATCTAGAAATACTCTGGATTTTTAAACTTTTCTAGGGAACATCAGAACTTTCATGCTAAAATAATACACTATTTAATTAGTATTCTGTAGTATAAGTTCCAGATTTTCCAAGAATTTTTGTAATATGAGTTTTTGGTATCGTGAACCGTGTGGACATACGATAACTCTGTTGGTTTGAAAATAAAATTAAACGCTCTTAGAAGGCAGTATCAGTCGTTCGCTGAAAAGTCATCTCCATTGCTAGAAGCATTTTACTTTTTTCGGACGGCCGTTTTGAAATTTTTTGTTGGCAGCAGGCTCAACAATAAACCAATTACCGTATCAGTTCACTCTGTTTCTTTCTGTTTAAAAATCCAAGTGATAAACGAGGACTCTTCGTATTGGTTCTCCTTTTTCTTAGTTTTTAATGAGGTGTTTTCCAACCCTAAACTTTTTGTTGGAAACACATATATATACAGAAAATTTAGTAAATTATGTTCGTATGTTAGGTACACCTGTGGCAAGACATACTGTATTTAATACTCTGTGAGTAACAGTTACTCAGTGTTACCGACGACAAAGCTACCGCAGTTATTAATTACGGTTTTCCGAAATTCTTTCACCAAAGGAGATGCGATAAACAAAATTAGAGTAGGAATGAAAAACAGCTACCTGCATGAAAATTTGGAAGCAGGTACCTTCGGTGTAGCGAAACAACTTAAGTCACTTCCTTAAAGGCAAGTTTCCCGATGCAAACTCTACACCAGTTGGGTTCCCTTCGGAATTTTCGGATGAAATAACTTAAATTTTGTCAGTCATATACAAGCGTTCGCTAGAAGAAAGCGCCATAGCTAAGGTCTGGGAAGCTACACAGCTCACACGAATTCACAAGAAAAGATATAGCAGTAATTTACTGAATAATAGACTCACATCATTGCCATCAATTTGTAGTAGGATTTTGGAGCATCTACTGTGTTCCAGCCTTGTGAAATACCTGGAAGCGAAGGGCACACAACCATCACAGGGTCAGAAAATGTTCTTATGAAACACACATGGCTATTTATTCGTATAAAGTAATGGGTACTATGGAAACCTGATTCCCTATTTCTGGATTTCCAGAAGATTTTTGATACGACTCCTCACAACTGGCAACCAAAAGAGTGAATTACCACAAGCGTACATTCTTTCCTTTATTCTGCGTAATAGCCACACAAAAGACCATCCACATCTGCCGAAAATAAAAAAATTCATACATGCAGACAACATCGCCATTACTGCTCAAGGAAGAACATTTGAAAACGTTCAGAGGGTACTGATACACGTTTTGGGTACCTTGTGGAACTACTGTGAAGAAAATCAGCTGTTGTCTAACCCAGAAGAAAATTCACGTGTATGAATTCCACATACGCATTAGTGAGGCCATAAGACGGAAGTAGAGTAGGGAGGGCTTAGACGACACCACTGTGCTAAACCAAAATACCTGAGAATCAGCTTGCACCGTGCTCTGTCATTTAAAAAACACAACACCGAGCTAGAAGGCAAAAAGATGTGCAAGGAGAAGTATTATATGTAAACTGAAAGGATTAACACGGGGAGCACAGCCTGAAGTTTATCGATCGTCAGCAATGGACTCTATTTTGCAGCCTAAGAGTATGCGACACGATTATGGGAGGCATCTTGCCATTCCAAACAAACTTTTTTTTTGCCAGGATTGTCACCGGATACCTGAGGCCTGCACCTGCCCACAAAATTCGCCCATTTGCGTCCATAGCACCACCAAATATCAGACGCAATGTAGCCAGTGAAACAGAGAGGAAGAAACAGCAAACTGACACACGGCACTTAATGTATAACCAGTAAAGGGCTCAAACTCTTCTTAACTCTAGGAAGAGCTTTATCCAACTGACAACAGCCCCGTGAGGCCGACCTGAGACTCACCGCCTATCGTTGTGTTTCGACTCTCTATAAAATACAAACCGGCACCTCAGAGAGGAAATCACACAAGGGCAGCAACTACAGTATATAAAAGGGGAACACTCATAAATTAAAAACAGGAATCGGAAAATTCAAAGTAAACATGGTTCGCTGACGCTACCTTGATGGTGATCAGTGTGGATGCCGAGAAAGACGAGTGAACATAAGCTCAAGTATTCAAGGATGGAGTTTGTTTGTGCAGTGGAAGATCTGTTTTTGTATGAAATCACAAAGCCATTAAAGCTGGAGAGTTTTGAAAAAGGAGGGTTTAGATGCTGTCGCCAGAACACAGTAAAAAAAGCAAGTAACCAGCTTCTCATCATATTGCTTTCCAATGGAGCATCTCTTTAGCTGTGGGACTGGATTTATGACATCCTGCCAGGGAGGTCAGTGTTCGAAGTAATTGACGGGAATCAGTTATTATTGGTTTTCCGGTTTGAGCTGACTGCAATTTAATTCAAGAGAATTACACCAGGGGCGTTTCGCTAATACTTATGAAGCATCTCCTGTGGTTATTGGTGTTTATTTACGTATTCTCCAAACCATAGCATTTTCCCCTCCTTGCTAGCAGCGGTTGACGTCGAAGGCCTTCGTTTCACATATGCACTTCGCAGTTTTCGCCATTCTGCAACATTTCCTGCACATAACGTCAGTTCAATTTACAGAAGTGATGTGTAAATAATGCAGCGGAAGAAATACTGCAGAATAGCACAAATTGACAGGTGCATATGTGAATCGGGATCTTCCGGCGTCAACCACTGGAAAAAGCAATGTTGTACAGAATACGTAAAGAAACACCAAAACCACGGGAGATCCTTTATAAATAAAAGCGAAACGCGTCTGGTGCAATTCTCTTTAATTAAACTGCAAAAGCTCAAAACGTAAAACAAATAATAAATTATTTAACAGCTGCTAAGGAAGATGAACATGCAAACAAACGTATTAACTGACGGGAAATTCTCGAGTAAAACAGAAGTGATATCTAGGTTTTCCCAAGGGAGTGTTGTAGCCTTCTACAGTTCTTAATCGATATTAAAGATGTAGGAGACAGTATCTGAGTAGTCCTCTTACACTATTCGCTGCTGATATTACCGTTTACCATCTAGCAAGGCCCACAGAAGATCAAAATGAACCGCAGAACGGTTTAGGCAAACGGTGTGGAGTAAAAAGTGGCAGTTGACGCAGAAAAATAAAAATTTTGAGGTCCATCTCATTAGTGCTAAAAAATCTGTTACATTTCGGATACGCGATAAATAGTACAAATTTAAAGGTTGCTTATCCAGCTACATAGCTACCAATTAGAATTACAAATCACTTACACTGTAGTATACAGAAAACGTGGTCCCGAAGGCTTATCAATGACTGCATTTTATTCTCAGAACACCTAGAAGATACAAGAAACATACTAGACTTCCCACTTTACACTTGTTCGTCCACTTCTAGAGCGTTACTGCGCGTTATGGTATTCTTACGAGACATGACTGACGGAGGACATGGAACAAGTTCATAGAAGGACAGTTCATTTTGTGTTATCGCGTAAGAAGTGACAGAATGTCACTGATATGACACGCAGGTTGAGGAGGCAAGCATTAAAACAAAGGCATTTCTCGTGGTGACGAGGTGTTTTCACGAAATATCAATCACCAAGTTTCTGCTCTGAAGAGAAACATATGATTTTGACTCCCACGTAGATAGAGAGAAGTGGTCATCGCAATAAAATAAGAGCAATCAGAGTTCGTATGGAAGAAGTTAAGTGCTCATTTTTCTCACGTGATATTCGTGAGTGGAACGCTCCAGAAACTCTCTGAAACTTGTTCTATGAACCCTGTGCCAAACAGTTAAGAGTTAATTGCCATATTCTTACGTAGCTGTAGATGTAGAAATTCGGTAGAGAAACTGAGTAAAACATACACGTTTTCAAATTATCGTACTGCGTTATAATGTAAAAAACTAAACTGGAAATATCAATTTTTCGGCCAGGGTTACAGTTTTTTTCATTATGACAAAATGCGATAGTTAGAAAACTTTTAAGTCAACTTACTCTGGCCTTAGAAACCTACGCAATTATAAATAGAATAAAAAATGAAAATTGAAATGCAGCGCCAAGTAGGAATTTCAGTTTGAGGATATTTTTCCATTCATTTAGAGAAACTGAACAAAGATATCACTCATTTCGAAAATCGTGCGTCTCAGTACACTGCTTCTTGCGTTGGAGAAGCAAAGTAACCTTGGCATCGTATCTTTAAAGAATATTTATCGCCCTGTTAGTGTGAAACAACGATTTTGGGAGTAGAAAGTGAAGGTAAATCGTAATTTACTACTTTAAATATAACTGGAAAAATTATTTCGATGAAAGTGTCGGTGTAGCGAAATTTGGAGAAGGTGAAGTGATGGATGTTGACAGCTTTAGGGGGTAGGTTTATCGCGATACTGGAGTTCCTAATCAAGCGCATAAGTGAGGCGTGTTCTATCAAATACTTACTCTCAGTACTCCTCATACCTAAGTCAGTAACGCATAATGATGATCAGAAACGCTACAGCTCCCTCTCGTAGAATGCAAGTTATCCCCTGACGTCTTATTAGATGTCCTATTATCCTGTCCCTTCTTTATGTCAGTGTTTCCCATATACTCCTTTCCTCGCCGATTCTGTGGAGAACCTCGTCATTGCTTATATTATCAGTCTACGAAATTTTCAACATTAGTCTGTAGCTTCGCATTCCAAATGGTTCGATTCCCTTCTGTTCCGGTTTTCCCACAGTCCATGTTTCACCATCACGCAATTCAATGCTCCAAAGACACATTGTCAGAAATTTATTTCTCACATTAAGTCCCGTGTTCGACACTAGTAAACTTCTCTTGGCCAGGAATGCCCTTTTTTCCAGTGCCAGTCTGCTTTAGATGTCCTGCTCGCTCCATCCATCATGGATTATATTGCTGCTTTGGTACCAGAGTTCCCTACTTCATCTACTTCTGGATCACCATTTATGATGTTAAGTTTCTCGTTGTTCTCATTTCTACTACTTCCCATTACGTTCCTCTCTTTCTGATTTACTCTAATTCCATATTCAGTACGAGGTGCATTCAAGTTCTAAGGCCTCCGATTTTTTTTTCTAATTAACTACTCACCCGAAATCGATGAAACTGGCGTTACTTCTCGACGTAATCGCCCTGCAGACGAACACATTTTTCACAACGCGGACGCCATGATTCTTTAGGAGTCTGTTTTGACCACTGGAATATCGCTGAGTCAATAGCAGTACGGCTGGTGAATGTGCGGCCACGGAGAGTGTCTTTCATTGTTGGAAAAAGCCAAAAGTCACTAGGAGCCAGGTCAGGTGAGTAGGGAGCATGAGGAATCACTTCAAAGTTGTTATCACGAAGAAACTGTTGCGTAACGTTAGCTCGATGTGCGGGTGCGTTGTCTTGGTGGAACAGCACACGCGCAGCCCTTCCCGGACGTTTTTGTTGCAGTGCAGGAAGGAATTTGTTCTTCAAAACATTTTCGTAGGATGCACCTGTTACCGTAGTGCCCTTTGGAAGGCAATGGGTAAGGATTACGCCCTCGCTGTCCCAGAACATGGACACCATCATTTTTTCAGCACTGGCGGTTACCCGAAATTTTTTTTGGTGGCCGTGAATCTGCTTCCATTGAGCTGACTGGCGCTTTGTTTCTGGATTGAAAAAATGGTTCAAATGGCTCTGAGCACTATGGGACTTAACTTCTGAGGTCATCAGTCCCCTAGAACTTAGAACTACTTAAACCTAACTAACCTAAGGACATCACACACATCCATGCCCGAGGCAGGATTCGAACCTGCGACCGTAGCGGTCGCGCGGTTCCAGACTGTAGCGCCCAGAACCGCTCGGCCACTCTGGTCGGCTCTGGATTGAAAAATGGCATCCACGTCTCATCCATTGTCACAACCGACGAAAAGAAAGTCCCATTCATGCTGTTGTTGCGCGTCAACATTGCTTGGCAACATGCCACACGGGCAGCCATGTGGTCGTCCGTCAGCATTCGTGGCACCCAATCTATACTGATGCCGCAGTTATTGGAAGACATCCCACTGGGCATAAGGCAATCAGACAACATCACGCATGTCCCTCCTATTTCGCACATGCTATGACACACCATCCTAAGAGAACTTGGCGAGCATTGGAATGGTCATGTAGGAAAAGCAAAATGGTCTCTACACTCACCAAACTTAACACTTCCATACTTTTATCAGTTGCCGAAAATTAAAACAAGAGCTCTGTCAAGGAACACTGAAGAGTTCCGAAGGCCTCATAACACGGTTCCGTGCTGCTGTAAGCTCCAGATGAAATTCAATGTGAAGTATTGTTTCTCTAGAGTCACTTTATAGCATGCAGCAATGCTCAGGGTCAACATTTTGAGCACTTGGAAAATTTGAAAATTTGTGGTAAGTTCCTCACACGCCCATGCCCAAGGGAGGACTCGAACCGAACCTCCGACGGTGGGTACGGGGAGGGGGGGGGGAGGGGGAGAGCTGCACGAACCGTACCTGAGTTTCGTTCTTGTTCGTATATGGTATATAGGCCACTTCTCCTGTGGACGGGACAGTAGTTTCCGTCCCTGTTATCTTGATATAGTATTTGATCGAGTTCCATACATGTTGTGTTGTTGACATTATTTTCGAAGCTTCTTTCAAACGCCGCAGAAAAATAAGTATGCAGTTCCATTAGGAACAGAGAAACAAAAGTCGGTGTTGTAATTCGGCGACTATAAATGATAAAAATTATTTGAGAACGTCAGAAAATTGGTGATATTGTCTGCCATAACTTGGTGAAAACCACACCTGAATATATTTTTTCATTCTGGATGTACGTATCTGGAATGGCCGTATTTGCTGTTTGACCTTGTAGGGGCTGTTCGTGTCGCACTGTCATGAGGATGTATGGGAAGAGGTTGAAGACGATGAAATCAGAAGTGAGCGACAAATGGTTGGACGATCAATCCCACACAAAATTGGGGTTGGAGGTTCTCAAATTTTGTAAAGCACGATCGGCGACGACTTGTGTCAGATATGGCGATGAGTCCAATGTCTGTGCAGGCACAAGTATTCGGAGAACACCGTTCAGCGCACATTGTTGAACACTGGGCTCTGCAGCAGGCGAATCCCACTTGTTTACATGTTGACACAAAGGCATCGTCAATCACGACTGCATGGGGCACAGAGTCATTGACATGGATCAGTGGACACGAGTCGGTTGGTCAGACGAGTCGTGTTTCTTGTAGCACAAGGGCAATGGTCGTGTCAGGTGCGCAGTCATCCAGACGAACATGCACTACACCACGGACACAGTCCGGAGGGAGCAGTATTATGCTGTCTAGGATATTCACCTGGGAATCCGTGCTGCCTGTGGTAGTAACCAATTGCACCATGATAGCCGTGGTCTACGTTAACATTAAATTTTCTGGATCTCACCATACGAAGAATTCATAATATTCAAGAAAACGAAAACCACGAGCATCACCATTTACAATTTGTCGAATCACCCGGTAGCACACAAGCTTCAGATTCATGCTCCGTAAATTGAACAGAACACCCATAAGCAAACAGAATTACACACAGGAGCTGAACACAACAAAACAGATAGCAAAGGAAATGTTTACAAGCCCCATATGCTAGTGAAATTAAACCAAAAAAATTTGTAAACAGGACAGTAAAAAACGCACAATACAAGCAAGAAAACCTTACACAACACAGAACAACACAACATACAAACCCTGACCACATGCAAGACACAACAATACAACACACAAACAAAACAAAATTATACGTACTCACCTACAATAACAAAATTGTTTAAGGAATAGGTAACAAACTGAAGAAACAGGGACTTCAAGTAGGATAGGACAGACAACGCAACACAGAAAAATCTCAGAACACAGGAGACATCCACCGATAAATTCAGCAGATCGGGAGTATGTGAATTTACATGCAACACTTGCCAATCAGTATACGTAGGACAAACAAGGTGGAATTCTGAAGCAATGAACGCCTCAGAGCTCTAAAAATTAACAGCACCGCTAGCACATTTACTTTACTGACCACCTAATAGCCCACAACCACCACCCACATAAAATAGCAACAGATTTAAAAATACTGAAATCCAGCCACAGTCTATACCACAAGCATAGAAGAAAACTTCCACATACAGAAGAAAATAACAAAAGGCAGACAAAAAAAATGGCTCTGAGCACTATGGGACTTAACTTCTGAGGTCATCAGTCCCATAGAACTTAAAACTACTTAAACCTAAGTAACCTAAGGACATCAAAGACATCTATGCCAGAGGCAGGATTCGAAGCTGTGACCGTAGCGGTCGCGCGGTTCCAGACTGTTGCGCCTATAACCGCTCGGCCACTCCGGCCGGCACACACACACACACACACACACACACACACACACACACACACACAGAGAGAGAGAGAGAGAGAGAGAGAGAGAGAGAGAGAGAGAGAGAGAAAAGAGAGATAAAAGCAATCAAATTTGGTGCCATCTCACTAGGAAACAAAACGAACGCCGACGGTGTTAGGAGACACAACATTGTTCACACCTCGTTTATCGACGTGAAAAAGCGTTTGTTAAACCAAAATTATACAAAGCACAATTAATATATGCATGCAGTGCCCTCATAACGCCAAGGAAAATGGACCTATGACAAAAACGTGAGTAATTACAAATACATTTTGCCACACCAAAATCACATTTTTAAAAATCAAGGGAGACGTCAACTCGCTGATGAAATTCACATTTACATCGTTTAGTTCGCAGATGAAAAGCTATCACTGCAGGACACCATACAGAAAGTCCTGCAAAGCCGTGTAATGTGAAAATGAGGGCTAAAATGTAAAAGAACGAACAAAAAGTGTCTTAACGCCCCATTTTGCTAGATAAGTTACAACCTAAAATATGTTCACTTTTAACAGTTTTTCAGTAAAAAAACCCAGTGATGATGGCACACAGGTGCTGAAACATGTTTGAGTAACAAGAAAAAAAGTGTTTTGCATAAAAGGCGGAACCTATATTCAGTAATAAACACGATGAATACTAATGCACTCTAGTAGCCGTCCTATCTGTCACAGAAAATTGGAGCGGTAATCATTTATATATTCGTTGATGATTTGTACTTCTGCGAAGATATACTGATATGCGACTATATCTTCTGGATACTCTACTAACTTTGTCAGACAGTTTATTTAGGCACAGCCATTGAGGATTTCTGAGAATATCGTTGTGTCGTCTATCACTTTACTCTGACGTGCTACTCCGGTGCAACTGAAACATCTGTTATTTTCTAAAGGATTGTTGTGCGCGTATTACTAGTCCCACGTGGTACATACTCGCTGAGATAGATCTCTCTCAATCTGGTGTATGGAGGTTCGCACATCTCTTAATCAATCTTTTCAAAACCATTGTGTCGGATGTATCTACATCTACATCTACATTTATACTCCGCAAGCCACCCAACGGTGTGTGGCGGAGGGCACTTTACGTGCCACTGTCATTACCTCCCTTTCCTGTTCCAGTGGCGTATGGTTCGCGGGAAGAACGACTGTCTGAAAGCCTCTGTGCGCGCTCTAATCTCTCTAATTTTACATTCGTGATCTCCTCGGGAGGTATAAGTAGGGGGAAGCAATATATTCGATACCTCATCCAGAAACGCACCCTCTCGAAACCTGGCGAGCAAGCTACACCGCGACGCAGAGCGCCTCTCTTGCAGAGTCTGCCACTTGAGTTTGTTAAACATCTCCGTAACGCTATCACGGTTACCAAATAACCCTTGTGACGAAACGCGCCGCCCTTCTTTGGATCTTCTCTATCTCCTCCGTCAACCCGATCTGGTGCGGATCCCACACTGATGAACAATACTCAAGTATAGGTCGAACGAGTGTTTTGTAAGCCACCTCCTTTGTTGATGGACTACATTTTCTAAGGACTCTCCCAATGAATCTCAACCTGGTACCCGCCTTACCAACAATTAATTTTATATGATCATTCCACTTCAAATCGTTCCGCTCGCATACTCCCAGATATTTTACAGAAGTAACTGCTACCAGTGTTTGTTCCGCTATCATATAATCATACAATAAAGGATCCTTCTTTCTATGTATTCTCAATACATTACATTTGTCTATGTTAAGGGTCAGTTGCCACTCCCTGCACCAAGTGCCTATCCGCTGCAGATCTTCCGGAATTTCGCTACAATTTTCTAATGCTGCAACTTCTCTGTATACTACAGCATCATCCGCGAAAAGCCGCATGGAACTTCCGACACTATCTACTAGGTCATTTATATATATTGTGAAAAGCAATGGTCCCATAACACTCCCCTGTGGCACGCCAGAGGTTACTTTAACGTCTGTAGACGTCTCTCCGTTGATAACAACATGCTGTGTTCTATTTGCTAAAAACTCTTCAATCCAGCCACACAGCTGGTCTGATATTCCGTAGGCTCTTACTTTGTTTATCAGGCGACAGTGCGGAACTGTATCGAACGCCTTCCGGAAGTCAAGAAAAATAGCATCTACCTGGGAGCCTGTATCTAATATTTTCTGGGTCTCATGAACAAACAGAGCGAGTTGGGTCTCACACGATCGCTGTTTCCGGAATCCATGTTGATTCCTACATAGTAGATTCTGAGTTTCCAAAAACGACATGATACTCGAGCAAAAAACATGTTCTAAAATTCTACAACAGATCGACGTCAGAGATATAGGTCTATAGTTTTTTGCATCTGCTCGACGACCCTTCTTGAAGACTGGGACTACCTGTGCTCTTTTCCAATCATTTGGAACCTTCCGTTCCTCTAGAGACTTGCGGTACACGGCTGTTAGAAGGGGGGCAAGTTCTTTCGCGTACTCTGTGTAGAATCGAATTGGTATCCCGTCAGGTCCAGTGGACTTTCCTCTGTTGAGTGATTCCAGTTGCTTTTCTATTCCTTGGACACTTATTTCGATGTCAGCCATTTTTTCGTTTGTGCGAGGATTTAGAGAAGGAACTGCAGTGCGGTCTTCCTCTGTGAAACAGCTTTGGAAAAAGGTGTTTAGTATTTCAGCTTTACGCTTGTTATCCTCTGTTTCAATGCCATCATCATCCCGGAGTGTCTGGACATGCTGTTTCGAGCCACTTACTGATTTAACGTAAGACCAGAACTTCCTAGGATTTTCTGTCAAGTCGGTACCTAGTATTTTACTTTCGAATTCACTAAACGCTTCACGCATAGCCCTCCTTACGCTAACTTTGACATCGTTTAGCTTCTGTTTGTCTGAGAGGTTTTGGCTGCGATTAAATTTGGAGTGAAGCTCTCTTTGCTTTCGCAGTAATTTCCTAACTTTGTTGTTGTACCACGGTGGGATTTTTCCCGTCCCTCACAGTTTTACTCGGCACGTACCTGTCTAAAACGCATTTTACGATTGCCTTGAACTTTTTCCATAAACACTCAACATTGTCAGTGTCGGAAAAGAAATTTTCGTTTTGATCTGTTAGGTAGCCTGAAATCTGCCTTCTATTACTCTTGCTAAACAGATAAACCTTCCTCCCTTTTTTTATATTCCTATTAACTTCCATATTCAGGAATGCTGTAACGGCCTTATGATCACTGATTCCCTGTTCTGCACTTACAGAGTCGAAAAGTTTGGGTCTGTTTGTTATCAGTAGGTCCAAGATGTTATCTCCACGAGTCGGTTCTCTGTTTAATTGCTCGAGGTAATTTTCGGATAGTGCACTCAGTATAATGTCACTCGATGCTCTGTCCCTACCACCCGTCCTAAACATCTGAGTGTCCCAGTCTATATCTGGTAAATTGAAATCTCCACATAAGACTATAACATGCTGAGAAAATTTATGTGAAATGTATTCCAAATTTTCTCTCAGCTGTTCTGCCACTAATGCTGCTGAGTCGGGGGGTCGGTAAAAGGAGCCAATTATTAACCTAGCTCGGTTGTTGAGTGTAACCTCCACCCATAATAATTCACAGGAACTATCCACTTCTACTTCACTACAGGATAAACTACTACTAACAGCAACGAACACTCCACCACCGGTTGCATGCAATCTATCCTTTCTAAACACCGTCTGTACCTATAACGATTTCAGCTTCGGTGCTTTCTATCAGCGCTTGAAGTTCCGGTACTTTACCAACGCAGCTTCGACAGTTTATACACTCCTGGAAATGGAAAAAAGAACACATTGACACCGGTGTGTCAGACCCACCATACTTGCTCCGGACACTGCGAGAGGGCTGTACAAGCAATGATCACACGCACGGCACAGCGGACACACCAGGAACCGCGGTGTTGGCCGTCGAATGGCGCTAGCTTCGCAGCATTTGTACACCGCCGCCGTCAGTGTCAGCCAGTTTGCCGTGGCATACGGAGCTCCATCGCAGTCTTTAACACTGATAGCATGCCGCGACAGCGTGGACGTGAACTGTATGTGCAGTTGACGGACTTTGAGCGAGGGCGTATAGTGGGCATGCGGGATGCCGGGTGGACGTACCGCCGAATTGCTCAACACGTGGGGCGTGAGGTCTCCACAGTACATCGATGTTGTCGCCAGTGGTCGGCGGAAGGTGCACGTGCCCGTCGACCTGGGACCGGACCGCAGCGACGCACGGATGCACGCCAAGACCGTAGGATCCTACGCAGTGCCGTAGGGGACCGCGCCGCCACTTCCCAGCAAATTAGGAACACTGTTGCTCCTGGGGTATCAGCGAGGACCATTCGCAACCGTCTCCATGAAGCTGGGCTACGGTCCCGCACACCGTTAGGCCGTCTTCCGCTCACGCCCCAACATCGTGCAACCCGCCTCCAGTGGTGTCGCGACAGGCGTGAATGGAAGGACGAATGGAGACGTGTCGTCTTCAGCGATGAGAGTCGCTTCTGCCTTGTTGCCAATGATGGTCGTATGCGTGTTTGGCGCCGTGCAGGTGAGCGCCACAATCAGGACTGCATACGACCGAGGCACACAGGGCCAACACCCGGCATCATGGTGTGGGGAGCGATCTCCTACACTGGCCGTACACCACTGGTGATCGTCGAGGGGACACTGAATAGTGCACGGTACATCCAAACCGTCATCGAACCCATCGTTCTACCATTCCTAGACCGGCAAGGGAACTTGCTGTTCCAACAGGACAGTGCACGTCCGCATGTATCCCGTGCCACCCAACGTGCTCTAGAAGGTGTAAGTCAACTACCCTGGCCAGCAAGATCTCCGGATCTGTCCCCCATTGTGCATGTTTGGGACTGGATGAAGCGTCGTCTCACGCGGTCTGCACGTCCAGCACGAACGCTGGTCCAACTGAGGCGCCAGGTGGAAATGGCATGGCAAGCCGTTCCACAGGACTACATCCAGCATCTCTACGATCGTCTCCATGGGAGAATAGCAGCCTGCATTGCTGCGAAAGGTGGATATACACTGTACTAGTGCCGAAATTGTGCATGCTCTGTTGTCTGTGTCTATGTGCCTGTGGTTCTGTCAGTGTGATCATGTGATGTATCTGACCCCAGGAATGTGTCAATAAAGTTTCCCCTTCCTGGGACAATGAATTCACGGTGTTCTTATATCAATTTCCAGGAGTGTAATTACAATACCGATTGCTGCTTGGTCCCCGCAAGTCCTGACTTTGCCCTGCACCCGTTGAGGCTGTTGCCCTTTCTGTACTTGCCCAAGGCCATCTAACCTAAAAAACCGCCCAGCCCACGCCACACAACCCCTGCTACCCGTGTAGCCGCTTGTTGCGTGTAGTGGACTCCTGACCTATCCAGCGGAACCCGAAACCCCACCACCCTATGGCGCAAGTCGAGGAATCTGCAGCCCACACGGTCGCAGAACCGTCTCAGCCTCTGATTCAGACCCTCCACTCGGCTCTGTACCAAAGGTCCGCAGTCAGTCCTGTCGACGATGCTGCAGATGGTGAGCTCTGCTTTCATCCCGCTAGCGAGACTGGCAGTCTTCACCAAATCAGATAGCCGCTGGAAGCCGATCCATAGCGACACACATCATTGGTGCCGACATGAGCGACCACCTGCAGATGGGTGCACCCTATACCCTTCATGGCATCCGGAAGGACCCTTTCCACATCTGGAATGACTCCCCCCGGTATGCACACGGAGTGCACTTTGGTTTTCTTCCCCTCCCTTGCTGCCATATCCCTAAGGGGCCCCATTACGCGCCTGACGTTGGAGCTCCCAACTACCAGTAAGCCCACCCTCTGCGACCGCCCGGATCTTGCAGACTGAGGGGCAACCTCTGGAACAGGACAAGCAGCCATGTCAGGCCGAAGATCAGTATCAGCCTGAGACAGAGCCTGAAACCGGTTCGTCAGATAAACTGGAGAGGCCTTCCGCTCAGCCCTCCGGAATGTCTTTCGCCCCCTGCCACACCTTGAGACGACCTCCCACTCAACCACAGGTGAGGGATCAGCCTCAATGCGGGCAGTATCCCGGGCAACCACAGTCGTAGTCCGATCGGGGGATGCGTGGGACGAGCTGGCTGTCCCCGACAAACCCCCATCCGGACCCCCACAGTGATGACCATTGGCAACAGCCTCAAGCTGTGTGACCAAAGCCAACACTGCCTGAAGCTGGGAGCGAAGGGATGCCAACTCGGCCTGCATCCGAACACAGCAGTTGCAGTCCCTATCCATGCTAAAAACTGTTGTGCAAAGAACGTCTGAACTAATCTACAGAGAGCGCAAACAAATCGACACAAAATTTAAACGGTTATTAAAATACAAGATTGCCTAGTAAATGCAGTAATGCTGCCACTTGTGCACTGCTGACACACTGCTCGGCGGCGGAAGGAGACTACGCGATTTTACACTATTCAGGTACTAAAACGCGATGCTGCAACTCTCAAATACTATAATACGCCCGAAATTTATGAATTAAACAATGCAAGTACCAAAAAAACACAAAGAAATTAAGAATTAAACTATGTAACAAATGAATGAGCTAGGAGTATTCGACTTGCTGCAGCTGCTTATCCAACGGCGGCAGGGAGCACACTGACTGACCAACCGACACTGGCCGTTCAAAACAAAAACAGAAGACACACGGACACACCGACACTGTGTTCTGATCTTGGCCACCTGTATCTCCAGACCTGACAACGATAGACTTCGTGTTATGACGTTATGTAAGAGACATAGCGTATGTGCCTCATTTGCGGAAAAAAACTCAAAATAAACGTTTCCAGCGCGCTCTCTTTGGTGACTCCACGTATGCATCAGAATGATCGGTTTAAAATGGATTATGGCTTAGGTGTAATATTGCATTAGCTGTAATGATTAACCATATTTCTCTAAGAATTAAATACTCATAGTCCTCTGTTACCGCTCTATTAATTTTTTGAGTTATCCTGTACAATGAATTTTCCACATTAACCATTATTTTTAAACGTTTTTTTACTTCATATTGCCATACGTCTGTATAGACTTCTGTCTTCTACATCTACATAGATACTCTACAAGCTACCGTATGGGCCGTGGTGGAGTATACCCTGTGCCACTGTTAGTCCTTTCCATTCCTGTTCTATTCGGAAACAGAGAGATAGAAACACGAGTTTCTATATGCCTCCGTATGACTCCTTAGTTCTCTATCTTAGTGGACGTGAACCGAAATGTACGTTGGATGCAGTAGTATCGTTCTGTAGTGAGCTTCAAATGCTGGTGCTCTTACTTTTCACTGTAGTATTCTCCTAAAAGAACGTCAGCTTCGCTCCAGGAATTCCCATTCGAGTTCTCGAAGGATCTCCTACCGATAACAAACCTAACAGCCAACCCCTCAACTGGAACTGGAAATCCCTCAATTGCTTCGATATCTTCCTTTAATCCAACCTATCGCGAATCCCAAACACTTCAACAGCTCTCACCAGTGGATCGCGCTAGTGTCCTAGATGCGGTGTCGTTTACACATGAACCACACTGTCCTAAAATTCTCCCAATAAACCGAAGTCGACCATACGCATTCCCTATCACAATCCTTAGATGCTCGATTGATTTCATATCCCTCTGCAATGTTACTCGTAGATATTTAATCGTTGTGACGGTCTCAAGCTTGACACTACCAATGTACATTGGTACGAACATTATGTTTATTTTTAGTTTTACTGCCGGCCGCGGTGGTCTAGCGGTTCAGGCGCTCCGTCCGGAACCGCGCGACTGCTACGGTCGCAGGTTCGAATCCTGCCTCGGGCATGGATGTGTGTGATGTCCTTAGGTTAGTTAGGTTTAAGTAGTTCTAAGTCCTAGGGGACTGATGACCACAGAAGTTAAATCCCATAGTGCTCAGAGCCATTTGAACCATTTTATTTATTTTTACTCGTCTGCATTGGCATGTATTTTTCTACATTCATCACACCACTTAGAAATTTTGTCTAAGTCATCTTGTATCCTACAGTTGCTCAAGTTCGACACCTTACCGTACATCACAGCATCATCAGCAAATAACCGCAGACAGCTGCCCACCCCGTCAACCAGATCGTTTATGTATACAGAAAATAACAGCGGTCCTATCACACTTGCCTGGGGCACGCCTGACGATAATCTTGTCCCTGATAAACATTCGCCGTCGTGGACAACGCGCTAGGTTCTGTTACTCAAAGAAGCCTTCAAGCGACTTGCTTGTCTGGGAACCTATTCCGCATGCTCGTACCTTCGTTAACAGTCCACAGGTGGACACCGTATCAGATGCTGTTCGTATATCAAGGAATATGGAATCTGTCTGTCAGCCTTCTCACATAGTTCACACTATATCATGCGAGAACAGGGCAAGCTGAGTTTCGCAAGAGCTACGCCTTCTAAATCAGTGTTGATCCGAGGAAAGAAGCTTGTCCGAGTCAACGAAATTTATTATATTTGAAGCGAGAGTATATTCAAGAATTCTGCAGCAAACCGATGTTAAAGATATTGGTCTGTAATGTCGAGGATCCTGTTCTTTCACCCTTCTTATGTACAGGAGTCACCTGCTCGTATTTCCAGTCACTTGTAGCTTTACGCTGGGTGTGACATTCGTGATAAATGCAAACTAAGTTACGAGCCAATACCGCAGAGTACTCTTTGTAAAGCCGAATGGGGATACCCGTTCTTATGAATGTACACTCCTGGAAATTGAAATAAGAACACCGTGAATTCATTGTCCCAGGAAGGGGAAACTTTATTGACACATTCCTGGGGTCAGATACATCACATGATCACACTGACAGAACCACAGGCACATAGACACTGGCAACAGAGCATGCACAATGTCGGCACTAGTACAGTGTATATCCACCTTTCGCAGCAATGCAGGCTGCTATTCTCCCATGGAGACGATCGTAGAGATGCTGGATGTAGTCCTGTGGAACGGCTTGCCATGCCATTTCCACCTGGCGCCTCAGTTGGACCAGCGTTCGTGCTGGACGTGCAGACCGCGTGAGACGACGCTTCATCCAGTCCCAAACATGCTCAATGGGGGACAGATCCGGAGATCTTACTGGCCAGGGTAGTTGACTTACACCTTCTAGAGCACGTTGGGTGGCACGGGATACATGCGGACGTGCATTGTCCTGTTGGAACAGCAAGTTCCCTTGCCGGTCTAGGAATGGTAGAACGATGGGTTCGATGACGGTTTGGATGTACCGTGCACTATTCAGTGTCCCCTCGACGATCACCAGTGGTGTACGGCCAGTGTAGGAGATCGCTCCCCACACCATGATGCCGGGTGTTGGCCCTGTGTGCCTCGGTCGTACGCAGTCCTGATTGTGGCGCTCATCTGCACGGCGCCAAACACGCATACGACCATCATTGGCACCAAGGCAGAAGCGACTCTCATCGCTGAAGACGACACGTCTCCATTCGTCCCTCCATTCACGCCTGTCGCGACACCACTGGAGGCGGGCTGCACGATGTTGGGGCGTGAGCGGAAGACGGCCTAACGGTGTGCGGGACCGTAGCCCAACTTCATGGAGACGGTTGCGAATGGTCCTCGCCGATACCCCAGGAGCAACAGTGTCCCTAATTTGCTGGGAAGTGGCGGTGCGGTCCCGTACGGCACTGCGTAGGATCCTACGGTCTTGGCGTGCATCCGTGCGTCGCTGCGGTCCGGTCCCAGGTCGACGGGCACGTGCACCTTCCGACGATCACTGACAACAACTTCGATGTACTGTGGAGACCTCACGCCCCACGTGTTGAGCAATTCGGCGGTACGTCCACCCGGCCTCCCGCATGCCCACTATACGCCCTCGCTCAAAGTCCGTCAACTGCACATACGGTTCACGTCCACGCTGTCGCGGCATGCTACCAGTGTTAAAGACTGCGATGGAGCTCCGTATGCCACGGCAAACTGGCTGACACTGACGGCGGCGGTGCACAAATGCTGCGCAGCTAGCGCCATTCGACGGCCAACACCGCGGTTCCTGGTGTGTCCGCTGTGCCGTGCGTGTGATCATTGCTTGTACAGCCCTCTCGCAGTGTCCGGAGCAAGTATGGTGGATCTGACACACCGGTGTCAATGTGTTCTTTTTTCCATTTCCAGGAGTGTATTACGAACACTATAGCGTTCGTAGTCTTAACCAAGACGTAACACTTCGCAGTAAAGTTTTAATTAATGATTACATTTTTCTCGACAACAGATTGAGAAGTTTTTGTAATTATAGAAGTTTTAGAGGAAAAACGTTACTTTTATAGTGTTTATTTATTTCAAGGGTGATCCTCATTGCTGTACATGTTGGTTGTTAGCGGGAGCCCTGGTTCCATTGCCTGGTTAGATAATGCTGAATTCTGTAACAATTTACATAGGTCAACGTTTAGAAATAAGGCGATCCACCACTAATGTACTGACAAATTTTCATCATTTACTCGTTTCTGAGAACTCACTAATACTGCCATTAACAACTCACATGATCCAACTGGTAAATGACAGGAAAATTTTGCATACCCTCGTCACCATTTTTGTAAAGGCCTCGTCGCAACTGCTGTGGAGGCCGAATTGCCACTGTAGTTACTGTAGGCCGAGCTTGTGGGTTCGTGAAACGGCTTCTGGTGCAATACACCGCTAAGACAAATTCTCCCTGCCACTATTACACAGATATGCCCCAGGGTCAGGTAACAGGATAGGAGAACGAAGGTTTTACAACTGTCCAACAAATTAGTAACAAAGTCATACAAATAAGTTAAAAAAGTTTACTGATCTTTGTGACTTCTTGAATGATTGAGTCTGCAGCACTGCATGCAATATAACGCAAAAACGCTCTCAGTGGCAAGGTGCAAATAATAGTAGGTAAACTTCACAATACATAGCAAATGCAATTTACAACAGCTGTCTGTTCCATCCTAAGAGTTCACTAAACGACGTTCACTTTCTATATCTATGTCAGCCCTGGACGATGATCGACACCCAAGTGAGCGAGAGCAGTTCGTCTGTCTTCCAAGTAGGCTTCTGTCCGTTGTCATCCGGTCATTGGCGGATTGTACACGGCCGGCAATTGGCCGAGGCGCAGTCGATATTTTCATCTTCAGCGTCGCCCGTGGCGCAGGTGTATCTCGGGCAAGTGGCGAGGCTCTATGGCACCGGCACCAGCTCACGTCTTTGCGCCTGTGGTGCTTTTGCCTTGTTCGGACAACACAGCACTAACTACTTTGGCCCGCCTCTGGTTCTTGTATGGAAAGAACAAATTACTGGTACTAGTACGATTCCAAAATTATAATGAAAAATTAAGCATTCACACAAATTATGGCCAATTCAATATCTGCTGTAGTGAAGAAATTGCTTGAAATTCTGAGTTCCATTGTAATTCCTTTTATACAACATTTAGTAAAATATGAGTTGCAAGCAATCACTCCTAAAATATGTAAGCTTCTACTAAATTACTTAATTACTTTAGTTTACAATTTGTACGAAACCAGATGGCAGTTATAAGAGTCGAGGGACATGCAAGGGAAGCAGTGGAGTGAGACAGGGTTGTAGCCTCTCCGCGATGTTATTAAATCTGTATACTGAGTAAGCAGTAAACGAAACAAAAGAAATTTCGGAGTAGGTATTAAAATCCACGGAGAAGAAATAAAAACTTAGAGATTCGCCGATGACACAGTAATTCGGTCAGAGACAGCAAAGAACCTGGAAGAGCAGTTGAACGGAATGGACAGGGCCTTGAAAGGAGGATATAAGATAAACATCAACAAAAGCAAAACGAGGATAACGGATTGTAGTCGAATTAAGTCGGGTAATGCTGAGGGAATTACACTTAAAGTAGTAAAGGTGTTTTGCTATTTGGGGAGCAAAATAACTGATGATTCTCGAAGTAGAGAGGATATAAAATGTAGACTGGCAATGGCAAGGAAAGTGTTTCTGTAGAAGAGAAATTTGTTAACATCGAGTATAGATTTAAATGTCATGAAGTCGTTTCTGAAAGTATTTGTATGGAGTATAGCCATGTATGGAAGTGAAACATGGACGATAAATAGTTTGGACAAGAAGAGAATAGAAGCATTCGAAATGTGGTGCTACAGAAGAATGCTGAAGATTAGATGGGTAGATCACATAACAAATGAGGAGGTATTGAATAGAATTGGGGAGAAGAGGAGTTTGTGGCACAACTTGACTAGAAGAAGGGATCGGTTGGTAGGACATATTCTGAGGCATCATGGGATCACCCAATTTAATATTGGAGGGCAGTGTGGAGGGTAAATATCGTAGAGGGAGACCAAGAGATGAATACACTAAGCAGATTCAGAAGGATGTAGGCTGCAGTACGTACTGGAAGATGAAGCAGCTTGAACAGGATAGAGTAGCATGGAGAGCTGCATCAAATCAGTCTCAGGACTGAAGACCACAACAACAACAAGTAGAATCTACATATTAGCCAACTGTGTGGGTTATTTTTCGTGCAACAAGTTACTCTACACGTTTAGTTATAAACTGCTAAACAGTCTGGCTTTTGCATCCTAATTTTATAGAACTTTCTGAAATATAATTTCATTTGCAAAAAAGCTGCGCTACACAATGGCATTGTTATTAGCTTAAATTTGATGGTTTTATTTTAATTGTTTGTAACCTTGTCAATATCTTATTTAAAATATCAGCTTTGTAATTTAACGTATAATCTTCAACTTCTCCAAATAATATTACATAATGGGCAATGTAAGTGAAATATAGCCTCATGGTAACACGATACTCAATACAAGTAGAAACTGTGCATCGAATACTCCAGAACGAAATTCAAGGCTGTTACGTTACGACACAGACACGGCCTTTACTTCTGAAATAATCACATATTGGCCAAATAGTGATACCGCTCCGCCGTCCTTTCATGTTTTCAGGACTTGGAGGTCAGACGCTGCGCAGTTATATGGGGGGGGGGGGGAGGGGGAGGCAGTGGCACTTGGCCCCGCCCGCGGCTTGTAAGCGGATTAAGAGGCACGAGTGACTCGTCAGACATGTTTTTTTCTTTCCCCTCCTTTTTCTGGATAACACGCCCCTGCAGCTAACGACATCCTACCGCGACGCTAAATCACTTTAGCCGCCCGCTCTCGGAAGCGGCTGCGACGATGCTGCAAACTTCTTGCTCCGCCGCGAGGAAGTCATTTCCATGGAATGTCTGCCGGGGGAGCAGCCGGGTCGCCGCCTGTAATCTTCTTGTTGTTGTTCCACGTTTTAAAAGGATCTCCTTTTTACCCCCCAGAGGCGCTTTCGAGACGAAGGAAAAATGTTGCAGCTACGCGGAAAAATAGCGAAAAATTTAAATGCAGAATACTTGGAGGATTTACAGGGAATGGGAAGGCGAATTTAGACGAGAGACTGCTTTCTGTTTCCGCATGTTTCTATGGAAGATGTTTGTTCGTTATGTCTGTTCATATGTAAATGCCAACTGCGTGCGTCCCTTTCAGTGTAATAAGACTTAAAATTATCAGTTAAGTGTGGGTCTGCCTTTTTCCAAGTACACAAATTACTGCTTTGTTTTAACAGCCAAACATGTTTAACCAAGGGTGTAGTATCATCAGTGGGCTTTTTTCCTTTTATTCTTCTGGAATACACATAAACAGATTGTGTCAGATTAGGAAATATGTTACATGTGCACCTTACATTTTAGTTTACATTGTGTGTGTACTGTGGCTGCCAATCAAATTAATCAGACATCTGAATTAGTAAACCAAGGATGTTTAAAAACCACACACACACACACACACACACACACACACACACACAGAGAGAGAGAGAGAGAGAGAGAGAGAGAGAGAGAGAGAGAAATACAGATTCACGAGCGCAGAATGAAGAGAAAAAAGAGGGAACAGATTCAAAATTCGCGGCCCACAAACAAACAACAAAGCTGTAAAAAAAAAAAAAAGAAAAATTCGGAAGCGCATCAGAACGTAAATTTGTACAGTGAAACGTGCGTCCAAGCTAGAACAACATAGAAAGACGTTTGTTGTTGTTGTTGTGGTCTTCAGTCCTGAGACTGGTTTGATGCAGCTTTCCATGCTACTCTATCCTGTGCAAGCTTCTTCATCTCCCAGTACCTACTGCAGCCTACATCCTTCTGAATGCCCTCCAGTACTAAATTTGTGATCCCTTGATGCCTCAGAACATGTCCTAGCAACCGATCCCTTCTTCTAGTCAAGCTGTGCGACAAACTCCTCCCCAATCCTATTCAGTACCTTCTCATTAGTTATGTGATTTACCCATCTAATCTTCAGCATTCTTCTGTAGCATCACATTTCGAAAGCTTCTATTCTCTTCTTGTCCAAACTATTTATCGTCCATGTTTCACTTCCATACATGGCTACACTACATACAAATACTTTCAGAAACGACTTCCTGACACTTAAATCTATACTCGATGTCAACAAATTTCTCTTCTTCAGAAACACTTTCCTAGCCATTGCCAGTAAATATTTTATATCCTCTCTACTTCGACCATCATCAGTTATGTTGTTCCTCAAATAGCAAAACTCCTTTACTACTTTAAGTGTCTCATTTCCTAATTTAATTCCCTCATCATCACCTGACTTAATTCGACTACATTCCATTATCCTCGTTATAGAAAGACGTAATATTCTCAAACGAGCAGGGGAAAACTCGAGTCAAACTGTCAAAATACGAAGCATAATCCATGAATAACAAGCTGCATGAAATAGGCCGCTATACGTAAGCTTCACAAAATTTTTACCGATGCCCACATGTTCAGCTCAACTACACAGATACACTTTTGGCACACAAAAACAAGCTTCTCACAGCTCATGACTAGCCAGATACTACAACGGTAAGTTCAAACTGGCAGATGCCGTGAGTATTACCTGAACATACAATTTAAAGATAGTATAGCAAAAAACAAAAACAAAAAAAAAAATCAATGCAGACGACATCTGAACATATTATATGTTTTCAGATGACTTGCTGTACTAATTTAGACATGTCGCTAATATCGGTTGGCAGCCACAGGATACACGCAGTGTAAAATATAAGGTAAAGGGCATATGTAATCTGAATAACAACAACATGTGGCGTAATTTATTTCCTAACCTAAAAATAATCTGTATGTATTTATTTCAGACAAAAACAAAAGAAAAAACCCACTGATGATGCCACAAATGTAGTGAAACATGTTCGGGTGTAAAAACAAAACAATTTGTTTAATTGCAAAATGGCGGACCCATCTTTAATTTATTATTATTTTCTGCAAGCATAGGAACTGAACTCAAAACGTCTATGATAATAAAACTTTTTTGTGACTGCTTAGTACTCTCGTTGACACATCAGGTAGGGCAAAACGTTTAGTAGAGTATCCTAAGGGAAACACAAGTATTTCTTCTTAAAATATGTACAGGCTATTGTAAGTGATCTAGCTTTATTAAGCTGAGAAATGTTCGTAGCAAATTGCCTGCACATATTTGCGATATAACAGTTGACTGAAGCAAATGTGCCAACGATGTCGCACTTAGTGGGACGAGAGTAAAAGTGGCTGGTTGTGGGGAGGGGGGGGGGGGCATCGAGCAATTCATTAAGGCATTAAGGTGGACTAGCTGTTCTTTAAATTTATATTTGTTTGATACTGCAATGATAAACCACTTTTACTTAATTATTCCATTTGAACGGATTTGATTTACATCACAAGTATAGTTGACAATATTCCATTAATTTATGTCTTTATGTTGTCTTTTTAAAGATAGAAGGGTAGTTTCAGTATCTTGCACCCGTTTTCGAAACGAAGTTCTACAAGCCCCTAGCAGCGACTTAAGATGTGAAGTGACAACATTAGTAGGGATAAATAAGTCAGTAAACCCCAGTAAGACGACTTCCATCACCAAAGGCCGAGAAACAGAGAACATTAGAAGCGTTTTGTTGTTGGGGGCCTTCAGTTCGAAGACTGGTTTGATTCACTACACTATCATGTGCAAGCCTCTTCATCTCTGAATAGCTACTGCAACCCTCTTACATTTTGACCAGCTAACTGTATTCACGCCTAGGCCTCCCTTCTACAGTTTATACGTCCCACTCGTCCCTCCCTTACCGAACTGAGAATTCCTTGATGCTTCACATTGTGTCGTATAAACCAATCCCTTAATTTATTCAAGTTGTGTCATGCATTTCTTTTCTCCCCAGTTCGATTCAGTACTCCTCATTAATTATTCGATCTACCCGTCTAATCTACAGCAGTTTCCTATAGCACCACGTTCCAAAAGCTTCTTTAAAATAAGTTAAAAACAGCCTTGACCACAATACAATATTTATAAAATACAATGGTTGCCGTTTACAGTGAGAATCTGACCTCCTTCGATCTTTTTATACCATGACGATAGGCGATGGTGGTGAACGAAGCAGAAGTTTTGACTCCAAGAACGTCTTTTCCTCCACGAGAAATATTCTGAAAGATTACCAAGAGCTTCAATTTTCTTTATGTCAGAAATGCTTAGCGCCCACATTTCGCTTCCGTACAAGGCTTCCTGTTACAGGTTTTACAGTGCACGACGTGGTGGATGTTAATGACAGCAAACTTTGATTCTAGGAAAAATATACCTTATATCGATTAAATGTATATACGGGGAGAATCATCTCAAGCTTGTACCACAAATATTACGGAAAGGGAAAGTGATATTTATGTGCGGTTTTCACAGAATGAATTGGTAGTCGGGGGCTTTAATTGTTAGCCAACAAATAGACTGTAACAATACTTAGAAATTATATTTCTTGTGCAAACATACAGTTATTTAAATGGAACAATGTCTATTGACACTAACAAAGTAAAAGTAGGGTAAATTAGAATGACAGTGATATTTGTCCGCCGCTCGTGGTCTCGCGGTAGCGTTCTCGCTTCCCGAGCACGGGGTCCCGGGTTCGATTCCCGGCGGGGTCAGGGATTTTCACCTGCCTCGAGATGACTGGGTGTTTGTGTTGTCCTCATCATTTCATCATCATCCTGGAAAGTGGCGAACTTGGACTGAGCAAAGATTGGGTAATTGTACGGGCGCTGATAACCACGCAGTTGAGCGCCCCACAAACCAAACATCATCATCATCATCACAGTGATATTTGTTGCAGGGTTCTAGTGCGATTCACGTAGGAGATATCGTGTTTTGAAACGTTTCCACACCGACACTTGTTTGTGCCATTCAGTCTGAGAACTTGCTAGAGTCCGCAGCTCGTGGTCGCGCGGTAGCGTTCTCGCTTCCCACGCCCGGGTTCGATTCCCAGCGGGGTCAGGGATTTTCTCTGCCTCTTGATGACTGGGCGTTGTGTGATGTCCTTAGGTTAGTTAGGTTTAAGTAGTTCTAAGTTCTAGGGGATTGATGACCATAGATGTTAAGTCCCATAGTGCTCAGAGCCATTTGAACCTTTTTTTTTTTGAACTTGCTAGATACGAAGTTATGTTTGATTACAGTGTGGTTGTGGGTTCCTTGAGTGCACTACGACTGGCTGGTCAGTTACAGTGTGACTGTCCAAGCAATGCGACGTGAGTGAACGATGGGATTTACCAATGCAGAATAAGTCGACACGCTTATGCTGTATGGAGAGTGTAGCAAGAATGCAGTTGTACGATGTATGCGGCAACACACCTCAGTAGACGTCATCCATCTAGGCAATTACTTATCAACCTCTTCACCCAGTTACGTGAAAGTGGTAGAACAACACCTACACAATGTAACATGAGGAAACAAGTGACGACAGATGAGGGGGAAATAAACTTATTGCTGCTGTTGCACTTGATCAGTATGACTTTGGCAAATATCCTACGCCTTTCCCATGGACATAGGTTCCATCCCTATGACCTCTCTCTCTCTACCAAGAGCTGCATAGAAACGGTTATGAGAATCGAGTTAACTTCTGCTTATGGGCATTAAGTCAGTGTACTCCAGATTTACCATGTTTCTTGTCTAGTGATGAAGCCACGTTTACCAGTCATGGCCAGGTAAACTTCCGAAACATGCACTACTAGTCTGCTGACAATCCCTGTTGGCATCTTCAGGTCGAACGTCAGGGTCCAAGGAGTGTAATCGTGTGATGTGGGATAGTGAACCAATAGGTCGTAGGACCGACTTTATCGACGGAGCACTGAACCCGTACAAGTATCGCAGCCTCCTAACAGACCATCTTCCACGGATTGTTGAAGATTTTCCTCTGCCGACAACGAGGAACCTGTGGTACCAAAGTGATGGTTATCCAGCCCATAGTACACGAAGTCTACAGCACGACTTCACGAATTGGATTGGACATAGAGGACCTTAGTCGTCCCACTTCCCAGATTTGACGCCTGCAGACTTTTTCTGTGGGCAAAGCTGAAAAACGCTGTCTACAAGAACATACCAACTACACCCGATGATGTGCTGATATGCAGTGACATACTACTGCAGCCTGCTTGGACATCTTAACTGAAATGCTAGCACGCGTGGAGCAGCCATTCCACACAAAACTGGAAACGTGTATTGCCGCTGCCGGTGTCATTTTGAACACAACCTGCGATGGTCAGTTTTCTTGTTACTGTTCGGAATCCACGTAATTTATGCAGTTGTGTTGCTCTTTAGTGTGTGCTACCACAGGTATTGTACAAGTGTCGGTGTGGGAACTTTTCAAAACACGGTATCTCGTAAATGACTCCCTCTAGAACCCTGCAACAAATACCGCTTGAGGCGTGGCGCCTTACATCGCTCCTGTCTAGAGCCTGTGTATCGGGAGAATGACTCATGCGTGCACAGTGACAGATGGTCTTAAGCGGGTTCAGTCCAGTACGTAGTTCAAATTTACATCTGCTAGAGGACAGTAGCGGACAGGACTAAACAGAAAGAACTATAATGTAATTAAGTCCAGTAGTGCACAGAGACATTCAAGAAACAGGTCAAGAGAATGTTTTTATGAATTGTTCTGTTCGTTTCTTGGAGGCTTTTTTGTTTATTTATGTTTGTAAAATGTTGTATATGGTTTTAATAACGTGAATGATGCGTGAGTGTGGCCTACAGTAAATATGTAGGTCATTGTTCTACTGATAAACGCTGTACGAAATAGTGTGAGAAAGTTTTAAGGTAGTGTGAATGCAGACGACGGGGAATTTTGTATCATAATATGTTAAGTAAGTTTATGGTAAAAGGAAAGCTAATTCGAGTGCAAATGAAAATGGTTAATAATGTAAAGTATAACCAAGATATCAGAATGTTAAATATTTATTTCGGGTTAAAAGTACAGTTCGAAAGTGTGTTATTTGCTGATTGGTTAGTCATGTAAAGCGCGGACTAAAGCGGGAGGATGATGTTTTTCTATTCGGCTTAAAGAAAACCGACCAGTCAGAGCAGAATATTCTTTGCGAGTCCATTTTCTTGGAGATATAGAATGCTTACAGCAGTCTAAGGGAGTCGGAGTCCAGCCTTTCAATGGTACGGTCGTGTGTAGTATGAGCTCCGAAGGAAGTTTTAGCGTAACATTTGGTTTCAAACTAACTGTCAATTAGCTGTACAAACTTGTGACTTCGGGCCATTGTGTTCAATATCTACTGGTTCTCGTTCATGTATCTCTATAAGTGCAGCCATTTGAAAGTGAATGAAAGCTACCCACCTCACCTAAGTGTTACACCATTTATTGTAGAGAACCATGCGACAGAAGGATTTTCAAATAGTTGATAAGGTGCTAAATTATTCGAAGACATTCCGCATCTTCTTCGCAGATAAGCAGAAATTTAGTTGCTTATTGTAAGTAGGTTAGTCTTAGAGAAAAATGGCAAAGAATCAGTAGCAGCCATAACAACACTCTGTCCTGCCAATGCATCCTTCAACTTGTTTGAGTAGTGTGGCAGTAGTGACTCGCTTGTATAACTTAACTCTCATCATGTTAACTATCGAAACAAGGATGTGGAGCATACCAGGATTGAATCAGCGCTGCGGTTTGACCAAAGTTGGTCTGGTACACCGACCAACCGTAATGTGTTTATTACGCGGGTTTTCCATACGCGTTAGGCAAATTATTATGCTGGTTCACAATAGCCACCTCAGGAAATACAGGTGAAAACATGCCAACACAACCGAGTTCACACGATTCACAGATGAAGGGCGCAGACAAACTTCTTCCCTTAAGCTGACTGACGATTTTCTGTCAATTGGTTAAGCTTGGCGATAGGTTTCATTATGCTTTTGCCCTGGTCTTCTACGGCTAGATTTTTCCGCAGCAGTTGGCCTAAATCTCTCTTGTGACAGCTCCCTAATAACCAGACTGATTTCTTTCTATGTGAAATATCTACCAATCTAGCCTTCAAGCCGTTCCTACAGGTCTGCTGCAACCTGTTAAGCTCAGACACTAGCTGAGGCTCTTCACCTGCTTCAGGTAACAGTCAAAGTGATTTCTAACCGGAACTGAAAGGAGATTCTAGACTTATTCCACCTTTTGCCTACTACTTGTCACCTACTCCCAGCCCCCATTGCCTCTTTCCCACTTCAGCATATCTAATTCCAACTGGAGGGCCCAAATCTTTCTCCCCTCATCCACGATTTTCTTCCTGGAATACATAATCTACAACTTCATCGAAGAGCTTCATCTAAAACTGTTTTCTTAGCTTCCCCACTGCATTCTCCCGAGTGGAAGGCTAACTGAAAATCCTGACATGTTTCTCCCATACCATTTAAGCCCTTTTCGTCGCTGAGTGCATCGTCGCTGGCGTCTCTATCTTAACAGAATCGGCGCATTTCATCACCGATTTCGATTTGAAGGGTATTTGCTACGATTTAAATGTAAAAAATACCAAAGAAAACTGATTTTTACTTTACGCTAACTTAGCCGCGAAACAGCTGACTGAGCGTCTAACAGGTGGCCGGCATGAGAATTCTACTATGTGTTCGAGACATTGGTGCACGTCTGCATCATTAGAATCAGCCCTAAACATCTCAAGGACGCAAGGAAGGTAGCGTGAGAGCGTAACTGGTTCTCTTGCGCCGAGGCGGTTCGGCTAAGTTCACAGAATCATTACTTTTTGGAGTTCGCGGATAATTCCATTCTATTCTATCGCTTGAGCTTTGTCCCGCAGTTAGGCAGGCCATCGTTAATCGGATTTGGCATGTTAATGGTTAAGGGGTGGCCGGATGCCCTTCCAGCCGCCACCTGCCATACCTCGCAGGACGGAATTAGTGTACCCCAACTGTCTGCGTCGAGTGTAATCCATGGAAATAGTGCGAATGTGTTCAGATGTCTGCGAGTCCTGTAACTGAGGCGGAACATGGGGACCAGCCCGGTATTTACCTTGCGGGATGTGGAAAACCGCCTAAAAACCACATCCAGGCTGGCCAGCACATCGGCCCTCGTCGTTAACCCGCCGAGCGGATTCGATCCGGGGCCGGCGGTCCTACCCGAGTCCAGGAAGCAGCGCGTTAGCGCTCTCGGCTACCCTGACGGGTGGAGTTTGCGCATAACATTTTGGGGAATTATTCTTGAATGTATATAGATTCGAATTCCACAAAACAAAAAGTTTCGAGTTTTTTTCGATCGTCACCCTCTTTTCCCCCTATAGTTTTGCGGACCGATGTAGTTCTTTAGACCGTAGCTCTGTGTGTTTGTGTTCCAGGCGTGCAGCGTGAACCCGTGTCGTCACGGCGGCACCTGCTGGAGCAGCGTGGACTCCTTCTACTGCGCCTGTCGGCCGGGCTACACGGGGAAGACCTGCCAAGGTGAGTCCCGCAGAACCTGCCAGCGCCTGCCTGCTCTCGCACCTGCCACTGTCGGCGATGGCAGGTGGGAGCACATCGTCGTTCTCGCGTTTCCTCGGCAATTCTCTGTTGCTATAACTAAGGCAGAGACGCTTCTTCATCATATACATGATCTTTCCGTAAGAGAGTGCAAAAATGTAGCAGGACTCAGAAAGTGCTCCACTGAACATTTTGAGGTAGGAACCTGGGGTCGGAGAAGCCAGTTCAAAGAGATATGGAAGTAAACTTGTCTACCGCTTTGTCTAGCATTACTGTTTACCAGCTTACTTACAACTAATATGCGTACAAGTTTACACGTATTGTGCTGTTTATATGCAGGAACATTCTTTATTTCCTGCAAGGAAAGGAGGAGAACGTGCCTGATTACTAGGGAGTCATGATTGTTTTGTTTACTTTCCTTGTCCAGAACGTCGCTCTGTTGCATCGTATTCACACTGTCCCATGACAGAAAGTGCTATGAATCAAAGATAGACCCGTTCATTACTCAGTGCTATTCAGAGACGTACAGTACAATACGATGGAGCGGTAGCGGTGCAGTATTTCCTGGTCGCTGGATTGGAGGAGGAGGTCCTGCTCCATGGCCTCCGAGTTCCATTTGATTATTTCCTATGGGGATATCTAAAGTCATTTGTGTGTGATGCCACAGTGGGTACAGAGATGGAATTAGTTGCCAGATTTGTAGTGATGATTCGAAACACATCAGGAATATTTGTCGGGGCGCGTCAGAATGTTGTTCGCCGATGTCATCCTTGAATTGAGATTGATGGGCATCAGTTGCAGAACATTTTGTAAGGTACAATAAAAATAATACGCTCGTTTTGTCATGATGGTATTTGCAAGTAACTAATGTGAATAAAAAATTTCACAGTAGTGTGATTTTATTCCTATTATATCCTTAAACTGGCTTCTCCGGTCGCAGATTCTTTGCCTCGAATTGTTCAGTGGAGCAGCCGCTATGTCCTGTTATTTTTTTTGCGCGCTGAGACGGAAACACCATGTATGCAGTGTGTTTAAAAATTAGTTGTACAAAAGTAACCTATAATACTGTAAAGTGTAAATAACTTGCAGAAATGTTTGACACAGCATTGAACGCAGCAAATATTCAATTTTTACTCCCTCCTAACACTGTTAGTTGCCGACACTCTCGCTAGGTGGCATGTGCGAACGAGTTATTTTAAGAATCATCTTGGAGTCGTATAACGGTGTGCAGCGTGCGCGGTCTTGTTTACTGTTTCGTGAATCCAAATCCGCTACTACCGTTCAGAAACATAATATCGCAAGCCACCACCTCAGAGATTAACTGGCTTTGTATGACTTAGGCCGCCAGATCAGAGGTGCCCAGCAGTCTCTGATGCAACATTTGAACCAGCTCGGCAGTCGTACATTCGTGAATGTCGGAAACTAACAGTGTTATGAGGTAATAAATCTTGAAGATATGCTGCATTCTGTGCCGTATCAAATATTTCTGCAAGTTATTTACCGCCGGCCGTGGTGGCCAAGCGGTTAAAGGCGCTACGGTCGCAGGTTCGAATCCTGCCTCGGGTATGGATGTGTGTGATGTTCTTAGGTTAGTTAGGTTTAATTAGTTCTAAGTTCTAGGCGACTGATGACCTTAGAAGTTAAGTCGCATAGTGCTCAGAGCCATTTGAACCAAGTTATTTACCCCTTTCAAAATTAAAGGTTACTTTTGGGTAACTAATTTAAAAACACACTGTATATTACTAAAAGACTCAAACGGTGTCTCAGTTACCCACACCAAGTTGGAGATGGCCTCCCTGATGGCTTCCTGCGGCAACAAAAATAAGATTTTCAATGTTTCAAGTAACTCTTACTCGATTTGAAAAATACTGGAAGGTTGTCACAACCCACTCATTAAGTTAAAGATTTAACAGACAATCAGGTATTAAAGTTGGAAACTGCCTTGAGTGAGTGGAACTGATGGCGCGCACATATTCCCCACAGAATTAGATTGGTGCATAAGTTCGTAGAGTTTCCCATAATTTTAATAAACGCAACAGATACACATAACAGAGACTTTAGTCATCAGTAATATATTCTCCTTCACTACTTACAACAATGTGACAACGATGGGGTAACTTTTAGATTCTGCGACTGTGGAAATCACGTAGTTCCGAAGCGAAGAACTCGTCGAGCCTTACTCGGAGCGCATTTTCATCCGGAAAGGAAATTCATTGAAGGTTGTTCGATAGAGAGCGGAGAAGATGAAAATATGAGAACGACGGATCATGTGCATAAGGTGAGTGTGGCATGACTTCCCAACACAACTCCTGCATAAAGTTTTGTTTGTGAGTCTAGCAGAATGCGGGCGGCTGTTATCCGTGGAGTAGCATCACTTCATGCGGTTTTCCTGGTCGTTGTTCTTGGACTGTGTCTGCAAGACGTCCCACTTGTTGACAATAAATCCCAGCAGTGATGATTAGACCTCGGGGATGCAATTCGGAGTATATCACACCGCCTTTGTCCCACCAGACGCTTAGCGTTTTCTTTTTCGGACGCGCGGAGGTCTTTGTTAGGGGAACTGCTGCTTTTTTTTGGGCTCAGTCATTCCTTTCTTTTCTTTATTTCGGCGTAAAAACACAATTTTTAGTCACCAGTATTGATAAGGAATAGGAATGGCCCGTGTTACTCCCGAATTAATCGATGATAAGCAAGCAGAGATGACTACCAGCAGATTTTTGTGATTTTGGTTTAGAGCGTGTGGTACCCACACACCCGATTTTAGTATCGTTCCCCACGCATACAGATGTGCCACGGTGATGGTGTGGTCACAGGTCATTACATTCGGCAGTTCTTGAGTACACTGACATGGATCATTGTGGATTAAAGCGATTAAGAGATCTTCTTCAAGCCCCGGAGGTCTTCTGAACATGGAGTCACCAATGTTGAAACGAATCTCCTTGAAACGAGGAAAACATTTTATTATCGTAATCTGTCCAATGGCACTATTCCCATACCCGAAGAAAATGTTTACGGCCGCCTCCACTGCACAAAGCTTCTGTGGACCTCAAACAGGAGAATACGTCGTAATTTTCCGATTATTTTACTTGGTACTCCATTTTCTAGCATCCACAGCTCCACTTACTCTATCCGTATCGAAAAATGACGATGTATAAACTCAAACAGAAACGGTTAAGTATGTATAAAAATGACAATCGGTAAATAGACCCATAGCAACCAGAATACCAACATGCAAAACAAAAACGCTACGAACTTATGCATCAATCTAATATAAACATATTCGTACAATATCATACAGTATTTGACAATCTCGAGCAGTTACACATAATTTAAAAACTTTTCTCGCTGATAACCGCACAAAATAATGAAAAGAAGAAGTTTATCACTTACTGCATTTTCACTGTTCATGCAGCAGTACTTTAACATCAGTCATGATGTTTTATTAGTTCGTTACTTCTAACACAGGAATCTGATTCAAATGAGAAACGGTCTTGGGCATATTTCCTAAGATAGACCATACTTACTTTAGCACACATTTCTCAAAAACTGCTTCTTCAAGTCAAACCAAAGTTAAAACGTGCATAAGTTGTCATATCCTCTTTAAAATTCATTAGTTATGTGACCGTAGCATTGTCATCATAGTAAGAAATCAAAGAAAGGTATGTAACCTAAGAAATTCAAACTTAAAAAGAAATAACCCCGATATACTTGTTATATCTCCTATTCGAGTGCCATAATTCTAATACATTTTGATGAAACTAACGCAATTTTTATAGCTACTTTCAAAGGGTGAAATTCGTATACATGTTTTAGTTTCAGAGGTAATTGTGCCTAAGGCTTAAGATTTCTTATTTTTGGGAAATACAAAAGTTTTGATACGATCTCTTCAGAATATATTCAAATTAAAAGTCTCTACGTCTGTAATGTCATCGTTCCGGATTCCTGTATCCTCTAGCTTACGGTAGGAGGTCCTCTTTTAAACTCTGGCCTCTTTTACCCTTTGTGGTGTACTTTTATCAGCATTCCACACCGTCAGCTGGCCAGTTAACAAAAGCTCAGTCTTCATTGTCGCTCCAGGCTCTATGCCCATATAACTGAAACATTCAGCCTGCTGTCTGTCAAATCTCTGAAACTCAACACCGAATCCATTACACCAGGTTATAGAGTTCTATGGCCTACAAATACTGTTTAGGCAAGTTTTCCCACATACAGTTGGGGTTTTGAGTTCTTGCATGGACGCATTCAGCAAGCAAGTCTCTACACATGGGTTTTATAACATCAGATGCTGACATTGATAGGGGATGGTTGTGTGTAAGCAAGAGCGATTCTCATTAACGCTTAAAAACCTCCAAGTCGCCGTAGATTACGCTGAGACGAGTAATCTAATAAAAGGCACAGGTATCCGCAATGTCGGAAAGTACCCCAATAGTAAATGACAAATTTTGAACATGTTATGTGACCCCGTGACTTACCTCGCCGGATGTGCAGCAGTTGGGTTTGTCGATCGAACCCACAGCGGTAGGGGCAGTCCTATAAATCGCTTACATACATGCGAGTAAACGTTGCAATTTTCGAACACCTGCTGTAAATGTTATTTGTTGTAAGCTCAGAATTCACAAAATTATCGTGTTATTATAACGAGCAAAAGCTGTTATTGTTTTGAGTTTCCCTCGTTTTGTCGTCGGCCGATGTGGCCGAGCGGTTCTAGGCGCTTCAGTCCGGAACCGCGCTGCTGCTACGGTCTCAGGTTCGAATCCTGCCTCGGACATGGATGTGTGTGCAGATGTTAAGTGCTTGGAGCAATCTGAATTTCCTTTTGTTTACAGCATGGCCATTTCCGCAGCAGCTGTTAAAATCAGTATTACAGGTTTTCCGTCCTGAGCTTTCTGCAGTTTAAAGAAAATTACACCAGATGCATTTCGCTTTTATTCATAAAGCATCTTTAGTGGATATTCTGAAAACCGAACACATACGTTTGTAAATTTTCGGTTGTTTTGGGTTAAAAACATCGTTTTCTGCATGAAGTTGGTGTGCAAGTTACTTTCGGCGTTTCTTTATGCATTCTCCAAATCACTGTTTCTTCCCTCCTTCTTGCTGGCAACGGTTGACGTTGAAAGTATGCACTTGCCAGCTTTTGCCATTTTGTAGTATTTGTGATTGTAGGACAGAATCTTGGAGGAGATGGTAGTGGTACATGGATTCTGTGATAATATGTGTATATTTAACGTTATATTAAGAGGTCAGGGAGTATAAAGAGAGACAGGCATGGAAATCATTAGACCTCTTCACCTCACAAGGAAACTACCACATTCAAAAAACCACAGGAGAAAAGAAACAACTCATAAATGATCATACCAGCTTGGTAAACCACACATTCTTCAAACTAATTGACTAACTTAATATAGCATTAAAAACACACATGTAACCACAGGTTCCATGTACCACTACCATCGCCTCCCAGATTTTATCCTATAATAACGATCCATCCAATTCCTGACCCACTGATTCCCCCCCCCCTCCATCCCTCCCCAGAAAAAGCCTTGCAATCAACATTGCCATCTCGTCTCATATCTCAACTTAACATAAAAGACCTTGTCATTAATTTACACTATCTCACACGTACACAAACAGCCATGAGAGAAAAAAGAAATAGTTTCACAGGTTGACAACAAACACAATTTGAACGAAAACAAACGCACACAAACACTGTTACTGTGCAGAGTGAGAATCAAACACAGCTTAAGTTCAATTTATAAAAGTCAAGTGTAAATAATGGAGTGCAAGAAATACTGCTGAAGGACAAAAACTGCCAAATACAGACGTGAATCGAAGTCTTTCGACATCAACCACTGCTATCAACGAGGACGGAAGAAGTAGCAATTTGGAGAATGTATAAAGAAACACCGTAAGTAGCTTGCACATCAACTTTATAAACAAAACGCTGTTTTTAACCTAAAACGAAGAAGAAACTACAAATGTATGTATCCAGTTTGGAGAATAACCACGGAAGAAGCTTTTTAAATAAAAGGGAATCGCGTCTGTTGTAATTATCCTTAACTAAACTGGAGTAAGCTCAAGACAAGCCGGCCGATGTGGCCGAGCGGTTCTAGGCACTTCAGTCCGGAACCGCGCTGCCGCTACGGTCGCATGTTCGAATCCTGCCTCGGGCATGGATGTGTGTGGTGTCCTTAGGTTAGTTAGGTTTAAGTAGTTCTAAATCTAGGGCACTGATGACCTCAGATGGTAAGTCCCATTGTGCTTGGAGCCATTTGAACCACTTTTTTGAGCTAAAGACGGAAAAGCAATGATAACAGCAGGTTTTTGTTGTGCCGCACTTTACCAAAACCGCGGGAGACCGTGAAACCGGTAAATAAAGTAGCAAACCATACCTCAGTGTTAACACAGAATTGTGTAACGAATTGCAGAAAGTACTGCGTGCCAGACGCAAGAGTCGAACCCTGAGACCCTGAGACCCACACGATAGGGATAGTCACATAGGCACGGAGTGATACCAAATGGTTCAAATGGCTCTGAGCTCTATGGGACTCAACTGCTGTGGTCATAAGTCCCCTAGAACTTAGAACAACTTAAACCTAACTAACCTAAGGACATCACACACATCCATGCCCGAGGCAGGATTCGAACCTGCGACCGTAGCAGTCGTGCAGTTCCAGACTGTAGCGCCTTTAACCGCTCGGCCACTCTGGCCGGCAGGAGTGATGCCGACGTGAACACTTGGTTGGGGTGGGGGGTGAGCAGGTGCGACTGAGAGATGGACCCAACCTCTGCACGTGTGGAATGGTACGTCATCTGGTCACGTTACATATCCAACATTCGACACAGCCGTGTAAGTTATATTACAGACTGACCTTTTTACTCTCGTGTTTACTTTTAATAACGCGAGTGTACCAGTGACGGCGACCAGCGCCTGGTGTGGTGTGCCCGCAGAGGAGTTCGTGCTGGAGGCGATGCCGAGCGCGATGCCGCGCGCGACGGGCCGCGACGGCCAGCTGGACCTGCAGATGCCCATCTCCATCCACCTGGACCACCTGCACAACGTCTACATCGCGGCGGGCACGCTCGCCTGCGCCGTCGTCATCGTCGTGCTCACGGTAATTACTCACAGCTGCTGAACCACTCAATACAAAGCGTGGGCCAGATAAAACTGGCCCACCTTAAGGCACGCAACCCTTCTTACATCACCGGCGCCCATGGTGAACTTTGTGGCAGGGTACGGAGGTAGGACGACAAACGGGCCGACTTGGAGCAGGAGAGGCACCACAGGACATTTTAATTTCCACTGTCTATACTTTTACAAGTAAATTTATAAAACTTTGTCAGCATGACCAGGAAGGATTCAGGATTCACACTCGTAGCAGCGGAAGTTCAAAAACATAATAAAATAATTTTTTTACATGTGAAATTTCATAATTTTTTCACTTACTATTGGCTGCATTTGTTGCTATAGGTACACTTTCCTTCATAAGTAAGAGAGACTGTTCGATGAATTTTGCACAGCATACAAACCATACTTACAGGTGTCTGAAACTCTACAATCTATTTAATTTATGAAAAAATGAATGAGCTGTTACGTTTTGAACTTTATGTTTAGAAAAAAATCAAATTTTGTAGTTAATTATGTCAATTTTCCACAGTTTTCAACAGATTTGGAAAATTCTAGAGTTTCATACACCTGTAGGTATGGTTTGTATGCTGTGCAAAATTCATCAAAGAATCTCTCTGACTTGTGAAGAGAAATATACCTATAGCAACAAATGCAGCCAAAAGTGAAAAAAATGATGACATTTCACATTTAAAAATTTTTTTGTTTTGTTTTTACACTTCCACTGCTATGAGTGTGAATCCTGAATCCTTCTTACTAATGCTGACAAAGTTTTATGAAGTTATTTGTAAAAGTATAGATAGTAGAAAATAAAATGTCTTGTGGTGCTTCTCCTGCTCCAAGTCGGCCTGTTTGACGTCCTAACCCCCTTAAGGTGCATGAAGAATTTTCCGGGCCAACTGTAGTTTGCCCATACTGTAGGTTTCCCTGCCAACCACACTGTACCATTTAACGTTGTGTACTAACATCGAGGTTGCCGTTCTACTGATGCAGGGTTGCAGCGAACACATAACAATAAAGCTACAGGATTTATAGGACAAAATTTTCTGAAACCATAGCACCTCAAACTGTACTAAAACGACTTATTTTGATAGACCTATGTTGCAATGCATCACTGGAACCGTGAAACCTACGGCATGTCATGTTCGCAAACACTGAGACTTAAAAGACGGCTGCTCAGTTTGTCTTTGTCAGCCAGTCACAGCTCAGAGCTCATGACTACGTCAACTAATCTCACCATAAGATATGTGACTGGGATTGTGGCTAGGCTGGGAGCTAGTAGAAAGGTTAAATTAAGTTGTTAATATGAGTTCTATAAAACAACCAACCGGTTGCAACAACATTTAACTTCACCTTGTTTCGACACTGACTATAGGTGTCTTCATTAGAAAATCTGAAACAGTTACACGTAGAGACAGATGGACACATTTACGAGCAAAATTCTCTCGTCAAATACACTAAAGCTCCAAAGAATCTGGTACTGGCATGCGTATTCAAATACAGAGGTATGTAAACAGGCAGAACACAGCGCTTGGGTCGGCAACGCCTATATAATACAACTAGCGTCTGCCGCAGTTGTTAGCTCGGTTACTGCTGCTACAATGGCAGGTTATTAAGATTTAGGTGAGTCTGAACGTGATGTTAAAGTCAGCGCACCAGAGATGGGACACAGCATCTCCGAGGTAGCGATGAAGTGGGGATTTTCCCGTACGACCATTTCACGCGTGTACCGTTAATTTGAGAAATCCGGTAAAATATCAAATTTCCCACATCACTGTGAACAGAAAAAGATTATGTAAGAACGAGACCAACGACGACTGAAGACAATGGTTCACCGTGACAGATGTGCAACCCTTGCGCAGATTGCTGCAGATTTCAACGCTCGGCCATCAACGAGTGTCAGCATGCGAAACTTTCATAGAATCATCATAGATATGGGCTTTCGGAGCCGAAGGCCTACTCGTGTGCCCTTGATGACTGCACGACACAAAGCCTTAAGCCTCACCTGGGCCCGCCAACATCGACACTGGAATGTTGATGACTGGAAACATGTTGCCTGGTCGGACGAGTCTCGTTTCAAGTTGTACACAGCGGTGGACGTGTACGGGTATGGAGACAACCTCATGAATCCAAGAACCCTGCATGTAAGCAGGAGACTGTTCAAGTTGTTGGAGGCTCTGTAAAGCCGTGGGTTGTGTGCAGTTGGCGTGATATGGGACCCCTGATACATCTACATACGACTCTCACAAGTGACACGTACGTTAGCATCCTGTCTGATCACCTGCATCCATTAATGTCCATTGTGCATTCCGAAGGACTTGGGAAATTCCAGCAGGACAATGTGACACCCCACGCGTCCAGAATTGCTACAGAGTGGCTACAGAAGCACTCCCGCTTACCATCAAACTCTCCAGACATGACATTATTGAGCATACCTCGGATGCCTTGCAACGTCCAGTTCAGAAGAGATCTCCATACCCTCGTATTCTTACAGATCTATGGACAGCCCTGCGTGGATTCATGGTGCCAGTTCCCTCCAGCACTACTTCAGACATTAGCTGAGTCCATGACACGTCATGTTGCGGCACTTGCGTGCTCGCGAGAGCCCACGATATTAGGCAAGTGTACCAGATTCTTTGGCTCCTCAGTGTAGAACAACTTCTTCAAATCAAATTTGAAACCATATAAAAATTACAAGTGCTGGAACTGACATAACTCTGGTTCTTGTCTGTGAAAATTATATCTACGTGACGTACCACTCTTTACGCCGCTAAGGGCTGTAAAACGAAGCAGCAAATTAATACTCTTGGTTTCCACAAATTTAACTAGCTTTCTCGGAGGAATTTAAGCTCTGCAACCTAACCAAAAGATGGGTCACGTGTCTGTGCTTTGTTTGGTGATTTATTTGTGTTATAAATGTGTGCTAAGCTTCAGCTATAACTGTACGAACGTGGTGGTCAGTGCATAACTGTATTTTCGTTTGGGAGCTCTGAGATGTTGACCAGTAACACTGAATATTATCCTGCTTTGTTTGTTTGCAAAATTGTCTGCATACTCGCTAGTAAGACTTAAAATATTTGCAGATAAAAAGGTCAAGGGTTTCGACTCTAATTTGTACGATGGCTTCAGTTCATTTCCTCTTTCCCGATACTCATGGATTCTCGTTCATTTATCGTAAAACACTTCTGTTTTTGTTTTGCTTATGAAATCTATAGGCGTATTTCAGCTCTTAGGTAATTAAGAGCCGGCCTGTACAACTTAGCCACCAAAATATATCATGCAAGTAGTTCACTATAATAAGCTTCATTCTACTGATTTTGGGGTCCAGGTAAAAGAACACCAAACGTAAGGAAACAAAAAACCTTTCTGTCAAACGAAATATGCTTCTGCTTTTTCAAATGTTTCTCCAGTTGCACTATTCATAACTGATAAATAATTACAGCATTTTGTTCTCTGTTTGTCTTTTCATTCGGTGGTAAGCTGGAAACGAACATTACCTCAACACTAAGGAATGAGAACACTCGTACAACTAATGAACTATTTGTCATGGGCTACTTGTGAAGGAGCTTTTCGGCCTCAAATTGTGTCCTTATACATTGCTAACCAGCATTTAGGCAGAGGACGTGTAGTCCACTACATACATGTATAAAGATTAGTTCCGTATTTTGGCGAAATTAAATGTTTCAGGCCCTCTCTTCAACTCCTCCAGAACACGTTGTATGGTTTTCAGCATTACAGATTAGAAAAGGATGGTGAGAAACATTTTGTGAATTAACTTCCACCCATGTTCTCTAGTTGCCACCAGAGAACCTAAGGCGATCGTGCAAGGGAGCACGTAAGGAGAGTCCTAAACTGTTAAACTTC